>NC_134353.1:382577686-383256256 GCF_048569485.1 Anomaloglossus baeobatrachus | reverse complement strand
TTGGCTCCATCCATCTTCCCATCAATTTTAACCATCTTCCCTGTCCCTGCTGAAGAAAAGCAGGCCCAAACCATGATGCTGCCACCACCATGTTTGACATTGGGGATGGTGTGTTCAGGGTGATGAACGGTGTTGTTTTTACGCCAAACATATTGTGACGCCCTGGCGCCGCCAGGTGGTCACACACCAAAATAGGCCCCCACATAACACCATCCCTCAAAGGGTTACACCGAGCCAACAAAACCCTAGTCACCCTCCCCAGGGTAGGAAAGGCACACCAGTGGGCAGGACCAGGCAGAAAGGAAACGCCCACCTAGGGGTCTAGAGAACCCGGGGCGGG
Organism: Anomaloglossus baeobatrachus; assembly: GCF_048569485.1. NCBI lineage: Eukaryota > Metazoa > Chordata > Amphibia > Anura > Aromobatidae > Anomaloglossus > Anomaloglossus baeobatrachus. The sequence goes on along the minus strand of NC_134353.1, from coordinate 383,255,916 downwards.
AAAAGAGTCAGTTCAAGTTGGAGTTCAAGTTTAAGCATAGTTCAGAGTGGAGTGAAGCCAGAGAGGAAAGGCGTACGGGTTGGAGCCCGGCGTACTGGCTAAGTGGCAGACAGTGGACCATGTCTGTCAGGAGACGGGAAGATGGCTGCCAGAGATCCGAGGTGGACCGGGATAGGGTAGGAGCCCGCCGGTACCGACACCGGAGAACCAACCCGGAAACCATGCACAGAGGTGGTACCTGGACCCGGAAGCAGAGATCGGAACCACCGACTTTGTTAATTAACCAGCTGAGGACAGGATTACAGTTCCTGTCCCACCCAAAGTCCCAAAAAGCCGACCGGCAGCCCAACGTGAGGGATAGGGCATCCGCCAGGGCCCCTTTAGATCCCACGGGTCAGCGTCTGCAGGCAAGGCTCCCACCCGTAGTTCTGGGAGCGGACTCCTGTGTTCTATACCGAGAAGTCCAAGGAGAACTAAGAATAGTACAGAGAAAAGTGACACAGACCATTACCCGGGTGAGGGACCAGAATACATCTGGCCGCAGCGGCCGGCCACCAGCACCTTGGTTTACCGTTGGACTTGTGTGATTAATTTGACTGAGTACACTGACATCCCCTGGTCTGACCGGGCGCGCCGGCCCCTGCAATCACCATCCTCAGCACAGAGACACTGAGCCCCGGGGCATCCATCCCTACTAACGGAGGGGTTAATACCAAGCTGCCATCCCATCGCCCCCGGGTGCTCCCAAACAGCAGCGGCGGTGTTACATCTCACCACGCACAGTGGGTGGCGTCACCAAGTGATTACAGCAATCCCCGTATATATACGTTCCCTTTTATTTGAAGTGTCCGCGCAACCCCCGGGTCCGGAGAATCCCTCGAGCCACACTGCGGATCCGGATCCGAGCAGCCCGGCTGTTACTGACGCGGGGGGCGGCACAATATCGTTTGGCATTGTGCCCAAAAATGACGATTTTGGTTTCATCTGACCAGAGCACCTTCTTCCACATGTTTGGTGTGTCTCCCAGGTGGTTTGTGGCAAACCTTAAACACTTTTTATGGATATCTTTGAGAAAAGGCTTTCTTCTTGCCACTCATCCATAAAGGCCAGATTTGTGCAGTGTATGACTGATTGTTGTCCTATGGACAGACTCTCCCACCTCAGCTGCAGATCTCTGCAGTTCATCCAGAGTGATCATGGGCCTCTTGGCTGCATCTCTGATCAGTCTTTTCCTTGTTTGAGATGAAAGTTTGGATGGCTGGTAGATTTGTAGTGGTATGATGCTCCTTCCATTTCAATATGATCGCTTGCACAGTGCTCCTTGGAAAGTTTAAAGTTTTGGAAATCTTTTTGGAACCAAATCCGGCTTTAAACTTCTCCACAACAGTATCACGGAGCTGCCTGTTGTGTTCCTTGGTCTTCATGATGCTCTCTGTGCTTTAAACAAAACACTGAGACTGAGACTATCATAGAGCAGGTGCATTTATACGGAGACTAGATTACACACAGGTGGATTATATTTATAATCTTCAGTCATTTAGGACATTGGATCATTCAGAGATCCGCAATGAACTTCTGGAGTGAGTTTGCTGCACTGAAAGTAAAGGGGACAAATAATATTGCACGTCCCAATTTTCAGTTATTTATTTTTTACAAAAGTTTAAAATAAGCAATAAATTTAATTCAACTTTACAATTGTGTCCACCTTGTTGATTCTGTGGCGCCCCAGGATCTGGTTGCCACATCAGCATTGCCCCTCCAAAAGGTTAATGCACCTGCCTCCGGAAGAAGCAGCTAGTGAAATGCGTCGAGGCGGCTGCGGGCATACTGTGTACATCATTCAGGTCTGTGTATTGCTATTATTTTGGTCATGTGGTTCAAGTAACTCTTTGTGTACTGAACAGGTGGGACGCTTGTGGGGAGGAACGCTTATAATTTGATGCCATATAGGCTGATCACTAAGGTGACTCATGACTGCGTTGCCTCCCATATGGTCTCAGAATAGTGAATGTAAGAATTAACTGTCAGGTGGTGGTGAGGTGGGGCCCGATGGGGGGGGTAGGTACCCTCAATTTTGCACCATTTTGGGTACGTACTATGGATTAATATAGGGTCAGAACCTTTCCCTCGGGCTCAACCTGACTCCAAACACTTTGTTATAGATTTATGGGTTGTGCCCTTTCATTCACACATGACCTAAGATAAAATTTGATTCCTAGTGGTGCAGATGCTGACCATTTGTGCTTGATATTGTCGTGCTGGCAATTTATAGCCTGTGAAAAATATTTAAATACTCTTTCTTCCAATTTACTTGACTAGAACAGTCTGTATGACTGATAGCATAAAAAAGTGAGTATCTGCATGTCATTTATTGACCTGTAATGATGTTTTGGTATGCCTGCACTCACCCCTTCTCTGTTAGGAGGGATTTGCACTTGTGACTTTCACTGCCCTATTTTTGTCGAACATATTTTGCCATTGATTTTAAATGTTTAATAAAATGAGGTTTTAAGACATATTGACATCTCAGTGGTTTCTTGAGGGGAGTCACTAGGGGATTATCTCTGCGGTATACTACCCGCACCACTGCCGGGGTTCCTCCTGGACAGTCTTATAGGGACCAGTATGTATGGTCCGCTTCTCAGCCTCCCCCTGCCACAGCCTCAGTCCTCGCTGCCTTGGAACCTGTGAATGTTGACAGGGACTGCCAACCTTTCAGTGGGGGGATATGTAACGAGGCGAGCAGCTCTGACTGTTTTGTGATTAAAATGGACATGGAGACTGACATTACACAGGATGGTGCTGCCACCTTGAGGACAAGTGGTGCTGAAACTGCTCGAGAGGTGGATGCTGTAAAATCTGATCCCCTCCCTCAGGCACTTGTTGTACAGGAAGTAAAAGTGCGGAGAAAGGACACTGAGCAATTGGAGCTGGACCTGAGCAGACCTGTCTCGGACTGCCCTCATCGCTGAAGTGTGAGGGATTGCCAGAACTGCTGCAGACGGGATACTGGTCTCAAGGGACCTCCGGACCGTCTCCTTCCTCCGTACCAAGAGACTGTAAGCTAGTCCTCTGTTGAGAGGGCTGAAGATCTTCCCACTTCTCTCCCTTGGAGTCGCCGCCGTTTACCCGGAGTCCAGGCCTGCTACGTGGGAGCCCTCCCTCCTTGTGTTTTGGACTGGTAATATAACCTATAGGACAAGTCAGGGACAGAATTCTTGTTTATAATTGCTTTTGTGTTCTGCGCCGCGCGTCTGAAGTTAAAGACCCGGATAGCAAACCCTGGTTATGTGTGCTGCTAAGCCAGCGGCGTGTGTCATTGAGATGTTTACCAGTAAAGAAATGTACCCTTACATAAAATCCGAGCGTGGGGATTTTGTTGGCGCAGATTATGGGAACTCAGCCGCGGCCTTACCCGAGGTCACTTCAACAGCATACGGGACTATGCCTTAAACTTGTAGGAGGCCCTGAAAGCAGTTAAACAGGTGGACCCAGAGAGCGTGCGTGGTGAAGATAAGCTACTGACTGAACAGTTTATAGAGGGGCTCCTGTCAGATGCTCGCAGGACACAGCTGCGTATCCTGGTCCTGCAGAATCCTGCCCTGGACTTTGCAAAGTTTAAGGACTAGGCCATCCGGGTACTGAGAGAATCTACACAAAATGACACAGTACCCCTCCGGCCTCTTGCCATCACATACCCAGAGGTGGTGTCTGCAACCCGAGCCACTGCAGGGGCTGAGGCGCAGACCCTGGATAAGGATCCCGCTGCAGAACTCAGACAACAGGTCAAAGAACTGACTAAGACTGTGGCTGCCCTTGCCAAAACCGTGCAGTCTCTACAAGTGACCCCATCGCCTGCAAGAATCGAAATGGCCTCCAGTCCAGAGGACGTCCCGTGGATGCAGCAGAGGAGGATTCAGCCGACCCGAGGAAAAGACACAGACCGGTATGATTCAGCTGGACAACCGATCTGCAGCTGCTGCAGCCAGGCGGGCAACTACGCAAGGCACTGTCCTTTAAACGGGCCGAACCTGGGGCCAGGAGCCAACCTCCAGGTGTAAGACAGCCTGGCTCGACTTCCTGGCGCAACAAGTATGTGGGAGGACGCCCGGTCCTTCCTATTGTGCTGGATGGGATCCCTTTGTCTGCCCTACTGGATACAGGGTCCCACTTAACAACCATACCGTATATACTGTACAAGAGATACTGGGCTGATTCAGACATTGCGCGAGGCCCAGATGATGATTTAATGATTGTAGCCAGTAATGGCCAGCCTGTGCCTCAAATTGGGTATAAAGAAGTAACCATTAAAGTGGGGCGGGTAGAATAGCCATCTCAGGGGATGATAATTGTGGATATTGATCGCAAAGAGTCTAAACCCACTGCTAACAATTGGCACAAATGTGATGGAAAATTGTCTTGCCGAAGTGATAATTTTGTTGCAGCAGGCGGCTGAAACTGCCAGCTCCGAGCAGCAGCGTGCCCTACAGAGGGAGATAAGAGCCCTGATGAGGAGGCAGCATGTAGAGCTGGCCGGAGGAGAAATTAGCAGTGTGAGGGTAAGTGACCCCCTCCTTATTGCAATACCCCCAAGAAGTGAAATGCTGATATGGTGTCGGGCAGCAATAGGCCTCAGGGGTCATGATTACCAGGCCTTGGTAGAACCTGTGTATTCAGACAGTAGGCCTGGAGTCCTGATAGCCAGAGGGTTAGCAGACGTCCGCAAGGGAAGAGTACCCATCCGTATCCTGAATTGTGGGGAGGAGGAGGCCAAATTGCCCCGGTACGCCACTGTAGCAAAGCTGTACACTGTCAGTAATAATACCATCAGAACAGTGGAACCCTTGATCCCGTCCGACCAGGTGGAAGACAATGATTCCAAGGGGTAGCTGGAGGACTGGTGCCAAAGATTACATGTGTGCACCGACTCCATCCCTTCACACCAAAAGCATGGGGTTCATCGGGTGGTACAGGAATACGAGCGGGTCTTCAGCAAACACCCTCTAGACTTTGGGCAGGTAAAAGGGGTTAAACATCAAATCCCCACTGGTGACTATTATCCCATTAGAGAGAGATACCGCCCTGTACCCCCAGCTCAGTATCAGCGTGCCAAAGAAATGTTACGGGAGATGAAGGAGGCTGGATTGATCAGAGATAGTTGTAGCCCCTGGGCAGCTCCACTAGTGCTCGTAAAGAAAAAAGATGGCACAATGAGAATGTGCGTTGACTACAGGCAAATTAACCGCATTACACATAAAGATGCTTATCCACTACCCAGAATAGAAGAGTCATTAGCAGCTTTAAAATCAGCTAACTATTTTTCCACCCTGGATCTCACCAGCGGGTATTGGCAGGTTCCCGTGGCAGAGGCGGACAAGGAGAAGACTGCATTCACGACACCAATGGGCCTCTGCGAGTTCAACTGTATGCCATTCGGGCTCTGCAACGCCCCAGGGACATTTCAAAGACTGATGGAGTGCTGCTTGGGTCATTACAACTTTGAAACCGTGCTGTTGTACCTAGATGACGTCATAGTCTACTCGACCTATAAAGACCACCTGAGGCACTTAGCAGGAGTGTTCGAGTCCTTGTCCGAGTATGGCCTGAAGATAAAGCCGTCCAAATGTCACCTCTTGAAGCCAACAGTACAGTACCTGGGTCATGTAGTCAGCGCAGAAGGTGTGGCACCTGATCCAGATAAAGTCACAGTAATCAAGGACTGGCCAAGAGCCACCACGGTAAAGGAGGTGCAGCAGTTCCTTGGGCTGGTGGGCTACTACCGAAGGTTCATTGACGGTTTCACAAAAATAGCAGCGCCTCTCCAAGATCTCCTGGTGGGACAGCCAAAGAAGGCTAAGAAGCAAAGTCCTCCATTCGAGTGGAACAGCCAAATAGAAACATCCTTTGTTCGGTTGAAGATGGCTCTCACTGGAGAAGAAATTCTGGCCTACCCTGACTACGGTCAGCCGTTTGTACTGTACACGGATGCTAGCAACGTGGGATTGGGCACAGTTCTGTCCCAGGTACAAGAAGGCAGAGAGAAAGTGATAGCCTACGCCAGTAGAAAGCTTCATCCAACAGAAAGGAATCCAGAAAACTACAGTTCCTTTAAGCTGGAGTTCCTCGCTATTGTCTGGGCAGTGACTGAACGCTTCAAGCACTATCTGGCATTGGCCAAGATTGCCATCTTCACAGACAACAATCCGTTGACCCACCTGGCAACAGCCAAGCTAGGTGCCCTAGAACAGCGATGGATGGCTCGACTGTCCAACTTTGACTTTACCATCAAGTACCGGGCTGGCCGAAAGAATAACAATGCTGATGCGCTGTCCAGAATGCCTCACTTACCAGAGTCTGGAGAAGACCTGGATGAACTCGTAGAGATAGAGTTACCGGCTTTCCATCACCAAGGTGTCTCCCAGTGTGAGCATGCTGTAAGAGGGAAGCGCTCGAGCCAGCACGAGGTCTTGGTCAACCCATTACTCCACCATAAATGGGAAGAAACACAAAACAGTGACCCGGCCGTCCGATTAGTCAAAGAAAAGCTAGCACAGGCTGAAACCCATCTTGGTCCAGATGCTCCACAAGAAGCCCAACAGCTGTGGAAGGAGAGGGGACGACTTTTTCTCTACAAAGGCAAGTTATGCAAGAGATATGTTAACTGGTGAACCAATGAACTCATCTGGCAAATAGTGGTTCCACAGAGGGATGCCCCTATGGTCCTAGCCGCTTACCACGATAAAGCAGGACACTTCGAGTGGAAGAAGGTGGAGGTGATCGGTTCTACTGGGTACACACGAGAAAGGCCATCGAGAAGTGGTGCCGAGACTGTGGTCCGTGTAACCTGAGACTAAAAGATGATACTAGCCAGAGGTCGCCCCTGCAGCCAATTATCACGAAGCAGCCCCTTGAATTAGTGGCCATGGACCACGTGAAACTAACACCAAGCCGGTCAGGCTATGTCTACGCCCTTACCATAGTGGACCATTACTCTCGTTTCATGGTAGTAGTGCCTGTGAAAGACTAAACAGCCAGAACAGCAGCTAGGGCATTTCAAGCATACTTTTGTCGACCCCACGGTTATCCTGAAAGAGTACTGACTGATCAAGGCCCTGCATTCGAGGCGGAAGTGTTTCAAGAATTCTGTAACATGTACGGCTGTAAGAAAATAAGAACAACACCGTACCACCCTCAAACCAATGGATTATGCGAGAAGATGAACCATGTGGTATTGATTTACTCAAGACTAGTGATGAGCGAGTACTAAAAAGCTCGGGTGCTCGAAGCTCGGGCCGAGCCTCCCAAGATACTCGTGTACTCGGCCCGAGCAACGAGCCCAATGTTATCCTATGGGAGACCCGAGTATTTTTGTGAAATGACCCCCCGGCAGCATGGAGAAACCCTAAAAATGTCACAAAAGTCTCAGAAGAGTGCTCAAATGACATGGCAACAGCATGGGGAAGACCCCTTGAAGCATTTATCACTCAAAAGTCACAGCTGTGAACAATTTTGTCCGCGTTTTACGCCATTTTTACGGACTCATCAGAAAACCTTCCAAAATGACCCCAAAATGATTTTTCATGGCGGAAATGTTAAGGGCACATACCCAATAGTGAGATAGAGCTGGTGTATGTTACTTTTTGAGATTAATACATGAAAGATTTTACGTGAAAACATTGTGTGGCACTCCGATGTCCCTGAGAAGAGACGTACATGAAGGCCTCTTGAGTCTAATGTGCCCATTTTGAGGAAGTGAGTCTTTGTAGTATTTTCCTTTGCCAGAACAGTCCAAAATTGTGAGGTTCACCAATGCCCCTGCATACAGACGTGCATGAGGGCCTGTAAACCTGAAGTGCCCATTGTAAGGAAGTGGGTCTATTGTAGTATAGCCCTTAGGCAGGGCAGCCAAAAATTGGGAGGCTCCACGTTGTCCTGCCACCCTGCACCGATCCAACCCTGCCTCCCCACCCATCTCACCGGGCCCCGGGACCACCAACCCCTACCCACGGAGGGGGAAAACAACATCCCAGCTGCTCCCTGCCATCGCTCCTGGGATCCCCGTCTCCAGCAGCGGTGGTGCCCAACCTCAACACAACCCGTGGGTGGCGTCACGGACCAAATCACCAAACCAAACTACCCCCTTTCACTCACGGGCGAGGAACGCCGCTCGAGTCCCCGGATCCGGCCCACGGCTTGAGCCACCGAGCAGCCATCGCAGCAGCGCCGGACCCGAGCGTTAGCGAGCGCAGCGCAGTGGCGTCCTTCCCCGCCCGCGACAGATCCACAACATTAGGTTCATCATACAACAATTCCAGGGCCTGAAAAAAGGAATCCACATCAGCAAGAATCGGATCACCAGGTACCAAGGAAAAGGCCCAGTCCTGAAGGTCACTGCGCAACAAGGAGATGACAATCCTAACCTGCTGCACGGGACTCCCTGAGGACTTAGGTCTTAAGGCAAAAAATATATTACAATTATTTTTAACGTTCAGGAATTTAGACCTATCCCCCAAGAACAGTTCAGGAACAAGAATTTTAGATTCTACAACAGGAGTCTGTCTAAGATAAGCCGATATACCCTGAACCTCAGAAGCAAGATGCTCAACACGATCAGACAACTGATTAATATCCGTGCCAGCAAAAGATCTTCCACAGAACCCAAAGAATAAGAGGAAAAATATACAGAATAAAAAAAAAAATTCCCTTCTTTTGAGCACCTTTTTTTGTGTGGCCGGTGATACTGTTATGAACTGGTAACCGTGGATGATCACAAAAAATCCCATTAATCAGTAAAAAACAAACGGTACGGTTCCGCGTTGATCTGCCTCTCCTGCAGACGGCCACCACCATCTGCCAACCTTGCTCTTAGTGCCCGGGCCACACACCCGGACATGGACAGTCTGCTCCTCACTTCACTCCTCTCTCTTCCACTTCCCTAACTGATCTGAACTACTTCCTTCTCCCGCCTCCAGGACTGTGAACTCCTCAGTGGGTTACCATTTTCAACCCAATGGTGCTTGACAAAAGTTCAGAATATTGCGTCATAAAACATGGAAAAAAAAATATAGGTTTTTCACAAAAATGTTGCTTTACCCTCAATTTTTCCCCACAATTTCTAAAGCACCGCAAATCCATAGTGCCCAAAAGCCAATCCCATAAAAAGCATGCTCCAAAATTGAATCCCCCTTGAATTTTTCAACTTTTTCCCACATTTCAGGCTTCAAACATAAAGATAAAAATTTTAATGTTATGGTGAAGAATTAACAACAAGGGGGACACACTTGTGAAGTTGAATGACATTTATTGCTTATTTTAAACTTTTAAGAAAAATAAATAACTGAAAATTGGGGCGTGCAATATTATTCATCCCCTTTAATTTAATACTTTGTAGCGCCAGCTTTTGCTGTGATTACAGCTGCAAGTCACTTGGGGTATGTCTCTATCAGTTTTGCACATCGGGAGTCTGAAATTCTTGCCCATTCTTCCTTTGCAAATAGCTTGAGCTGAGTGAGGTTGGATGGATAGCGTTTATGAACAGCAGTTTTCACCTCTTTCCACAGATTCTTGATTGGATTCAGGTCTGGACTTTGACTTGGCCATTCTAACACCTGGATACGTTTATTTGTGAACCATTCCATTGTAGATTTTGCTTTATGTTTGGGATCATTGTCTTGTTGAAAAAGAAATCTCTGTCCCAGTCTCAGGTCTTTTGCAGACTTCAACAGGTTTTCTTCAAGAATGTTCCTGTATTTGGCTCCATCCATCTTCCCATCAATTTTAACCATCTTCCCTGTCCCTGCTGAAGAAAAGCAGGCCCAAACCATGATGCTGCCACCACCATGTTTGACATTGGGGATGGTGTGTTCAGGGTGATGAACGGTGTTGTTTTTACGCCAAACATATTGTGACGCCCTGGCGCCGCCAGGTGGTCACACACCAAAATAGGCCCCCACATAACACCATCCCTCAAAGGGTTACACCGAGCCAACAAAACCCTAGTCACCCTCCCCAGGGTAGGAAAGGCACACCAGTGGGCAGGACCAGGCAGAAAGGAAACGCCCACCTAGGGGTCTAGAGAACCCGGGGCGGGAAAAGAGTCAGTTCAAGTTGGAGTTCAAGTTTAAGCATAGTTCAGAGTGGAGTGAAGCCAGAGAGGAAAGGCGTACGGGTTGGAGCCCGGCGTACTGGCTAAGTGGCAGACAGTGGACCATGTCTGTCAGGAGACGGGAAGATGGCTGCCAGAGATCCGAGGTGGACCGGGATAGGGTAGGAGCCCGCCGGTACCGACACCGGAGAACCAACCCGGAAACCATGCACAGAGGTGGTACCTGGACCCGGAAGCAGAGATCGGAACCACCGACTTTGTTAATTAACCAGCTGAGGACAGGATTACAGTTCCTGTCCCACCCAAAGTCCCAAAAAGCCGACCGGCAGCCCAACGTGAGGGATAGGGCATCCGCCAGGGCCCCTTTAGATCCCACGGGTCAGCGTCTGCAGGCAAGGCTCCCACCCGTAGTTCTGGGAGCGGACTCCTGTGTTCTATACCGAGAAGTCCAAGGAGAACTAAGAATAGTACAGAGAAAAGTGACACAGACCATTACCCGGGTGAGGGACCAGAATACATCTGGCCGCAGCGGCCGGCCACCAGCACCTTGGTTTACCGTTGGACTTGTGTGATTAATTTGACTGAGTACACTGACATCCCCTGGTCTGACCGGGCGCGCCGGCCCCTGCAATCACCATCCTCAGCACAGAGACACTGAGCCCCGGGGCATCCATCCCTACTAACGGAGGGGTTAATACCAAGCTGCCATCCCATCGCCCCCGGGTGCTCCCAAACAGCAGCGGTGGTGTTACATCTCACCACGCACAGTGGGTGGCGTCACCAAGTGATTACAGCAATCCCCGTATATATACGTTCCCTTTTATTTGAAGTGTCCGCGCAACCCCCGGGTCCGGAGAATCCCTCGAGCCACACTGCGGATCCGGATCCGAGCAGCCCGGCTGTTACTGACGCGGGGGGCGGCACAATATCGTTTGGCATTGTGCCCAAAAATGACGATTTTGGTTTCATCTGACCAGAGCACCTTCTTCCACATGTTTGGTGTGTCTCCCAGGTGGTTTGTGGCAAACCTTAAACACTTTTTATGGATATCTTTGAGAAAAGGCTTTCTTCTTGCCACTCATCCATAAAGGCCAGATTTGTGCAGTGTATGACTGATTGTTGTCCTATGGACAGACTCTCCCACCTCAGCTGCAGATCTCTGCAGTTCATCCAGAGTGATCATGGGCCTCTTGGCTGCATCTCTGATCAGTCTTTTCCTTGTTTGAGATGAAAGTTTGGATGGCTGGTAGATTTGTAGTGGTATGATGCTCCTTCCATTTCAATATGATCGCTTGCACAGTGCTCCTTGGAAAGTTTAAAGTTTTGGAAATCTTTTTGGAACCAAATCCGGCTTTAAACTTCTCCACAACAGTATCACGGAGCTGCCTGTTGTGTTCCTTGGTCTTCATGATGCTCTCTGTGCTTTAAACAAAACACTGAGACTGAGACTATCATAGAGCAGGTGCATTTATACGGAGACTAGATTACACACAGGTGGATTATATTTATAATCTTCAGTCATTTAGGACATTGGATCATTCAGAGATCCGCAATGAACTTCTGGAGTGAGTTTGCTGCACTGAAAGTAAAGGGGACAAATAATATTGCACGTCCCAATTTTCAGTTATTTATTTTTTACAAAAGTTTAAAATAAGCAATAAATTTAATTCAACTTTACAATTGTGTCCACCTTGTTGATTCTGTGGCGCCCCAGGATCTGGTTGCCACAACAGCATTGCCCCTCCAAAAGGTTAATGCACCTGCCTCCGGAAGAAGCAGCTAGTGAAATGCGTCGAGGCGGCTGCGGGCATACTGTGTACATCATTCAGGTCTGTGTATTGCTATTATTTTGGTCATGTGGTTCAAGTAACTCTTTGTGTACTGAACAGGTGGGACGCTTGTGGGGAGGAACGCTTATAATTTGATGCCATATAGGCTGATCACTAAGGTGACTCATGACTGCGTTGCCTCCCATATGGTCTCAGAATAGTGAATGTAAGAATTAACTGTCAGGTGGTGGTGAGGTGGGGCCCGATGGGGGGGGTAGGTACCCTCAATTTTGCACCATTTTGGGTACGTACTATGGATTAATATAGGGTCAGAACCTTTCCCTCGGGCTCAACCTGACTCCAAACACTTTGTTATAGATTTATGGGTTGTGCCCTTTCATTCACACATGACCTAAGATAAAATTTGATTCCTAGTGGTGCAGATGCTGACCATTTGTGCTTGATATTGTCGTGCTGGCAATTTATAGCCTGTGAAAAATATTTAAATACTCTTTCTTCCAATTTACTTGACTAGAACAGTCCGTATGACTGATAGCATAAAAAAGTGAGTATCTGCATGTCATTTATTGACCTGTAATGATGTTTTGGTATGCCTGCACTCACCCCTTCTCTGTTAGGAGGGATTTGCACTTGTGACTTTCACTGCCCTATTTTTGTCGAACATATTTTGCCATTGATTTTAAATGTTTAATAAAATGAGGTTTTAAGACATATTGACATCTCAGTGGTTTCTTGAGGGGAGTCACTAGGGGATTATCTCTGCGGTATACTACCCGCACCACTGCCGGGGTTCCTCCTGGACAGTCTTATAGGGACCAGTATGTATGGTCCGCTTCTCAGCCTCCCCCTGCCACAGCCTCAGTCCTTGCTGCCTTGGAACCTGTGAATGTTGACAGGGACTGCCAACCTTTCAGTGGGGGGATATGTAACGAGGCGAGCAGCTCTGACTGTTTTGTGATTAAAATGGACATGGAGACTGACATTACACAGGATGGTGCTGCCACCTTGAGGACAAGTGGTGCTGAAACTGCTCGAGAGGTGGACGCTGTAAAATCTGATCCCCTCCCTCAGGCACTTGTTGTACAGGAAGTAAAAGTGCGGAGAAAGGACACTGAGCAATTGGAGCTGGACCTGAGCAGACCTGTCTCGGACTGCCCTCATCGCTGAAGTGTGAGGGATTGCCAGAACTGCTGCAGACGGGATACTGGTCTCAAGGGACCTCCGGACCGTCTCCTTCCTCCGTACCAAGAGACTGTAAGCTAGTCCTCTGTTGAGAGGGCTGAAGATCTTCCCACTTCTCTCCCTTGGAGTCGCCGCCGTTTACCCGGAGTCCAGGCCTGCTACGTGGGAGCCCTCCCTCCTTGTGTTTTGGACTGGTAATATAACCTATAGGACAAGTCAGGGACAGAATTCTTGTTTATAATTGCTTTTGTGTTCTGCGCCGCGCGTCTGAAGTTAAAGACCCGGATAGCAAACCCTGGTTATGTGTGCTGCTAAGCCAGCGGCGTGTGTCATTGAGATGTTTACCAGTAAAGAAATGTACCTTTACATAAAATCCGAGCGTGGGGATTTTGTTGGCGCAGATTATGGGAACTCAGCCGTGGCCTTACCCGAGGTCACTTCAACAGCATACGGGACTATGCCTTAAACTTGTAGGAGGCCCTGAAAGCAGTTAAACAGGTGGACCCAGAGAGCGTGCGTGGTGAAGATAAGCTACTGACTGAACAGTTGATAGAGGGGCTCCTGTCAGATGCTCGCAGGACACAGCTGCGTATCCTGGTCCTGCAGAATCCTGCCCTGGACTTTGCAAAGTTTAAGGACTAGGCCATCCGGGTACTGAGAGAATCTACACAAAATGACACAGTACCCCTCCGGCCTCTTGCCATCACATACCCAGAGGTGGTGTCTGCAACCCGAGCCACTGCAGGGGCTGAGGCGCAGACCCTGGATAAGGATCCCGCTGCAGAACTCAGACAACAGGTCAAAGAACTGACTAAGACTGTGGCTGCCCTTGCCAAAACCGTGCAGTCTCTACAAGTGACCCCATCGCCTGCAAGAATCGAAATGGCCTCCAGTCCAGAGGACGTCCCGTGGATGCAGCAGAGGAGGATTCAGCCGACCCGAGGAAAAGACACAGACCGGTATGATTCAGCTGGACAACCGATCTGCAGCTGCTGCAGCCAGGCGGGCAACTACGCAAGGCACTGTCCTTTAAACGGGCCGAACCTGGGGCCAGGAGCCAACCTCCAGGTGTAAGACAGCCTGGCTCGACTTCCTGGCGCAACAAGTATGTGGGAGGACGCCCGGTCCTTCCTATTGTGCTGGATGGGATCCCTTTGTCTGCCCTACTGGATACAGGGTCCCACTTAACAACCATACCGTATATACTGTACAAGAGATACTGGGCTGATTCAGACATTGCGCGAGGCCCAGATGATGATTTAATGATTGTAGCCAGTAATGGCCAGCCTGTGCCTCAAATTGGGTATAAAGAAGTAACCATTAAAGTGGGGCGGGTAGAATAGCCATCTCAGGGGATGATAATTGTGGATATTGATCGCAAAGAGTCTAAACCCACTGCTAACAATTGGCACAAATGTGATGGAAAATTGTCTTGCCGAAGTGATAATTTTGTTGCAGCAGGCGGCTGAAACTGCCAGCTCCGAGCAGCAGCGTGCCCTACAGAGGGAGATCAGAGCCCTGATGAGGAGGCAGCATGTAGAGCTGGCCGGAGGAGAAATTAGCAGTGTGAGGGTAAGTGACCCCCTCCTTATTGCAATACCCCCAAGAAGTGAAATGCTGATATGGTGTCGGGCAGCAATAGGCCTCAGGGGTCATGATTACCAGGCCTTGGTAGAACCTGTGTATTCAGACAGTAGGCCTGGAGTCCTGATAGCCAGAGGGTTAGCAGACGTCCGCAAGGGAAGAGTACCCATCCGTATCCTGAATTGTGGGGAGGAGGAGGCCAAATTGCCCCGGTACGCCACTGTAGCAAAGCTGTACACTGTCAGTAATAATACCATCAGAACAGTGGAACCCTTGATCCCGTCCGACCAGGTGGAAGACAATGATTCCAAGGGGTAGCTGGAGGACTGGTGCCAAAGATTACATGTGTGCACCGACTCCATCCCTTCACACCAAAAGCATGGGGTTCATCGGGTGGTACAGGAATACGAGCGGGTCTTCAGCAAACACCCTCTAGACTTTGGGCAGGTAAAAGGGGTTAAACATCAAATCCCCACTGGTGACTATTATCCCATTAGAGAGAGATACCGCCCTGTACCCCCAGCTCAGTATCAGCGTGCCAAAGAAATGTTACGGGAGATGAAGGAGGCTGGATTGATCAGAGATAGTTGTAGCCCCTGGGCAGCTCCACTAGTGCTCGTAAAGAAAAAAGATGGCACAATGAGAATGTGCGTTGACTACAGGCAAATTAACCGCATTACACATAAAGATGCTTATCCACTACCCAGAATAGAAGAGTCATTAGCAGCTTTAAAATCAGCTAACTATTTTTCCACCCTGGATCTCACCAGCGGGTATTGGCAGGTTCCCGTGGCAGAGGCGGACAAGGAGAAGACTGCATTCACGACACCAATGGGCCTCTGCGAGTTCAACTGTATGCCATTCGGGCTCTGCAACGCCCCAGGGACATTTCAAAGACTGATGGAGTGCTGCTTGGGTCATTACAACTTTGAAACCGTGCTGTTGTACCTAGATGACGTCATAGTCTACTCGACCTATAAAGACCACCTGAGGCACTTAGCAGGAGTGTTCGAGTCCTTGTCCGAGTATGGCCTGAAGATAAAGCCGTCCAAATGTCACCTCTTGAAGCCAACAGTACAGTACCTGGGTCATGTAGTCAGCGCAGAAGGTGTGGCACCTGATCCAGATAAAGTCACAGTAATCAAGGACTGGCCAAGAGCCACCACGGTAAAGGAGGTGCAGCAGTTCCTTGGGCTGGTGGGCTACTACCGAAGGTTCATTGACGGTTTCACAAAAATAGCAGCGCCTCTCCAAGATCTCCTGGTGGGACAGCCAAAGAAGGCTAAGAAGCAAAGTCCTCCATTCGAGTGGAACAGCCAAATAGAAACATCCTTTGTTCGGTTGAAGATGGCTCTCACTGGAGAAGAAATTCTGGCCTACCCTGACTACGGTCAGCCGTTTGTACTGTACACGGATGCTAGCAACGTGGGATTGGGCGCAGTTCTGTCCCAGGTACAAGAAGGCAGAGAGAAAGTGATAGCCTACGCCAGTAGAAAGCTTCATCCAACAGAAAGGAATCCAGAAAACTACAGTTCCTTTAAGCTGGAGTTCCTCGCTATTGTCTGGGCAGTGACTGAACGCTTCAAGCACTATCTGGCATTGGCCAAGATTGCCATCTTCACAGACAACAATCCGTTGACCCACCTGGCAACAGCCAAGCTAGGTGCCCTAGAACAGCGATGGATGGCTCGACTGTCCAACTTTGACTTTACCATCAAGTACCGGGCTGGCCGAAAGAATAACAATGCTGATGCGCTGTCCAGAATGCCTCACTTACCAGAGTCTGGAGAAGACCTGGATGAACTCGTAGAGATAGAGTTACCGGCTTTCCATCACCAAGGTGTCTCCCAGTGTGAGCATGCTGTAAGAGGGAAGCGCTCGAGCCAGCACGAGGTCTTGGTCAACCCATTACTCCACCATAAATGGGAAGAAACACAAAACAGTGACCCGGCCGTCCGATTAGTCAAAGAAAAGCTAGCACAGGCTGAAACCCACCTTGTCCAGATGCTCCACAAGAAGCCCAACAGCTGTGGAAGGAGAGGGGACGACTTTTTCTCTACAAAGGCAAGTTATGCAAGAGATATGTTAACTGGTGAACCAATGAACTCATCTGGCAAATAGTGGTTCCACAGAGGGATGCCCCTATGGTCCTAGCCGCTTACCACGATAAAGCAGGACACTTCGAGTGGAAGAAGGTGGAGGTGATCGGTTCTACTGGGTACACACGAGAAAGGCCATCGAGAAGTGGTGCCGAGACTGTGGTCCGTGTAACCTGAGACTAAAAGATGATACTAGCCAGAGGTCGCCCCTGCAGCCAATTATCACGAAGCAGCCCCTTGAATTAGTGGCCATGGACCACGTGAAACTAACACCAAGCCGGTCAGGCTATGTCTACGCCCTTACCATAGTGGACCATTACTCTCGTTTCATGGTAGTAGTGCCTGTGAAAGACTAAACAGCCAGAACAGCAGCTAGGGCATTTCAAGCATACTTTTGTCGACCCCACGGTTATCCTGAAAGAGTACTGACTGATCAAGGCCCTGCATTCGAGGCGGAAGTGTTTCAAGAATTCTGTAACATGTACGGCTGTAAGAAAATAAGAACAACACCGTACCACCCTCAAACCAATGGATTATGCGAGAAGATGAACCATGTGGTATTGATTTACTCAAGACTAGTGATGAGCGAGTACTAAAAAGCAAGGGTGCTCGAAGCTCGGGCCGAGCCTCCCAAGATACTCGTGTACTCGGCCCGAGCAACGAGCCCAATGTTATCCTATGGGAGACCCGAGTATTTTTGTGAAATGACCCCCCGGCAGCATGGAGAAACCCTAAAAATGTCACAAAAGTCTCAGAAGAGTGCTCAAATGACATGGCAACAGCATGGGGAAGACCCCTTGAAGCATTTATCACTCAAAAGTCACAGCTGTGAACAATTTTGTCCGCGTTTTACGCCATTTTTACGGACTCATCAGAAAACCTTCCAAAATGACCCCAAAATGATTTTTCATGGCGGAAATGTTAAGGGCACATACCCAATAGTGAGATAGAGCTGGTGTATGTTACTTTTTGAGATTAATACATGAAAGATTTTACGTGAAAACATTGTGTGGCACTCCGATGTCCCTGAGAAGAGACGTACATGAAGGCCTCTTGAGTCTAATGTGCCCATTTTGAGGAAGTGAGTCTTTGTAGTATTTTCCTTTGCCAGGGCAGTCCAAAATTGTGAGGTTCACCAATGCCCCTGCATACAGACGTGCATGAGGGCCTGTAAACCTGAAGTGCCCATTGTAAGGAAGTGGGTCTATTGTAGTATAGCCCTTAGGCAGGGCAGCCAAAAATTGGGAGGCTCCACGTTGTCCCTGGATAGAGACGTGCATGATGGCCTGTAAACCTGAAGTGCCCATTGTAAGGAAGTGGGTCTATTGTAGTATAGCCCTTAGGCAGGGCAGCCAAAAATTGGGAGGCTCCACGTTGTCCCTGGATAGAGACGTGCATGAGGGCCTGTAAACCTGAAGTGCCCATTGTAAGGAAGTGGGTCTATTGTAGTATAGCCCTTAGGCAGGGCAGCCAAAAATTGGGAGGCTCCACGTTGTCCCTGGATAGAGACGTGCATGAGGGCCTGTAAACCTGAAGTGCCCATTGTAAGGAAGTGGGTCTATTGTAGTATAGCCCTTAGGCAGGGCAGCCAAAAATTGGGAGGCTCCACGTTGTCCCTGGATAGAGACGTGCATGAGAGCCTGTAAACCTGAAGTGCCCATTGTAAGGAAGTGGGTCTATTGTAGTATAGCCCTTAGGCAGGGCAGCCAAAAATTGGGAGGCTCCACATTGTCCCTGGATAGAGACGTGCATGATGGCCTGTAAACCTGAAGTGTCCATTGTCAGGAAGTGGGTGTATTATAGTATAGCCCTTAGGCAGGGCAGCCAAAAATTGGGAGGCTCCACATTGTCCCTGGATAGAGACGTGCATGATGGCCTGTAAACCTGAAGTGCCCATTGGAAGGAAGTGGGTCTATTGTAGTATAGCCCTTAGGCAGGGCAGCCAAAAATTGGGAGGCTCCACTTTGTCCCTGGATAGAGACGTGCATGAGGGCCTGTAAACCTGAAGTGCCCATTGGAAGGAAGTGGGTGTATTATAGTATAGCCCTTAGGCAGGGCAGCCAAAAATTGGGAGGCTCCACGTTGTCCCTGGGTAGAGACGTGCATGAGGGCCTCAAAACATTAAGTGTCCATTGTCAGGAAGTGGGTGTATTATAGTATAGCCCTTAGGCAGGGCAGCCAAAAATTGGGAGGCTCCACATTGTCCCTGGATAGAGACGTGCATGATGGCCTGTAAACCTGAAGTGCCCATTGTAAGGAAGTGGGTCTATTGTAGTATAGCCCTTAGGCAGGGCAGCCAAAAATTGGGAGGCTCCACGTTGTCCCTGGATAGAGACGTGCATGAGGGCCTGTAAACCTGAAGTGCCCATTGTAAGGAAGTGGGTCTATTGTAGTATAGCCCTTAGGCAGGGCAGCCAAAAATTGGGAGGCTCCACGTTGTCCCTGGATAGAGACGTGCATGATGGCCTGTAAACCTGAAGTGTCCATTGTCAGGAAGTGGGTGTATTATAGTATAGCCCTTAGGCAGGGCAGCCAAAAATTGGGAGGCTCCACATTGTCCCTGGATAGAGACGTGCATGATGGCCTGTAAACCTGAAGTGCCCATTGGAAGGAAGTGGGTCTATTGTAGTATAGCCCTTAGGCAGGGCAGCCAAAAATTGGGAGGCTCCACGTTGTCCCTGGATAGAGACGTGCATGAGGGCCTGTAAACCTGAAGTGCCCATTGGAAGGAAGTGGGTGTATTATAGTATAGCCCTTAGGCAGGGCAGCCAAAAATTGGGAGGCTCCACGTTGTCCCTGGGTAGAGACGTGCATGAGGGCCTCAAAACATTAAGTGTCCATTGTCAGGAAGTGGGTGTATTATAGTATAGCCCTTAGGCAGGGCAGCCAAAAATTGGGAGGCTCCACATTATCCCTGGATAGAGACGTGCATGATGGCCTGTAAACCTGAAGTGCCCATTGTAAGGAAGTGGGTCTATTGTAGTATAGCCCTTAGGCAGGGCAGCCAAAAATTGGGAGGCTCCACGTTGTCCCTGGATAGAGACGTGCATGATGGCCTGTAAACCTGAAGTGCCCATTGTAAGGAAGTGGGTCTATTGTAGTATAGCCCTTAGGCAGGGCAGCCAAAAATTGGGAGGCTCCACGTTGTCCCTGGATAGAGACGTGCATGAGGGCCTGTAAACCTGAAGTGCCCATTGTAAGGAAGTGGGTCTATTGTAGTATAGCCCTTAGGCAAGGCAGCCAAAAATTGGGAGGCTCCACGTTGTCCCTGGATAGAGATGTGCATGAGGGCCTGTAAACCTGAAGTGCCCATTGTAAGGAAGTGGGTCTATTGTAGTATAGCCCTTAGGCAGGGCAGCCAAAAATTGGGAGGCTCCACGTTGTCCCTGGATAGAGACCTGTTAGGTTCTTAGTGCCTCCGTGCTTGCATTTAAAAACCGCACGTGTGTGCCTGTTGGTGGCAGCTTTCCGCTGCATTTGTGTGAGTTTTGCAAAAACTTGGATATAACGCACAAGTCTAGTGAATACACATCAGCACAGCATTGCAAAATGCGCAAGGGCGTTGTCAACGAACAAGGAAGTGGACGTGATGGTGGTGCAGGCAGAGACCGAGGTTGTGTGCAAGCTCTAATTTCGCCACAACAAAGGGCCACATCTAGTCGCTCGCACGTCCTGTCCCAAATTCTTGGGGACCGCTGCAGTACACCGCTCTTGAACCAAGACCAGTGTCAACAGGTTGTTAGTTGGATAGCGGATAATGCTTCCAGTCAGATTGGCACCACCACAAACACTCTGTCTTCCACACGGTCAAGTGTCAGTAGCCGTGATACTGCACCGCACATTTCAGAACCTGATCCTCCTTCCTACCACCAGGCCGAGTACACGTCCACGGACATTACTGATCCCACACTTGGACACTCGGAAGAGCTGTTCGTTCACGTTTCCATTCACAAATTCTGGCCTCTCGCCAGCTCCTGTTGAAGTGGGCCATGACGAGATTGTATGTACAGATGCCCAAATATTTGAGCAGCCACGTTCTCACGAAGTTGGCAACGTGTCTCAACAAGGGGTGGACGATGATGAGACATAATTGTCAGGAAGTCAGGAGGAGGAGCAGGGTGCGGAAGAGGAAGACGACGTGGTGGATGATCCAGTAACTGACCCAACCTGGCAGGAGGATATGCAGAGCGAGGACAGCAGTGCACAGGGGGAGGGAGGCGTAGCATCCCAACAGGCAGTAAGAAGCAGAGTGGTGGCCCCAGGCAGACGTCAGGCAACTGTTCCCCGGAACAACACGACACAAGGTGCCTGTACAAATGTTAGGTCTTCCCGAGTCTGGCTGTAATACTATTGTATGTATTGAGGATTTCGATTGCGTTAGGGCAATGACAACCAGAGACGAGTTCTTGGTGCAATACGTTTATAATATGCAACCAGCAAATATGTACATAAACGGAACAAAAACACAGTAGAACATAAATACAGGAAATACCTTCCAGGGACGGAGCGAAAGGGAATTCCCGGGACCGCGCACCGGACTCCCCCAGGGAGACCACCAAGAGCGAACCCCTATACAGGGACTGTCTGGCAATCACCCCAGAAGCCCTAAATGCGCAGCAGCCGGGACACAAAAGGGCAATAGGTAAGTCCAAAAATGTCCGTACGTGATGTGAGTCCAGAGTGGTATTAAACGGAAGGAACCGGGCAGAAGTGCCGACCAAAGACGGCAAACGGAGTCCGGGCACAGCTAGATGATACCAGATGAAGTCCAGAGTCGGTGTCGGTTGTTTTCCAAGAGGATCCGAATAACAATCAGGAACCAAAAGCTGCAGGGCAGGAGCACACAGGAAGCAGTATACTCAGGCACTGGACTAAGCTTTAGGGGCGGCTTTTAAACAGATGGACAGGAAGTAGGGCAACAGAACAGAAAACTCCATGTTAACAAAGGGCAAGCTCTTTCAAAAGAAAACTGGAAAACCCGGAACTCTGACACTGGCAGTTTTTTAAGTTGGCTCCAGATGATTCTAAAAAGGCCATTTGCAACACCTGCCATGCCAGCATCAGCAGGGGTACCAAAACTAGCAGCCTGACCACCACCAGCATGATCAGGCACATGTCAGCCAAGCACCCGACTTTGTGGGAAGTACAACAGAGTCCAGGAGCAGTGCTTGCTGATGTCACTGCTACGTCTTCGCTGGTTGTGCATGCGAGCCAATCCCCTGTCCATGCTGCCTGCGAACAAGCCTCCTCCACTCCTGCACCTGCAGTTGCCTACGCAGAAAGAACACCATCATCAAGCACGTCCTTGTCCCAGCGCAGCGTTCAGTTATCCATTCAGCAAACCTTTGAACGCAGGCGCAAATACACTGCCAACACCCCACATGCCACAGTTCTAAATGCTAACATTTCGCGACTGCTTGCGCTGGAAATGTTGCCTTTTAGGCTGGTTGAGACAGAAGCATTCCGCGACCTGATGGTGGCAGCTGTCCCACGTTACTCGGTCCACAGCCGCCACTATTTCTCCCGGTGTGCCGTCCCCGCATTGCATAACCACGTGTCACAAAACATCACACGTGCCCTGAACAACGCTGTTTCAGCCAAAGTCCACCTAACCACAGACACGTGGACAAGTGCATGTGGGCAAGGCCGCTACATCTCGTTGACGTCACACTGGGTTAATATTGTGCAAGCTGGGACCCAGTCTGAGCGAGGGACGGAACACGTCCTTCACACACCAAGTTTTGCAGGCCCTACCTCAGTCAGGGTTTCACACACACTCTACAGCTCCGGAATGTCATGCTCCTCAGCCTCCTCCTCCTCCTGCGCATCCTGATCCACTTTACCCTCCACACCAGTCCCAAGCTGGAAGTGTCGTGGGCGGAGGAGGGGACGGTGCGCTCTCCCACTGCTCGGGTCCGGCTGACGCAGCTCTACGGCTGCTGCTGCTCGTTGGCTCGAGCGATGGCCGGATCCCGGGGACTCGAGCGGCGCTACTCGCCCGTGAGTGAAAAGGGGTGGTTTGGGTTTTGGGGATATTGTCCGTGACGCCACCCACGGTTGTGGTGATTGTGTGGACACCACCGCTGCTCTGGACGGGGATCCCGGGAGCCTGTGACAGGGAGCAGCTTTGTTGTTATTTCTCCCCTCCGTGGGTAGGGGGGTTGGTTGTCCCGGGGCCTGGTGATGGGGTAGAGATGGATGACAGGCGGGTTGCGGGGCCTGATGAAGTGCAGGGTCGCAGGGGCAGCGCTGTGCCGCACGGCACGGAGGTACTCACTCAGCCCAATGATGATGACACAGTTCACGGTAAAACAAGTGGCTGGATGGACGGGTCACTCGGACGGCTGCGGTTGTTCCTCCCTGCAGGTTAGTGATGACTGTCTCTCCCTGCACCTAAGTTAAGTGTTGGTAGTGATGGTTTCCCAACGGTAACCCGCTCCCCGGCCTGGATATGGGCCGGAGGAGCCCCTTTTGCCCACAGGCGCTGGCCCTGGGAGACGGTTGCCCTTGGCGGTGGCGGTGTCTCCCCTTCACGGTTGGACGGTTGCCTTCTATCTGGACTTGGCTGTTTGGAAACCCTGAGGTCCCCTTCACTAACGGATTTGGTAAATTCACGGCGACACCAAGCCTTGCCGGGATCCGAAAGTCCTCTGCCAATGGTGCTGGCTTCTCTTTGTATACCGGTCCGGTACGGCCGGGTCACCACCCGTCCACGGTCCTTACGGCAGACTCCAATCGGCCTCCACTGCAGACGGTCACCACATCCTGCCAACCTTGCTGTCCTGTCCGGGCCACACACCCGGACCAACTTCAGGCTCTTTGCTGTCACTTTTCTCCTCTCTACTACTTTCCTCCTTCCACTTCCTTAGCTTAACTCTCACTGCCTGTGTTTTCCCTCCTCCTCGGTGGGTGGAGACCAACCGCCTGGCTCCACACCCTGGTGTGGACAACAGCCCCTGGGGAAGGCAACAAGGATTTTGTGTTTTGATTATGATATGCCTGCAGGGAGTGTGGGGTGTTTAAGTGTTGTGCTCTGTGGCCCCTGGCTTGTCCAGGGCGACACAGAAGCACTGCAGCACTGCCTCGGCGAAGCGGCAACAGGCAGTGCTGAAGCTAATCTGCATAGGTGACAACAAACCCCACAATGCAGAAGAGGTGTGGACAGCTCTGAAACAGAAGGCAGATCACTGGCTCACAACTCTGAACCTAAAGCCAGGAAAGGTCGTGTGTGACAATGGCCGGAACCTGGTGGCGGCTTTGAGGCGAGGCCAGCTGACACATGTTCCATGCGTGGCCCATGTGCTCAACCTCGTGGTTCAGCGGTTTCTAAAGT
Source organism: Anomaloglossus baeobatrachus (assembly GCF_048569485.1). Lineage (NCBI taxonomy): Eukaryota > Metazoa > Chordata > Amphibia > Anura > Aromobatidae > Anomaloglossus > Anomaloglossus baeobatrachus. Next base: position 383,231,823 of record NC_134353.1, on the reverse strand, counting down.
CATACTCAGAGCTGTCTGATCTGCTGGTAAAAGTTCGCCGCCTGTCTGCACATTTTCGAAAGTCACCTACTGCTTCAGCCGGCCTTGCCGGCTTAAGACGCCGTTTGCATCTTCCGGCACACAGACTGGTGTGTGATGTCCCCACGCGTTGGAATTCAACTCTGCACAAGTTGGTCAGGATATGTGAGCAGAAGAGGGCAGTTGTTGAGTACCTGCATCACCTAAGCCGTCGGGAAATGGGTCAAACTCCACACATAACACCTGAGTAGTGGAGATGGATGTCCGACCTATGCACCATCCGCCAAAACTTTGAGGACTCCACCAAGATGGTGAGCGGCGATGACGACATTATTAGCGTCACCATACCGCTTCTCTGCCTTCTAAAATGGTCTCTGCTCAAAAAACAACCATGATGCATTGCAGGCGGAGCGCGATGAGTTTGAGCAAGAAACAGTAGTGGGTGTGGGTGATAACACACAGCCCAGCCTCGTCTCATCACAACGTGCAGTGGAGGACTATGACGAGGAGGAGGATGAAGACATGGAGCAACTCTCTGGCCAAATTGAGGATATGACATGCAGTCATATCCTTGGTTCAGCGTGGCTGGCCAGAGGACAGGGTAGATGATGAGGAGGAGGAGGAGGAGGACAGCATGTTCAGTCATCGTGTTGGTCAGGATACTGAAGTGATGGCTGTTAAGAGTCTGGCACACATGGCTGACTTTATGGTAAGCTGCCTGTCTCGTGACCCTCGCGTTAAGAACATCTTGGCCGACAATCATTACTGGTTGGTAACACTGTTAGACCCACGCTAAAAGGAGAACTTTATGTCTCTTATTCCCGAGGCGGAGAGGTCAGGCAAAATGCAGCAGTTCCAGAAGGCCATAGTCACGGAAGTAGGCAAAGCATTCCCCTCACAAAACGCTAGCGGCATAGGTCAGGAATCAGTGGACAACCAAGGCGTACAGCCGAGAGGGGCACAAGTCCAATCCGCCAGAGGTAGGGGAACAGCCTTTAAGATGTGGGACAGTTTTCTCAGCCCCTCACATACCACAGCCCCTGAGGTGAGGGGTAGTGCCACAAGAAATCCTAAGTTTGGCCAGATGCTCAAGGAGTACCTTGCAGATCAAACAACTGTACTCCGACATTCCTCTGTGCCTTACAATTAATGTGTATCCAAGCTGGACACGTGGCATGAATTGGCTCTTAGTCTCTACGCCTTGGAAGTCCTGGCCTGCCCTGCCGCTAGCGTTTTGTCAGAGCGTGTTTTTAGTGCCGCAGGTGGAATCATTACAGATAAACGCACCCGCCTGTCAACTGTAAATGCTGACAGGCTGACTCTGATCAAGATGAACAAGGGTTGGATTTGGCCAGACTTCACCACACACCAACAGCAAATGACAGCGGAATTTAAAGTTTGTAACGGGAATTTGCCATGTACCTCCACTCACCCATGGTAACACACTTCTGGACTTTGGCTAATCGCTGGACTGCTCCTCCTTCTCCTCATGCGCCATCATGGTGACCGTTACAATAGTTAAGCCGTTGTTTCAGGTATACCCCCAGTGGTAAATTTTTTCGCCCATTCTTTCTGAATGGGCATTACAACGACAGGAGACCCGCTCCTTTGCAATGGGAACAATGTTTTGAGGCCCTCATGCACATCTCTATCCAGGGACAATGTGGAGCCTCCAAATTTTTGGCTGCCCTGCCTAAGGGCTATACTACAATAGACCCACTTCCTTACAATGGGCACTTCATGTTTACAGGCCATCATGCACGTCTCTATCCAGGGACAATATGGAGCCTGACGCTGCCACCGACAGACACACACGTGCTGTTTTTAAATGCAAGCACGGACGCAATAAGAACCTAACTGGTTTTTAGGAGCGACAATTACTGAGAAGTCTGACACTATCAGACACTGCTGACTGACGTGTATTATACACTAGACTTGTGCGTTATATAATAGTTTGTGCAAAACGCGCACCTGTACCCTGCCACCGACTGCCACACACGTGCTGTTTTTAAATGCAAGCACGGACGCAATAAGAACCTAACTGGTTTTTAGGAGCGACAATTACTGAGAAGTCTGACACTATCAGACACTGCTGACTGACGTGTATTATACACTAGACTTGTGCGTTATATAATAGTTTGTGCAAAACGCGCACCTGTACGCTGCCACCGACAGACACACACGTGCTGTTTTTAAATGCAAGCACGGACGCAATAAGAACCTAACTGGTTTTTAGGAGCGACAATTACTGAGAAGTCTGACTCTATCAGACACTGCTGACTGACGTGTATTATACACTAGACTTGAGCGTTATATAATAGTTTGTGCAAAACGCGCACCTGTACGCTGCCACCGACAGACACACACGTGCTGTTTTTAAATGCAAGCACGGACGCAATAAGAACCTAACTGGTTTTTAGGAGCGACAATTACTGAGAAGTCTGACTCTATCAGACACTGCTGACTGACGTGTATTATACACTAGACTTGAGCGTTATATAATAGTTTGTGCAAAACGCGCACCTTTACGCTGCCACCGACAGACACACACGTGCTGTTTTTAAATGCAAGCACGGACGCAATAAGAACCTAACTGGTTTTTAGGAGCGACAATTACTGAGAAGTCTGACACTATCAGACACTGCTGACTGACGTGTATTATACACTAGACTTGTGCGTTATATAATAGTTTGTGCAAAACGCGCACCTGTACGCTGCCACCGACAGACACACACGTGCTGTTTTTAAATGCAAGCACGGACGCAATAAGAACCTAACTGGTTTTTAGGAGCGACAATTACTGAGAAGTCTGACACTATCTGGACTGTTTTAGACTGTGTACACCAGCCCCAGATATGATGAAGGCTGGTATACGGTCACGACTAGGAATGGCTATATACCCTGCCTGCCTGCCTGCCTGTATACTGCTACAATAGTCCTGACAAGGACTCTTCTGGTCACTAGCCTGTATTCCGACCTGGCTATACCCTGCCTGTATATAGCAACAATAGTCCTGAGAAGGACTCTGCTACTGTACTCCGACCTGGCTATACCCTGCCTGCCTGTATACAACTAGAATAGTCCTGAGAAGGACTTCTGGTCACACTGTTTGCAGCCCTGCTCCGGAACTAACTATAAAGGGCCGCAAAGCTTTCCCTGAATCAGCGACACTCTCCCTGCACTGACTGTCTGGATAGTTGTGAGCAGAGCACAGCGCGCCGGCCGGTATAAAGGCTCGGTCACGCTGTGCAGGCCGGCCAATCACTGCAATTCCACAACTAACAGGGCTGTGGCATTGCAGTGGTCTGCCAGCCAATCCCTGCATGAGGGCTGGCTCTCAAAAGAGCGCCAACATGCAGAAATGAAGACCACGAGTACAGCACGAGTATCGCGAGATTACTCGGTCCCCGCCGAGCAGCCCGAGTACAGCGATACTCGTGCGAGTACCGAGTAGTTACAAGCATGCTCGCTCATCACTACTCAAGACTCTACCTCTAGAAGAAAGAAACCAATGGCCAGAGAAGTTGCCAGATGTAGTGGACTTGTACAATCATATTCCAGTAAATTCCACCAACTTCAGCCCCGCTTACTTGATGCGAGCAAGACCTGACAAGTTACCTGTAGACTTTGAAATGGGAACTGTGTCACCTGAAGCGGTTCAACAGATAGAAGATTGGGATGCAGAGCGACAACAACAATACCGCCAAATTCAAGAATGTGTGGAAAGGAACCTGTCCCAAGCCAGAATGAGACAAGAAAAGAACTACAATCAAACAGCCCCAGCAACTCCCTTAGCACCTGGAGAACAGATCCTCAAGAAAAAGCAGAGAATGCACAAATTAGATGATCAGTGGGAAAATGAGCCCTACACAATTATTCCCTCAAATTTTGACAACAGCAAAGTGTGCCTAATAAGTAAAGATGGAGGCAGAACATATCAAGCAGTATCCAGAGATCGTCTGAAGGTATGCCCTGAACGGTGTAAAATCCAAGAAGAAGTTCAAGAAAGTCCCCAACCTCAAGAAAAAGGAGAAGAAATGATCCAAACAATACTCGGAAAATTCCCCAAAACATGGACACAAATAAATAAGGCTATAGTGGTGCCAGTATTGACATTCCCGCAAGTGGTCGTGCCAGAAGCAGAGGAAGTCACAGATCCAACTGAAGAACTGTCAGTCCCACCAATAGATGTCACGCCAGCAGTGGAACAGGAGAATCAACCCCCTGCCAGTGGTGAACCTGTCATACCCTTGGCGAATCTCAGACCCCGTAGGCAACAATCACGCATACCAATCAGGGTTAGTCCTACCAGCAACACTGAGGTGGCAGACACTCCAAGTAGTCAGGAACAAACACAGGTACTACGCAGGTCCCAACGTAGCACCCGGGGACAACCCCCTCCAAAGTATAGAGTATAGAATACCAATCAGAGTGTAAATAGTTATTTGAAATGTATTGTATAAAATTCTTTTTCTTTTAGGTGATTAAGTATATGGACACCTGGGTCACTGGACTATGGGTGACCAAAACTTTATTATTTATAGTTAGCACCAGTGTGCTCAACACAGCAGAAGAAAAACCCGTCCGGCGTGCATATAAAGGGGTCATCGATGCTCTGACGCACGCCCAGTGCCTACGTTGGGGGTTTTATCGCGGCAGGTCCCCCATGGAGCAGTGTAATGGACAGTTTGTATGCAACATCTAAGAAATGTGCCTCTCAAAAAGGGATGAAATGTTAGCATGTTATGTCTTGTTTATGTTTTTCCTCAGTCCGGGAGTACTGGTTTTAACTAAGGGGGAGTGTGGCGCCCCAGGATCTGGTTGCCACAACAGCATTGCCCCTCCAAAAGGTTAATGCTGAGACTGGAGATAATTGGGAGGTCCATTGGCCAGTAAGTACCAACATCCAGCGCCGTTCCTCTCTCAGGCCAGCAGAGGGAGCTCTAAACCTGGAGTTCCAGGGAGCACTTCCTTAAGTCTGACCTGAGGGAGGAGTTAGTGTTCAGTCTGTTAGGGAAGTGTTACGGGGGGGACCGGTAGATTAGGACCAGGGGGGGTATATATCCTAATCGCCAGTCGGGGCCCACCGTGCTCAAGATGACAAAGGAGCTGCTGGCACCTGAGGGTTAGGCGGAGACTATAGAGCTGGATGGCTCTGAGATAACCCAGGAACTCTGGGAACCAGTCACGTGTGTTGGGACATGTCAGACCGGACGACAACCCGATTAGCGTTTTGGTGCACCTAGCGCTACACCAACCACGTGTGCAGGAAACACGTCAGGCCGGGTGGTAACCAGGTAGCGTTGACCGGAAGACCGCCACGAAAGCGCCCTGTCGGCCACGTGTGTAGGACACGTCAGGCCGAGCGGTCCTCCGATTAGCGTTTCTGGCCACCTCTCGACTGGCCACGTGTGTGTAGGACACGTCAGGCCAGATGGGTACACCAGTAGCGTTGACCGGGAAGCCGAGGAAAATAAGGAACACCCTGTTAACTCCACAGGGGTCCTGGAGTACGCTGTCCGTGCGCGTAGGGGGCACAACCGGACAGGTGGTGCAGCAGGTGCGTTGTCCGTGTGCGTAGGGAGCACAATCAGACAGGTGGCGCAGCAGGTGCGTTGTCCGTGTGCGTAGGGGGCACAATCGGACAGGAAGCACAGCAGCCGCAGCCCAGTTAACGCCACTGGGCTGCTATAGCAAGACTGGAACGGCAGGAGGGAAGCACGGCGCCTGACCCTGATGTGCCGAGCCACTAATCTTGGCGTGACAGGCACCGTTCGCCTAACCCTACCTACCGCTTCCCAACATAGGCTTATGCCGCAATGAGGCTCTAACATGGAGGTATGCTCTGACTGAGCAAAAATGAAGACTGCACCCCTCCATGTTGTCTCCAGCCCCTTTTATAACCTGGGTCCGCCCCAAACCCAGGGTGGAACCACCAAGGTCTAATAGCAGAGTGCCATGTCATCAGTGACGTCACATGCGACCTATCCGGAACCGCCACGTCATTGATGAGCTCATGGCAGCCACGCCCCAAACACTTCACCAGTCATCGTCTGACGACCAATACTGAGGTGCCAGATCATAGGGGCGGGCCTCTGCGAGCCAGTCCGGAGTTGCCACGTCATCAGGACACCTGACACCCTCTGCCCTATCAGGGCCTGCCACCTCACGGACATGCTCAGTGAGGTCCTTACCGGACCTAGCCTCTGGTGCACTAAGTGCCTGAGCATGCCCAGTAGCCTGAGCAACAGGCTCAGAAAGCAGACTATCAGTTTGAGCATGCTCAGTAGGCACATCCCAGAACTTAGACACAGCACGAAGTCCAAGTACCTGTGCCAAGAGGCTGTTAGGGTTAATTGTGGGAGCATGCTCAGTAGCCTGAACTGAGGACTTAGTCTCAGACATAACACAATCAGGCTGAGCATGCTCACTAGGCAAAACCCCGGGCTTATACTCTGGCTGGGGTAAATCAGCGCACGCATGCGCACTAGCCGCCTCTCCACACTTAGACGTGGTGGATGGAACAGCCAACTGGACGACCCGAGGCACGGCCAAAAACGGCAGCCAGTGCCTGGGCGCAACAGGAACCGCAGCAAGCTGCTTGCAGCTATGGCGGCGCCGGTTCGTAACAGTACCCCCCCCTCTAGCGGCCCTCCCACTCGAATGGTCTATAGTCGCCACAGATACCACTGAGCGACGGGCGGAAGATGGAGACATGCAGTGGGAGCTACAAGACTCGCTCCACCGCGTAATCACCCCAGACGACCAGTCGATATGTGGGGAATGTTGCTTCAACCAAGGAATACCCAGCAGAATATCATTTGCACTCTTGGGGAGAACCAGAAATGAAATGGTCTCTCTATGCCCAGATGACATGGCAAGGGTAATGGGCACTGTCCGCTGGTGAATTACCTTGGGCAACAAGGACCCATCCAATACACGGACTCTCACTGGCCTTGGCATTTGCACCAGTGGGATGGCATGCCACCGGGCAAAAGAGGAGGAGATGAAACTATCCCCAGCACCTGTGTCCACACTTGCCCTTGTGGACCATGTTGACCCCTTAAAGGAAATGGACGCGGGAAACGTCACCCTAATGGATGACGCAGAGTCCAGTCTACCTTCAGCTATGGTCACCAATCGCGGTCTCTTACCCTGATGCTTTGGGCAACGGTTGGCATAATGACCATACTGCCCACAAGCGAAACAGGAAATGCCCTTGCGACTCGAAGACCTAGCAACACCAACCCTAGCGATGTCCATAGGGACAGAGATGTCGTCTAAGGGAGGTGCAGTAGGAGAGACCACTACAGTGGCTGAACGACCCTCTGACCTGCGCTCCAGCTGACGTTCGGAGGTCCGCAGGTCAATGCGGGTAGCCAGAGTCATGAGGCCCTCAAGGGTAGTTGGTACCTCACTCGACGCTAATGCGTCCTTCACGTGCGAGGCTAATCCCCTCCAGAACAGTGGAATGAGAGTCCTCTCTGACCACCCCAGTTCTGCAGCAAGTGTCCTGAAACTCACAGCATATTGACTTGAGGAGGTACGCCCCTGCTCCAAAGTCAGTAGCTGTAGGGCCGAGTCGTGAGTGACCTGAGGCCCCAGGAACACTTGTCGCAAGGACTCCAAAAACTCCTTAGAGTCCTGTACTACGGGGTCATTCCTCTCCCACAATGGTGTGGCCCACTCCAGTGCTCTATCAGAGAGCAAGGATATGATAAACCCCACCTTCGACCTCTCTGTAGGAAACCGTGCAGCCAACAGCTCTAGATGGACTGAGTACTGGTTCACGAATCCCCTACATGCCTTGCTGTTCCCCGTAAACTTGTTGGGCAGCGAGAGGTGAGGGAGGGTTGGAGTAGGCTTGGTGACGGACACCATTGCAGCCGCTTGAGCCACCACATCATCCATATCAGCAGCAAGGGCAGACCTCTCCAGAGACTTCACTCTGGCATCAAGCTGCAGTATGAACTGACGTAGCTGCTCCATCTCCGCCATGCCAGCCAGACCCTGGCGCAGTCTTACTGTTACGGGGGGACCGGCAGATTAGGACCAGGGGGTATATATCCTAATCGCCAGTCAGGGCCCACCGTGCTCAAGATGACAAAGGAGCTGCTGGCACCTGAGGGTTAGGTGGAGACTATAGAGCTGGATGGCTCTGAGATAACCCAGGAACTCTGGGAACCGGTCACGTGTGTTGGGACACGTCAGACCGGACGACAACCCGATTAGTGTTTTGGTGCACCTAGCGCTACACCAACCACGTGTGCAGGAAACACGTCAGGCCGGGTGGTAACCAGGTAGCGTTGACCGGAAGACCGCCGCGAAAGCGCCCTGTCGGCCACGTGTGTAGGACACGTCAGGCCGAGCGGTCCTCCGATTAGCGCTTCTGGCCACCTCTCGACTGGCCACGTGTGTGTAGGACATGTCAGGCCAGATGGGTACACCAGTAGCGTTGACCGGGAAGCCGAGGAAAATAAGGAACACCCTGTTAACTCCACAGGGGTCCTGGAGTACGCTGTCCGTGCGCATAGGGGGCACAACCGGACAGGTGGCGCAGCAGGTGCGTTGTCCGTGTGCGTAGGGGGCCCAATTGGACAGGTGGCGCAGCAGGTGCGTTGTCCGTGTGCGTAGGGAGCACAATCAGACAGGTGGCGCAGCAGGTGCGTTGTCCGTGTGCGTAGGGGGCACAATCGGACAGGAAGCACAGCAGCCGCAGCCCAGTTAACGCCACTGGGCTGCTATAGCAAGACTGGAACGGCAGGAGGGAAGCACGGCGCCTGACCCTGATGTGCCGAGCCACTAATCTTGGCGTGACAGGCACCGTTCGCCTAACCCTACCTACCGCTTCCCAACATAGGCTTATGCCGCAATGAGGCTCTAACATGGAGGTGTGCTCTGACTGAGCAAAAATGAAGACTGCGCCCCTCCATGTTGTCTCCAGCCCCTTTTATAACCTGGGTCCGCCCCAAACCCAGGGTGGAACCACCAAGGTCCAATAGCAGAGTGCCATGTCATCATTGACGTCACATGCAACCTATCCGGAACCGCCACGTCATTGATGAGCTCATGGCAGCCACGCCCCAAACACTTCACCAGTCATCGTCTGACGACCAATACTGAGGTGCCAGATCATAGGGGCGGGCCTCTGCGAGCCAGTCCGGAGTTGCCACGTCATCAGGACACCTGACACCCTCTGCCCTATCAGGGCCTGCCACCTCACGGACATGCTCAGTGAAGTCCTTACCGGACCTAGCCTCTGGTGCACTAAGTGCCTGAGCATGCCCAGTAGCCTGAGCAACAGGCTCAGAAAGCAGACTATCAGTTTGAGCATGCTCAGTAGGCACATCCCAGAACTTAGACACAGCACGAAGTCCAAGTACCTGTGCAAAGAGGCTGTTAGGGTTAATTGTGGGAGCATGCTCAGTAGCCTGAACTGAGGACTTAGTCTCAGACATAACACAATCAGGCTGAGCATGCTCACTAGGCAAAACACCGGGCTTATACTCTGGCTGGGGTAAATCAGCGCACGCATGCGCACTAGCCGCCTCTCCACACTTAGACGTGGTGGATGGAACAGCCAACTGGACGACCCGAGGCACGGCCAAGAACGGCAGCCGGCGCCTGGGCACAACAGGAACCGCAGCAAGCTGCTTGCGGCTATGGCGGCGCCGGTTCGTAACAGGAAGTTTGGAGAGAGAGGACGTGGAGTAGTGCAGTCTTGTGAGCTGGGGTTGGAGCTAGGTTAGCTCAACCCAGGAAAGCAAGAGCTGTAAAGAGGCACAGAAGAAGAATTAGACATCGGAGTCTGTGGTTGTCAGGGTGAAAAACCCAACCTGGTAGCCGAGTCCGAAGGGCAGGAGGATTGCAAGTCTCCTGGCCCCCAAAACCATCCGAGGGTGCAGCTGCATCACCAGGGACCGGTGCGGACCCCCACAGGGGAGCATCAGAGAGGGCCTGCGCAGCCTATCCTAGGAGAAAGGGACAAACCACCGGTCCCAGCAGCAAGAGGGCCATTGCTAAACTCAAAGTGCAGGGTCCTGTAAAAGTGAAGGAAGAACAGGGAGTAGGCCTCAATACTCCACTGGCCAAGAGGATCACCCCAGTTACTTCCAGGCCGGCCGGATCTCCTCCACCATCTGTGACGGTCTCCCAGGACTGGGCTGTTTTGCCAAGTAAAAGGGAAGAAGGTAAAGAGACTACTGTTTGTGTCTGTTTCTTTCACTGCCCTGTCGGCCCTGCACCGTATCATTCACATAAAACCATCATAGACTCTTACAAGCACCAATGGTTGCCCCGGGGTACCGCTCGACCTGTGGGGAGCAGGACCATCCAAGCTGCCATTCCACCAGCCCCGGAGGCCCCATACAGCAGCGGCGGCTTAATAGCTGCAAACCACAGGTGGCGTCACGAATACAAACCTTAATAATCACCACCCCCACTGAAGCTATATTAGTTGACCCCGCCAGGGTCACGGAGTCGGGCCCCGCCACCCCTGACTACCCCCGGATTAGTCCGGCCCGATACCGGGTGTCCCAAAGCCCTGGGGTGGGCGAGTCAATTCTTCACCAGAACATTAACATTTGTATCTTTATGTTTGAAGCCTGAAATGTGGGAAAAGGTTTAAAAATTCAAGGGTGCCGAATACTTTCTCAAGGCACTGTAAGTGGACATAAGCATTGATACCTAAGCTGCAATGCCCTGCATATAAGGTAAGAGACATAGCTAATCAGGAGGACTATTCTATATTTCTAAATAGAAGTATTTGCTAATATTATTATTACCCCTACTACATATTGGGATAGGATCTCGGAGATGGGAATAACCCTTTAAGTCTTGGAGAACCCCTTAAAGTAGTTTCTCCCATCTGCAGCAATACTAAACATGGTCAGTGTTAACTGTGGTTTAGACACCCAACAGGGCTCAGTAAGGGTCATTTGGTTTTTGGAGCATGGCTTTATTTACAGTATTGGTTTTTGGGAGCTATGACTTTTCCAGTGCTACTAGTAACAAGTACAACCTCAACTTTTCAGTTGACAAATAAGTCATGTAAATAGGGGCTTTTTGGGGGAGGTTGAGTAAGTTTTTATTGATACATTTTGGATTACCTAAAATTTTATTGATCACTTTTTATTCTCATATTTTGAGATAGTGAGCAAAAAACATAATTCATAAATTGTTTCTATTTAACTTTTTTATACCATTCCATGTGGCAAAAGTGCTAAATTCTTCAGATTAATATACCGTAAGTACAGTGATCTCCCATTTATATAGTTTTTTTTCTTTTCATGTTTTGCTACTTTTGCATCACCATATTCTTACAGCCATACATACTGTATTCTAATTATGACAGACCCATGTAAAAGCTTGTTTTTGTGTGGTACGAGGTGACAACTTTTACTCCATTTTTATAGCATGGCTCGTTCCGGATATGCCAGTACCAAATATCTGAACTCTTTTTTTTGTTTATTTTTGTTTTCATAAGTGGCAGACCAATTGTTTATATATTATAAAAAATAGTAATAGTAACTGTCTGTCTGTCTCTCCCAGTCTCTGTCTGTCTGTCTCTCCCTCCCAGTCTCTGTCTGTCTGTCTCTCCCAGTCTGTCTGTTTGTCTCTCCCAGTCCCTGTCTCTTTCTGTCTCTGTCTGTCTCTTCCAGTCTCTGTCTCTCCCAGTCTGTCTGTCTGTCTGTTAGTCTCTTACCCCGCCTGTCTCTTCCCCCATCTGGCTGCCTTTTTCCCCTATCTGTCTCGGTCTGTTTGTCTGTCTCTTTCCCTGTCTGCCTCTGTCTGTCTCTGTCTCTTTCCCCGTGTGTCTTTGTTTGTCTCTTTCTGTCAGTCTGGCTTTTTATTTCCTATCTGTCTCTGTCTGTCTCTGTCTCTTTCCCTGTCTGTCTGTGCCTTTCTGTCTCTCAGTCTCTATCCATCGCCCCACTGACATCTTATTACCTCACACATAAGCTTCTTATACTAACAATTTCCCTTGTCCCTATAGCAACCAATCACAGCTGCTATTAATAGTCTGCAGCTCGCATCTCCATTCATTTTAATGGAGGCAGTTTTTTTGGAGAGTAACTGTAAAGTGCGGGGTTAAATTCTCCTGTCAAAACATAGTCTATCATGTTCCCTGAGTCACATGAGGTGTCAAAATGTTGTGATTGTAGATGCGACGGTGTGGATTCCTTTAGTGGAATACATACATACATACACACACACATACATACACTCAGCTTCATATATTAGATATACAGTACAGACCAAAAGTTTGGACACACCTTCTCATCTCTAGAACAACTGTTAATAGGAGACTTTGTGCAGCAGGCCTTCATGGTAAAATAGCTGCTAGGAAACCACTGCTAAGGACAGGCAACAAGCAGAAGAGACTTGATTGGGCTAAATAACACAAGGAATGGACATTAAACCAGTGGAAATCTGTGCTTTGGTCTGATGAATCCAAATTTGAGATCTTTGGATCCAACCACCGTGTCTTTGTAGAAAAGGTGAACGGATGGACTCTACATGGCTGGCTCCCATCGTGAAGCATGGAGGAGGAGGTGTGATGGTTATTTTTCAACAGGACAATGACCCCAAACACACCTCCAGGCTGTGTAAGGGCTATTTGCCTAAGAAGGAGAGTGATGGGGTGCTACGCCAGATGACCTGACCTCCACAGTCACCAGACCTGAACCCAATCGAGATGGTTTGGGGTGAGCTGGACCGCAGAGTGAAGGCAAAAGGGCCAACAAGTGCTAAGCATCTCTGGGAACTCCTTCAAGAGTGTTGGAAAACCATTTTCGGTGACTACCTCTTGAAACTCAAAAAGAGAATGCCAAGAGTGTGCAAAATAGTAATGAAAGCAAAAGGTGGCTACTTTGAAGAACCTAGAATATAAGACATGTTTTCAGTTGTTTCACACTTTTGTTTTTAAGTATTTCATTCCATATGTTTTAATTCATAGTTTTGATGCCTTCAATGTGAATCTACAATGTTCAGAGTTCTGAAAATAAAGAAAACTCTTTGAATGAGGTGTGTCCAAACTTTTGGTCTGTACTGTATATATATATATCATTTTTTTTTCCCCAGCTCCTCTGCTTCTGAGCTGGCCCTGTCAATGATTTATATGGACGGTGGATAATGGGAAGGGGTTAATTCCAAAATAGTATATGGCGGTGTGTAGAGGTGGGCGGACTCACAGAAAACCAGGACTGGGACCTGCTAAATTTAAAAAAAAAAAAAAAAAAGAAAAAAAAAAATCCTGGATCTGACGCACCCCAGGGCCTTGGGGTACTCTGTCTGGGGACTTGTTTCACTGTGACGTATCACGGGTTTCCGGTGCCTGGTTCCATGACCTTGGGGGTCACTTAAAAGAGGGGAAAGAATAAAAAGGAAATGTTTTTCGTGACGCCACTTGCGGCATGTGGCTATATGGGGAAAACCGACGCTGCAAAGTCTCTGTCTGCTGGGGCTGGTGGTATTGGGCAGCTTGGATGTTATGGCTCTCTGCAAGTAGAGCTAGACCCCAGGGGAGGATGGTTGTAGTATGGTGATGCCGACGTGTAGGAAGAATTCAGAAAAAACAGGGGCTGCGGTTTAACTTGTGCTTTACTCACTGGTTTAGAATAGCTGCAACCCGGCTGGTGCTGGTCTCTACCAATCTGGGCCTCAGGTAATCCGGTATTCCCTTGATCCTAGTGCCGGTGTATTGACATGGTGAGCTTTATTTTCATGCACCCGTCTGTAGTTGGTGGGTCCCCGTGGCCTGAAGTGTTTAGGGGTCCCCTCCTGTTACAGTCCTGGCCCGTATGGCAGGCAGCTTGAGCCTCTCGGACCTCTGTCCCCATTCCCGGGTTCCCTCTTTGCTGCTGTGCCCCAGACACTAACGTTAGTGAGGAACCTTGGTGATTCCCTCACCAGGCAGATTTATCAAGTGAGCTTGAAGCGTCTTCCTGAACTAGGGTTCTTCACCCCGTCGGTGCTCGATCCAGTGAGTACTCACACCGTACTCTCCTGGCAACCGTACTCCTTTAGCCCAATGAGCCACTTCAGACTTTGTCAGAACGTCAACGTCTGACTGTCTTACTGACTTTTTGACTTTCTGACAAGATGTCCGTCTCCTGTTCACTGCACTGACTAGCCCCTACTCCTCCCAGGGTTCTGACTAGTGGATTGGATGGGGGGGTAGGAGCACGTGCGGTGTACTCACCGAAGAGCCGTCATCGCAGCAAGCTGCTTCCAGGAAAAGTTTTCCCTTCCGAAGCTGACAATTAACCATCATTGAATATTCACGGCTTTCCCTACTCACTGGCACGTGTAATTGGTTGCAGTTAGGCGCGCCCCCACCCTGAGTGGCAGCGTGTCAGTTGACTGCAACCTATCACAGGAGCCAGGACGGCCGGTGGGCTGAAAAAGCAGTGCAAATCTCGGCGTATTAGTATCATGGTATAAAAATAAATGAATAAAGCAATTATTCGTAGGGTCCCTGTATTCTGATACCAGCACAGATACGGTCATATGAAAAAGTTTGGGCACCCCTATTAATGTTAACCTTTTTTCTTTATAACAATTTGGGTTTTTGCAACAGCTATTTCAGTTTCATATATCTAATAACTGATGGACTGAGTAATATTTCTGGATTGAAATGAGGTTTATTGTACTAACAGAAAATGTGCAATCCGCATTTCAACAAAATTTGACCAGTGCAAAAGTATGGGCACCCTTATCAATTTCTTGATTTGATCACTCCTAACTACTTTTTACAGACTTACTAAAGCACTAAATTGGTTTTGTAACCTCATTGAGCTTTGAACTTCATAGGCAGGTGTATCCAATCATGAGAAAAGGTATTTAAGTTGGCTAATTGCAAGTTGCTCTCCTATTTGAATCTCCTATGAAGAGTGGCATCATGGGCTCCTCAAAACAACTCTCAAATGATCTGAAAACAAAGATTATTTATTTAACATAGTTGTTCAGGGGAAGGATACAAAAAGTTGTCTCAGAGATTTAAACTGTCAGTTTCCACTGTGAGGAACATAGTAAGGAAATGGAAGAACACAGGTACAGTTCTTCTTAAGCCCAGAAGTGGCAGGTCAAGGAAAATATCAGAAAGGCAGAGAAGAAGAATGGTGAGAACAGTCAAGAACAATCCACACACCACCTCCAAAGACCTGCAGCATCATCTTGCTGCAGATGGTGTCAATGTGCATCGGTCAACAATACAGCGCACTTTGCACAAGGAGAAGCTGTATGGGAGAGTGATGCGAAAGAAGCAGTTTCTGAAAGCGCGCCACAAACAGAGTCGCCTGAGGTATGCAAAAGCACATTTGGACAAGCCAGTTACATTTTGGAAGAAGGTCCTGTGGACTGATGAAACAAAGATTGAGTTGTTTGGTCATACAAAAAGGCATTATGCATGGAGGCAAAAAAACACGGCATTCCAAGAAAAGCACTTGCTACCCACAGTAAAATTTGGTGGAGGTTCCATCATGCTTTGGGGCTGTGTGGCTAATGCCGGCACCGGGAATCTTGTTAAAGTTGAGGTTCGCATGGATTCAACTCAGTATCAGCAGATTCTTAACAATAATGTGCAAGAATCAGTGACAAAGTTGAAGTTACACAGGCGATGGATATTTCAGCAAGACAATGATCCAAAACACCGCTCCAAATCTACTCAGGCATTCATGCAGAGGAACAATTACAATGTTCTGGAATGGCCATCCCAGTCCCCAGACCTGAATATCATTGAACATCTGTGGGATGATTTAAAGCATGCAAATTCAAACACTGCACTCTCATTCAACGTAAGGTGGAAAAAGAAACTAACAGATTTGTTTTTTCAAAGTCAAAAAATATTTTTGTATTTTATTTGTGAACAAATTCAAGTGAAGGGGAGTGGATGGGACGTTTCGACATAACGTAGGCCTTCTTCACGCCAATTTACACTCCATAGAAGAAGAGAACCAATTCTTTAAGTTGAGTACTGTAAGTGTAGATAGAGGGGAGGGAACCCCGGGTATTGTCTTTTTGTATAGTAGTCACAGAGAGCAAGTCCTGGATGATATTAGTATGAGGTCTCACAGTGTGAATATTCTGAAAGGGTTTGCAAGTGGCAGCCGTACAGGACTTGTGATCCCTTGGCATAGACCTCCAATCCCTCATAAACATTTTTATAATCAAATCAGCAGGTGTAAGGATGATATGAAGATCTGTCCAAGGTATAACATAATATGTGGTAGTCCCAGAGTATGTTTCCTTATTGGACTTCACATGGAGTTTTTTACTATAGATTTTCCTATGTGATGAGTCAAATCCTGTGACTTGTAGTCCCTTAGGGCAGTGGTGATTATTTAAAACCACGTGCTGCAGGGAATTGCTGATGACAGGAGATTTGCTACCATCTCTGTATAGTCCTCATTCAGTGAGTATATAAGATGAAGGGGGGTTGAAGGTCCCTCTGGTGTGCCGTCTTCCCAGACTGTGGCAAAATGCCTAGTTGAAGTTGAAGTTACACAGGGGATGGATATTTCAGCAAGACAATGATCCAAAACACCGCTCCAAATCTACTCAGGCGTTCATGCAGAGGAACAATTACAATGTTCTGGAACGGCCATCCCAGTCCCCAGACCTGAATATCATTGAACATCTGTGGGATGATTTAAAGCATGCTGTCCATGCTCGGCGACCATCAAACTTAACTGAACTGGAATTGTTTTGTAAACAGGAATGGTCAAATATACCTTCATCCAGGATCTAGGAGCTCATTAGAAGCTACAGGAAGCGACTAGAGGCTGTTATTTTTGCAAAAGGAGGATCTACAAAATATTAATGTCACTTTTATGTTGAGGTGCCCATACTTTTGCACCGGTCAAATTTTGTTTAAATGCGGATTGCACATTTTCTGTTAGTACAATAAACCTCATTTCAATCCAGAAATATTACTCAGTCCATCAGTTATTAGATATATGAAACTGAAATAGCTGTTGCAAAAACCCAAATTGTTATAAAGAAAAAAGGTTAACATTAATAGGGGTGCCCAAACTTTTTCATATGACTGTAAAGCACACAGTTGCAGCCCTCAACTGTCGGGCTTTATCATGGCTGTGTATCAAAATAAGACCAGAGTCACACACTTGTGCGAGTCTTGCATCGCATCACCCAGCAGCCGCACACTCTCCTGACAGGAGCTGGTCGGCTGCAAGTATTTCTATGCAGATCCGGACTTTTACAGTCCGGGTCCGCCCAGCACTAGCGTTGAGACAACAATAAACAACAAAAAAACAAAAAACAAAAAAAAACGTGTTTTGCTTTTGGCAGTATTCGCCATCTGCATAATATAAAACAAATATATCAAATCTTATTCATTCTTGGGTCAAGCAGAATTGTTATGAAAC
Organism: Anomaloglossus baeobatrachus; assembly: GCF_048569485.1. Taxonomy (NCBI): domain Eukaryota; kingdom Metazoa; phylum Chordata; class Amphibia; order Anura; family Aromobatidae; genus Anomaloglossus; species Anomaloglossus baeobatrachus. The sequence goes on along the minus strand of NC_134353.1, from coordinate 383,214,418 downwards.
TACACAAATGATGCTACTATGCACCATCCTGATATATGTATATAGTGTAGAATATAATATAAATTTGGGTGCATGTACAGATAGCAAACAGGGTAATTATGGTATGTATTTCAATGGGACAAATGTGACGCCCTGGCAAAAACAGGTAGTCACAGGCCCCCGCACTACACCGTTCCCTCACTAGGAAACATACAGCCAACCAGAAAACCCTAGTCACCCCCCCCTTAGGGACAGACAGACACACCAGTGGGCGTGACTAGGATGTTGGGACATGCCCACCCAGGGGTCCAGACAGCCCAAGGAGGGAGAAACAGAGAGTAGAGTCTGAAGTTTAGTTTGGAGAGGAGTATGGGCTGGAGCTAAGTGTAGCTCCAGCAGTGAAGTTCAGGTTGAACAGTACCAGGGTAGGAGCCTTGGTGCCACTGGCTAAGAGGAAGACGGTGGTCTCCGTCAGCAGGAGATGGGAAGACGGCTCAGTGGAACCGACGTGGACCGGGACAGGGTTGTAGCCCGCCGGTACCGACACGGGGAACAGACCCGGAAACCGGAGCACAAAGGGGGGTACTCTGACCCTGAAGCCAGGACCAGAACCAAGCGAAACTGGTTAATTAACCGATTGAGGCCAGGACTAGAGGTCCTGTCCCACCCAAAGTCCCTCATAGAAGACAACAGCCCACCGATTCGGGATAAGAGGTCACTGCCAGGGCCCATAGATCCCATGGGCCAGCGTCTGCGGGCACAGCTCCTTAGGCCACATCCAGCCGGGATCGGACTCCTGAGTTTCACACTAGGAAAGTCCATCTTACACAAAGCAGTGCAGGAAAAGGATAGAGACCACCAGACGGGTGGGGGACCCGAACGCAACCGGCCGTGGCACCGGCCACCATCACCTTGGTTTACCAGAGACTTGTGTGTTTTACTAACAGTGAGTACACCAGCACCCCCTGCGGTCGCCATCCCCTGCACCGAGCCACCGGGTCCCGGGGCCACCACCCCTACCCACTGAGGAGTTAACAACTTGCTGCACAACATCTCCCCCAGGTGCCCCGTAACAGCAGCGGTGGTGTCCCACCTCACCACACACCGTGGGTGGCGTCACAAACTTACTGTAGCCTAGCCCATACATCTACGTCCCCCCATTTATTCGGCGTGTCTGCGAGACCCCCGGGTCCGGAGACCCTCGAGCCACCAACCCTGATGGCCCGGATCCGAGCAGCATCGGCTGCTGGCACGGGGGCGGCACACATACATAAGAAATGCATCAGTCTTTATTGGGAAGCTGATTGCAGCAAGTTATGTGGGAGCATTTCCGAGAGCATACTTTGAAGATCCTCCCAGGGACCGTAGGAATACACGTGATTAATTATGCGCTACTCTTAGCCATTTTTTTTCCTTGTACCCATCTAGTTGAGCTACAGCTCACTTGTTAGAGATATATAAGGTTTCCATTTGCTGCCCTATATCTAAACACGCTGACCAAGGCAATATAGTTTCTAGATATCCCCATAGCAGTTATCACCTGGCAACGGCCCTGTTTGCCTTACCCTAGCTTTTCCCCTGGTATCTGGGATCGTATTTGCTACAGTCCTTCTGTTGAATGATTTCTATCACCCAATAAGAAACGCTTTCACACATTTCTTTTTCTGCAAGAAAACCTGCTGTCTTGGCTGTAAAAAAACACCTACTTAGAAAAAGCAGATTTTACTGTGTTTTTGCAGCTTTTTGAGAGCATCTTTGCTGTGGATTATGTGGCGCCCCTGAATACATCAGGGTGCCACAGGGAAATGCATCCTTACCCAGGGTACAGGGCCTACCCCCCATGGTTCCTGGTTCCCATCTGCACCAGAAAACCCAATCACCTAACATCAGTCACTGAGCACATCAGTACTCAGAGACTTTGGTTTACCTACAGTGTGTGTGTCTCCTTTTTCCACCTCATCCAACACCACGACTACCCACAGTGAGTACCCTGGTCCCTGCACCATGTTCTCCCAAATCTACCAACCTCCTGAGCCAGGGGCCTTCCCTACCTGCGGAGGGACTGACACCTTGCTGCTCCACACCATCTGCCTCGGTCCTCTCTCCAGCAGCGGCGGTACTCCCATTACTGCAACCCGCAGGTGGCGTCACAAACTTTTCCCCTGTAAATAACCCCTTTTACAGATCAGAGTGTCCGCCAAGCCGGGTCCAGACTAGAGATGAGCGAACCGGTCGCGGTTCGGCTCGAGTTTGGTTCGCCGAATGGAGGTCTCGTTCGAGTTCGGTTCGGCGAACCAGTTCGGCGAACCACTCAAACCGCATAGGAAACAATGGGAGGCAATCACAAACACATAAAAACACCTAGAAAACACCCTCAAAAGGTGTCCAAAAGGTGACAAACAACTCACAACACAACACAAACACATGGGAAAGTGACAAGGTCATATACTCATGCGAAAACAAAAGAGCTGGACAAGGAAAAAGAGGAGGAGACACAGATATAGGCATGGCATGCCCTTCTAAAATCATGTAAAACACCGCAAGGTTACTCCAAGCGGAGTCTCCCTTTTTTTTACAAAAATTGGGCCCCACACACACCCACCCCTTCAGTGGCAGCACTTGTGCCAAAGTTGTACACTTCACAGGTAGATTTGCATCAAGCACATTTGTGGCGCCCTGGACTAGCCAGGTCGTCACAGGTACTGCAACACACACCCCCACCCTGAGACAGGCACATCAGCCGGACACAAAATCCTTGTTGCCTCTCTCCAGGGGCTGATGTCCACACCAGGTGGGGTGGAGCCAGGCGGTTGGCCCCACCCACTGAGGAGTTCACAGTCCTGGAGGCAGGAAAAGGAAAGCAGATCAGTTAGGGAGGTGGAAGTGAAAGGAGTGAAGTAGTAGTGGTGGAGTAAACTGACCGTGTCCGGGTGTGTGGCCCGGGCACTAAGAGCAAGGTTGGCAGACGGTGGTGGCCATCTGCAGGAGAGGCGAATCAACGCGGAACCGTAGGACCGGGGACGGGCGGTGGCCTGCCGGTACCGAACCGGGGAGCGAAGTGAAGCCAGCACACACAGGCAGGGCCTGCGGACCCCGACCAGGCTTGGAGCCGCCATTAGAGGTCAAATCCATCAGTGACTGGAACCCCAGGGGTTTCCTAACAGCCAAGACCCGATTGAAGGCAACCGTCCGACCAGCAAAAGGAAATACAGCTACCGCCACAGCTAGAGTTCCAAGGGCCAGAGCCTGCGGGCAAAAGGGCTCCTCCGGCACATACACACGCTGGGGAGCGGGTTACCGGTGGGAATCCATCGGAACCGAACATATACAAAGGAGCAGGGAAATGCAGCCACCACCAACCGTCCGGGAGAAGTCACAGCAGCCGGCTGCAGGACCCGTCCATCCAGCCGTTTGGTTTACCAGAGACTTTGCGTACATTTGTGGCTGAGTGAGTACTACCGTGCCGTCCGGCACTGCGCTGCGCAGTCCAGGCGACCCTGCACCTTGCCAACCCTGCCTCCCCATCACCTCACCGGGCCCCGGGACCACCAACCTCTACCCACGGAGGGGGAAAACAACATCCCAGCTGCTCCCTACCATCGCTCCCGGGATCCCCGTCACCAGCAGCGGTGGTGCCCAACCTCACCACAACCCGTGGGTGGCGTTACGGGCCAAATCCCCAAGCCAAACTACCCCCCTTTCACTCACGGGTGAGGAGCGCCGCTCGAGTCCCCGGATCCGGCCCACCGCTCGAGCCACCGAGCAGCCATCGCAGCAGCGCCGGACCCGAGCGTTAGCGAGTGCAGCGCAGCGGCGTCCTCCCCGCCCGTGACACATTCAAAAATACGCCATCCTTAACCGTCCCCAGGATGACACCGGGGTAGGTAGCTAAGTCTTTCCTGATCCCAGCTCTGTTCATCTTGGATCATTTTTAAAAACAACGTAAGCAAGGATTACTCCAAGCGGAGTCTCCCTTTTTTCCAAAAATTGGGCCACACACACACCCACCCCTTCAGTGGCAGCACTTGTGCCCCAGTTGTACACTTCACAGGTAGATTTGCATCAAGCACATTCAAAATCTACAAGCATTTACTCTCCCCAGGATGACACAGGGGTATTAAATTCCTTGTGGATCCATGACTTGTTCATTTTGATGAACGTTAGTCTGTCCACATTGTCACTGGACAGATGCGTGCACTTATCTGTCAGCACACACCCAGCAGCACTGAAGACACGTTGAGAGACAACGCTGGCAGCTGGACACGACAAAATCTCCAAGGCGTAAGTGGAGAGCTCTGGCCATTTTTCAAGATTTGAAGCCCAAAATGAGCAAGGCTACATTTGCAAAGTCATGGCATTGATGTTCATTTGGAGATACTCCTGTATCATCATCCTCTCCAGCCGTTGACTATGTGTCAGACTTGTTGTCTTTGGTGGCCTTGCAAAGGATGGTCTAAAAAAAATTATGAAAAGATTCAATAAAATTGCTGTTACCAGCACCAGATACGGTGCTACTGGTACGGGTAGACTGTTGAAGATGACGAGACCGTCCCATGTTTGTCAAGTTACAACTGGGAGATTCACTCCCTGCACCTGCACGGTTGTTTGGTGGAAAAGCCGAGCTAAGATCGAGTAACAGCTTCTGCTGATACTCCTGCATACGTGCGTCCCTTTCTATGGCTGGAATTATGTAACAAAATTTGGACTTGTACCAGGGATCTAATAGTGTGGCAAGCCAGTACTCATCATCACTTCTAATTTTGACAATACGAGGGTCATGTTGGAGGTAGTGCAGCAAGAAGGCGCTCATGTGTCTTGCCCAGCCATGCAGACCAAGTCCACGCTGTGTTTGTGGCATAGAGGTGCTAACCGTTCTTTCTTCCTCTGACATCTCCCCCCAACCTCTTTCAACAGAAATTTGACCAAGGTCTCCCTCACCCGCTGAGTCTTCCATGTCCATGGACAGTTCGTCCTCCATTTCTTCATGTTCTCCTGCACCTTCCTCAACATTTCGCCTGCTACTATGCGCCCATGTTGGTCCCTGTCCCCCATGGTCCCATGCCTGCCGCATTGGTGATGATGAACGTCTGGACCTTGGTGACGTTGTTGTGTCTTGCGCATATGAATCATCCTGTAGTTCCCTTCCTGTTGTCCCACCCCCTGACTCTATTCGGAGTTTAGCGTGTGCTCCAGCATGTAAATGACTGGAATTGTCATGCTGATAATAGCATTGTCAGGGCTAAACATATTCGTCGCCATGTCGAAACTGTGCAGAAGGGTGCATAGGTCCTTGATCTGAGACCACTCCATCAGGGTGATCTGCCCCACCTCTGCATCTCGTTGGCCCAGGCTATACGTCATGACGTATTGCACCAGGGCTCGACGGTGCTGCCACAGTCGCTATAACATGTGGAGAGTCGAATTCCAGCGTGTCGGCACATCGCATTTCAGGCGATGAACCGGAAGGCCAAAAGACTTCTGGAGCGATGCAAGTCGCTCAGCAGCGGTGGTTGAACGGCGGAAGTGAGCAGACAGTTTTCGTGCCCTGTTCAGAAGGCCATCTAGGCCGGGATAGTGTGTTAAAATTGCTGGACAAGAAGGTTCAACACGTGAGCCATACAAGGCACGTGTGTCACCTTGCCCAGGCGAAGGGCCGCACCCAGGTTTGCAGCATTGTCGCACACGGCCTTACCAGGCTGCAGGTTGAGTGGAGACAACCATTTACCAAACTCAGTCTCCAGAGCTGCCCACAACTCAGCCGCTGTGTGACTCTTATTTCCAAGACATTTCAAGCTAAAGACCGCCTGATGCTGTTGCGCTCTGCTGCCAGCATAGTAATGAGGGGTGCGTGATTCCTTCTGCGCAGTTAGAACGCTGGTGGCCTGACCAGACAGGCTTGGGGCGGAGGTGGAGGACCCAGACGAGGTGGAGGAGGCATAAGCAATGGCGAAACTTGGACAGACAGAGGATTGACACACAAGTCGTGGGGACGGCAAGACTTGTGCAGCAGACCCTTCACCATCTATCACCATAGTTACCCAGTGTCCAGTCAGCGACATGTAACGTCCCTGTCCATGCTTACTGGTCCAAGTATCGGTGGTGAAATGCACCCGTTCACACACAGAGTTTCTCAAGGAAGCGGTGATGTAGTGTGCGACATGCTGGTGTAGCGCAGGCACACCTTTCTTAGAGAAGTAGTGGCGACTGGGCATCTGGTACTGGGGCACAGCGACAGACATAAGGTCTCTAAAATCCTGTGTGTCCACCAGGCGGAAAGGCAGCATTTCAGTAGCCAAGAGCTTACAGAGGGATAAAGTCAACCTCTTAGCTTTGTCATGGGTCGCAGGAAATGGCCTTTTATTTGTCCACATCTGAGGGACAGAGATCTGGCTGCTGTGTGTAGACGGTGGTAAGTAGGGTGTCCGTGAAAAAAATGCAGGTTTGTGAGGAAAGTGCAGGCGTAGACATGATGTTGCCTTCATCCAACGTTGATGCTATCGATGTCTGAGAGCTGTACACACGCACTTGTTTCCCCTTCCAAACCAAATGACGACCTACCAAGCAAACTGCCTGTTGCGGTTGCAGTGGTGGAAGTTGTGCGTGAAAAACCAGGTGTGACAGCTGTCCCCACAGTCCTAGAAGATGAAGAGCGTGCGGATGCATTTGAAGGGGCAGGCGGTGGATGGTTCGCTCCGCTAGGCCGCATTGCAGCACGGTGAGCTTCCCACTAGGACATATGATATTTATTCATGTGACGATTCATGGAAGAAGTTGTCAAACTCCTGAGATTTTGCCCTCTACTAACAGAATCACGACAAATTTTACATATCACATGATTTGGGCGATCTTTTTCTATGTCAAAAAAGGTCCAGGCTAGGCAAGGCTTAAAGGGCATGCGACCTGCTGAGCCCCCCCCCGACTAGTGCTCAGAAGCAGAGTGGTGGCGGAGGATGCAGTTGTAGACGTGCTACCAGTACTACTCCTCTGTCCAGGAAGGCGCAAGGTAACTTAGTCATCAGTAGCATCCTCCTCCACCGCCTCTGTTGACCTCCTCGAGTGCCTGACTGTGGGTTGACAGTAGGTGGGATCTAGAACTTCCTCATCAAGCGTTGTGTTTGCACTCCCCTCACCCTCAGACCGAGCCTCTTCCTGACGTGAACCAATATTTAAGTTGTTATCCCAATCTGGTATCTGCGTCTCATTGTCATCAGTATGTTCCTCATTGTCTATAACAACAGGTGTTACAATTTGTGAATAAGGGTCAATATTATGCTCAGAAACTCGGTCCTCATGGCCTGAATCTGAGTCACAAAGGTTCTGGGCATCACTGCAGACCATTTCCTGGTCTGTACTCACTGTAGCTTGGGAGCAGACCTCTGATTCCCAGGCTATAGTGTGACTGAACAGCTCTGCAGACTCAGCCATCTCAGTTCCACCATACTGTGCAGGGCGGATGGAGACTTCAGAGCTGGGAGAAAGCAAGTGTGATTGGGATGACAACTCAGAGGACTGGTGTTTTTGGATGCGGTAGTTGAGGTGGCTGAGAGGGCACTTGTTTGACCACTTGAGATCCATTCAAGCATTTTCCTTTTTTGGCCATCATCTACCTTTGTTCTGTGGAGGTGGCACTGAGCTATAGCTTGTTTGTTCAAACGTTATAAGAATATCTGTGTATTTAACTAAATCAAAATGTAGATGTAGATGCAAAATTATCTGTCTGTCTATGTAGCCATTGCACAGACCTATAGTATAATTTAAAGTTGTATAGTCATGAAGGGGTTAACCAAAGATAATAAAGCCAAAATGTGAAGCTACAAACTCTTATCAGTAGTGTCCACACAGAAAGAATGTTTTAATGAACATCTGCGGGGAGAAATAGGGGAGTGACACTCCCATAAACTCTGTGTATCATTTTCAAGGCCGAAGGTGCCTTCTGTAATAATTAAGTTTCTTTCAATATAATAATGAGCTCAGTGGGTATTGCTGACTCAAGGAGAGAGCATGTTGTCTGTGTGTTCTTTGTCTTATATACATTGATATATATCGGCACTGGTATACAGCATTAATGGGGCACCGTCTCTGGATCCTAAATGAAGGCTCCATTAGCAGTCTTGACCCAAAATTCCTCCCTTGACAGTTTGGCGCCCAACGTGGGGCTCCTTCAAGGACGCATTACCGACCTGCAAATACCGATCGTTTGGATGTCACGGACTGAGACCTCCCTCCGCTCCAACCAGGCTGATCACCTACAACCCTCGGTAAGTGTTACATATTTTGTATTCACTGCCGTTGTGGTTGTTCTTGGAGAGGAGGGAGTGACGGGCTGTGTGTCCTTATCGGTGTTAAAAGGTACCTGATTGTGACTCAGGGGTGGTGCCCGCTGGAGCTCAGAGCACGATCCCAGCCCTGAGGTGTGGATCGAGTGTCACACGGGATCCAGAGGACGGTTGTTAGGGCAGGAAAGACGGTGGTGGCTGGATATAGCTAGTTAGACTGACCCGGTCTGTAATTAAAGACGCGGGGGGGTTCCCGTGGCTGAAGATAGGGATTAGGACATTAATTTTGGTGCAGCTGATCAAGTCCGGAGGGAATACATTTTGTACCCCTCCTCCATATCACGAGATACCCTTATTAGGGGGTTCCCGTGGCTGAAGATAGGGATTAGGACATTAATTTTGGTGCAGCTGATCAAGTCCGGAGGGAATACATTTTGTACCCCTCCTCCATATCACGGGATACCCTTATTACTATATAGCTGAGGAGTTGCCAGCTAGTATAGAGGTGTAGCCTTAGGTGCCGGCCGGACTCTAACGTTCACCGCATAGTTATATTAGTGTAATCCAGACACCACCAACATAGCAAAAATGTTCAGACAGAGGAGACCGAAAGCTGAGAGGCCTGAAGGTTCACAGAATGTGTTAGAGCTGGTTGCAGAGAGAGAAGGGAAGAAAGCTGTACGCCATGCCTTGGAGATGTTTAAAATGTTAGAATTACCAAAAGGAGGTCGGTTACAACCGTCACTATGGGCAACAGCATTGAAAGCAAAAAAGGGCAAGTTAAAAGACAGGAGATTGTTGAATGATGCAGAATGGTATGGCAGAATATCGCAGGCATTGCTATCAGAAAGATATATTGAGGTTGAAGATGAAGATGAGCGAGGAGATGTTGTGTTTTACTATGTTACCCGAGTCTGAGGACAGATCTGAGGGTCCTCCGATAGGTTGTTTAGTTGCTGCCCCACAACCTGATCCCCATTCTATTCCCCGTCCTGGAGATATTCACAGATGCTGCCGTCACTAGACAGCATCCCTTAACCCTTTCCACACCCATACCCATTTTCCCTCCCATACCTGCAATGCCGTCTCTCCCCATACCGGCCAGTCTGCCATCACACTCCCCAATTACCAATCCCCTCCCCTTGGATCCCCCTTTTTCCCTTAGGACACATAGTGAGCCTTACCCCGAACCTGACGAGGAACAGCCCTCATTTAAATGTCCCCTTCAACCCCACCCAGTCATCGGCATTAATCCCCTGCCTGCCAGATCCCGAAATTAACCTTATGCGATTTTATAGGAAGATGCTACAGGTCCATCAGTTATACTCAGCTGCCCGGAAGGACCTTGTTAATCTCACCAAAGTAAAAGCAGGAGACAGTTTTTGGCCCTTAATGGAGCCCCCAGGCACTGATGACACCATTTTCCAAAGTGGACAACAGTATTGTGCCGCTTTAAAAAGATGGGCTCAAGATCAATTGGTATATACAAATGTGCTGGTGCAGCCCCCGCCACAGCCCATGCCCCAACAAAGTCCAAACCCCATATACGTAGCTCCCAATAAACAAAGCCAGCAACAGAATTGTTGGCGTTGTGGTCAGCCCGGTCACTATCAAAGAAAGTGTCACACCCCCAAATCTCAGTGTTTGGCCAGGTACCTCAAAACCGTAACCAAAACTTGCAACACATAAATTTATAATAAAGGTGTTCCCTGTAGATTCAGTAATGATCTACCTGAAGCCAGGTGTGCCTTTTCCCAGAGTATCACAGTATCCCTTTAAATCAGTTTTAGGAGATTTCTCAAGATACTGCCCACAGTCCGGCTGCACCCAGGAGTCTGCCCCAACCTTCCCTAGTGACACAGGGGGGAGCCCCGGACTGCTTGTTTTTGTTGCAGTGATTTCCAATCCCAAGCTACCCGCTTTAATGATGTTTTCTATTCCATTCGATCAATCTTAAGGTTTCTATAATATATGTTTCTGTAGTACTTTTGTTTCTGCTGGCTGACACGGTACAGAAATATATTTTATATATTTCTATAGTGAAAGTTCTGCCCATGTTTTTTTTCTTGTATCTGTTTTGTCCACCAGCTGTTCTAACATCGCGCATCCTGAAGGAGACAGGGGGGCATAAGTTAGTGCAGGGATGTGTGGGAGTATTATCAGTAAGCTGCTGCTAATCACAAGTTGTAGAGAGCAGAGGGAAAGAAAAAAAAAAAAAAAGTAGTTTCAGCAGATTTACAAAGCAGTTTCTGTCTTATGTACTAACAAGTGCTTTTTCCGGCTGGTGGAGTGGATTTTGTTTCATCCTTAAAGTTCAAAATTTCATAGGAGATTATCAATAGTATTCTGCTGCTATTTAAATAATTGAATTAATTTTGCAGGGAAAAGTATATTTTTTAAAATATACAAATTAGGTTTTTTTGTTTTTATGGTTATGTTTTTGTTTTCTATTATTTTTGCATACAAAATGCCAATATTGATTATTTTCCTTTTCTTTTGTAGATACAGAATATCTATGAACCCTGCTGTAAGGTTTCAAAATTTCCCAGTAGAGTATAAGTTATATTTATTTATTAGTTAATCATATTGTTTACTGTTATAGACCTATATATTTTGCCACAGTAGTATATAAAAAGGGAGGAAGTAGATATCTATTGCATTTTTCCAGCAGCAGATATATTGGATAGGCTTTAAAGCAGGCTTTAAAGTTGGCCTTTCTTTTACAACAGTTATGTCATGTTTATTGGATTATTATGAATGTAGGAATATATGTCTGTTATAGGAATGATCTAATCTATATTTCTTTTAGTTTTTGTTTTTATAGATGAAACCAGATGGTGGTCGATTCTGCACTGGATATGCTACAGTTTATACAACATGAGGTAATCTAAATTTAGGCCACTCCCTCCCCTCCTATCGGTACGGAAGGAAGTGACGTAAGTGCCTCTTTAGATGGGTGGAGCAGAGGTAGGTAAGATAGTCAAAATGTATGTAGGATGTAGATCTTTCCTGTTGTCAAATAAGCTAGGTACGCCGAAAAGAAAGTCTAGATCTGAGCTGATGGAATCGGATGGAGATCCCCGCACAGGTGAAGCTGACCAAGAAGCAGTGAACGGGCCTAGAGTTGAGGAGTCCTTTACCATGCATAAAGACCATGCCTCAGTGACACCGGTCACGTCAGTGACTTCTGTCACTCCTTGTGTTCTTAAATCCCTACAGGAAAAAGTAAACCAATAAGGAGTGGAGTGCGAGACGCAGGGAGCCGGCTGACTGAGGAAGGTCTGTGGATGAAGGGCGGTAAGCTTTCTCTGCCATGAGATCTCTTCTTAATGATGGCCCAAGTAACATGGACTAACATCTGTGATAGTTGGATATCAGTGTGCGCTTTGGTGACGCCAGGGTTCAGTACCCAGGTAGACAAACTCACCCGGTCTTGTGAAACACGTTCTTAAAACAATGAGGAAAAACTGTAAAGAGTCCGTAGAAACACCCTGCACCTGCTCTACCCATTCTTAGAGACTGCAAACTGATTATAGATGTTTATCATGAGCACGTTGTATGCAAGTCTGTGCGTGTTGTGTAGATTTCTTTCCAGGTCTGGTCAGAGGCTTTCCAGTGCAGAAAACGACGTCATTGCTGGAAATCCACATCATGCAAGTGGTATGTAAACAAACAAACAAACTGATAAGTTGTAAATCAATGCGTGTTGTGTTTCTCTTTAGTAATAAACAGGTTCCAATGTAAAATGTTTTTCTTTGGTCTAGCGCAAACCATGTATAATTTTCATTTGATTGACTAATTAGAGAAATAAACAAGTCTATTTTCTAATTCCAGATCTTAAATCAGAGTTAGTAGTATATGGTTTTCGGTCAGGAGACTGATTAAGAAATTTCGATAAAGCTCAACGGCAGGACAACATAGATTCACGCCCCGCATTGCAGAAGGGTCGATCCACCGAAGCTGCACTGAGCGTCCTGCTTATATTTATCCTTTACAAAAAAACCTGTACAGTCCCAAACCATCATTGCCGAAACAGTTAGAAGAGAGGACTTAGAGAACCTTGAGACATGGGAAAGTCCAACTACAAAGGGTGAGGACTCGCCTAGGGGTCCTTGGTCTCAAACCGGTGAAGAAATCCCATTTCCCTCTCCACCCATGCCTCAACGTTCAGTCAGGCAGGATTTCCCAACAGATCTTTCTTCCTCTTTTCCTAAGGGAACACAGTACCCTTAGTATTTGGAAATGGCAGAAGTAAGTCAAGGGGGACTGTTGAGGGTACGAATTGAGTAGTCGAAAATACTTAATTCAGCCATTTCATAGACCCAAAAAATGTGGTTTGGTTAATGTAATCTAACCATTTACAAATGTTTTTGTTTCCTACAAATTTCAGTGATTTTCCTTAATACAAAATGCTAGATATGGATTCTCTCATCTCAGGAAAAGTTTTAGAAGAGCCTATCCCATCAGGCTGATGTCTCTCCGGCCTAGTCTGCTGAGCACTGGCAGTGACACGCGAGTTGACGTCACATCTCAAAAACCAATGGACGCGACACAACCGAAGCAGAAAGCGGCCGCTATTCTACCCATTATCCCAGAAGGTTTTTCCAAGTCTGCACCACAAACTGTTCACATGAAGTCTCATCATGTTTTGTTGTTTTTTTTATCAAGAGCAGATTATCCAGGTTCACAAAGTGGCCCTAAGTGGACTAGCACTGACTAAGCATCCTCCTTTTTGTTTCATATCCGGAAAGAAGAACCATGGACAATTTCCAAATGTCCTTTTGTGTTTTTTTTTTAATTATGTGCTAATTTTTAAATAAGGTTTAGATTCAATTTTTCTTAATCAGGATAATGTGCCCTAATGAGAGTAATAACGCCAATTCTAATAGCCCCTATAAATCATAGAGTTATGTTTAATAAATAAAAATAAGTATTTAAGGGGGAGCTAAAGCCTGTAGTGTTAAATTAAACAACAATCCCATAGAAAGCCCGCATATATAGATATAGATATAATTAAAGTCCCAAAAGCAGTAGGTCCCAAATAAGTCCCAAATAATAAAATATATCTAAATGGGGAAAATTTTTAAATTTAAGGTTAATAATATTCACAGATATTTTATTAAAGGGGGGACTGTGGAGGTGGCACTGAGCTATAGCTTGTTTGTTCAAACGTAATAAGAATATCTGTGTATTTAACTAAATCAAAATGTAGATGTAGATGCAAAATTATCTGTCTGTCTATGTAGCCATTGCACAGACCTATAGTATAATTTAAAGTTGTATAGTCATGAAGGGGTTAACCAAAGATAATAAAGCCAAAATGTGAAGCTACAAACTCTTATCAGTAGTGTCCACACAGAAAGAATGTTTTAATGAACATCTGCGGGGAGAAATAGGGGAGTGACACTCCCATAAACTCTGTGTATCATTTTCAAGGCCGAAGGTGCCTTCTGTAATAATTAAGTTTCTTTCAATATAATAATGAGCTCAGTGGGTATTGCTGACTCAAGGAGAGAGCATGTTGTCTGTGTGTTCTTTGTCTTATATACATTGATATATATCGGCACTGGTATACAGCATTAATGGGGCACCGTCTCTGGATCCTAAATGAAGGCTCCATTAGCAGTCTTGACCCAAAATTCCTCCCTTGACAGTTCCAGTTGTTCGTGTCCGTAAAAAAGGGAGCACATCGGATTGTCCACGGTAAGTAGTAGACATCTTACTTTTGCTGGAAGATGGTCTATCTTCAGCAGATGTTAATGGAGCTTTGCCACCTTCCCCACAGACAAACCCTTTTTTTCCTTTTCCAACACGCCTCTTCCCCTTTCCACCAGCATCTGTCATTTTGCCACTCATTTTGATTGCGACAAGATTGTGCACTTAAAATGTGGTAGTAAAAATTGAGAGGTGGTGTAGATTGCAGCGGTGGTCTATCTTTATTAACAGCAGAATAAACAACAATAACTATCCCTGACAATGCAACTACGACCCTTAAACTGGCAGCATAGTTTGCTAGTATAATGGCTTAGTAACAATGAGTTTGAGTGTGCAATGCAGAGGTGCTGCAAATAGATTTGCTCTAGTGGGACACTAATGGAAGTCCAACAGCCACTTTTAGGATGCCACTATGTTTACTCAGTGTTTGCTAGTATAATGGCTTATTAACAATGAGCTTGAGTGTGCAAAGGGCAGGAGGGTACAGTGGCAGGGTTGTGGGTCAGTGTACAGGAAAGGAAGCCTCACTTTCTATCCCTCCTAATGGGGAAATGCAGCGAGGAAGTCCCTGACCTTAGCTACACAGACGCTCTTATCTGTAGCTGTTAAAATCTGTTTCCATGGACCTGACTGTCACCTATGGCTCTGAGCCTGCTGTTATTAGCCCTTACAAGGGCTAATAGAAACTTCTATCCCTATTCTGTATAGTGCTGTGTGTAGAGCGTACACAGCAGTATCGGAGACAGGAGCTACGCCAGCGGTGACTGACACCCAGACGCAGAAGAGATAATGGCGTCCGGACTGGCAGATACCAGTTTTTATAATGCAGGGACATGTGACATGGACATCCTATCACACATGCCGTTGCTTCTCTGGCTAAAAGTCCACTTAGCTGTGTGTGTGTCTGGGATTGGCTGACATGCTGGCCCGCCCCACTACACGCGCGCGCTTAGGGAAGGAAGACAAGGAAAAAAAAATGGTGATCGCCATTATCCCAGCAGCAGTGATCTGAATGCGCTTTTCCCGCACACTATACGCTGAAATTTCATAATAGTGTGAGTCACAGAGTGACTTACACTATTACAGCGGAAAGCCAGCTAGTAATTAGCTTGTTTTTTTGCTGCTAGAACCGTTCTCGAACGTAACTAGAACTATCGAGCTTTAGCAAAAAGCTCGAGTTCTAGTTCGATCTAGAACGGCCCCCAAAATCACTGGGACCGCGAACTGGAGAAACACGAACCGCGAACCACGCTCAACTCTAATCCAGACGCTCGAGCCACGACGATCCTGGATCCGAGCAGCCCGACTAACACCGGGGCAGCACAATTATATATGTCATTTGTCGGCAGTATATTTTTAATAAAGTTTTTTTCCCACCAAAAACTATGCAAAAAATGGCTGAGTTTTGTGCAGTGTTTTTGCACTTCCTTATTGCCTTCTGTGGTGAAAAAGCGCTGCAAAAACACTAAATGCATTGACATTTTTCATATTTAAGAAATGCTGCTTTTTTCATGTTTACTGTATTTTTCGGATTATAAGACTTTGGGACGAAAATGAGGGGTGAGTCTTAAAATCGGAATGTAGCTTACCGGGTGTGGTGGAGAGGGGTCACAGGAGGCATGGGCAATGTTGTGCGCTGTGCTGCTCTGTGCCTGGGCTACAGTGATCTGTGCAGCTGGTATCTGTGCGGGTGACAGAGGGCATCTGTGCAGACGGCGGCGGGCATCTGTGCTGGCAGTGGCAGGCATCTGTGTGGCCGGCGGCAGTGAGTATTTCAAATAATAGCGCCCAGAGTCGGCGCATGCACAGATGGAGATCTCAGCTCAAGCTCTAATTAGCGCAGGCACCGACTCCGGCCTCTATTTCTTTGAAACCCCAGTGCAGAGCAGAGCCCAGTGCCCCCAGGACAGAGCAGAGCCTGGTGCCCCCAGGACAGAGCAGAGCCCGCGGTGAGTAAATGTGACACCCTGGACTAGTCAGGTCATCCCAGGTAGTCCCATGCACACACACCCCCCTCCCTAAAAAGGTGACAGCGGCCAAGCTTGGGGGACCTTGTCGCCACCCTCCAGGTTTGATGTCCGCGCCGGGGTGGTGGAGCCGGACGGTTGGCTCCGCCCTCTGGGGCGTTCACGGGTCTGGAGGCGGGAAGGACACTAGACAAGTTCTAGAGCAGTCTGGAGAGTGGCCTTGACAGTGAAAGAGGGAGGACGAGTTCAAGGGCAGACCTGTGACCAGGCCTGCCAACAGACTACTCCGGTGGCTGGGTCGGAGCCCAGTCACCTTTGGCAAGGAGGCAGACGGTGGTGGCCGCCTGCAGGAGCTGGGATTACAGCCGGTGGAACCATAAGGACCGGGGTCGGGCGGTGGCCCGCCGGTACCAAACCGGGGAACCGATTGGAAATCGGAGCACCAGGAGGGGTACTCAGACCCAGTACAAAGCCCTGAACCGACAGGGCCAAGTCAAATCAACTGATTGAGTACTGGACTTAAGGACCTATCTCACACAAGACCTGTTAGAAGACAACAGCCCAACCATACAGGGTAAAGCCACCGCCAAGGCATAGAGACCCAAAGGGCCAGCGTCTGCGGGCAAACGGGCTCCTACAGCACACACAAGTCGGGCAGCAGACTACCGTTGCTTAGGCATAGGAGTCAAACACTCATACAAAGAGGTGCAGGAGAAAGGCGGAAACCACCAACCGATTCTGGGAGAAGCTGCAGCCAGCTGCGGGCCCCGTTCATCACCCAGTTTGGTTTACCAGAGACTCCAGTGTATTGTGTCATAGTGAGTACACCAGTGCCTTCGGGCCGCGCACCGCGCCGCACAGCATCAGCACCCAGCACGCACCCGCTCCCACGCCTCAGCACCTCCCTCGGGCCCCCGGGACAATCGCTCCCCTGCCCACGGAGGGGTCAACACCAAGCTGCGCAACACTGTCCCCGGGAGGCCTAGTTAATGGCAGCGGTGGTGTCCATCCATTCACCACAACCTGTGGGTGGCGTCACGAACTTTCATCCCCTTACAAACCACCGCGGCCCCGGCCGTGGAACACCCCCGTCAAGTCCCTGCGTCTAGCGCCAACTCCCTTGCAGAGCGACGTGACCCCCGGGTCCTTGAGGAGCTCGAGCCACCACCCACCGTACGAGCACAGATCCGAGCGGCTCGGCGGTCGCAGAGGAACCCGCGGGGCGGTACACATCTATCTGGGCCCCCCTCTGCACATCCAGCAGCATCGCCTACTCCAGCACTGCCCTTGCCTCCTGTAACCACAGCTGCCGCCCCCCTCTGGTAAGACACCACCGGATTATAAAACGGACCCCATGTTTTTTTTCCTTTTTTCCTCTAAAGTTGGAGTGCGTCTTATAATGCAGTGCATCTTATAAAATGAAAAATACAATAGTCAGGTAAAAAGGAAGCTAATGCATAAACTTCCAGAAACCTCACAGCTTTTGCTGGTACTGTAAAAAGTAGCTTTTAATTTTATTTGGTAATAAAATGTCTAGGAATAAAAAGACACCATTATGGATAAATAAAACTGTACAAAGTATAATAAAAAGAAAGGGGGTTTAAAATCTTGACTGCTGAGAATACAGAAATAGCATTTCAGGAGTATAAAGAGATCAATAGGAAATGTAAAAAAAATCAAGCAAGCAAAATTAGCTACTGAAACAAAAATCGACAAGGACATTAAAATAAATCCCAATTTTTTTTATAAATACACTGTGTGCAGAATTATTAGGCAAATGAGTATCTTGATTACATGATACTTTTTATACATGTTGTCCTACTCCAAGCTGTATAGGCTTAAGAGAAACTACCAATTAAGTAAATCAGGTGATGTCCATCTCTAATGAGGAGGGGTGTGGTGTAATGACATCAACAGCCTATATAATGTGTGCTTAATTATTAGGCAACTTCCTTTCCTTTGGCCAAATGGGTCAGAAGAGAGATTTGTCGGGCTCTGAAAAGTCCAAAATTGTGAGAGGTCTTGCAAAGGGATGCAGCAGTCTTCAAATTGCCAAACTTTTGAAGTGTGATCACTGAACAATCAAGTGTTTCATGGCAAATAGCCAACAGGGTCGCAAGAAACGTGTTGGGCAAAAAAGGTGCAAAATAACTGCCCATGAAGCTGCAAAGATGCCATTTGCGACCAGTTTGGCCATATTTCAGAGCTGCAACGTTACTGGAGTATCAAACAGCACAAGTTGTGCCATACTCAGGGACATACATAGGTAAGGATGGTTGACCTCGGGGAGATCAACATCCAACACCACGGAGACACCATCACGTGTTTCTCAACGCAGTGACACTAGAACAAGGCCCCCTGGGAAAATATGCAAAACAAGAATGCCGCGGAGACACCATCACATGTTTCTCAACGCTGGCAAGAAACTAGCCAGGTCTTTCCAAGAACGCGCCTTAAGCCTATTCTTATGAATGAAAAGTTAAGAGGAGCCAGTAAAAATAGCTGTTGGTTATTTTACATCCACGGCTGAATAATTACATTTACATCAACATAAAACAATGAAAATCATTGTTTTAAAGTGGTTGTCCTTTATTCGGACAACCCCTTTTCACTCCCTTGTCCACTCCCATAAAAATAAACAAGTCTATACTCCCCTCCGGTGCGGCCGCAGTTCCAGCAATGTCTAAAGCCGCGTTCCTGGGGCCCACGTGACATTGTCAGCGCCAGCTTGCTTTCCCTACCTTCGGAGATTTGAACAAGATGTGTGCGGTGCGCTGACTTCCTGCTCAATTGTCCAAAGGCAGAGAGACAGATGCCAGCATTGATTGGTCTCGGAGTTTGCATGTCAAAATGTCACGTGGGTCCTGGGAACTTAGTTTTAGACATTGCTGAAACTGCAGCCACACCGGAGGGGAGTATAGGCTTATTTATTTTTACAGGGGCGAACAACGGGAATCAGAAAGGGTTGTCCAAGTAGTGGACAAACCCTTTAAATAGCAAGAGTGAAGAAAATACCAAGATAAAAAGCATATATGCTATTTGGACAGAAATATTGTGACACACCACTTAATCTGGTCCCATTTCCACCAAAGGAAAAATCAAGCACCTAGCCAGTCTGTCTTTGCTTTGGTAATATTAAGGCTGGAGGCACATTAGCGTATGGCATCCAATACGAGAGCAACGGATGCAATATGCTAAAGACCTCAGGCTCAGGCTCTGCTGTGAGCATGAGCCGAGTGTCATGCGACTGTGACCTGATCTTGCGATCGGGTCACAGCTGCAAAGCGGAGGACGGGTGCCGCGGAGGAGAAGGATGTGTTAATCTCCCTATCTCCTCCATTGTCAGCCTGTGCGTATATCGCACTGCACTTGGATAACATCCGAGTGCAGTCCGATATTTCTCTCGCACCCATAGACATTGTCCTACATGGGGCCGAGTGCAATGCGAGATTTTCTCACATTGCACTCGTGCAAGACATATGCAAGTGTGACTCTGCCCTAAGAATGGGTCATGCTAAAGAGCTCACTGAGTAAAAGCGTGCTACTAATAGGATGTCACTGCTGTAAATCAGTTCATCTTATTTTTCCCTTTCAAATATTGAACGATAAACTATGAGTGGCATGACTTTAAAGGGGAGGTAATTAGGAATCACAGGAACTGAGGCCACAAAGTGGCAGACCGCTTAAACCCTTCACCTACAGGCTGTTTGTTTTTTGCTCCCCTTCTTCCAAGAGCCAGAACTTTTTTATTTTTCCGTCAATCTTGCCCTATAAGGGTTTGTTTTTTGAGGGACGAGTTATAATTTTAAATGAAACAATGAGTTTTATCATATAGTGTACTGGAAAACGGCAAAAAAATTCCAAATGCGGAAAAATTGCAAAAGAAAAAGTGCGATTGCACGATTGTTTTTGGCGTATTTTATTCACCGTGTTCACTCTATGGCAAAATTGACATGTCTGTGTGATGCCTCAGGTTGGTGTGAGTTCGCAGATACCAAACATGTATAGGTTTACTTTTATCAAAGGGGTTAAAACAATTCAGAAGTTTGTTCAAAAAAGTGGCATACATTTTGCACAATTTTCCGCGATCCATAGCGTTCTCATTTTTCGGAATATGGGTCTCAGTGATGGCATTTTTAGCATCTTGAGCAGACATTTTAAACGGTACCATTTTTTGCGCAGACGCTACGTTTTGATTGCCTGTTATTACATTTTGCGTAAAATTTGTGGCAACCAAAAAACGTAACTTTGGTGTTTGGAATTTTTTGACGCTACACAATTTACCGATCAGATTAACTGATTTTATATTTTGATAGATCGGGCATTTCTAAACATGGCAATACCAAATATATGTCCGGTATATTTTTTTTTATCAGTTTAACTTTTAAATGGAGCAAATAGGGGATGATTTGAACTATTAGATTTTTTTTCTTTCTTTAAAAAAAAAAAATATTTTTTTTTTTACATTTTTTATTTATTTTACTAGTCCCCCTATGGGACTATAAGGATCAGCAATCTGATCGCTTGTTCATTTCTGTTGATCAGAGCAGCACAGCTCTGATCAGCAGAAATGCTGCGTTCTTGTTAGAGCCGCTACTCTGCCGGCTGTGACAGGAACTACGTCATGATAATGACAGGAGCCATCACATGACCCTATACTTCCAAGGCAACCATCAGCTCTGATTTTTTCTTTAGTAAATTGGTGAGCACACGTAATATGGGGAAATAAGGTGCTAGCAAATAGGGGGGGGGTCTTAGGCCTTAACTGTACTAAAGTCCAGTCCCACACAAGGCAGGCCATCCAGACAAAGCACGCTATCTGCAAGGCACCTGTGACCACTTGTTTACACTGAACGCTTTGGGATAACTATCCCCAGTCTTCATACAATGGATCACTGCCCATACCTTAGAACCCACAATAATTTAAAGGAATATCACATACCCGGCCTGACTCTGACACATAGCGTGTCTCTATCTACAAGTGCTGTACATTTGAACACCGCTTCCTCACTAGATGGTTACATTCCACCATATACTTACCTTCTGTTGTACACAGCTTGCCAATTTGTGAATAATTTATGTCTTGGCCTTAAGTTTCTTTTCATAGTGATTGTAACTATACATGCTTATTCCACTATTCTCTACCCATGGAAGCGACCATATAAGTAAGACTGGTTAGGTCAAAACGTCAGCTATTTTTTCGCCCTTGATACACACACTTTGGCCTTTCCTTGTGTTATCTAATCCCTGTAAATAAACTCAGTTTATTTATTAATGTATTACATACATTGTATATTGACAGTGAGTCACACTAGCAGGCACATGAGCTGCAGTTCTGGCAGTGATAAATCTCCTGCTGATAAAACCTTCATTGTAAGTAAACAGCACACACAGTGATAAGTGACATCACTGAATTCAGTGTTTTAACCCATACATCATGCTATACTCATTACATAGCAAAAATCTGCCAACACATTCCCTTTATTAGGAGCACAAAATCTGTGCCCTCGGGAGTTTCATGTGCATGGATTTCCAAGCTCGGGAATTCCATGCCCAAGTAGTTGCATGCAAGTCTACATCACCAAGCACAAGTGGTGTAAAAGCACTCCACCACTGGGGGGCAGTGGAAATGTGTTCTGTAGAGTGGCAATTCACACTGACAGTGTGCCGCCCCCGTGTGCCGCCCCCGTGCCAGCAGCCGGTGCTACTCGGATCCGGATCTACGGTGCGGCTCGAGGGGTCCTCCGCACCCGAGGGTTGCACGGACACTCCGAATAAAAAGGGGGGGGGATGTATTTATACGGGATTGTTTGTAAGAGGTCTGTGACGCCACCCATGGTGAGTGATGAGATGCAGCACCACTGCTGCCGTTGCGGGGCTCCCAGGGACGTTGGGCTGGCAGCTGAATGTTAACCTCCGTGGGTAGGGATGGATGTCCCGGGGCCCAGTGTCTCTATGTTGAGGATGGTGAGTGCAGGGGCCGGCGCACCCGGCCAGACCGGGGGTGTTACTCACGGTCGAAGAAAGCACACGAGTCCTGTGGTAAACCAAGGTGATGGTGGCCGGCTGCCGCAGACGGGTGTATCTGATCCCCCACCCGGGTTGGTAGTCAAAGTCTCTCTCCTCTGTACTCTGCAGTGTTTTGTAGGTAGGACTTCCCGGTGTGAAACACGGGAGTCCGCTTCCGGTCCTTTGGTTGGGAGCTGTGCCCGTCTGAGCTGACCCTTGGGATCTACAGGCCCTGGCGGTGGCCCTATCTCTCTCTGTGGGTGGTTGTCTACTTTTCGGGACTTAGGTTGGGACAGGACCTAAAATCCTGCCCTCAATTGGTTAATAGCTAGAACGTCGGTGCCAGTCCTGGCTTCAGGGTCCAAGTACCCCCTCTGTGCACACGGTTTTCGGGTCGGTTCTCCGGTGTCGGTACATGGCAGGCTCCAACCATGTCCCGGTCCACCTCGGATATCTAGCTGCCGTCTTCCTATCTTCTGCAGACCTAAATCCTGCCCTCAGTTGGTTAAATAGCTAGGCCGTTTGTGCCGGTCCTGGCTTCAGGGTCCAAGTACCCCCTCTGTGCACATGGTTTCCGGGTCGGTTCTCTGGTGTCGGTACCGGCGGGCTCCAACCCTGTCCCGGTCCACCTCAGATCTCCGGCTGCTGTCTTTCCGTCTCCTGCAGACTCTGGCTGCAGTCTGCCACCTAGCCAAGGTGTCAGGGCTCTGACCCTGGCACCTGTCAGCTTGCACCTCCACTCCAAACTTAACCTTCAACTAATCTGACTCTTTTTCCCGCCCCGGGCTCTCCTGATCCCTAGGTGGGCGTTCCCTATCCACCTGGTCCCGCCCACTGGTGTATCCGTCCTTCCCTGAGGGGGTGACTAGGGTTTCAGGTAGGCTGATTTAACCCTTCGTGGGATGGGTGTTATGTGGGGGCTTACATGTTCAACTACCTGGTTTTCCAGGGCGCTACATTCCCCCTTGGTTGAATACAGGCCGTCCGCGGACTGTCCGACCACCACCATTTATTTTTAACGGGAACTGAAAAGTATAAAAGACAAAATTTACAAGTATAAATAACATATTTACATTTTCTTCCCTTATGGGAGGCACATTTCTTAAACGTTGCACATTTAAACAGAATGGGACGGACATTGCTCCCACCCAAACAAGCCTGACCCTGGTGCCACCTCTAAGAACTGGTTGGCACCCCTTTTCCCAAGTCCAGGAACGGGTCCAGGTGACGCCCACACGCGACGGGTAAAAAGTTCCTTACCCGGCAGTCCTTGTCACAGGTTCCCAAGTCCGGGGACCCCTGGCCTGGAGGTTAGTCCCCGGTTTTGGTGGTGACCGTGCCTCAGCCGACTCTACCACAGGCCCTTCCTCCAATCTGCCTCTCCAGTGGCTGCCGTGAGCAACAAGGGTTGCCATGAATTATTTACAAGACCCAATAGTTATGGGGTTGGTTTTCCAGTCCAAAGCCATGGTCCATGAACTGTAAAACTTGTAACGGGGTTAACTCAGCTGTGGGTAGCCGGGAACGGCTACCTTAGCAACTGTCTTCACTTGAAGATGGCGGAGGGGGAGGTGGAGACACATCTTTTCTTCCATCTTCCCCCACTTCTTTACATCGAGGGCAAACCACCCCCTCTCTCTGCAGTGCCGGGTATAGGAGACCAGCTCTCCTGGCTCCAGGTCACGATCCGGGTGACCCATGGGCAAACGAGGGGCCACATCCCTCAGGGATACAAAAATCTCGGCTTCCAGGCCCGGCTCATAGATAAAGCCCCATCCCTCCTGATGGTTAAAGTGCTGGACCTGTCTTTGGAACGTCGGGCCCCGCACCCGGAAGTTGCCTGCCGGAGGTTATCTTTCTCCTGGATGGTCCTGTTCAGGACTTTGGCCTTACGCTTCTCCCTGGCCAGATCTCCGTCTTCAGCTGCTGCCGCTGCCACTCCCAATACGGAGTACAGGTTCTGCACTCTGCTGCCTCCTGGGCTTGAACCATCTGGACGCCCTCACTGCCAGCTACGACTGGGCTCACATAAAGTGGAAGAGGGCTCCGTTGATCCGCGGCCTGCTCTGCCACCCTGCAGGAGCATCCCGGCTGCGCCTCAGCCGGGACTGGGTACTGGGGAGCGGCCGGCGTCTTTGCCAACTTCCGATCAGGCGTCGCCTCTGCTGCGGACGGGCGGATTGCCGGGACCAACGTCATTGAGTGCGCTGCCGTCTCAAGGATCGGGGATGATGTCATCTCTGGTGCGGCCGGGTTCGGGGCCGGAGGGGATGTCTTCCGGGCTTTGGTCTTTTGCGGGGCTGTTACGGGTGTCGCGGCAGTGGCGTGCTCGTGGCCCGAGGACCCCGTTGCCGGGTCCTCGCAGGCAGATGGAACGGGTACCGCTACCGTGGCTGGTGGCAGCAGTCCGAGCGTGGCACCAGCTACAGGTATGGGCAGCGCGGCATGGCGGACAGGGGCAGACCGAGCTCCTCAGCCTGTTGGGCCGGTCCCGCTGGGACATAGGGGCGTGGGTCGCTTACCCGCTCCTCCGAGGTAATCTCCACTTCGCGGGCCCGGACAGCTGCAGCCAGTTCCTGCATTTCGGCAGTCCATCTTTTTAGTAGAAAGTTGGCCTGGGCCTGGATTCTTCGGCACATCCGTGTTGTCTGGGCTTCCACCCAGTCGGCAGTCTCGGGGGTAATTCCTTCCATCTTCGGGTTGCCGGTCCAGTCAGACAGCCTCTCAAAGTGGTGTCCAGTAATGGAAGATTGCAGAGTCCTGGTGTCCCTGCCTCTTATTTCCTCGGATCACATGCCGTTGTTCTCGCCCGCCCCCCTGGTTTTTCGGGAGCAGTCCTCTGATGCGGTTTGCTAGTTTCGATTTCTACCTCAGGGTTTACCTTCCGGCCTTGTTCCCAGGGGGCGGGGCTTCAGCTTCTTTCTCGAGGATGAAGACACTGGGTTGTTGTTTTCGTGCCCAAAAATGGCGGCAAAGATGGTGGCGGTTTTTCAAAAATTTCTAACCGGAGAACCGCTGACAGTCCAGAACAGGGCGCACTTTCACCGGGTAGGTGAATGGGTAAGAATCCTGTTCTTGATGCCAGTTTTCGGGGTGTACCGCCCCCATGCCAGCAGCCAGTGCTGCTCGGATCCGGATCTACGGTGCGGCTCGAGGGGGCCTCCGGACTCAGGGGCCGCGTGGACACTCCGAATAAAAAGGGGGGATGTATTTATACGGGATTGTTTGTAAGATGTCTGTGATGCCACCCAGTGTGTGTGGTGAGATGCAGCACCACCGCTGCCATTGTGGGTCTCCCGGGGACGTTGGGCTGGCAGCGGGGCCCAGTGTCTCTATGTTGAGGATGGTGAGTGCAGGGACCGGCACACCCGGCCAGGCCGGGGGGTGTTACTCACGGTCGAAGAAAGCACACAAGTCCTGTGGTAAACCAAGGTGATGGTGGCCGGCTGCCGCAGACGGGTGTATCTGATCCCCCACCCGGGTTGGTAGTTAAAGTCTCTCTCCTCTGCACTCAGTGTTTTGTAGGTAGGACTTCCCGGTGTGAAACACGGGAGTCCACTCCCGGTCCTTTGGTTGGGAGCCGTGCCCGTCTGACGCTGACCCTTGGGATCTACAGGCCCTGGCGGTGGCCCTATCCCTCTCTGTGGGTGGTTGTCTACTTTTCGGGACTTAGGTTGGGACAGGACCTAAAATCCTGCCCTCAATTTGTTAATAGCTAGGCCGTCGGTGCCGGTCCTAGCTTTAGGGTCCAAGTACCCCCTCTGTGCACACGGTTTTCGGGTCGGTTCTCCGGTGGCAGTACCAGCGGGCTCCAACCATGTCCCGGTCCACCTCGGATCCCCGGCTGCCATCTTCCCATCTCCTGCAGACTCTGGTAACCGTCTGCCACCTAGCCAAGGTGTCAGGGCTCCGACCCTGGCACCTGTCAGCTTGCACCTCCACTCCAATCTTAACCTTCAACTAATCTGACTCTTTTTCCCGCCCCGGGCTCTCCAGACCCCTAGGTGGGCGTTCCCTATCCACCTGGTCCCGCCCACTGGTGTGTCCGTCCTTCCCTGAGGGGGGTGACTAGGGTTTCAGGTCGGCTGATTTAACCCTTCGTGGGATGGGTGTTATTGGGGGCTTACATGTTCAACTACCTGGTTTTCCAGGGCGCTACAACAGTCTGATGGAAAGATCTAGAGATGGCGAGTTCCAACATTGCCCTGTACCAACTGTAAAGTTTTGTGGATGATGGTAATGCTGTGTGGGTGGTTTTTTTTTAAGGGTTGACCTAGGCCACTTAGTTTCAGTGAATGGAAAATCATAATGTACCGCCCCGCGGGCTCGGCTGCGACTGCCCAGCCGCTCGTATCAGTGCTCATACTGCGGGTGGTGGCTCGAGCCTCTCATTGACCCGGGGGTCACGTCGCACTGCAAGGGAGTTGGCGCTACACGCGGGGACTTGCGTGAGGAATTCCACGGCGGTGGTTTGGTTTGGATTATAAGTTCGTGACGCCACCCACGGGTTGTGGTGAATAGATGGACACCACCGCTGCCGTTGACTAGACCTCCTGGGGACGGTGTTGCGCAGCTTGGTGTTGACCCCTCCGTGGGTAGGGGAGTGATGGTCCCGGGGGCCCGAGGGAGGTGCTGAGGCAGGGGAGCGGGTTGGACGCTGGTGCGGTGCGGCGCGGTGCGTGGCCCGAAGGCACTGGTGTACTCACTCTGACACAATACACTCGAGTCTCTGGTAAACCAAATGGAGTGATGAACGGGGCCCGCAGCCGGCTGCAGTTTCTCCCGGTATAGGTTGGTGGTTTCCGCCTTTCTCCTGCACCTCTGTGTGTAAATGTTTGATTCCTATGCCTAGACACCGGTAGACCGCTCCCCGACTTGTATATGCCGTAGGAGCCAGTTTGCCCGCAGATGCTGGCCCTGGGTCTCTATGCCTTGGCGGTGGCTTTACCCTGTATGGTTAGGCTGTTGTCTTCTAACGGGACTTGTGTGGGATAGGTCCTAAAGTCCAGTCTGCAATCAGTTGATTTGACTCGGCCCTGTCAGTTCGGGGCTTCGTCTGAGTACCCCTCCTGGTGCTCCGGTTTCCAATCGGTTCCCCGGTTCAATACCGGCGGGCCACCGCCCGACCCCGGTCCCTACGGTTCCACCGGCTGTAATCCCAGCTCCTGCAGGCGGCCACCACTGTCTGCCTCCTTGCCAAAGGTGACTGGGCTCCGACCCAGCCACCGGAGTAGTCTATGGCAGGCCTGGGCGCAGGTCTGCCCTTGGACTCAACCATCCTCCTTCACTGTCAAAACTACTTTCTCTGTCAACTTGAACTTGTGTCTGTGTTTTCTCGCCTCCAGGCCTGTGAACTCCTTGGTGGGTGGAGCCAACCATCTGGCTCCGCCCCCTGGTGTGGACATCAAACCTGGAGGGTGGTGACAAGGTTTTTAGTTTGACTGATGTCACCTAATCGGGAGGGGGGTGTGGTGTTGTGTGTGACTACCTGGGACGACCTGACTAGTCCAGGGCGTCACATTAACACTTAACCATACCAAGACATTTTGGATGAAAATGTAGGTATTGCATGCCTGGGATCAGTTTGGGTAAGGCGCTTTTCTGTTCCACCATGACTGCGCTCCATTGCAGAAAACAAGGTCCATAAAGGCAATTTAGGATGAATAATGTTTTTGGTGTGGAAGAACTTGACTCAACCACACAGAGCTCTGATCTTTACTTAATTGAACACCTTTGAAATGAACTAGAACAGAGATTGCAAACCAGGCCATCGCATCCAAAATCAATAAATAAAGATTCGGCATTAAAATTTGTATGATCCATTTTTTGTCCAAATCATTGAGGTAACACATAGTATATATTCTTGGGAGGCATCTGTTCATAATTGATTTAGTATTTATTCAGTGATTATTTAGAAGGATAACAGACGTGTACAGCCCAAGGTCAACAAAGTGAACAGCTACCGATTATCACAGAACAGGATTAAAATCAGAATCTGGATTCAGTTTAGTTGGCAGGAACCTGATGAGAAGAATAGCGTCCTTGTAGCTTTCGCTTATCACTTTCACTTAATACGACTAGTTATCTGAATCAACGATTAACAATGAACCTAGCATTCGCTTTCTGTGCCAGATACTTTTGCAGGGATGGGTTAGAATTGACATTATGACTGTTTACTCTAGGAAAGGTTATGATGCAAAGACAAATACTGGCATTCGTCTCCTAGAAAATTTCCTGTTAAAAATATAAAATAAATAGACACCATTTAGTTAAGTGTTTTGCGGGCTACCTTTACAAAAGGTGGATTTTGCTTTTCATTAGAAGTATGCCAAAACAACACTCTTGGCATCTGCTGTATGACTTGAGCCCTATGGATATGTTTGGTGGATTTGCAATGATTAGTGATGGGCAAGCATTAAAATTATTGAACGCTTGTTACTCAATTCGAGCTGGTCAGACACTCGGACGAGCTCAACGTGAGTAACGAGTATTATTGAAAGTCAATAATTGGCCTGTTCAAGTCTGCCCACATACAGCCAGCCATGACAAAGCCTTTCTGGTAGGAGGAAGGGCAGATTTTTTTTTTTGCTTTTTTTGGTCACACTACTTCCGAGAACGTTTTGTTATTCCCTCAGGAGAGTTAGAGACTGCGACTGGCTCTCCCTGGGATGCCTGCACATATCATGCACTGAATCAAGCCTGTGCATTATGGTCGTTTCACAGAAAAAATATCCAAGTGTCGCGGGTGGAGGAGGGGACGCCGCGCTCTCCCTCTGCTCGGGTCCGGCTGCCGCTGCTGCTGCGGCCTCTGCTGCTCGATGGCTCGAGCGATGTGCCGGATCCCGGGGACTCGAGCGGCGCTCCTCGCCCGTGAGTGAAAAGGGGATTGGTTTTGGGGATTTATTGTCCGTGACACCACCCACGGTTGTGGTGATTGTGTGGACACCACTGCTGCTCTGTATGGGGATCCCGGGAGTGATGGTATGGAGCAGCTAGATGTTGGCCCTCCCCTCCATGGGTAGGGGGTTGGTGGTCCTGGGGCCCGATGATGGGGAGTTAGGATGGTTGACAGGCGGGTTATGGGGCCTGTTGAGGTGCAGGGACGCAGAGGCAGCGCTGTGCCGCACGGCACGGAGGTACTCACTCAGCCCAAGGATGATGACACAGTTCACGGTAAACAAGCGGCTGGTTGGGCGGCTCCCTCGGACGGCTGCGGTGTTGATATTACCTGCAAGTTAGCGGTGACTGTCTCTTTCCTGCACCTAAATACGGTTGTTGGTAGCGATGGATTCCCACCGGTAACCCGCTCCCCAGCTTGGATATGAGCCGGAAGAGCCCCTCTTTTGCCCGCAGGCGCTGGCCCTGAGAAACTGGTGCCTTGGCGGTGGCGGTGTCTCTCCAATATGGTTGGACGGTTGCCTTCAATCTGGACTTTGGCTGTTTGGAGACCCAGGAGGTCCCCTTTACTGACGGATTTGGCAAATTCACGGCGACTCCAAGCCTTGCCGGGATCCGAAAGGCCCCTGCCAATGGTGCTGGCTTCTCTTTGTGTACCGGTCCGGTACCGCCGGGCCACCACCCGTCCACAGTCCTTACGGTAGACTCCAATAGGCCACTCCTGCAGACGGTCACCGCCGTCTGCCAACCTCGCTGTCTCAGTCCGGGGCACACACCCGGACCAACTTCAGGCTCTCTTACTGTCACCTTCTCCTTCACTTCAACTCCTCTCACTTGCTCCTCTACCACCTCCCTCTCCTTCAAACTCTAAACTTCATCTCCTGGTTTTCCCGCCTCCAGGACTGTGAACTCCTCGGTGGGCGAAGCCAACCGCCTGGCCCACCCCCTGGTGTGGATATCAGCCCCTGGAGGAAGGCAACAAGGATTTTGTGTTCTGACCTTGGTGTTCCTGCAGGGAATGTGGGGTGTGTGGTGGTGTCATGACCTGTGACCCCTGGCTTGCCCAGGGCATCACACAAGCACCCATGATACCGAGCTTCTCGAGTACCCAAGCATGCCAATGCTTGATCGGGTACCGAACATGTTATGATCTCATCTGGTGCATAGGTCATAGATGCATTGAGGTCATACCTATTATGGCTATGTGCGCACATTGCGTATTTGCATGCAGTTACTCTTTAATCTGCACCGCACCGTAACTGCATGCGTCCTGCGTCCCCAGCATAATCTATGAAGATTATGCAGGAGATGTGCGCACGTGGCGTATTAGAGCGCAGCGCTTCGGCTGCTGCCCGAAGCGCGTGTTCTAAGAAGTGACATGTCACTTCTTTCCTGCGCTCTGCATGCAATCCCCACTCTGTCTATGGGAGGGTCTGCACTCAAAGCGCATGGAATCGGCTTTTTTTTTTCATTACAGACTCTTCCTGCAGCGATTTGAAGCGCATGTGTGCTGTTCAAATCGCTGCAGAAATTTCTGCAGGGACAGAACGCTACGTGCGCATATAGCTATCTCAGATGTCTGAGGCTGCGTGCCAACGATGAGCTTTTCATGTTGCAGAATTTCTGCACCTATTACGTAAATTAGGTTACATATGATTTTTCATTGATTTTTTTGGGTTTGTTTTTTTACATGCTCTTATTATTTTTTTGTCTCTTGTTGGTATGTCATGCTTTAAGTCAGGGGTTGGGGAACCTCCAGCCCACGGGCTGTATTCAATAACTTCTTCTGTGGTCCCCAGGCAGATTCCCAGGGACTGCAGTGCTTGGGTGACAGCCGCGGCTTGCTGGCTGCTGGCCTTTTAAACCCCCCACACAGCATTACACTGCGACTCCTGCACTGAAGGATTACATCCCCACGGTTGCCAGTGCCAGAGTGAGGATGTACTTTGTGGGCGGGGTAGATGCGAGGTGTGCTGCACTCCCATCCCACAGAAGAAGAGCGGCTGCCTCAGCGTCCCCCAGGTATGTCTGAATCCCCAGCACTCCCCCAGTGCTCTCAGTGCCCCCCAGCCTCCACCAGGGCTCTCTGTGACCCAAGCCTCCACCAGGGCTCTCTGTGCCCCCCAAGCCTCCACCAGGGCTCTCTGTGCCCCCCCCAAGCCTCCACCAGGGCTCTCTGTGCCCCCTTAGGCTCCACTAGGGTTCTCTGTGCTCCCCCAACCTCCACCAGGGCTCTCTGTGCCAGCCCCAGGCTCCACCAGGGCTCTGTGCCCCAGCCTCCCCCATAGCTGTCTGAGCCCCCAACCTCCACCATGGCTCTCTGTGCCCACAGCTATGTATATACCCCCAGCAATGTTTGTGCCCCATAGCTAAGTATATACCGCCAGCAATATTCGTGCCCCCCAGCTATGTCTGTGCTCCCCACCAATGATGTATATACCACCAGCGATGTCTGTGTCCCTCAGTGATGTATGTACCCCCCAGTGAGGCCTATGCCCTACAGCCACGTCTATGCCCTGCAGCTTTCCTAGTGATGTATATTCCTCCCAGCCCTCTCCAATGATGTATTTTCCCTCAGCATCTCTTTTGATGTCTATGCCTCCCAGCCTCCCCAGTCATGTCTATGTCTCAGCCTGTGATGTAAATGCCCAGCCTCCCCAGTGATGTATATTCCTCCCAGCATTTCCCTGTGATGTATATGCCCCCAGCCCCTCCTGTGATGTCTACGCAGAAGTCCCAGCGTCTCCTATGTGATATATATACAGCCGTCTCAGCCAACTCAAACCTTGAAAAACAGTTATGAGAAGTAACAAGATCAATATTGCCTAATATCAGCCGCACCAAAGAGAAGCCACTCCAGCCACCACAGTGAGTTAATTGTTTGACCAAATATAGAAGGGTAATTTTCAAGTTGATTATTTTGTGCAACCCCTGAAGGCTGGTAGAAATTTCCAAATGGCCCCCGGTAGCAAAAAGGTTCCCCACCTCTGATTTAAATAAAGCTGCATTTTTAATACTTCCTGGTATTTGGCTTTGACAAAAATGTACTGATATACTTCTCTGCAGATTATATTTGTTTTTTATGCATTTCTGCTGTGAAAAATGCACTAAGGCTATGTGCGCACGTTGCGTAAATACATGCAGTTACGCTGCGCTTTGTAGCACAGCGTAACTGCATGCGTCCTGCGTCCCCTGCATAATCTATGGAGATTATGCAGGGGCCGTGTGCACGTGGCGTTTTAGAGCCCAGCGCTTCGGCTGCTGCCAGAAGCGCGCGTTCTAAGAAGTGACATGTCACTTCTTCCGTGTGCTTTGCCGGCAGCCCCTGCTCTGTCTATGGCAGGAGCTGCAGGCAGAGCGCATGGAATCGGCCTTTTTTTTTTCACTACGGACATTTTCTGCAGCGATTTGAAGCGCACGTGTGCTCTTCAGATCGCTGCAGAAAATTCTGCAGTGACTGTACGCAACGTGCGCACATAACCTTAGAACACATGTGCATTTTTTACCTGAAGACCTTCCACATCTAATACAAGTCTATGGCGAAAATCTGCACAGAAAAACTCAGAATATTCGCAAGAGAAATTAACATGTTGCACGGCGGGTCAGATTACACTCAGTAATAAGCACAGATTACACTGAGTAATAAGCACAGTGGGCAGGAGATTTCTAGAAATCCCATCCACTTTGCTGAACAGTTTTGGATGTAGTGAAAATACACAAAACACACCAAAAAAAAAGACAAAAAACGCAGGGTCAAAGACGCAATAAAAATGCATGTAAATTAGTAGTCTAATTTATATAATAGGAGCAGAAATTCTGCAACATAAAAAAAAAAGGAAAAAAACTCACCAAAAGCTCATTGTGGGGACATGGCCTAATATTCAAAATGTCTATGAGACGGACAGATGCGCAATAAAATATAACTGACGATAAAACTGCAAGATGTGACCATCCCTGTCCCTGTGTAAATATTTCACACCTATTTTCCCTAAAATACATTCCTAAGAAATAACAATTGAGGACGGAGAGATAAAACATACAAATTACAGGTGAGGTTTTTTATGCTTTAGCACTTACAGGAATATATAGTAAATATATTCAGTGACAAACTTCAATACTCGCCTAGTTTCATTAATTACCATCTGAAAACCAAGAACTGTCAAATGTGAAAATCTGAATTTTAATATTTGTCCTCAATTTTTTTTTTAGCAGCTAAAAAGCCAGACAGACAATGCCAAGAATCTGCCACTGGAAATACTTGTTCCTGATAATATAGCCGCATTGACACTCCGTTCCATTGGACTTTTACACGTTTCTGGGCTATTATTTGTTAACTATGATGAGTAGAAATCCATGTTCAGCCAGGGCAGAATTACGTTAGTGCTCTGAATGCTGGCTTGTATATCAAAATATCTTATATCTATACTTAATGCCAAGTTGTCCAATAGTCAGTGAAAGAGTTAATGAGGCAGACTCCTATTATTCCAAAAATTAAATGCCCAATCTATAGGAAATTCACGTCCATTAAGGCATAAAGTGCAGCGTATATAAAATCATCCATAAAATGGCATTGCACAGATAAACACAGCTGTATACTTACAGTGGAAGCGGAGCACACACCATATGGATTGAGAGAACTTGCATAGCTGGAAGCAAAAGGGTGGAGGAGTGCGACTGTGGGTGGGGAGTAACCCTTTTGACGCCAAATGTATCTTAACTACTTTGCATATTAGTGTGTTATCTCAAGAGGTTTTGCAGTCATTTGTCTGAAGCAGAATTATTAGGTCACTATGCTCCTGTTCTGGGCTGACAAGTTAGGAGCTCAGCATTCACCTTCCGAAGGTCTATATTCCAACTTTACTAATGGTTTACGCTATATATCCATAACACAAATACATTGAACTGGTTGTGCTGGTATGATTCTTCTGTGATGTTAACAGCTGCCCAAAAGATTTTAACCCTTTTCATTTTACGTATAATACAGCATGCTACATGATATTACCATTCTAAAACCTGGTGAAGGTCATCAATCTGAAGGGTTTACCATATAGGAATATGTGGTTAATTTATACCGGACTTTGCAGCCAAAATTCCAGTATCTAGGGGTGTGTGATGACTGGTTGTCACACTTGGGAAAACTGTATCTGTTTTTTGGGGGGCTTATAGCTGCATTTTTTCTACAAATTCCTTGGCTAAAAACCACATTATTCTTATACTCACTTATATAGCGCCATTAATTCCACAGCAATTTACAGATGTGATCATGACTGTCCCCATTGGAGCTCACCATCTACATTTCACATGTGGCGATACTGAAGCAAAATGTCTTCCAAATGGACAAATACCTGACGCATACTACCAAACTGGATACAAAGTGGTTTAAGCATAAAAAAAGTCAATGATTTGGAGTGGCCATCACAAAGCCCTGATCTCAATCCTCTTGAAAATATATGGGCAAAGCTGAAAAGGCAGGTGCGAGCAAGGTGACCTACAAACATGGCTCAGTTACACCAGTTCTGTCAGGAGGAATGGGCCCAAATTACTACCAACTATTGTGAGAAGCTTGTGGAAGGATATCCAAAACGTCACACAGTTTAAGGGCAATGGTATCAAATACTAATGACACACTGCATAGCCTGACAGGCAACCTGATGTCTCCTAGTTGTTCAGTCAGAGCTGGGCATTGGCTGTTTAATGTATTCTGTTCCTCAGTCCTTCAGGAGTTAGTTCCTGCTGACCTGGAGAACTCTGCTAGGAGCTCAGGTTACCAATTGCCAAATCAAAGTCATCTACTTCCTATATAAGATCCTGAATCTCACTACTCAGCACCAATTATAGTTTCAGCTTTTGCTCGAAGTGATACTGATCTTTGGTGAACCTGTTGATGGTGATACTTGTTGTGATATTGAGTGGTATGAACGTTCCCCTGTTGTGCGTTACTTCATTCCCTTTTTCTTTTCTCCACTGTACACATATTGTCTCTCCTATATGTTTTGAGTGCAATGTGTATGATTTCCCATTCTCCCTTGTCCGTGTCGTTTTGTGGCATTTCATTATTGGATTTTCCGTCCCGTCCCAAGGGTGGGGGAGAGGAGGCATAAGATCAGGGCTCAGACATGAGTCAGGGTAATTCTGGGGGCTCGAACAGGATCACACTGGGGGCTTGGACTTGGCTACCATCAAGCCTACCTCCGAGATAAGGGGCAGCATAGGGTCTTGAGTCTGAAGGCCAGCCTAGTTGCTCCTTACCTGTTAAGGTCCAGTCACACTAAACAACTTACCAGCGATCCCAACAACGATAGGGATCGCTGGTAAGTTGCTAGGAGGTTGCTGGTGAGATGTCACACTGCGACGCTCCAGCGATCCCACCAGCAACCTGACCTAGCAGGGATCGCTGGAGCGTCGCTACACGAGTTGCTGGTGAGCTCACCAGCAACCAGTGACCAGCCCCCAGCGCCGCGTGGAAGATGCTGCGTTTGGTAAGTAAGGTAAATATCGGGTAACCAACCCGATATTTACCTTGGTTACCAGCGCACGCAGCTACACGTGCAGAGAGCAGGGAGCAGCGCACACTGAGCGCTGGCTCCCTGCTCTCCTAGTTACAGCACACATCGGGTTAATTACCCGATGTGTGCTGCAGCTAAATGTGCACAGAGCAGGGAGCAGCGCACATTGGGTGCAGCTGCACAGGGTACATATATAGGGTATAGAGTACAGGGTGCAGCTCCACAGAGCAGGGAGCAGCACACAATGCTTAGCGCTGGCTCCCTGCTCTCCTAGCTACAGCACACATCGGGTTAATTAACCCGATGTGTCCTGCAGCTACATGTGCAGAGAGCAGGAGCCGGCACTGACAGTGAGAGCGGCGGAGGCTGGTAACGAAGGTAAATATCGGGTAACCAAGGACAGGGCTTCTTGGTTACCCGCTGTTTACCGTGGTTACCAGCCTCCGCAGAAGCCGGCTCCTGCTGCCTGCACATTTAGTTGTTGCTGTCTCGCTGTCACACACAGCGATCTGTGCTTCACAGCGGGACAGCAACAACTAAAAAATGGCCCAGGACATTCAGCAACAACCAACGACCTCACAGCAGGGGCCAGGTTGTTGCTGGATGTCACACACAGCGACATCACTAGCAACATCGCTGCTACGTCACAAAAGTTGTTAGTTAGCAGCGATGTTGCTAGCGATGTTGCTTAGTGTGACGGGGCCTTTAGTACATACTCCGTGATCATAAGCTTTTGACTTTGCAGAAAGTAATAAAAATGCCTTAAAGCATTCTCTCTCTCATTTTTCTTTTGTTTGGAAAATATTAATAATTTTGGTTCCTAATTGACCTAAAACGAGAAAGGTTTATTCTGATTTCATGTCAGATAGTGAAAAAAACATGCATATCTGTCTTTTTAAAGTGTATGTAAATTTCAGGTTTTAAATGTTCATGTGAATGGTACATTTTGACCAGATATTTATGTAATATTTTAGGTTTCCCAGGGAATGAGGGAAGTTTTAAACGGAAGGCTACTGGGTTGACGACCTTAGTTATTTCATATGGACCAATGAATAGCGGTTATAAGATAGCAGAGGGAACCTTAAAGGTCCAGTCACACTAAGCAACTTACCAGCGATCCCAACAACGATAGGGATCGCTGGTAAGTTGCTAGGAGGTTGCTGGTGAGCTGTCACACTGCGACGCTCCAGCGATCCCACCAGCAACCTGACCTGGCAGGGATCGCTGGAGCGTGGCTACACGAGTTGCTGGTGAGCTCACCAGCAACCAGTGACCAGCCCCCAGTCTCCTAGTTACAGCACACATCAGGTTAATTAACCCGATGTGTGCTGCAGCTAAATGTGCACAGAGCAGGGAGCAGCGCACACTGAGCGCTGGCTCCTTGCTCTCCTAGTTACAGCACACATCGGGTTAATTGCCTGATGTGTGCTGCAGCTATCTGTGCACAGAGCAGGAGCCGGCAGCACAGGCAGTGAGAGCGGAGGAGGCTGGTATCAAAGGTAAATATCGGGTAACCAAGGACAGGGCTTCTTGGTTACCCGATGTTTACATTAGTTACCAGCCTCAGCAGAAGCCGGCTCCTGCTCACTGCACATTAGTTGTTGCTGTCTCGCTGTCACACACAGCGATGTGTGCTTCACAGCAGGACAGCAACAACTAAAAAATGGGCCAGGACATTCAGCAACAACCAACGACCTCACAGCAGGGGCCAGGTTGTTGCTGGATGTCACACACAGCAACATCGCTAGCAACGTCACAAAAGTTGTTCGTTAGCAGCGATGTTGCTAGCGATGTTGCTTAGTGTGACGGGGCCTTAAGTTTAAAATGTTAATGGTTAAGCACACCTTGTCCGCAAATCCAATAACATGGCAAATCAGTGAATCTTTTAAGTCCAGAAGAGGTCTGTCTGCCCAGTGTCTTTTTCAGGGTTTTTTTTTATCTCAAGCCAGAAAAGCTTTAAGTTGTCTATAGATTCACTGATCCCATGCATATCCAATACATAGGTTGAAAGGGCACCAAATTCAGGATGAGTAACCAAGATTGCACAAGAACAGAGTGGTCTTAATAAATTCTGAATATTTATGGCTTTATTGTTTGAGATCTACTGATCTCCTCTACAAGCTTTAGAGAAACAGAGGACAAAACAGTACCCTCAGCTAAAATGGGGACCTGTTCGAAGTGAAGAATCTTCAGGAAAGCACATTGGACTAACATTTTTTGTAACAGATCTAAAATGTTACCACAAAAATCAAGCCTAAAAAAAGAATAAAGCTCAATCGTCTTGTGTAGGGTTCAGTCTTTTGGCTGATTCTGAAGAACTATTATATTTGTGGTCAGTGATAACAGTGACTTTGTTTGGAATTCCACAAAGGACCACTTGATTGCTAACAATTCATGATTACTGTTGTAATTATTCCTCATGGCAGACGAAAACCTTCATGAAAAAGGAGCACAGATAAAGTTGAGTGAGAGACTGGGTACCTTGCAATAGCACTGTTCCCTCTCATACCTCAGGGCATTAACCTCCACTGTAAAAGTACACACTAAATCAGGCTGAACCAACACAAAAAGCCAGATGAGAAATGTTGTTTAAACAGGCACAGGTTGCTCCAGGCTCATGGTTGATCACATCATCCACTTTCTTATTTAAATCAGTCAATGTTTAGCAATCTTCAAAACGTGTTAAATAAATTTACACATCAAAGCCAGGAGATCTGAAACAGGAGAAGCGCATGTGTACCGCCCCTGCAGCAGTCGGACTTCTCGGATCCGGGTTGCCGTGGCTCGGGGGTCTCCGGACCCGGGAGCTCGGGGTCACCCGAAAATGAAAGGGGGCTATTTACAGGGGAGTAATGTTGGCGATAAGGGGAGTATCGCCGCTGCGAGTACCCGGGGGAGATGGAGCGGGGCAGCCAGATGACGTTCCCTCCACAGGTAGGGGAGGCCCCGGGACTCTGGATGGTGGAGTATAGGGGAGCGTAGTGCAGGTTGGACACAGGGGAAGGCAGCGTACTCACTCAGGCCGTGTTGGTGTTGATGCGACCATAAAGCAGACTCTGACACAGTAGTAAACCAAGTCTCTGGGTGCCGCTGCCACTTCAGGGGAGCTCGTCCGGGAGTCCACTCCTGTTGGTATTGCTGATGGTCTGTAACCTGCCTCCATGCACTAGAATTTAGATGTTTTGAGTGACCCCTTGGCCTGAAGCTGTCGGGCTCCCGCTCCCTATAATTAAATAGAGGAGCTGTGCTCTTGATGGCTGACACTTGGGATCTCAGTGGGCCGCATAAGCTGGAAAACCCTATCCCCCTCGTTGTGTTGATGCCTTCGATCTCTGAGCTCTTGGGGAAAATTCATAAAGATACTATCCTCCACAGGTTAATTATCAAGTTGCGTGAAGCTACTCCCTGATCTAGTGTCCAGTACCCAGCCGTTCTCGGTACCGGTTCGGTTACTAGATTTTCCGGTGCCAACCGTTCTCCCAAACTAAGTCTGACACCCCTTTCTAATACCCTGCAACCGGGTCTCCGACTTCTCTGGTCCCAGACCACCGTCTGCGACCTAGCCAATGTCTCCCAGGGAGGTCCAACTCCTCACTCTGAGGGCTATCACTCCACTGGCTCATCCCCTCCCATCAGTCTGTCTGACCCCTAGGCGGGTAGCCCTGTTCCAGCTAGACCACCCACTGGTGTGCCTGACAGGGTGTGGCGTGAGGTGTGGTTAGGATATGAATGCTGATGGAGCAATACCAAAGGTTAGGATCCCAGAACCATGGGGGGTTGAGCTCTGCACCAAAAGAGATAGAAGTGCAGTACCATGTGACACCCTGACTAGTTCAGGGGCGTCACACATGCATACTGAGCAGGAATTTTACCCCACTGTGTCCAGCAGAGTTTAAGTTCCCTGGCCAATATCCAAGAGGGACTTCTTTAGGCAGCTCCACCCACCACTCCTCGCCTCATCTATGTTCTTGGTCAGGTCTATGTCAAGTTTCCTAAAAGTGCTTCAAATGCCTGTTGTCTTTCCAGACCCTGCTTGCCTTCTTGTTTATCCCAACCTCTCTGCTCCTGACTTAGATTATGAATACTAAACTTGCACTGCCTGCCCTGATCTCTGACTGACTAGGTCTCTGCCTATGCCCTCTGTCAGGGCCACCATCAGGGCATTACTGCCCTTACTCCTGTATGGGGCCCAGTGAACAAAAGCAAGGAGGGGGGCCTGGACACGCTGGCAGCCCAGGCCCCTCTTTTGTTCTTCTGTTCACAAGGCTCTAGGGACTGGCAGTGGGGCCCAGAAGCCTATCTAGTGGGGGGCAGGTGGGTGCAGCAGGCGGTGGAGCACTGTTGGACCACCTGATGCGGTGGTCTGCGATGTTTATGTTTATATCCGTTGACACATCTGGCAACAGCCAAGCTAGGTGCGTTGGAGCAGCGATGGATGGCCCGGCTGTCTAACTTTGACTTTACCATCAAGTACCGGGCTGGCAAGAAGAATAACAATGCTGATGCGCTGTCCAGAATGCCTCACTTACCCGAGTCTGGAGAAGACCTGGATGAACTCGAAGAGATAGAGTTACCGGCTTTCCATCACCAAGGTGTTTCCCAGTGTGAGCATGCTGTAGGAGAGAAGCGCTCGAGCCAGCACGAGGTCTCGGTCAACCCATTACTCCACCATAATTGGGAAGAGACACAGAACGGTGACCCGGCCGTGCGATTGGTCAAAGAAAAGCTAGCACAAGCTGAGACCCATCTCGGTCCAGACGCTCCACAAGAAGCCCAGCAGCTGTGGAAGGAGAGGGGACGACTGTTCACCTACCAAGGCAAGCTATGCAAGAGATATGTCAACTGGCGAACAAATGAACTCGTCTGGCAGATAGTGGTCCCACAGAGGGATGCTCCAATGGTCCTAGCAGCTTACCATGATAAAGCAGGACACTTCGGGTGGAAGAAGTTGGAGACCCTACTCC
This sequence comes from Anomaloglossus baeobatrachus, assembly GCF_048569485.1. Taxonomy (NCBI): domain Eukaryota; kingdom Metazoa; phylum Chordata; class Amphibia; order Anura; family Aromobatidae; genus Anomaloglossus; species Anomaloglossus baeobatrachus. Next base: position 383,174,105 of record NC_134353.1, on the reverse strand, counting down.
GTGATCGGTTCTACTGGGTGCACATGAGAAAGACAGTCGAGAAGTGGTGCCGAGACTGTGGTCCGTGTAACCTGAGGCGGAAAGATGGCGCCAGCCAGAGGTCTCCCCTACAGCCAATTGTCACGAAGCAGCCCCTGGAGTTGGTGGCCCTGGACCACGTGAAGTTAACACCAAGCCGGTCAGGCTATGTGTACGCTCTCACCATTGTGGACCATTACTCTCGTTTCCTGGTAGTAGTGCCGGTGAAAGACCAGACAGCCAGAACAGCAGCTAGAGCATTTCAAGCATACTTTTGTCGACCTCACGGTTATCCGGAAAGGGTACTGACTGATCAAGGTCCTGCATTCGAGGCAGAGGTGTTCCGAGAGTTCTGTAACATGTACGGTTGTAAGAAAATCAGAACAACACCGTAGCACCCCCAAACCAATGGATTGTGCGAGAAGATGAACCATGTGGTTATTGATATGCTCAAGACTCTACCTCTGGAAGAAAGAAACCAATGGCCAGAGAAGTTACCAGATCTGGTAGACCTGTATAACCATATCCCAGTAAACTCGACCAACTGCAGCCTTGCTTACTTGATGCGAGCAAGACCTGGCAAGTTACCTGTAGACTTTGAGATGGGAACTGTGTCACCTGAAGAGGTTCAAGAGATAGAAGATTGGGATACAGGGCGACAACAGCAGTACCGCAAAGTCCAGGAATGCGTAGAAAAGAGCCTGTCCCAAGCAAGAACGAGACAAGAGCAGAACTACAATCAAACAGCCCCAGCAACTCCCTTAGCACCTGGAGAACAGGTCCTCAAGAAAAAGCGGAGGGCGCATAAATTAGATGATCAGTGGGAGAATGAACCCTACACCATTATTCCCTCCAACTTTGACAATAGTAAGGTATGCCTCATAAGCAAAGATGAAGGCAGGACCTATCAAACAGTTTCTAGAGACCGCCTGAAAGCGTGCCCGGAGCAGTGCAAGATCCAAAAAGAAGTGGAAGAAATTCAAGAAAAAGAGGAAGAGATGATACAAACAATCCTTGGCAAATTCCCCAAAACTTGGACCCGAATAAATAATGCCATAGTGGTACCAGTCTTGACGTTCCCACAGTTGGTCGAGCGAGAGACAGAAGAGGTTCCAGATCCACCTAAGGAACTGTCCGCCCCAACACAAGATGACACGCCAGCAGTGGAACAGGAGAATCAACCCCCTGTCAGTGGTGAACCTGTCATACCCTTGGCGACTCTCAGACCACGTAGGCAATCATCACGCATACCTATCAGGGTTAGGCCTACCTGTAGTGCTGAGGTAGAAGACACACCAAGTAGTCAGGGACAAACACCAGAGCTACGCAGGTCCCAACGCAGCACTCGGGGACAGCCCCCTCCAAGGTATAGAGAGTAAAAAGAAAGAGTACTTATTAGAATGTAAATAGTTATGTGAAATGTCTGTAATGTTCTGTATAAAATGTTTTTTTTGATTGAGAAAATGGACAATTGGGTCACTGGACTATGAGTGGCCAACACTCTAATTGTACATAGTTAGCACCAGTGTGCTCAGCACCCCTGAAGAAAAACCCGTCCGGCGTGCATAGAGTGGGGTCATCAATGCTCTGATGCACGCCCAGAGCCTACGTTGGGGGTTTTATCGCGGTGGGTCCCCCATGGGGCAGTGTAATGGACACCCGGCAGGGAGCCACACTGGACTCTTATAGTTGTTTAAGGTTGTAACATGTTATGTCTTGTTTTGTTTTCTTCAGTCCGGGAGTACTGAGTTTAACTAAGGGGGAGTGTGGCGCCCCAGGACCTGGTCGCCACAACAGCATTGCCACTCCAAAGGGTTAATGCTGAGCCTGGAGATAATTGGGAGGTCTATTGGCCAGTAAGTTTAACATCCAACGCAGTTCTCCCTCAGACCAGCAGGGGGAACTCTGAACCTGGAGTTCCAGGGAGCATTCCTTAAGTCTGGCCTGAGGGAGGAGTTAGTGTTCAGCCTGTAGGAGGAAGCAAAGAGTGCAGACGCAGAGTGTGCTGTCCTGTGGAACTGGGGCCTAGAGCTGGAGCAGCTTGGCCCAGTGAAACAGGAAGAGCAGAGAGGCACAGAAGAGACTCGGACATCAGAGTCTGTGGCCACCAGGGCCTAAAATACTCCCTGGTAGCCGAATCCGAAGGGCAGGAGAGCTGCAAGCACCTGGCCCATAAACAGCCCGAAGGTACAGCTGCATCATCAGGGCCCGGTGTGGACTCCAGCAGAGAAGCACCAGAGAGGGTCTGTGCAGCCTACCACAGAGGGAAAGGGACGTACCACCGGTCCCAGCAGAAAGAAGGCCATTGCTAAATCCAGAGAGCAGGGTCCTAGCACAGTAAGGAAAAGAACAGGAGTAGGCCTCATACTCAGCTGGCCAAAACGACATCTCCGTTACTTCCAGGCCGGCCGGAGCCCTCTACCACCTGTAACGGTCTCCCAGGACTAACCGTTTGTGAAGTAAAAGAGGAGAAGGTAAAGAGACTGTTGTTTGTGCCTGTTTCTTTCATTGCCTGTCGGCCCTGCACCGTGTTATCCACACAACACCATAGACTCTCACGAGCACCAACAGTGTTCCCGGGGCACCGCTCCACCTGTGGGGAGCAGTACCACCATTGCTGCCATATCATCACCCTGGAGGCCTTACACAGCAGCGGCGGCTTAATAGCCGCATACCACAGGTGGCGTCACGAACACAAATCCCAAGTCACCAGCCATATTTAACTGACACCCACCAGGGCCACGGAGTCGGGCCCCGCCACCACTGATGACCCCCGGACTAGTCCGGCCCGGCACCGGGTGTCCCATAGCCCTGGGGTGGGCGAGTCATTTACTCAGCGGCTCTATGGGACGAGGACGTTCTCCAAGCTGCTGTCAAGCTGACAGTGGCTCAGAGAAGAAGGTGTTTCGCCAGCTCCCAATGATCAACTGTACAAGCAGAGGCGCTCACAGTGTTGGTGGAAAGTGCTCCAGTGCAGCTGAAGACACCGAAAATGTATTTAGGGGAAGGGGAAAGACTATTTGATAACCTAAAATCGACAGCAAGGGGGTGATGGGTGCTGACACAGTATTGGGGCAGAGAGGTGGGGGGGTAGCTGAGTATGGAGAGCCATGGGTTAAATTTGAATAAAAGTACAGAGACCAAGAGTGCAGGATGGGTGCGGACACAGTGTGGGAACTGAGGGGGAAATGGATGTGGACAGTGTGGGGAGTGAGGGGGAGGAAGGGCTCAACATATATATGACTCATAGGTCTAGGGAATATATATCATCATAGACAGACAAAATATTCCCATATAATATTAATTTATTTTTATTTTTTACAAAACACCACACCTATAGTGAAATATCAAAATTTCATTTGTCACAAATACAGACCAATCGGTCACCCTTAACCTTGAATACCAAGGACAGGATTCACATAATTATATCGGACAGTTATAACATTCAGATTGGATAGTGTGGGGGTGGGGGCGGGATGGAGGTAGACAACTGGGTAGTGTGAGTGGGGGGCAGTATGAGGCCACAGCAAGCATAAGACAGTTTGGAGAGGAGGGAAAGAGCGTGATGAGAGAGAACAGTATAAAGACTGGACAGTATAAGGGTACACAGTGTAGAGGACAGAGTGAAGAAGGGCCCAGTATGGAAAGGAGATGGCAGTGTGAAGGGCGGAACAGACAGTATGTGCGACATATTTTGTGCAGGGAACACAGTGAGGGGCAATTATTTATTGAGGAGCGCAGTGTAGGGCAGATACATTTATTGATGAACGTTATAATGACATGCTTATTTTTCCAGGCATAGTGTCGGAATGTGCTGCAGAAAAGCTGAGAAGATGCAAGTCTGCAGAAACGAGCTGATGCCATGAAAAGTCATCATGGCATCTGGACAAGATGAAGAAAAGAAAAAGAATGGCTCCAATCAGACGTCATCTATAAAAGGTAGCAGGATGTAATAGTTTATTTACTGACTAATTTTCATCAGTACTGTGGTTCCTGTATGGTCTTCTGTCTGATGATGACTTATAACAGCAACTCCCAGTATCTACTTACCATTGCTAATGCCATACTGCAAGTTGCAGGTTTATGCGAGATATTATAATATATATACAGTGCCTACAAGTAGTATTCAACCCCCTGCAGATTTAGCAGGTTTACACATTCGGAATTAACTTGGCATTGTGACATTTGGACTGTAGATCAGCCTGGAAGTGTGAAATGCACTGCAACAAAAAAGAATGTTATTTCTTTTTTTTTTTTTTTTTTAAATTGAGAAAAGTTTATTCAGAGGGTCTTTTATTATTCAACCCCTCAAACCACCAGAATTCTGTTTGGTTCCCCTAAAGTATTAAGAAGTATTTCATGCACAAAGAACAATGAGCTTCACATGTTTGGATTAATTATCTCTTTTTCCAGCCTTTTCTGACTAATTAAGACCCTCCCCAAACTTGTGAACAGCACTCATACATGGTCAACATGGGAAAGACAAAGGAGCATTCCAAGGCCATCAGAGACAAGATCGTGGAGGGTCACAAGGCTGGCAAGGGGTACAAAACCCTTTCCAAGGAGTTGGGCCTACCTGTCTCCACTGTTGGGAGCGTCATCCGGAAGTGGAAGGCTTATGGAACTACTGTTAGCCTTCCACGGCCTTGACAGCCTTTGAAAGTTTCCTCCCGTGCCGAGGCCAGGCTTGTCCGAAGAGTCAAGGCTAACCCAAGGACAACAAGGAAGGAGCTCCGGGAAGATCTCATGGCAGTGGGGACATTGGTTTCAGTCAATACCATAAGTAACGTACTCCACCGCAATGGTCTCCGTTCCAGACGAGCCCGTAAGGTACCTTTACTTTCAAAGAGTCATGTCAAGGCTCGTCTACAGTTTGCTCATGATCACTTGGAGGACTCTGAGACAGACTGGTTCAAGGTTCTCTGGTCTGATGAGACCAAGATCGAGATCTTTGGTGCCAACCACACACGTGACGTTTGGAGACTGGATGGCACTGCATACGACCCCAAGAATACCATCCCTACAGTCAAGCATGGTGGTGGCAGCATCATGCTGTGGGGCTGTTTCTCAGCCAAGGGGCCTGGCCATCTGGTCCGCATCCATGGGAAGATGGATAGCACGGCCTACCTGGAGATTTTGGCCAAGAACCTCCGCTCCTCCATCAAGGATCTTAAGATGGGTCGTCATTTCATCTTCCAACAAGACAACGACCCAAAGCACACAGCCAAGAAAACCAAGGCCTGGTTCAAGAGGGAAAAAAATCAAGGTGTTGCAGTGGCCTAGTCAGTCTCCTGACCTTAACCCAATTGAAAACTTGTGGAAGGAGCTCAAGATTAAAGTCCACATGAGACACCCAAAGAACCTAGATAACTTGGAGAAGATCTGCATGGAGGAGTGGGCCAAGATAACTCCAGGGACCTGTACCGGCCTGATCAGGTCTTATAAAAGATGATTATTAGCTGTAATTGCAAACAAGGGTTATTCCACAAAATATTAAACCTAGGGGGTTGAATAATAATTGACCCACACTTTTATGTTGAAAATTTATTAAAATTTAACTGAGCAACATAACTGGTTGGTTTGTAAGATTTATGCATCTGTTAATAAATCCTGCTCTTGTTTGAAGTTTGCAGGCTCTAACTTACTTACATCTTATCAAACCTGCTAAATCTGCAGGGGGTTGAATACTACTTGTAGGCACTGTATATTATATAATATATATATATATATATATATATATATATATATATATATATATATATATATATATATATCCAAAATGTGAAGCAATCCATTCGTCAGTTGGATAGTGCAAGACTGATGACGCAAGACTGATGATGTATTCCTTGTCTAGCGTTGTATCAAATGCTGTGAGAAATATCGACACACCCCTGTATCATAAAAACTAGAGCCAATTTCAAAATTTAAGCATCATTTTTGTTTTAGCACCCCAAAATTAGTTGAGTCCAGATGTTTTCATGTCTGAACCAATTTTGCTGTTGCCTAGTGTAATATATCATTCTTCCCAAACTGCTACAACAATGTTAGCTAATGAGGGGGGAAATTTCCCCCCATACTCACTCCTTGTTTCTGCAAAAGAAACTTATTGTCAAAAATGAAATAATTGTGCGTTAATAAAAATCCTCATAAATATAAATAAAATGAATAAAAATTGAATCCCTGGAAACAAAAATTCTTTAATAGGTAAACTTATCCAAAAAATATGTGAGACTTTCCATGACGATATTGTGTGGAATGGAGGGATATAGACTATATATCACAGCAAAGTCAATGATACTCGGGACTGGGATTTATTTTTTCATGTGTTTATGTTTTTATATTATCTGTTATTTGTTCTGTTAAACATTGTCTGCACTTTTGCTATGTATTGGTGATTTTACCTTTTTGCGTAGGTGCACTTGTCAGGTGTTCAGGGTTATTAACCCTGGCTCCAACATGTAGCAAATCTGATGGGATTTTTCAGACTATTGAGGAGTATCATTAATCATTGTTAGTATCCATGAATAAGACTTTGCAATATTTTTTCTGTCGAAACACGTTGGATCGTATGTTTTGTTTTTGATTTGATTGTACGTCTTGGATTTTTAAAGTAAGAAATAAACAGCTTATTTTATTCATCCCTGCCTGCGGTCCACTGGATTTGTTTCTCGGACTCATTAACCTGGAACAGTGATTCCCGTGAGGACTGCGTGGCACACTCCGGACTGAAAATACGGTGAGCTGGCTTATTGTGTGTTTCTACAGCTTCAATGCTAATGGTTTACCAGGCCGGTTGCCTGATGTCGAGAGCTGTGACCGACACCAGCCACAAAAGATGAGAGTGTTGTTGTTTTATCTACCTCTCCAGTAAAGAGTTATGGGTTTGGGACTCAGCAGTTAAGACTGTCTTGGCACTGGTTAATATTCACTGAGTGTTCTGAGTAATGAAGCTGCCAGTTTACCAGTCTGTTTTCCAAGTCTAAAGGGGTGGTGCAGGGTTCAGCCCACCTCAGACCTGCAAACTGATAGGATTTCCTGTGTGGTGTAATTTTATTCTGTAAAACATGTGTGTTATGGTAAACGGCCACAAGCACTTCTCTGGTGCTGCTAGGTAGGAAAGAGTTAGTGAGGAGGAGCACAGGGGACAAAAATGGGAAAGCGGGAAAAGTGTAGGAGAGTCCCCCAGAGTAACAGAGAGGTACCACACCTGTGGGAGGTGTGAGGTGAAGCCCCTAGGAGAAGAAATTGAGACCCTCAGGGTCATATCCCGGCATCGGACACGTGGGGCCCTGGTGAGAGGTGGGCTGACCGAACCACGTCCCAAAAGGGTGAAGTCTAGATGGCTGGGATGGTGGCTATACCCAACAAACCCACTATCCAGGCCAAAGGTCAGTGAGCTCCTCAGAAGTAGGAGTAGGTCCTGATGTACCAGGACAGAAGAAAGCCATCTCCAGGGACCCCCGTCACGACAAATAGCTATCCTTGTGGGTGGGAGACGGACCCCAATGTGGACTATATGACTCTGCCCAACAAATGAAGATGAGTGAGGGGACGAGGGGCTTGAAGGACCAAGTACCAGAGACATGGCTTGCAGGTAAATTGAAGTGAAGTGGCGGAGCGGATGTCCGAAGAACTGTATATACTGAAGTTGGCATCCCCTGTAATGTTGAAGATCGCTGCCCGCGATTGGAGTAATGTAAAGTATTTTGAACTGTCTGATAGTAAAGAAATGTTGGTTGAAAAGAATACAGCTTCTGAGGGATGTTTGGAGACACTGGGGCATGCTGCAGAGGGTAGCTGAGAAGTGGCCAAGAAGGAGAGTGAAAGAGTCCTAGCTTACAGCCTGCAAGTTTGTGTCCAGCACTACAAGTCCCAGCATCCTTTCCCCTTTATTAGGCCGGTGGCTGTGGTGCTGAACACTTACCCAGTTTCTAAGCTTAACAATTTATTGATATAAAGTTCAACAATCTAAATCAAATCCTGAAGGTTAGGTGAATAGCTAAGCTTTCTGGCTCCCCTATACGCATACCCAGCTTGGCCGTTTCTTTTTCCTATCCAATGTATATTATTGAGATTCAGAACTCCCGCTTACACATAAGAGTGATGATCACCAAAATTTACAGATTTGACCACACTTTATTATATATGTATGTATATATGCCTTTAACGGGTCTAACATTTTCAGTAAACAAAGTAAAAAAAAGATGCACCTGTCCTCATTGGTGTGTGATAAGACCAGTCATTGGCTGCAGTGGTAACATTTGGAGAAGACTTTGCACACTGGATCGGGAATTTAAAAAGTTGTGCAACTTATTTTATTATTTTAGCACATTTCCCAATATTTCCTGAAAATTATTCCTTGAGGCAGTGGGCAAATCTAGAAAACAAATTGCCAAAGAGATGAGAATTGCTGTGATAAACTGGCCAACACAATCACTGGATCTCAATCCTACACAGGGGTAAATAGCAGTATACCAACAAGGATCCACAGTAATTGACAAAATTAGCTGGATCAGAATTATAGGAAAAGGAATAGACCTAAAAAATAACCTTTAATATATATGCGGATAAAAGTGAGCTAGTGCTCACGGGTTAGAAACAGAGGTGGCACCACAACCACCAAAGGCTAAAATTGAGCTATATATAGAAGGCCCAAAAATAAGCGCTATGTCTCAGAATGGTACCACGGTAGGAATCACCTAATAATTACTGGTCACCACCTGAGGCATAGACACAACCAGAACCAGAACCCCATCCCAGGGAATATGTTTGTCTGTGTGTATCAAAAACAATGGAAAAGCTCTTGTACCTGTATAAACCGTATATATCTTAAAACCCACTCAAAGTGGGAACGGTCTTACCAGGTCTGGAGATTCCACGGGCATTTAGTGCAGGTTAGAGGTTCAGATAGGGGGCTGCTTCCTCAGCGCATATAAATCCCTCTGAAGGCTCAACCCAACAAGGCATATAGTCACCGTGCCCACTCCCAACGTTTCAAAGGCAGATCATCAGGGAAGTTCCAGTGGGGAAGTGCAGTCAACCGGTATTGCCACCGGATGACTATCAAAAGATGCCCAGATCACTGTAAAGGAAATGCATAGAATAAACCCTAGGGCCGTCAGTCAGGCCATATTAGTCAAGCCCATAGGTTCCCAACACTCACCGCATCATGGCGTACAGATCAGACCCAGATTTCATAAATGCCGCGCTGAGCGTCTACAGGACGCTCCTTAAATAGCACGGAAGTCCGCCTCCGATCCTTTCCAGATAACGAAGACGTCGTCTATGTACCTTAGCCACAAGACGACGTCTTCGGTATCTATATTGCCGCCAAAAACAACCTTCTCCTCCCACCAGCCCAAGAGGAGGTTAGCGTACGATGGGGCACAGCACGTCCCCATCGCAGTCCCCTTGAGCTGATGGAAGAACCTCCCATCGAAGGTGAAAACGTTTTTGGTTAGGCAGAAAGTGAGTGCCTCTATGACAAACTTGTTGTGTTGCATGAAATGATTACCTCTGGTCCCAAGGAAGAATTGTACAGCGTCAACCCCAGCCGTATGGGGGATGGAGGAATATAGTGCCTCAATGTCGATGCTGCACAATATCATCCCCTCCTCCAAGAAAATGTCGTCGATTCTCCGAAGAAAATCCGTAGTATCCCTTAGATAGGAGTTAAGTGAAAGAACGAATGGTCTTAAAATTCTGTCTACATAAATGCTCAATTTTTCCGTTAGGCTACCTATCCCAGACACAATTGGGCGACCCTTTAAAGGGCTGCAGCCCTTATGTATTTTAGGTAGAATATAAAAAGTCGCCCAGAGGTAATTGATTGGTTCTGCGGCTCGTATACAGGACGCTCATACCACTATGGGCGTATCCGGTTTCAGTCTGTATAAAATTCAGAGCTTGCGTTCCACATACCCGGATGTTGCCACATCGGGTATTAGCTGTGACGCTTATGTGGCGACGCGGCGTTAGATGACGATTCACTTCCGGTTCAAATGCATGCCGGGAGTGAGCGTCACTGATGGTGATCGATGACGCGTCACTTCCGGCCCGGAGGTTTTCTGGGAGTGCGCGTCACCGATGACGTACCCATTTGCGCATGCGCCGTGCTATTTAAGGAGCGTCCTGTAGACGCTCAGCGCGGCATTTATGAAATCTGGGTCTGATCTGTACGCCATGATGCGGTGAGTGTTGGGAACCTATGGGCTTGACTAATATGGCCTGACTGACGGCCCTAGGGTTTATTCTATGCATTTCCTTTACAGTGATCTGGGCATCTTTTGATAGTCATCCGGTGGCAATACCGGTTGACTGCACTTCCCCACTGGAACTCCCCTGATGATCTGCCTTTGAAACGTTGGGAGTGGGCACGGTGACTATATGCCTTGTTGGGTTGAGCCTTCAGAGGGATTTATATGCGCTGAGGAAGCAGCCCCCTATCTGAACCTCTAACCTGCACTAAATGCCCGTGGAATCTCCAGACCTGGTAAGACCGTTCCCACTTTGAGTGGGATTTAAGATATATACGGTTTATACAGGTACAAGAGCTTTTCCATTGTTTTTGATACACACAGACAAACATATTCCCTGGGATGGGGTTCTGGTTCTGGTTGTGTCTATGCCTCAGGTGGTGACCAGTAATTATTAGATGATTCCTACCGTGGTACCATTCTGAGACATAGCGCTTATTTTTGGGCCTTCTATATATAGCTCAATTTTAGCCTTTGGTGGTTGTGGTGCCACCTCTGTTTCTAACCCGTGAGCACTAGCTCACTTTTATCCGCATATATATTAAAGGTTATTTTTTAGGTCTATTCCTTTTCCTATAATTCTGATCCAGCTAATTTTGTCAATCCTACACAGCAAACATCTGTCAGTTTGTAATTGCTGTGAATGGAGGCTTAGACATTTAGATAAGATTGTCTTTCTCTCCTCCCCACCCCTCTTTGGATTTACACAGCATTCACATGAATATAAAGAGGAATTCATAGGGCACACATTAAGTTCCATAAATCACAAAAGTCAAATTTCACTGAAAAATAAATTGTCAAAAAAACAGAATATAATTCATATCATCAGTAAACATTTTTTCATTTTTAGAATCCTGTGTTCTGCTCGCATTGTCTTTCATTCATAAGACGTAAATGATGCAAACTGTACCTAAATTGGGTCGGGCCGCCCTTCAAGGTAAGCTGCGGGAACTTGTGAATGGTCCCCCAAACCAAAGACAAGAGCAGTTTCAAAATAGTTGATTTTCAGCAGATGAATGACTGTACATATGTAGTGCCCAGGGAAGGGGGGTACTCTGTCCCGGGCAGAATATACCGTTAGGGATGTCACTTTGGAGGCCGTTGCCCGGTTCCGTGCCCTGGGCCCCTTTTGTAAGGAGGAAGTATTTACAGGGGAGATAATAGTTTATGTCATGTGACGCCACCTGCGGGTTGCGGTTAAGGATGGAGAACCGCCGCTGCTAAATGTGGGTACTCCCAGAGCTGGTGGTGGTTGCAGCAATGGTGGTAGGCCCTCCGCAGGTAGGGCCGTGCCTGGGATGTTATAAGAGGCAGTAACGGAGACCACACCAGGTTGTCTTTAACAGTCTCTACTCACTCAGGCCCCAGGCTTCTCTGTCCCCGTCACTCTCTGTTTGTTGGGTCCCCGTGGCGTGGAGCGTTTGGGGGCTCCGACAGTCCCTTTTCGGGTACAATCTCCTTCTCCATACGGCGGGCAGTGCGGACGCTGTGGGGAGGTAAGTGTCTGAACCCGATCCTAGTTTACTGCTGATGCCCCGAGATTATTTGGTTCGGTGAAGTCCATGAAGGTGTTCTCACCGGGCAGGTATTTATCAAGCTGTGTAGAACTGGTGCATGATCTAGGGCCCTGTGCCTCGTGCGTGCTCCGGTCCCAGCGGTATCTCAGGTAACCGACCTGGCGACCTCTCTCCTGTGCCCCCAGGTCATCGCTGCACGGACCCAGCTTAGGCACGACCGCACACCTCTCCTGTGTGCTGCACTCTCTCCTCTCACTACTGATTGACTGCTGAACCCACCCACCAGGATGGCTAATCCCAGGGACTTGTTCCTTTCCATGGCGACCATCCCCTTACATGGTTAACCCTCTATGCCCGGTGTGGAGTGGAGAACTTAGGATTTTGGTTGTGCTTTGGTAGTATCGGCACTAATACTCCAGGTCCCAGGGGGCAGGTCCTGCATCCCCAATTGGATGCAGTTCCCTGTAGTGCCCTGAGGGTCTCAGGGGCGTTACACATATACGTCTTTTTCTACATATTAGTTCCACCTTATTAACACATGTATTGTATATATAATATTTATATTTAAACATACATTTTCCAATACCCAATAAAAGGGATCATTAACCCCTTCAGCCCCAAGCCTATTTTGACCCTAAAGACCAGGCCATTTTTTGCAATTTTGACCAGTGTCACTTTATGAGGTTATAACTCTGGAACGCTTCAACGGATCACGGTGATTCTGAGATTGTTTTTTTGTGACATATTAGGCTTCATGTTAGTGGTAAATTTAGGCCGATATTTTTTGTGTTTCTTTGTGAAAAAAACAGAAATTTTGCGAAAATTTTGTAATTTTCAAACTTTGAATTTTTATGCTCTAAAACCAACGAGACATATAACACAAAATAATTAATAAATAACATTTCCCACATGTCTACTTTACCTCAGAACAATTTTGGGGAAAAAAAAAAAAATAAGGAAGTTATAGGGGTTCAAAGTTTATGAGCAATTTCTCATTTTTACAACAAAATTTACAAAGCCACTTTTTTTAGGGACCACATCACATTTGAAGCGATTTTGAAAGGTCTACATGACACAAAACACCCAAAAGTGACACCATTCCAAAAACGGCACCCCTCAGGCTACTCAAAACCACATTCAAGAAGGTTATTAACCCTTCTGGTGCTTCACAGTAACTAAAGCAATGTGGAAGGAAAAAATGAACATTTTACTTTTTGCAACAAAAATGTTAATTTAGCCTCCAATATTGCATTTCACAAGGGTAGCAGGATTAAATGAACCCCCAAAATTTGTTGGGCAATTTCTTCTGAGCACGCAGATACCTCATATGTGGCGAAAAACCACTGTTTGGGCGCACCGCAGGACTCGGAATTTGACTTTTTGAATAGAAAATTAGCTGGAATCGTTAGCCGCACCATGTTGCGTTTGGAGAGCCCCTGAGGTGCCGAAACAGTGGAGCTCCCCCACATGTGACCCCATTTTGGAAACTAGACCCCTCTTGGAATTTATTTAGATGTTTATTGAGCACTTTGATCCTCTGGGGGCTTTTTGATCCTCTGGGGGCTTCACAAAAGTTTAGAGTTGAGCCGTGAAAATAAAAAAAAAAAAAACAATTTTACCACACAAAATAGTTACTTCAACCAGGTAGCTTTTTTTTCACAAGGGTATCAGGAAAAATTGCACCATGTATGGTGCAATTTCTCCTGAGTACACAGATACCTCATATGTGGTGGAAATCAAATGTTTGGCGCACAGCAGGGCTCGGAATGCAAGGAGCATCATTGACTTTTCAGCGGCATATAAAGGAGCATCTGTGATTGTGAGACGGAGGCGGCTAGAATAGGGTGGAGGCGGCTGGGATAGGGTGGGGGCGGATGGGAGAGGACGCAGTGGATGCAGGAGCGCAGAGGATGGGGTGAAGGGGGGATGGGGGGGATGGGAGTGGGGAGGTGAGATTGGGGATAGTTACCTTACAGGATGGATCTAGGCAGCAGGATCACAGGAGATGAAGGAGGCAGCAGATCGGGGAGGGTGAGAGGTGGGAGAGGGAGCGCAGCGCAGATCACGGGGGAGACAGGTGAGCAGAGCACAGATCACGGGGGGGTGAGAGGGGAGGAGCACACATCACGGGGGGGGTGAGAGGGGAGGAGCACACATCATGGGGGGGTGAGAGGGGAGGGAGCACACATCACGGGGGGGGTGAGAGGGGAGGGAGCACACAGCACGGGGGGTGAGAGGGGAGGGAGCACACATCACGGGAGGGTGAGAGGGGAGGGAGCACACATCACGGGGGGGTGAGAGGGGAGGGAGCACACATCACGGGGGGGTGAGAGGGGAGGGAGCACACATCACGGGGGGGGTGAGAGGGGAGAGAGCACACATCACGGGGGGGTGAGAGGGGAGGGAGGAGCACACATCACGGGGGGTGAGAGGGGAGGGAGCACACCATCACGGGGAGGTGACAGGGGAGGGAGCACACATCACGGGGGGGTGACAGGAGAGGAGCACACATCACGGGGGGTGACAGGGGAGGGAGCACTCATCACGGGGGGTGACAGGGGAGGGAGCACACATCACGGGGGGTGACAGGGGAGGGAGCACACATCACGGGGGGTGACAAGGGAGGGAGCACACATCACGGGGGTGACAGGGGAGGGAGCACACATCACGGGGGGTGACAGGGGAGGGAGCACACATCACGGGGGGGTGACAGGGGAGGGAGCACACATCACTGGGGGTGACAGGGAGGGAGCACACATCACGGGGGGGTGACAGGGGAGGGAGCACACATCACGGGGCGTGACAGGGGAGGAGCACACATCACGGGGGGTGACAGGGGAGGGAGCACACATCACGGGGGGTGACAGGGGAGGGAGCACACATCACGGGTGACAGGGGAGGAGCACACATCACGGGGGGTGACAGGGAGGGAGCACACATCACGGGGGGTGACAGGGGAGGGGAGCACACATCACGGGGGTGACAGGGGGAGGGAGCACACATCACGGGGGGTGACAGGGGAGGGAGCACACATCACGGGGGGTGACAGGGGAGGAGCACACATCACGGGGGGTGACAGGGGAGGGAGCACACATCACGGGGGGTGACAGGGGAGGGAAGCACACATCACGGGGGGTGACAGGGAGGGAGCACACATCACGGGGGTGACAGGAGGGAGCACACATCACGGGGGTGACAGGGAGGGAGCACACATCACGGGGGGTGACAGGGGAGGGAGCACACATCACGGGGGGTGACAGGGGAGGGAGCACACATCACGGGGGGTGACAGGGGAGGGAGCACACATCACGGGGGGTGACAGGGAGGGAGCACACATCACGGGGGGGTGACAGGGGAGGGAGCACACATCACGGGGGGTGACAGGGGAGGGAGCACACATCACGGGGGGTGACAGGGGAGGGAGCACACATCACGGGGGGTGACAGGGGAGGAGCACACATCACGGGGGGTGACAGGGGAGGGAGCACACATCACGGGGGGTGACAGGGGAGGGGGCACACATCACGGGGGGTGACAGGGGAGGAGGCACACATCACGGGGGTGACAGGGAGGGGGCACACATCACGGGGGGTGACAGGGGAGGGAGCACACATCACGGGGGGTGACAGGGGAGGAGCACACATCACGGGGGGTGGACAGGGGAGGGAGCACACATCACGGGGGGTGACAGGGGAGGGAGCACACATCACGGGGGGTGACAGGGGAGGGAGCACACATCACGGGGGGTGACAGGGGAGGGAGCACACATCACGGGGGGTGACAGGGAGGGAGCCACATCACGGGGGGTGACAGGGGAGGGAGCACACATCACGGGGGGTGACAGGGGAGGGAGCACACATCACGGGGGGTGACAGGGGAGGGAGCACACATCACGGGGGGTGACAGGGGAGGGAGCACACATCACGGGGGGTGACAGGGAGGGAGCACACATCACGGGGGGTGACAGGGGAGGGAGCACACATCACGGGGGGTGACAGGGGAGGGAGCACACATCACGGGGGGTGACAGGGAGGAGCACACATCCGGGGGTGACAGGGGAGGGAGCACACATCACGGGGGGGTGGACAGGGGAGGGAGCACACATCACGGGGGTGACAGGGGAGGGAGCACACATCACGGGGGGTGACAGGGGAGGGAGCACACATCACGGGGGGTGACAGGGGAGAGGGAGCACACATCACGGGGGGTGACAGGGGAGGGAGCACACATCACGGGGGTGACAGGGGAGGGAGCACACATCACGGGGGGTGACAGGGGAGGGAGCACACATCACGGGGGGTGACAGGGGAGGGAGCACACATCACGGGGGGTGACAGGGGAGGGAGCACACATCACGGGGGGTGACAGGGGAGGGAGCACACATCACGGGGGGGTGACAGGGGAGGAGCACACATCACGGGGGTGACAGGGGAGGGAGCACACATCACGGGGGGGTGACAGGGGAGGGAGCACACATCACGTGGGGGGTGACAGGGGAGGGAGCACACATCACGGGGGGGGTGACAGGGGAGGGAGCACACATCACGGGGGGGTGACAGGGGAGGGAGCACACATCACGGGGGGTGACAGGGGAGGGAGCACACATCACGGGGGGTGACAGGGGAGGGAGCACACATCACGGGGGGTGACAGGGGAGGGAGCCACACATCACGGGGGGTGACAGGGGAGGGAGCACACATCACGGGGGGTGACAGGGGAGGAGCACACATCACGGGGGGGTGACAGGGGAGGGAGCACACATCACGGGGGGTGACAGGGGAGGGAGCACACATCACGAGGGTGTGACAGGGGAGGGAGCACACATCACGGGGGTGACAGGGGAGGGAGCACACATCACGGGGGGTGACAGGGGAGGGAGCACACATCACGGGGGGTGACAGGGGAGGGAGCACACATCACGGGGGGTGACATTGGAGGGAGCACACATCACGGGGGGTGACAGGGGAGGGAGCACAAATCACGGGGGGTGACAGGGGAGGGAGCACACATCACGGGGGTGACAGGGGAGGGAGCACACATCACGGGGGGTGACAGTGGAGGGAGCACACATCACGGGGGGTGACAGTGGAGGGAGCACACATCACGGGGGGTGACAGGGGAGGAGCACACATCACGGGGGGTGACAGGGGAGGGAGCACACATCACGGGGGGGTGACAGGGGAGGGAGCACACATCACGGGGGGTGACAGGGGAGGGAGCACACATCACGGGGGGTGACAGGGAGGGAGCACACATCACGGGGGGTGACAGGGGAGGGAGCACACATCACGGGGGGTGACAGGGAGGGAGCACACATCACGGGGTGACAGGGGAGGGAGCACACATCACGGGGGGTGACAGGGGAGGGAGCACACATCACGGGGGGGTGACAGGGGAGGGAGCACACATCACGGGGGGTGACAGGGGAGGAGCACACATCACGGGGGTGACAGGGGAGGGGGCGAGTAGCCGATCACGGGGGTGAGAGGTGGGGGGGATTGGGCAGCACATCACGGAGGGGAGGAGCGCCAGCCGATCACGAGGGGGAGTGGCGGGCAGCACATAACGGAGGAGAGGGGCGCGCAGCGCATAACGGAGGAGAGGGGGTGCACAGCGCATAACGAAGTAGAGGGGGCGCGCAGCGCATAACGGAGGAGAGGGGGCGCGCAGCCGATCACGAGGGGGAGGGGCCGGGCAGCAGATCGGGGAGATCGGTGACACTGGCAGACGGAGGAGGTCAGCGGCGGATCGGGAGGGGTGGGGGTGCGGGCAGCAGATCACGAGGGGTGAGGGTGCGGGCAGCAGATCGGGGAGACAGGTGGCAGATCGCGGAGGGCAGCGGCGGATCGGGAGGTGTGGGGGTGCGGGCAGCAGATCACGAGGGGTGGAGGTGCGGGCAGCAGATCGGGGAGACAGGTGGCAGATCGCAGAGGACAGCGGCGGATCGGGAGGTGTGGGGGTGCGGTCAGCAGATCACGAGGGGTGGGGGTGCGGGCAGCAGATCACGGAGACAGGTGGCAGATCGCGGAGGGCAGCGGCGGCGTATTGGGAGGTGTGGAGGTGAGGGCAGCAGATACGAGGGGTGGGGGTGCGGGCAGCAGATCGGGGAGACAGGTGGCAGATCTCGGAGGGCAGCGGCGGATCGGGAGGCTTTTCGCCGGTTTTATACAGTGCAATGGCGGCGCGGCAACTTCCGGGTCCCATGCTCCGGTTACATAACAGCACGGGACCGGAGCTTGTCGCCCTGCCATTGCACTGAATACACTCACTGTGCTGGCGTGCTGCAGGGACGACAAGTGATGGTGACGGGGGCGGTCACCGGCAACAGGTCCATAGTGATTGGAGAGATCGGTCACAAGGCCGATCTCTCCAATCAGAGCTGCTGGAACGGGGGGAGGGTGATCCAGTGAGGTCACCCAGCTCTAGCCAATGGCCAGTGCTACAGCTGCACTGGTCAGGGCTGGATTTCAATGGTCATTTTAAATGGCTGGAACATTACAGTGGCTGTGATTGGTTGAGCGGTGTTCATCAGCCAATCACAGCCTCCGTAGGTCTGGGGAGGAGGCACCACCCCTCCTGAGGTCAGGTACAGGTCCCCTCCTCCCCGAATCTGCGGTTTATGCTAACTTTTCGTAGTCACCGTAGGCTCCGGTGCCGCGATTACGCCATGACTGAAAGATCCGTCCATGGTCGTGAAGGGGTTAAAGCATGACGACAGCGGTTTTGTTTTGGTTTTTTTTGGGGTTTCTTTTTCCCCCAGCATTGGAGTGACGCTTTCAATCATTTACTCATCTTCCAGTGCCTTTACCTTTTTACTGATGGCGCTCTGGGGCTTTGGCGCCATCTTGTGATTGTAACTTCTAACTGGCCGAACGTCAGAAGTTACATCACAAGCTCCCAATACAAGTCTATAAGAGCCAAAAAAAGTTTCGTATTGAGTTGTGACCTCCAGCATATGTCATGAAACACTTGAGCTACCAGCAGGTCACAAATCACCAGAGACTGACTGGAGAGGCTGCAGTAGAATATGAAGTGACTGGAAGGAGAGTATGAGATAGGAGACTTGGATTTAAAGCACCACCCTAGCAGTGCAATAAAAGAAAAGAAAAAGACAAAAAAAAAAACAAAAAACCCCTAAACCACTGAAGTGGTGCTTTAACTCTTTTTACACACACACACACACACACACACACACACACACACACACTTTTCCTGTGCCTGCAGCTAATGAGAAATTTTACCGCAGGAATAAGTCATTACATTTAACAACTCTTAAGATATTTTCTAGTGTTTTCCTTGCTGATAGAGATGAAAATAGCCCGGACTGGATACCTCAATCTGTCCTGATTGGTCATACACTCAGTTTTTTTTCTACTTATTCCAACAACTGTACTTCAGCTGAAGCCTTACTTAGTGCTTGTTCACACTTAGAATTTTTGCAGCTTTTTTGTGTGCCAATAAAGCACAACTTTACAGTAGTATCAAAATAAATGAATTTCTAAAACCTCATCCACATGGTGCTTTTTTCAGTCTTTTTTTAAGCTGTGGTGTGCTATTTTCTTTAAACGCAGCATGTCAATTCTTTCAGCATTTTAGCTGTGTTGCTTACCCATTCAATCAAATGGATCAGAAATGCACAAAACAAAAAAAAACCTCTGCGGAAGGACAGCAATTAGCAAAGGAAAGAAGCTGCTGCAATGATGCCATCAGAATGGATCGTCCAGATTTGCAAAAAGCGTGGGAGGTATTCAAAACGTTTTTTTGGGGGGATATACAGAAGGGACAGGACATAATATACAACATTCTGGAATGCAGCACAGATGCTGAGGACGGTGATGGTAATAGTTCATACACAAAAAAACTGGTGCCAGGTTTCCATTAAGTCTATGAGGGTCTTGCCTTGTTTCATAGACTTGCATTGAAAAAACAACTACTGTCCCACACATAAGCTACTTTGTCTGCAATGCCGCTGGGAAAGGAAAAAGACAGTGATTGGTAAGCATTTGAAGACATGCATGCCAAACTGGATACATACACGTTCGACCTATATTAGAAAAAAATCTTCCAAAAAACTCCATACAGTGCGGTGCCCAAATTACAGTCCCATGTTGCCCAAATACTCTCATATGTTTAAATAATAAAAGTGACACATCAATTCCTTAAATGTAAGAAAAAAACAACAAAAAAACAGCATACAGTGCTCAAATAATACTTTATAGTCACTAGTGATGGGCGAACCTGAACTGTAAAGTTAAGAATCCGTACCGAACACAGTGTTCGTGCACACGATCCCAAACACGAGCTTTCTTGGGAAGCTTGTCTTACAGTTCGGGTCCAGTGGCTGTAAAAACAAGCACATTATTAAAAAACATTACAATTATATTTACAGGTCCTGCGACGCGTCCTGCAGACCAGCTCAGCCGCTGTCTTCCGGCTGCTTCTGCTTTCGAGTCCGATCGTTAACTTTCGGGGGTATTCACTGCACTGTCGGCAAAGCGCACGGAAGAAGTGACATGTCTGCGCTCTAAAACGCCACGTGCGCACGGCCCCTTCACAATCTCCATAGACTGTGCAGGGGACGCAGGACGCATGCAGTTACGCTGCTACAAAGCGCAGCGTAACTGCATGTATTTACGCAACGTGCGCACATAGCCTTACTGTCAGCCTGCTTCTCGCTTTATATAGACGCTTATCTGCACAGAGCGATGAAGCAGAGATGACATTGCTCTACCTGTGGACTGCATCGGACAAAGGATTTTTTATAATAAAGATGGAGTCTCTAAATGTTTTTTTTGTTTTAATTCTAATAAAAAAAATGTCTGTGTTGTGTTTTTTTTTTTACTGTTTACTAGAAATTCATGGTAGCCATGTCTAATTTTGGGCTTAGTAGCAGCTGAGAATATAAAGCTGGTATTAACCCCTTTATTACCCAGCGTGGTAGCACCATCAAAGCAGCTCTACAAGCTGGGTAAAGTGCCTGTAAATGGCGTTAAAAAACAATGCGCCATTTCCAGGGGTGGCTACGGGCTGCAATTTTTAGCGTAGGGGGCCCAGAACACTTGGGCATTACCAATCTGAGAATCCCAGCCACCAGCAGCCTGGTTTTACCTGACTGGCGAATGAAATATGGCAGGAGCCCACGCATTTTTTTTTTTAAATAATTAAAAAAAATTAATGGTCTTCCTGTATTTTGATTGCCAGCCAAGGTAAAGTCAGGCAGATGGGGGTGGCAATCAGTAGCCGTCCGCTTTATCTGCGCTGAGAATCAAAAATTCCGCAGAGTGCTACGTCATTTTTTTAAATTTATTTATTTTTACACAACTATATGTCTGAGGGACCCAACAGCCAATCACAGATGCTGTCACGCAGAATGGGCATCTGTGATTGGCTGTTGGAGTAACCTTGAATCTGCCCATACATTCTAGATGCTAGAATGTATGGGCTGGTTTCAGGTTACGCCAGCATCCAATCACAGACGCCGACTCTGACAGTGTCTGTGACTTTAACAGTAAAATCAAACAACAACACAGAGAAAAAAAATATTTTTTTAGAAATAAAACAGAAGACATTTAGGACTCCATCTTTATTTCTCAAAAAACTCCTCCGACGTAGTCCAAAGGCAGGCGAGCATCTTCAGCTCTGCTACATCTGTGCGAGGAGACAAACACAGGACTGCTCACACAGACTCAGCTGAGATCAGTCAGAGACTTCACCCGAGTGCATAGCTGAGGCCGGACAGCTGTACCCCCTGGGCAACCACCACTAACTACAGGACCTTCCATGACGTCATAGCCATGTGACCAGTCTGTAACCCACAAGCTAATCAGTCTGGTGTGAATGTTGTATTAGCTTGTGGGTTACAGACTGGTCACATGGCTATGAGATCATGGAAGATCCTGTAGTCAGTGAAGGTTATTTGGGGGCACAGCAATGATCGGACCCGGAAGCAGAAGCGGCCGGAAGACAGTCTGCAGCATGCGTCGCAGGACCTGTAAATATACTGACAATGTTTATTATTAACTATATTCTTTATTTTACAGCCCCCACCCTATCCCATAACTGTAAAGTCCAAGTTCGGGGTTCGGACGCAAGTTCGCGTTACATCAGAACCCGAACTTTACAAAAAGTTCGGGCGAGTCTCCCAAACATCGGGGGGGGGGGGGGGTGGTTCGCCAATCACTAATAGTCAGTATATAACCACTCTATGCAAAAAATAACCTGTAATATACAAGGTCTAAATAAAATTGCATACTGCTGATAAGTTACCTTGCAGAGGCCTCTAGTGCCAGGCAGTTTCTGGCTACATCTTTTAAGATAACTCAGTTTTAATTTAAGGCTTTTTGTTTTTTTTACATAGAGATCACAATATACAATCAGGACATTGGAAAGACTGGACAGAAAATTGCACTTGGATCAAGCAAAAAATGGCAACTCTAGTAGTATAGCTGGGGTTGAATTTGGCGGCTATATAATACAAGGCAATTGGACCGCTACGTGTGTGAAGGTCTTTCAAGCGACAAAAGGCTCTCAGTGCAGCTGTAGCATTGCTGGCATCTCATAAAACAACCGCACTAACAGTGCATGATCCGGCAAAGAGACAGGAATCTTGCAGAGTTGCAAGGCATGCTCACTGCACAGCGCCACTTTTTCACCTGGTGGGGAGTTTTGTTACAAAAAATGTGTAGATGTTTTCCATTTCCCCATGCCTTGACTAGCATACATACCAATTTCCAGCCAATTCTGTCCACCCAGTCAGTATGCACACAGCTCCAAACTCAATAGGTTATTTTATGGCTCCCTTGTAGTTACAATGCTTTACTAGTATAAAGACTAAACAAGTAACCATAGTATATGTGTACCAAGCTCACCTAGTTCAATAGTCAAGAGAAAAAAGAACTATATTCAAAGAGAAGGAAATGGGAAGAGATCTCTTTCTCAGGATTAATAAGATTAAATAGGTTCCACATGATCTAGTCCCCGGAGTCTAATTGATCCTCTTTGCCAACCGTTCTCTAAAGGTCCAGTCACACTAAGCAACTTACCAGCGATCCCAACAACGATAGGGATCGCTGGTAAGTTGCTAGGAGGTTGCTGGTGAGATGTCACACTGCGACGCTCCAGCGATCCCACCAGCAACCTGACCTGGCAGGGATCGCTGGAGCGTGGCTACACGAGTTGCTGGTGAGCTCACCAGCAACCAGTGACCAGCCCCCAGCGCCGCGTGGAAGATGCTGCGCTTGGTAACTAAGGTAAATATCGGGTAACCAACCCGATATTTACCTTGGTTACCAGCGCACGGAGCTACACGTGCAGAGAGCAGGGAGCAGCGCACACTGAGCGCTGGCTCCCTGCTCTCCTAGTTACAGCACACATCGGGTTAATTACCCGATGTGTGCTGCAGCTACATGTGCACAGAGCAGGAGCCGGCACTGACAGTGAGAGCGGCGGAGGCTGGTAACGAAGGTAAATATCGGGTAACCAAGGACAGGGCTTCTTGGTTACCCGATGTTTACTGTGGTTACCAGCCTCCGCAGAAGCCGGCTCCTGCTGCCTGCACATTTAGTTGTTGCTGTCTCGCTGTCACACACAGCGATCTGTGCTTTACAGCGGGACAGCAACAACTAAAAAATGGCCCAGGACATTCAGCAACAACCAACGACCTCACAGCAGGGGCCAGGTTGTTGCTGGATGTCACACACAGCGACATCGCTAGCAACGTCACAAAAGTTGTTCGTTAGCAGCGATGTTGCTAGCGATGTTGCTTAGTGTGACGGGGCCTTAAGGCTATGTTCATACACTCTATCGTTTTCGGCTGCATACTCCAAAGGCCACTGCCACAGTCCTATGAAAGGTGCCACAGTCCTATAGATTCTTTAATGCTCGGCTGGCCAATGCTTTATGGCTATTGGTACTGGGCAAGTGATGTATGTACAGCTGTAAGTGGTCAGCAAATAGCATTGATATGCAATTATTACTTGTCTGGAGCTGCATGTGTTGTGTGGCCAAAAACATCTGTGGAACTTGTCTGTGACTCGCTGTGGTGCGACAGTGATTTTGCATAAAAAAATGGCCAAAACTCAGGAAAGTTACACGCAAGTCGCATGTGACTTATGTTGACATCTATGGCAAACAAGCGTGCGACCCTTGACTAGCGATGGAAAATCCAAAAGATTTACATCTCAGTGCGCCACCATAGGAAATCATTAAACGTGATATCACAATATGGCACTATTTCAGTGTCGGCCGTGTAGGCCTTGCCTAAAGCCGCCTGCATGTGTAGCAGATTTGCTCTAGGTTTTCTATGTGTAAGGCCCGTTTCACACGTCAGTGAAAAACACTGATGTTTTTCACTGGCGTGTAAAACACGCACATGTCCCTGCGTGTGTCGTGAATCACGGCACACGTGGGTTGTCTAAGTGCAATCCGGGCTCCGTTCTCCGTGGCCCGTGATTGCACTTAAAAAACAACTCACCTGTGCGCGCTCCCGCTCTCCATGGTGCTGATCGCTCCCGCGGTGCAGCATCCGGCCGGCGGTGACCCCCGCAGCAGCTGCTTCCGGGTCAGCTGTGTCGCGCATAATGAATATGCGCGACAATAATGAGCCGGCTCAGAAGCAGCAGGGAGAACGGGCTGCAGAGGACATCGCTGGACGCCGGGTGAGTAAAAATGATTTTTATTTTAAAAGCACGTTTTTTTCTGGCACGTGTTTCACGAACCACACCACACCACTGCGTGGTCCGTGGGACATCAGTGATGCCAGAAAAAAATGGACATGTCTCCGTGCGGCAATCACGCACACGCGGGTACGCCGCACGGAGACACGTGCAGTGAAAAATCACTGACGTGTGAGCAGACCCATTCATTATAATGGGTCTGCGTATGTCAGTGATTCTGGTACGTTTTAAAAAAAGCACAAACGTACCAGAATCACTGACGTGTGAAAGGGGCCTAAGGCTGGAATCACACTTGCGAGTGTAAAATCGATCCGATTCTCATGCTAGAAAGTCGGACGATTTCTTCTCACATTTCATCAGTGTGCAATCAGTTTTTACCCTCAGCAGTTGCTACACATGTACCGTTATGTACAGGAGCAATTAGGCTATGTGCCCACGTTGCGGAAAATGCGCGGATTTTGCCGCGGATTTCTCGCGGAAAAACCACGGATTTCCCGAAAATCTGCAGCAGCGGCACTTCCCAGCCATTTCTATGGCTTTTTGGAAATGCTGTGCCCATGCTGCGGATTTTTCCGCGGCGGATTTGGTGCGGATTTTGATCCGGAAAAATCTGCAACATGCCAATTATTGTTGCAGATTTTGATCCGGATTTTGGCTTCAGAATTGGGAAAAAAAAAATCTGCACCAAAATCCGCGGCAATTCCGCGGTAAATCCGCAGTAAATCCGCACCTTTGAAAAGGTGCGGATTTTGCGGGAAAGCCGCGGATTTTCATGCAGAAAAATCCGCAGCAACATTCTACCGTGGACACATAGCCTTACAGTGTTCTCTGCTACATGCGTGAAATGTATTGAGAAAAACGGATGTCACTAGGATGATGTATGTACCGTCCATGTGACATCCTATTTTTTTCGCGCACCCATAGACTTGCATTGAAGAGACTCGTGCGAGAAACTCACCAAAATGCAGCATGCTGCGATTGTTTTCTCAGTCTGAGTTGGACTGAGAAAAAAATAGCAGATCTGAGCTGCCTCATTGATTAACATGTGTCCGAATGCAATGCGAGATTTTCTCGCATTGCACTCGTGCGAGTTATTCGCAAGTGTGAAGCCGCACTAAGAACTCCTCCATCTGCCCTATTATCTTGGAGATTTGCTGTGGTTTTTTCTCTGTATTCTGGGGTGATCGCCAGCAGCAGCAAAGTGAAGGAGAATTAAAAAATCTTTTACAATGCAGGAGCTGAAATCCACATGTAATACTTGCGGAGTTTCTTTCGGCTCCTTTTTTCCACTAACTCACAATGTGCTTGCCCACAAATGGAAATACTCGGTGTTAGGCTATGTGCGCACTTTGCTTTTTACCTGCTTTTTACCTACTTTTTACCTGCTTTTTCAACTGCAGCGTTTAATGCCAAAATGGATGTGTTCTGCTTTTGAACTTTGGTCAAAAACTCAGCTTTGCAGTGCAAAACCCAAATGGCAAAAACAATTGTCCTGTTTTTGTTTTTGCCATTTGGGTTTTGCACTGCAAAGCTGAGTTTTTGACCAAAGTTCTGCCACAAAAAGGCTGCAGTTTGAACTGCAAAGTGCGGACAAGAAACCCAAATTCCCATAGACTTTGCTTGAAAAGCAGAACACAACCATTTTGGCATTAAACGCTGCAGTTGAAAAAGCAGCAAAAAAGCAGGTAAAAAGCAAAGTGCGCACATAGCCTTATCCTAAATCTTAAATGTGGTGGTCTCCAAGGGTAAGTGCACACAATTTCTTATAGATGGCCGCACCCCAGCTGAGCTTTTCATGTAAAACACACTTCAGAGAATCTCTGGCACTGCTTTTCCTAAGGCCTGCGCCACACATCCGTGCCTCCGGTACGTTTTTGGCATTTTTTGCACGTACCGGAGACACGTGCTGATGTTGACATACTATTTTTAATCTAAAAAGCCTCACGTCAGTGTTTGCGCACGGAGCGTGTGTCCGTTCCGTGCGTACGTTTGAGCGTGTCGAAAAAGCGCTGACATGTCCGTTTTCCACCGGCATCACGTCCTCACGGATCCATTAAATCCTATGGGTCCGTGTTTACACGTACGTGATACGGATGGCCTCCGTATGCTATCCGTGTGGTCCGTGTCCGTGTTTTAATTAGAAAGTTTGTTACACTCTGAAATACTTTCAGGTGGCGTAGCTAACATATTTTTTTGCACAAAACTAACTGCATTTGCAGAAGGAGTGAGCAAGCAAGCAGTTGTAGTTCTGTGTATTGCAAGATCTATTTTGAGCAAACTTTCGTCTTCAAAATATAATAATGGCACCACGGGTGGACACGGAGAAACTTATAACAGCTGTCGAGACTCACCCACCATTATGGGATACACGTGTAGATGGTTACCATGACCGACTGACAGTTGAGCGCCATTGGAATCAAGTAGCTGAGGAAGTGTACCCCAATAATGCATGGTCTAGATGTTCTCCTGCAAAGCGTGCTAAATATGGTAAGTTGTTGTATTTTTTTATAGTTATTTATTTAATATCTATATTTGGATTTGTTCATACTTTCAAACTGTGATTGTTTTGGCATAGTTATGTTTTCTTTAAGTGTAAAATCCTATGAGAAGAATTGGTATATGTACTACTCAATATATTGAGTTCCTGTACACTTTTTTCATAGTATCACCAAACTTTCATAAGTGTCAAAAATCAAAGTATACTTAAATTTGTAATCTGACTTGGAATTCTTCATGAATTTACTTAATTAACTGATTAAACTGTCATGTGTTTTAAAATTCCCTGTTGTATTAGTCTAAATTTAGTATCACAATTGAAAATCTTGTTTTTTTTTTTTTTTAAAATAAAATTGTTTAAAATGACATGTCAATATCATTACCTACATGTATCAAATAATATTTCTAGTAATTTATAGCCAAATGTCATTGCAAAAACACCAAATTATAATTTAAATATAGATGACAATTACTTAAAATATAATTATTCAGAAATATTATTTGGTTATGTGTGAATGTCTAAACATGTTTTTGAATGAAGAATATCTAAATAAATTATATTTCATCCTAAGTATTTGACCAACATAATTGTGTTAAATTGTATATTACATTTCGCAAACATTATTTAAATTAATGTGTGCAGATTTATGGAGAATGTTGCAAGTGACATATTTTTTTATTTTCCACAGTTGACTTGGTAAAAAGGCGTTGGCGTTCAGCCCGTGATCAGTACCGAAGGGAGTACAACCCTATACCATCCTCATCCAGCCAAGGCCGCAAACGCAGATATGTCTACTATGAACAAATAAGCTTCCTAGCACCCATCTTAGAAGTTACACAGTAAGTTTTTTTTTTTTTTAAAAAAAAAAAAAAAAAACCCCTGAAGATAATTGGACAAAGATAAATGTTAAGATTGTAATATGTTTTTTCATTTCTTATAGAACGGAGGATAATCTTGACGAATCAGATGATGAACCAACAGCAGGTCCCTCTGCTACAGCCACCTCAGCATCAGAACAAGAACCTGCCAGAGAAGACATTGAAATTCCTGAGACTCAACAAGATGCAGCAAATGATTCACATGAGGGTGGGACAGAGAGTGCACAAACCAACACCCAAGGCTCATCAACGCAACAAACAACCACACCAGCTACACAATCAACACAAACAAATGTACTTCCACGTTTTGCACCACAACCTCTACGTGCAAGAAGAATCCGCAGACCTGAGGAAATGAGATCCTTACCGGAAATAATTGACACACGCATTATTCACATAATGAACACTTTAATTCCAGAAACAGATGCCGAGCGTTTTTGTCGGTCTTTATCTACTAGCTTAACCAAAATTCCTTCAGATAGGCAGGAACGTGTAAGAGCTGCTATGCTTACCCTACTGTCAGCTAGTCAGGCAGAACAGGAACCAGTGAGAGTGTATGAGGCCATAGAAAATTGGCGTACCATTATGCAACAACATACAGTCCCAAACACAACAGACAATCAAAATACAATTTCAACACAAACAACAATGGCAACTGTAATAGTCAATAATCCACTATTACAACAATCTGGACAACCTTCAATTGCTTCAAGTACGTTATTCCCAACACCAATTAGACAAGGGTATGTTGCAACCAATACTGGTGCCTTAAGCACAGTACAAAGTGCTACCTCTCAGCAACCCATGAACTATATGAATTTACAACCAACTCAAACTACTAGTTACTTTACTCAACCCACAAATATTGGTGGTTTACCTAATTTGTTTCCAGGTTCAACATACCCACAATCATTCATGATGCCTCATTATCCAATCTCAACTATGTTACCTACACCACACTTACAAACATCAGTCAACTATCCTCAAGGTCAACAACATACACACACACAATACCCAATTACCCATGTAGATCCACAGGTGTACTCAACCACAGGCAATGTGTTGGGACAAACCAGCATGCAACAGACTGTTCCACACACTACTGTAGCTAGTAATAGGAATGTTGTTCAGCAAACAACTGTTTCCATTCCTGAAAATACCATTTCTGAGGCCACACAAAACAACATACTCAGCAACACTCAGGTTACTTCACTAGAAGATCTTGTTGACTTGTGATGCACATTTTTGTTAATCTTAACAATCAAACAACAAATCTGATGAATGTGTCAAAATGTTAAAAAAGAGGGATTTCCAAAAATGTGCAAACTCAGAGTTGAAAAGATTTTAAAAACATGTGTGATTATACTTAGTGACGGATCACATATATGTTTTATGGCCTTTATTTTTGGAATTTTATGAACACATTTTTACCCAACCAATTTGATGGTTAGATTAGTTCTAATATTCTGAAAACACAGTTTACAATTTTTTGGTCTATGTCAATGTCCAACATGATAGCAACTTAATTGGCCGACATTTTTCTACATTGTAAGCAATGCACACATTTTCTTTACAATTACTCTTGTATGTAAAGTATATTTTGTATGTTATGAAGAATAGCATCAAAATTTACATTTAGAAAAATTTAACACAAAATGAACAATATGTACATTTTTAATGTGGATGTGAAAAAATAACATCCTTACTTTATGGATTAATATGCTTATTCTTAATAAAAGATTCTGTTTTTGAAGAAAAGAAACATGTTTATTATTGATATTTATTAATAATATTGCATTTTTTCAATAGACGATTAACATTATTAATGTTGTAAGTTTGAAATAAGTTTCCTAAAACATGATAGTAACACAGAAATGTACATACACATACATACAACATTCAGAAAACCATGTTGCTAACAGAAATGTCAGTTTATGATTAACGCATTTGCCCTTTAATACTAGTTCGATTTAAGCTCTTAGATGTTGAGAAAAATTAACCAAGTTCCTATAATAAAAAAAATTTATATTTTTATCAACAAAAAACCATCACAATCTTAACAATCAACACTATTATTAGTATCATCAAAACAATTAAAGTAATCAGTAAATAAATTTCTAATTTGTAAACCAGATGTCACGGAATTATGAGACATAGGTTCACCTGTGGGATTAACAACATGGTTTATCTGAAATTCATCATCCACATAAGTTCCTCCTTCATGTATCCGACAGTAATTGTGAAGCACTATGGTAGCCTTGAGTACAGATGTGACAAAGGTTGGCTGCAACTGAATAGTTGTCTGATAAATGCGCCATTTGTTAGCTAAAATACCAAATGCACACTCCACATAACGTCTTGCTTTAGTTAGCCGATTATTAAAGTACTGTTTCCTGTCATCAATGGATCTCCTTGGATATGGTCGCATAACATGTTTGGATAATGCAAATCCTGCATCTGCTACCATCACATATGGTGCCAACGGTCCAGATGTACCAGGTAGGGCAACTGGAGGGGGGATCAATAATGAATTTTCTTGCAGGCGTTGGGCTAATCTTGATGAACGAAAAATACGGGCATCTGAGGCACTACCATAGGCCCCAATGTCTGCATAAATAAATCGGTATTCTGTGTCAACCAATGCCAAAATAACAACGGAAAAAAACTTATGAAAATTGAAATAACGTGACCCAGAGTTTGGTGGCTTTTTAACTCTGAAATGCTTGCCATCCAAAGCTCCTATGCAGTTAGGAAAGTCAACAGAGTCCTTGAAGCCCTTAGAGATTTTCAACCAATCTTCTCTGTTTGGCTGAGGCATCATTTCTTCTTTTAAATGTTGCCATATCATGTCGCATGTGTGACGTACTATAACGGCAATGGTTGATCGACCCAACAAAAAATCAAAATGTAAAGCACTAAAAGATTGACCAGTCGCCAAGAATCTATGAAAACAAGACAAACAATGATTTACAATTAACACTATGTTTTTTTAAATTAAAACAATCATAAGAAAACACAAACACTGAATCAAAAATGAGATTAGATCAATAAAGATCAATTACACATTTCAATGTGAAAAATAACACATTTACACAAATTACAAAAATAACAAATATAATACCTCAGAGTCACCATAAATCTCTCCTCTGGGGAAATGGAAAGCCGCATCCAAGTGTCCTGATGTTGCAAATGAGGTCGTAAAATATTTAGTAAGTAATCAAAACTCTCAACTGACAACCGGCAGTATGAAAAAAACTTATCTGGGAAATTCCGTAACTCAAAAAATAAAGTATGGAAATGACCATGCATAGGCCGCATCATCATTAGTGGATGCACCCACAATCTGGTTCTTCTTACATTATCATATTGCAACATGTGGCGTCGAACGCCAAAACGACGAGATATAATCCAACATAAAAACACTAAGGCCTCCGTGGATAATGGCATTGCGACAATTTTGTCTCAACACATAGGTGCTCCAAGGCATAATACAAGCAGGAAACAGTTTATAGTTAACTTATATTTATGTCCTAATCACATACACCTATGTGTCATTTAATTCCAAGTAATCACCATTATCTCAATGTGTGAAACATGTGAAACACGCACAAAAAACGGACTGCACACGGAACACACACTGACGTATTTCACGCACAGGAAAACGCACACACGTACACACGTATGACACACGATATGCATACGGACACCACACGGAGGGGAAAAACGGACTGCAAATACGGAACACGGACACAAAAAACGGACTACACCAAACGTACGTTTTTTACACGTGAGTGTGGCAGAGGCCTAAAGCATCTTTTTTAACCACCTCTGTGACACCTTTAGCAGTAAATTATACGTGTTACTAATTAGCAGCTTACAAGCAAAAACTGCCAGAATGGTCATTTTTTTAACCCATTTGTGTCTTAGGAAGCCTGAAGTGGTTAATAGAAGCTCAAAAAGACTGAACATGTGCCCATTAAGCTGTGGGTACAACTTGTTTTAATTTTTTTTTATATTTTTTAGTGCTTTAAGAGGCAGGTTCTAGGTAGCATCCGCCTGAAAAAACACCATGTGCACATACCCTAACGCCGATGTATATACCGCCTCTGTAATGTAGTGTACATATTTTATGCATCACCTACCACCATTGTGTCCTCTCAGCTTTGTGCACTGAAAAAGATAGTTGAAAACTACCATAGCCGGCTCACAGGTATATCTGTAATTGGCTCGTTGGCCTTAATAGCATTTTATTTTTACTCTTTTCTCTACAGATGGTTCGGCTAAGAGTATGTGCACACTGAGTCTTTTTGCTGTATTTTTTTGCAGCAGAAAGTTTTTGAATAGTTTTGAACTTTTGAGGAGAATTTGGAGCTCTTCCACTGTCTCTGCTCATAAAACTCCTTAAAAACCTCAGTGTGAACATACTCTTAGATTACGTTCCCACAATGAGCTTATGATGTTGCAGAATTTCTGCACCTATTATGTAATATAGGTTACTTGCGGTTTCCATTGCGTTTTTATGTGCATTTTTTTACATGCATTAATATTGTGTTTTTGAGGCTGCGGTTTCTTGTCTCTATTTAATGTGTCATGCTATAAATAAAGCTGCTTTGTTTTTGAAACAATACAAAAAATGTGAAACCACACAATGGAGTTTTTATGAATACTTTATTAAAGATAATATATTAAAAAGACCAACACAACGAATTGTGTGTGTCCAGACATACTAACAATTATGGACTAAAAGGAAGTAACCTCACTATGTGGGGATCCGGATATTAATAGTACAACCTGCACTCAAAAAGTAATGGGAAGGCATATTAAATATATATCACAGAAAAATTCATTCCATAGAACAACATACCCATAGAGTTCAACAGCCTCATAAAGCCCCCAGAGGTCTGACTCCACTGGTGCAGATAAGACAGTATTAACCCGCTAATGGTGGGCACTTAAACAAGAAGACCACCATTCAATTAGGCGGAAATATGGAAGTAAATACATACCCAGTGGTTGTCAGACGAGTGGGGGATATCCAGGATCACAAGGCCTATGCGCGTTTCGGCTGCCTTTCTCAAGGGCCGCCACACGTTGTATGTAGTCCGCCAGGTTCCCCCTCAAATACCCCATGGGCTCGCGTTCACCCGCCCACCCGAGACGCACTCATTGCGCACACCTGCGGCGAGACTTGGG
The DNA here is from genome assembly GCF_048569485.1 of Anomaloglossus baeobatrachus. Classification (NCBI taxonomy): domain Eukaryota; kingdom Metazoa; phylum Chordata; class Amphibia; order Anura; family Aromobatidae; genus Anomaloglossus; species Anomaloglossus baeobatrachus. Next base: position 383,141,072 of record NC_134353.1, on the reverse strand, counting down.
ACTCTGTAATAACACACAAACCGGCGGCGAGCAGCGGGATTCCACGCATGCATCGGAGCATAGCTCCGTGACGTCATTCACGCTTGCGTGGCACCGCCAAAAATGCCGCCGGGTGTGTGCACCCGGATGTCGCGCCTGCACCGTGCGCACGGCAGGTCACAAGGGGGCGGGTAAAGCAGGAAGATAAGGTAAACTTGGAGCAATATATGGTTTTTAATATAAAAGGGATAACTCACAAATCTACATCATACACAGACAGATATAACACCGGCATTCAAACATCATCATAGTTGTAGAAATGTCTCTGATATACGAAAAATCCCCCATATGTCTAGTCAGCCCCCACCTATATACATACAAATAAAATATAATAAACAAGGTCCATCTATATAGGTGCCGGAACTTGAACAAATAGTCACAGGATCCATTTTGGGTATATAGGCAAACTGGAGCTAGATCATACAAACATGAATTTAGCCATATATTTTCTTCAAAGATCCTAAAATAATATAGGGAATCTAGGAAAATTCATATAACCACCTCACGGATCATACCATGCTACAGGCACAAAGGGGGGGTAAAAAAAGGGGGCAAATGTACCCATTCCGGCATCCCACCTAGACATTTGATGTGCCCCGGATATTCACCCAAAATAGATCAATGTTATTACATTCCGTTCTAGCAAGAGCACAGAAAGAAACGCATGGGAGACCCGAAGCAAAATGCATAAACATACATCAAAAGTACAACATAATATAAAATAAAGAAGTGTGCCAGTCTGTTCATGTGGATATTCCATATTTCTTCCCACAACCGGGAAAGCCACCCACTTCCATGCCTCACTACGAATTCCACGAGACCCAAGAAGTACAGGCGGAGAAACACTGGCGGGTCTTCATCTGTAGTAATGTTACTAAAACACAAACAACATGTAATTAAAAAGCAGCATAGCTAGTCACAACACAAAAGATACCTCAAACAACGATAAAACAAGAGGACATAGCCTAAACACCCATATTATTAACATATACCTCCCAGAGACACCTCATGTATTAAGGAAGGGAGCGAAACTTAACTGCTCACTTAGACCCATGGGGGGAAAGAGTCCCCAGAGAGAAGATCCACCTGGCCTCCAATCTAGATAGGGCCAATTTCAAATTGCCCCCTCTTATACCCCCCTTAATCAGGTCAATCCCCACCACCTTCAGTCCTGTTGGGTCACAATTGTGATGGACCTTAAAGTGCCTGGGGAGAGTCCTGAGGAGGGTGAGATCCGTCACTGATGGGGCCTTTAAGATGTCACGCACGTGTTCGCGGATGCGGATCCGTAATTGTCTAGAGGTCAGTCCCACATAGATTAAATCGCAGGGACATTTAGCGTAATATACTACATACATGCTACTGCATGAAATGTATTTTTTAATCTGAAATCGTTGTTTTTTTATCCGCTGAGTAAAAGTCTCTACCTCTAATGATGTTCCCGGATCCGCATGCCAAGCACTCCCCAGTTTTTTAAACTTCCTGGTATTTGCTTTTGATGCGCCCACGGGGTTATGGGGGTTACTCGTTACTGGGTCGGTGTACGGGGTGGGATGTTACAGCAGCCAGGCCCGGTTCCGTGACCCCGGCGGTGTCCATAAAGATGGAGGGGTTATTTACAGGGGAGAATAGTTTGTCTTCATGACACCACCTGTGGTTTGCGGCTAACATAGGAGCCACCGTTGCGAGAGGTGTCCTATGGGGCAGATGTTAGCGCAGCTAGGTTGGTGCAGCTCTCCACAGGCAGAGCTCAGGCCCCAGAGATGTTGGGAGTAGTAGTTTCCTGCTGCCGTGCAGTTAAGGCGTGGGTAGGGAGCGGGAAGGACTGTATGACACAGGGGTTGCAGTTAAAGTTCTTTACAAACTGAGATGTCACCACCCTTGTGGTGCCAGTGTCGCGGGCGGGGAGGACGCCATTGCCGCGCGCTCGCTAACGCTCGGGTCCGGCGCTGCTGCGACTGCTGCTCGGTGGCTCGAGCGGTGGGCCGGATCCGGGGACTCGAGCGGCGCTCCTCGCCTGTGAGTGAAAGGGGTGGTTGGTTTGAGGGATTTAGTCCGTGACGCCACCCAGGGGTTGTGGTGAAGATAGGCACCACCGCTGCTCGTGACGGGGATCCCGGGAGCGATGGTAAGGAGCAGCTGGGATGTTGTTTTCTCCCCCTCCGTGGGTAGGGGTCGGTGGTCCCGGGGCCCGGTGGAGTGACGGGGAGGCAGGGTTGGTGAGGTACAGGGTAGCAGGGATAGCACGGCGCGGTGCCGGATGGCACGGGTGCACTCACTCAGTAAGAGATGCACAAAGTCCTCGGTAAACCAAACGGCTGGATGGACGGGTCCCGCAGCCGGCTGCAGTGTCTCTCCCTGGACATGTGATGGCGGCTGTCTTTCCCTGCACCTTTGTGTACTCGTTTGACTGCGATGGATTCCCACCGGTAGTCCGCTCCCCGGTGTATGGATACCGGAGGAGCCCGTTTGCCCGCAGGCGCTGGCCCTTGGGTCTCTAGCCTTAGGCGGTAGCTGTATATCCTCACGGTGTGGGCGGTTGCCTTCAATCGGGTCTTTGGCTGTTAGGAAACCCCTGGGGTTCCCGTCACACTCGGATTTGACTATTGTCGGCGGCTCCAAGCCTGGTCAGGGTCCGATGGCCCTGCCTGTGTGTGCTGGCTTCACTTCGCTCCCTGGTCGGTACCGGCGGGCCAACGCCCGACCCCGGTCCTACGGTTCCGCGTTGATTCACCTTTCCTGCAGACAGCCACCACCGTCTGCCAACATTGCTGTTGGTGCCTGGGCCACAAACCCAGACACCCAAGTGTTTACTCCTCACTCTTTGACCTCTCAGACTGATCTGTCACTTTTCCCGCCTCCAGGCCTGTGAACTCCTCGGTGGGTGGGGCCAACCGCTTGGCTCCGCCCCTACCTAGTGTGGACATCAGACCCTGGAGGAAGGCAACAAGGATTTATGTTTGGCTAATGTTACTGTCTAGTGGGGGTGGGGGTGTTTGTGTGTTACCTGTGACGACCTGGCTAGGCCAGGGCACCACACCGGCCTCCGCTGTCATGGCCTCCAGCCGATCACGGATAGTTTGAAGATCAGAATCAGTGCTTCTTTCTGTGAGTCCATCCTCCTTGCACTGTGTTGTGTGGGTTCCTGTAGCTTGAAATTACGCTGCGACTCGCTGCCTTGTATTGGCTCCACTCCTATCCCATATTGGCAAGCAGTGCGAGTCCGTTACTGGTGCCTCTCTTTTGTCTCCTGGCTCTAGTATGATGCTGTGCCCCGGGCACTTTGTGTGGGCCAGAAGATTTAAAATCTTCTGCCCGGTGGATTCTGCTGGCGGGCTTGAAGTACTCACCCAGCCTAGGGTTCCGCACCCTGTTCTGTGCGCTCGGTCCTGAGGGAGCTATGGCGCAGCTCTCTCCCCAGCGACCATATTCTCTCCACTCCTCACTTGTTCCCCGTCACTGACTGTGTGTGTGTGTTGCCTTAGTCCCCTTCTAAGATGCTAATGTGACCCCCTGGCAAGACCAGGTAGTCACACATTAGGCCCCCACATTACACCATTCCTCACCTAGGTTACATACAGCCGACCTGAAACCCTAGTCACCCCCCTCAGGGCAAGACAGGCACACCAGTGGGCGGGACCAGGCGGTTAGGAAACGCCCACCTAGGGGTCTGGAGACCCTGGGGCGGAAAAATAGAGAGTTCTGTTCAAGTTCAAGTGGGGAGTGGAGGTCCCAAGCTGACAGGCACCAGGGTCGGAGCCCTGGTACCTTGGCTAGGTGGCAGACGGTGGTCTCCGTCAGCAGGCGACGGGAAGACGGCAGCCGGAGATCCGAGGTGGACAAGGACAGGGTTGGAGCCCACCGGTACCGACACCAGAGTCCCGACCTGGAAACCGTGCACAGAGGGGGTACTCGGACCCTGAAGCCAGGACCGGAACCAACGGCCTAGCTAATCAACCGATTGAGAGTAGGATTTTAGGTCCTGTCCCAACCAGTCCCCAAAAGTAGATAACCACCCACAGAGTGGGATAGGGCCACCGTCAGGACCTGTAGATCCCACGGGTCAGCGTCAGACGGGCACGGCTCCTCAGGTACACAAAAGGCCGGGAGCGGACTCCCATGTTCCATACTGGGAAGTCCAAACAAACAACAACAATAGTGCAGAGGAAAAGACGGCGACCACCAGCCCGGGTCGGGAACCAGAGTACAACCGGCCACGGAGGCCGGCCACCAGCACCATGGTTTACCAAAAGACTCGTGTGATTCATTTAATTGTGAGCAACCAAACACCCCCTGGTACGTCCGGGCGCACAAGCCCCTGCCATCGCCATACCCTGTGCAAAGAGACTGGGTCCCGGGGCAACCATCCCTACCCACGGAGGGGTTAACATCCAGCTGCCACTACATCTCCCCCGGGTGTCCCATAACAGCAGCAGTGGTGTCCCACTTCACCACACACCGTGGGTGGCGTCACGAACTTAATACGGCCAAGCCCATACAACTACGTCCCCCTTTTTATTTGGCGTGTCCGTGTGACCCCCGGGTCCGGAGGATCCCTCGAGCCACACAGTGGGTCCGGATCCGAGCAGCCCGGCTGCTACAGGCATGGGGGTGGCACACTCCACCCCCGGGTTACTGTACTGGTGGACAGGAGGTCCCATACCTTGTGATGGCCACCCCCCAGCGCCCTACCCTAACCCAGTCCCGGTGGGAGGGCAACTGAACTGTATGTTGTGTGGATTGTGGTGGTTACTGGCAATGACCTCTTCTGTACCTGGGATGAGTACCGCACCTCAGCCGAGGTGCAGTACCCTGTGGCGACTGAAGCCTCAGGGTCGCCATACTTTTAATAAAACTTTATTGACACTCTTAAGTGCAGATTACATGCGTTTTTAATGCGTTTTCGCTAGGGGCAGATTAAGGGGAACGAGGGCTCGGTGCAGTTCAGATGTGTGCGGACTCCCCATACGACGTGTCATGTCACGGGTTCAATGTTCATGTAACATGACCAATGTCATCATTATATATCTGAAACAGATTATTAGTGAAAAAGGGCTGCTGAGTGAAACTATAACCTAAAAATCATCTATTAAGCGGGCTTTACACGCTACGATATCGTTAATGAATTATCATCGGGGTCACGTTGTTTGTGACGCACATCCACTGTCATTAACGATATCGCAGCGTGTAACAGGTATGTGTGACCTAAAATGATCGCAAAAGTGGCAAAAATCGTTTGCCGCGGAGAGGTCGTCCTAAAACAAAAAAATCGTTTACCTCTCATTAGCGATGTTGTTCCTCGTTCCTGCGGCAGCACATCGCTATGTGTGACACCGCAGGAGCGAGAAACATCTCCTTACCTGCCTCCACCGGCTATGCGGAAGGAAGGAGGTGGGCGGGATGTTTACGTCCCGCTCATCTCCGCCCCTCCGCTTCTATTGGATGGCTGCCGTGTGATGTCGCTGTGAAGCTGCAGGACCCGCCCCCTTAGAAAGGAGGCGGATCGCCGGCCAGAGCGATATTGCAGGACAGGTAAATCCGTGTGACGGGGTGAGCGATTTGCCCGTGTCGCATAACCGACGGGGGCGGGTACGATCGCTTGCGATCTCGCTAGCGAGATTGCAGCGTGTAAAGCCCGCTTTAGTCTAATAACTTTACCCTTCAGTTAAAAGATACTTTAAGGCATGGTATTGAACAGACCACTTTTAATATGTAATTAAGTCTATTGCCAATTTTCAGAGTTTTTCATATCAACAGGGCAACACAAACATGGAATACTGTTTCCTTCACAGGTCTCCCTCATCTGCTGAGTCTTCCATGTCCATGGACAATTTCATCCTCCATTTCTTCATGTTCTCCTGCACCTTCCTCAACATTTTGCCTGCTACCATGCGCCCTTGTTAATCCATCTCCCCCATTGTCCAATGCCTGCCACCTTGGTGATGATGAACGTCTGGACCTTGGTGATGTTGTTATCCCTTGCGCATATGAATCCTCATGTACTTCCTCCCCTTCTTGTTGAACCACCCAGTGACTCCGAATAGTGTTTAGCGTGTGCACCAGCATGAAAATGACTGGAATTGTCATGCTGATAATGGCATTGTTAGCGCTAAACATATTCGTCGCCATGTCGAAACTGTGCAGAAGGATGCATAGGTTCTTGATCTGAGACCACTCCATCAGGGTGATCTGCCCCACCTCTGCATCTCGTTGGCCAAGGCTATATGTCATGACGTATTGCACCAGTGCTCGGCGGTGCTGCCACAGTCGCTGTAACATGTGGAGAGTCGAATTCCAGTGTATCGGCAGATCGCATTTCAGGCGATGAACCGGCAGGCCGAAAGACTTCTGGAGCGATGCAAGTCGCTCAGCTGCGGCAGTTGAACGACGGAAGTGAGCAGACAGTTTTCGTGCCCTCTGCAGAAGGCCATCTAGGCCGGGATAGTGTGTTAAAAATTGCTGCACAACAAGGTTCAACATGTGAGCCATACAAGGCACGTGTGTCAACTTGCCCAGGCGAAGGGCCGCACCCAGGTTTGCAGCATTGTCGCACACGGCCTTACCTGGCTGCAGGTTGAGTGGAGACAACCATTTATGAAATTTAGACAGCAGAGCTGACCACAACTCAGCCGCTGTGTGACTCTTATTTCCAAGAAATTTCAAGCTAAAGACCGCCTGATGCCGTTGCGCTCTGCTGCCAGCATAGTAAGGAGGTGTGCGTGATTCCAGTTACAACACTGGTGGCCTGACCAGGCAGGCTTGGGGCGGAGGTGGAGGACCCAGATTAGGTTGAGGAGGCAGAAGCGTTGGAGGAACTTATACATACAGAGGATTGACGCACAAGTCGTGGGGACGGCAAGACTTGTGCAGCAGACCCTTCTCCATCTATCACCACAGTTACCCAGTGCCCAGTCAGCGACATGTAAAGCCCCTGTCCTTGCTTACTGGTCCAAGTATCGGTGGTGAAATGCACCCATTCACACACAGAATTTGTCAAGGAAGCGGTGATGTTGTGTGCGACATGCTGGTGTAGCGCAGGCACACCTTTCTTAGAGAAGTAGTGACGACTGGGCATCTGGTACTGGGGCACAACGACTGACATAAGGTCTCGAAAATCCTGTGTGTCCACCAGGTGAAAAGGCAGCATTTCGGTAGCCAAGAGCTTACATAGGGATAAAGTCAACCTCTTAGCTTTGTCATGGGTCGGAGGAAATGGCCTTTTATTAGTCCACATCTGAGGGACAGAGATCTGGCTGCTGTGTGTAGACGGTGTTGAGTAGTGTGTCCCTGGAAAAATGCAGGTTTGTGAGGAAAGTGTAGGCGTAGACATGATGTTGCCTTCATCCAACGTTGGTGCTATTGATGTCTGAGAGAGCTGTACACCCGCACTTGTTTCCCCTTCCAAACCAACTGACGACCTACCAAGCAAACTGCCTGTTGTGGTTAGAGTGGTGGAAGGTGTGGGTGGAAAACCAGGTGTGACAGCTGACCCCACAGTCATAGAAGATGAAGAGCGCGCAGATGCGCTGGAAGTGGCAGGCGGTGGTTGGCCCACTATGCTAGGCCGCATTGCAGCACAGTGAGCTTCCCACTGGGAATTATGCTTGGTATTCATGTGACGATTCATGGAAGAAGTTGTCAAACTGGTGAGCTTTTTGCCTCTACTTATAGATTCCTGACAAATTTTACAGATCACATGATTTGGGAGATCCTTTGCAAGGTCAAAAAAGGACCAGGCTAGGCAAGGCTTAGAGGACATGTGACCTGAAGAGCCACAACGACTTGTGCTCAGAGGCAGAGTGGTGGCTGAGGATGCAGTTGTAGACATGCTACCATTACTTCAACTCTGTCCAGGAAGGCACAAGGTAACTTCGTCGTCAGTTCCATCCTCCTCCACCGCCTCTGTTGACCTCCTCAAGTGCCTGACTGTGGGTTGACAGTAAGTGGGATCTAGAACTTCATCATCAAGCGTTGTGTTTGCACTCCCCTCGCCCTCAGACCTAGCCTCTTCCTGCCCTGACCGAATATTTAAGTTATCATCCCAATCTGGTATTTGCGTCTCATCGTCATCAGTATAATCCTCATTGTCTTCACCAACAGGTGTTACAGTTTGGGAATGAGGGTCTACATTATGCTCATAAACTTGGTCATCAGGGCCTGAATCTGAGTCACAAAGCTTCTGGGCATCACTGCAGACCATTTCCTGGTCTGTACTCACTGTAGCTTGGGAGCAGACCTCTGATTCCCAGGCTATAGTGTGACTGAACAGCTCTGCAGACTCAGCCATCTCTGTTACACCATACTGTGCAGGGCGGGTGGAGACTTGAGAGCTGGGAGAAAGCAAGTGTGATTGGGATGACAACTCAGAGGACTGGTTTTTTTTTTATGTGGTAGTTGAGGTGGAGGAGAGGGCACTTGTTGGAGCACTTGAGATCCATTCAAGCATGTTCTTTTTTTGTGCATCATCTACCTTTCTTACAGTTGTTCGGGTCCGTAAAAAAGAGAGCACATCGGATTGTCCACGGAAAGTAGTAGACATCTTACTTTTGCTGGAAGATGGCTTATCTTCAGCAGATGTTAATGTAGCTTTGCCACCTTCCCCACGGACACAAATGTTTTTTCCTTTTCCAACACGCCTGTTCCCCTTTCCACCAGCATCTGTCCTTTTGCGACTCATTTTGTTAGCGACAAGATTAGCCACTTAAAATGTGGTAGCAAAAAGTGAGAGGTGGTGTAGATTGCAGAGGTGGTCTAGCTTTATTGACAGCTGAAGAACCAACACTGACTATCCCTGACAATGCAACTATGGCCCTAAAACTGGCAGCACTGTTTGCAATAAGAATAGCGTAGCAAAATGTGCAAGAGGGTAGAATGCAGAGGTGGTGGGACTTGCTTGGCACCAGTGGGACACTAAATTAGTATAGCAGACACTTTGTGGATGCCACTAATTTTCAGCACTGTTTGCTATAAAAATAGCGTAGCAAAATGTGCATGAGGGTAGAATGCAGAGGTGATGGGACTTGCTTGGCACAAGTGGGACACAAAATTAGTATAGCAGACACTTTTTGGATGCCACTTATGTTCAGCACTCTTTGCTATAAGAATGGCGTAGCAAAATCTGCATGAGGGTTGAATGCAGAGGTGCTGGGATTTGCTTGGCACCAGTGGGACACTAAATTAGTATAGCAGACACTTTGTGGATGCCACTAATTTTCAGCACTGTTTGCTATAAGAATAGCGTAGCAAAATGTGCATGAGGGTTGAATGCAGAGGTGCTGGGACTTGCTTGGCACCATTGGGACACAAAATTAGTATAGCAGACACTTTGTGGATGCCACTAATTTTCAGCACTGTTTGCTATAAAAATAGCGTAGCAAAATGTGCATGAGGGTAGAATGCAGAGGTGCTGGAAATTGCTTGGCACCAGTAGGACAACAATGGAGTATAGCAGCCACTTTTTGGATGTCACTAAGTTTCAGCACTGTTTGCTATAAAAATAGCGTGGCAAAAGTGGGCAGGTGGGTACAGTGGCCGGGTTCTCTGGGTCAGTGGACAGGAAAGGAAGCCTCACTTTCTATCCCTCCTAATGGTGAAATGCAGCAAGGAATTCCCTGATCTTAGGTACACAGACTCTGTTATCTGAAGCTGTATACAGCGTTTCCACAGACCTGCCTGTCACCTATGGCTCTGAGCCCCAGGAAATCAGCCCTGAAAAGGGCTGAAATAAACTTCTGTCCCTAATCTGTAGAGCGCTGTGTGTATAGCATACACAGCCGGAGCGGCGACAGGAGCTGCGTGAGCGGTGACTGTCACCTACACGCAGAAAGCAGATAATGTCGCCGTGAGGGAAAATGGCCGTATTTATAATGCAAGGACATGTGACATTCACAGCCTATGACACATGCCCTTGCTTGTCTGGCAAAAAAGACCACTTAGCTGTGCGTGTGTGTCTGTGATTGGCTGACATGCTGGCCCGCCCCACTGCACGCGCGTTTAGGGGGAAAAAAAAAATGGCGATCGCCATTATCCCAGCAGCACTGATCTAAACGCGCCCCCCCCCCCGCACACTATACGCTGAAATTTGATAATAGTGTGACTCACAGAGTGACTCACACTATTACAGTGAAAAGCCAGCTAGTAACTAGCTAGGTTTTTTGCTGATCGAACCGTTCTCCAACGTAACTTGAGCTGTCGAGCTTTTAGCAAAAAGCTCGCGTTCGAGTTCATTCTCGAGCACCCCCAAAATAAATCGAACATGAAATTGGCGAACCTCCAACCTCGAACATCGCTCAACTCTAATCAGGACTAACTTGTGCTATCCTTTAGGTATATGTTTGCCTATTAAAAGTCATGGCCCCATTCATCATTTGCTTTGTTTCCATTTTTTTTTTTTTTTGCGTCTTGCATTCATTGCCGTTTTTTGGGTCAAATTCTTCAAATTCATGAATCCTGAGTCAAAAATCATTTGTGACTGTTTAGTGCAAAAAGTCACATGTTTCGCAAAATGGCGCAAAATTTAGGCAGAATATCTGAGATACCGAAAACTACTACAGAGGAAGCGAGGCGGGGGCTGAAGTACATTATGCCAATTTCAGCCAAAATCATCTGGAACCCCCAAACTCTGCCCAGAATAGCAAACATCAAATAGAAGTTTAAAGTGGCCACGAATTAAAAGAAGAATGGAGCGCAAATGAAAAACAGGTGAAAACCACCAAAAGAAGATAAAAAAGGCAATATTATGTTAGTACATGTGTACATGTGTCGATAGATTAGTCAGGGGATAAGTCAATAGTGTTTTTGTAAGTAAATTAAATACAGATACGGATTTTACAGTATAAGGCTATGTGCCCACGGGGACATTGTCCTGCGGATATATCCACAAGACATTCCGCAGGGACTCCCAGAAATCCGCAACAGAACTTTCTCTGTTTCAATGCTGCGGATATACAGCGGAATGTCGTGCGGATATGGTGCGGGCATTCTGCATTGAGGATACAGTACCATGGCTTCGGCACTGCATCCTCAATGCAGAACAAGTGCTGCAGTGATCGGGGTGCTCATACTTACCTCCATCATGCAGCACCTTGCTTTCCGGCGGCCGGGTCACTGTCAGGCAGCGTCTGGTTCACTGTGCTGGAGGTGGGCGGGCCTGAACTAGCTCCAGGTGTCACATGACCGGAGCTCGTGCAGGCCCCACCCACCTCTTCCTTCCTGTACCTGGCTGGATCCACCGCGCTGCTGCCGCTGCCGCTACACCGGACGGAGGAAGTGACTCGGGTCTCTATCAAGGCAGGTAAGTATATGGGACCCTGCGGAGAAATCCGCAACAATAATTGACATGCTGCAGATTTTTCCGCACGAAAATCCGCATGATTTCCGCTGCGGAAAAATCTGCAGCGTGGGCACAGCATTTCCCAAATGCCATAGAAATGGCTGGGGAGTAGCTGTGCTGCAGAATTCTGGAAAATCCGTGGCTTTTCCGCGGGAAATCCGCGGCAAAATCCGCGCATTTTCCGCAGCGTGGGCACATAGCCTAATAATGTCAGTATATAAATGCATTATTATTTATTTTTAGAGCAACATTGATTCTGTAGCACCTAGAGATATGGGGTACTCGGTTCTGGGCAGTGATGGTGGCCATTACCCGGTTCCGTGCCCTTGGCCCTTTTTGTAATGGGGGCTATTTACAGGGAATTTGTGAATAAAGTTATTCGTAACACCACTTGCGGTGTTGCGACTATGTGTTGGGAGCCGCTGTCATGATGTATTTTACCTTCTCACTGTATTTGCTGTAATACTATGTCAGGATGTGATGTCACTTTCCTTTGGTTGTACTTACTGAACACTTTGAAATGTCTTGGGATGTAAGTAACCATACCTTCCCCCCATCTCCTGTGTCTCTGGGCCCATAATGCAATTATCTCCTGTCCACACAGCCAGAGGAACTTCTCATTGTTTCGTAAGCAGTGGATAACGCCAACTACACAAACCTGTAGACATCTCGGAGCCAACCTTCTAGAATCTTCTAGTGGGCCCAACCATTGCATAGACCCCTACCCTTGAGGGGCGGGCCCACGAGCTCAAACAATTCACTCCTGTTTCTAAATGCAGTTGGGAGTTGAGTTTTTGAAGAGGAAGGGAGCGAGATCTGAATCTGCGGACAGACCTCGCCGTCCAGTGGATTGTGTGGGATTTCTGGGACTCTGAAAAGGACTATTACGTTATGATCTGGCACTTTGGATTATCGGGAGGTGCCCCCGAATCTGTTTTATTTGGACTTGTCGTGTGCTGTTCCTGTATTCCTGTTAGTAAACCTGTTGGATCATCCTCGGCCTGTTGTCTCTCTTTGCTCTGATGTACACCCCGTCACAAACTGGTGGCAGCGGCGGGATCAGAGCAGAAGAAATGGAGGACAACAGCCAATCGACGTCTGAACCCAGAACCTCAGGATACAGGAACTGGACTGTGGCGAGTCTACAAACAAAGGCCCGTGAATTAGGTGTCGGCTACAAAGGACTCTCTAAGGAGCAACTAATTGAGGCATTGGAACACGCTTGCCTGCAAGATGGCACCGAGGAACAATTTCCACAGCAAGGGGAGCAAAGACGGGAGCCGGAGGTGAATACCCAAAAAAGTCAATGGGTTGTGTGGTACAAGGAAAAGATGGCACTGCTTGGAGATGAGGCCACCATAGAAGATAAGAGGGAGGCCATGCGTGGAGCTGAAGAGAAGGAGCGCAGGATGGAGGAGATGGCATTGCTGGATAAGCAGCTCGCTGTGGAAGCCGCGAGAGGTTCCAGACAGACTGTAACCCCAGCACCCATTATGAGGGAACTTCCCAGAGTGTCCCGCAAAGACTTCAAGCAGTTTAATGAGGCTGCTGGTGACATTGAGGGCTTCTTCCAGGACTTTGAGCATCAGTGTCGATTAATGGAAGTCCCAGAAAGGGAGCGCGTCCGGCATCTGGTTGGGCTCTTAGAGGGTGGAGCTGCTGCAGCCTATAGAGCTATGGACCCTCGGTGGAACTGTGAGTATGCGGATATTAAACAGACTATTCTAGAACATTATGCTGTAACGCCAGACACTTACAGGACTCAGTTCCGTACTCTAGCATGTGATGAGGAAGTGTCCTTCAAGATATATGCCCACAAACTCAAACATCTGTGGCATCGTTGGTTGGAGGCAGAGGAGGCCTTAACCTTGGAGACCGTCCTCCAGGTCCTCCTAAAAGAGCAGTTTTACTTCAAGTGCCCCGCTGAGATCCGGGAATGGGTGCGTGAAAGGAGACCAGCCACTGTGGAGGAAGCTGCAGCTCTAGCTGATGAGGCTCTCACCATCAAGCCTCAGTGGAAAAAACTACTACCCAGTGAGAAAAAAAACACCAACCCCCCAACGCTGGTGGCCCCTGGTCCTTCTGGCCCCAATGTTCACCATCACCCTAGACCGTCAACTCATGGGGACCTTCGTGTGACTGTGCCTCGCATTACTCATGCTCCACCTTTGGGAATACGACGCGGAGGAAGAATCCCAGAGCGCAGATGTTATGGATGTGGGCAGCCTGGGCACATGCAATTCCAATGTCCAGGTGTTCGTAGACAGAACAGCTACAGACCGCCTTTGCCTGTTCATTACCTACAGACACCTTCACCAGGAGAAGAGCTGGATTCTGTGCCTGATGACTTGCCAAGTGACTCAGATATCCTGGCTCCCCTACCCGGAGTCTATGGGGTGCGAGCTCCAGCCACCTGTTCTTCTGATCTTCAGGACATACATCTACAGGAGGTCGTGCTGGATGGCCAAAAAGTTGTTGGCTTCCGTGACACTGGGGCTTTCCTCACCATAGCCGATCCCCGAGTAATTCAACCACAAGCAATTCAAAAGGGACCAGGAATTGCCATTGAACTGGCAGGAGGTACCCAGAGATATATTCCAAGAGCGAGTGTGACCCTGGATTATGGCTTTGGGGCAAAACAATGTGTGGTCGGTGTGATGAGCGGCCTCCCTGCAGACGTTCTTCTAGGAAATGATGTGGGGAATCTTCATTGCCACTTTGTCGGTGCGGTAACCAGAAGTCAAGCCAAGAGAGCAGCCCATGTGGACGTGTACAACCCATCCATGGAACTGAGGCCACCAGAACTGCCATTACAGCCGGTGAGTGATTCTTCTTGTGGGGATAATATGAATGTTACTTGGGATAAAGTTCAGTTTAGACAAGAAGTAGAGACTGACCCCACCCTTGCTAGTTTTAGAACTCGGGCTGAAATAGGGCAGCTAGGGGAAAACGGAGAAAGAATTATCAGAGAAAATGGACTTCTGTATCGGGTTGCCAATGCCGACTCCCTAGATAAGCCCTGGACTTATAGCAAACAGCTGATTGTTCCTCAGAAGTGCAGAATTCCCCTATTACACCTGGCTCATGACATTCCTACGGCTGGCCATCAAGGCAAAACCCGCACCGAGAGACGATTGACTCAAACTTTTTATTGGCCGGGGATTTCCCAAGCAGTGGCGCATTTCTGCCGAACTTGTGACATATGTCAGCGTAGAGGGCGACCCGGAGATCACCCAAAGGCACCCCTGCAACCGCTCCCTATAATAGAAGAACCCTTTCAAAGAGTAGCTGTTGATATCATTGGACCTCTGGCTAAACCAAGTAAATCTGGAAAGCAGTACATTCTCACTGTTGTGGACTACGCCACCCGATATCCAGAAGCCGTGGCCTTGTCAAGTATCTCTGCAGCCAAGGTGGCCGAGGCCTTGGTTATTATTTTTACCAGAGTAGGATTCCCCAGTGAGATCTTGTCGGACCAAGGCTCCCAGTTTATGTCAGAGTTGGTCCAGTGTCTGTGGCGCACCTGTGGAGTACGAGCGATCCGAACGACCCCGTATCATCCCCAAACAAATGGACTTTGTGAACGATTCAACGGCACTCTGAAGAATATGCTGAGGGCCTTCACGGACCGAGATTCAGACTGGGAGAAGTACCTACCCCATCTCTTGTTTGCCTATCGGGAAGTTCCCCAGGAGTCCACTGGGTTCTCCCCCTTTGAACTACTCTATGGAAGAAAGGTCCGAGGACCCTTAACCCTGCTCAAGGAATACTGGGAGGGGCAAGTTGAAGATACAGGAACCCCTGTTGTCCCTTATGTCCTAAAGCTGCGAGAAACCTTGGCCCAACTTGCTAGTTTTGCACAGAGTCATTTGCGTATGGCTCAAACCAGACAGAAGACATGGTATGACCGTAACGCACGCTATCGGGAGTTTGTAGAAGGACAACAAGTCTTAATGATTGTTCCCCATCAGCAGAATAAACTGCAGACCACATGGGAGGGTCCCTTCCGGGTTCTCAGAAAACTGAATGATACCAATTACCTTCTTGCTTTAGATGATCAGGGGCTAAGGCAAAAGACTGTCCATGTGAATATGATTAAGGAGTACCATGACCGGAACATTCCAATGATAGCAAGCTGTCGGTTGGCTTCAGAAGATGGTCAAGAGGATGAGGACTCTCTACCTGATCTCGTGGAAGCAGCGAGAGCCCCATCCACTGTGGAACAGGTTCCCCTGGGAGATTACCTGGACTCCTTACAGAAAATCCAGATGCTGGAAGTGCTTCAACAGAGACGGGCTGCTTTCTCATCCCAACCAGGTCGAACCACCGTCACCCAACATCATGTGGACACTCAGGGCATCCGTCCCATACAACTGGCTCCTTACCGGGTACCTGAATCAGTTCGAAACACCATGCAGCACGAACTGGAGGAGATGTTACAGCTTGGGGTAATCCAGGCCTCCCATAGCCCTTGGGCCTCCCCTGTGGTGTTAGTACCCAAGAAGGATGGGAGTACTCGATTTTGTGTGGACTATCGGCGACTAAACGACCATACCGTCAGCGATCCTTACCCAATGCCTCGTATTGACGAACTTCTAGACCGACTGGCTGGGTCCCGATATGTCACTACCTTGGATCTCAGTAAGGGATACTGGCAGATCCCTCTAACGGATGAAGGGAGAGAACGGTCCGCTTTTATAACCCCCTTTGGTCTGTATGAATTTCTAAGCATGCCTTTTGGAATGAAAAATGCCCCGGCCACCTTCCAGAGAATGGTGGATCAGATCCTCCGGGGATGTGATGACTTTGCTTGTGCCTACTTGGATGATATCGCCGTCTTCAGCCACACATGGGAGGAACATCTGAATCAAGTAGCCATTATTTTGGACCTGATTCTTGCAGCCGGCCTAACTATTCGACCCGATAAATGCCAATTGGGGATGGGGGAAGTCCAGTACCTAGGACATAGAGTGGGAGGAGGGAAGCTCGGACCTGAGCCTGCCAAAATCCAGGCTATTAGAGACTGGCCTGTACCCCAAACTAAGAAACAAGTTATGGCTTTTCTGGGCACTGCCAGTTATTACCGAAAATTTGTTTCTCATTTCAGTACTGTGCCCAAGCCTCTTACCGACCTGACCAAGAAAACAATGCCCCGGCTGGTGATCTGGACTCCAGCCTGTGATGAGGCTTTTAACCGGCTGAAGGATGCTTTGATCTGCGATCCTGTCCTGGCTGCTCCAGACTACAAGAGGAGATTCATTGTGCAAACGGATGCCTCTGCTTATGGACTGGGAGCTGTCCTCAGCCAGGTGAATGCAGCTGGGGACGAGCACCCCATCGCCTATCTCAGCCGGAAACTGCTGGACCGAGAAGTGGCCTATGCAACTGTTGAGAAGGAATGTCTGGCTGTAGTGTGGGCCCTTAAGAAACTACGGCCGTATCTGTATGGACGGGAATTCACTGTGGTTACTGATCACAATCCCCTCACCTGGCTGAACAGAGTCTCTGGGGACAATGGACGCTTACTGCGATGGAGCCTGGCTCTGCAGCCCTATAACTTTACCATACAATATAGAAGGGGCAGCCAACACCAAAATGCAGATGGACTGTCCAGGCAAGAGGAGCCTTGAGTCCTGTCAGCCATGCCTGCGTGTACTTAACCAGCGACCTGTAGAGGTCCCTAGTACGTACACAAGTTGGGAGGGGAAGGAATTGTCATGATGTATTTTACCTTCTCACTGTATTTGCTGTAATACTATGTCAGGATGTGATGTCACTTTCCTTTGGTTGTACTTACTGAACACTTTGAAATGTCTTGGGATGTAAGTAACCATACCTTCCCCCCATCTCCTGTGTCTCTGGGCCCATAATGCAATTATCTCCTGTCCACACAGCCAGAGGAACTTCTCATTGTTTCGTAAGCAGTGGATAACGCCAACTACACAAACCTGTAGACATCTCGGAGCCAACCTTCTAGAATCTTCTAGTGGGCCCAACCATTGCATAGACCCCTACCCTTGAGGGGCGGGCCCACGAGCTCAAACAATTCACTCCTGTTTCTAAATGCAGTTGGGAGTTGAGTTTTTGAAGAGGAAGGGAGCGAGATCTGAATCTGCGGACAGACCTCGCCGTCCAGTGGATTGTGTGGGATTTCTGGGACTCTGAAAAGGACTATTACGTTGTGATCTGGCACTTTGGATTATCGGGAGGTGCCCCCGAATCTGTTTTATTTGGACTTGTCGTGTGCTGTTCCTGTATTCCTGTTAGTAAACCTGTTGGATCATCCTCGGCCTGTTGTCTCTCTTTGCTCTGATGTACACCCCGTCACAGCCGCCACTGCAGAATCTCCTTACTGGGGCTGATGGTGTGAGCAGCTAGTGAAACGCCCGCGCCGGGGCTTGCAGGGCTTGCACGGTCACCGGGCCAGTGGTATTCGGGGTCAGGCTGTGAGTGGCCTGACCTGGCTTCCGTGACCCCGGCAGGTTTCAATAAAAGGGAAAGTCCGACAGTCAGTCCGGTGTGACAAGGGGATGGAAGGAGGGTGACGGGGTTCCTGGGGAGCTTGCCATCGCTCACAGCAGCCACTAAGATCTCGGCCTCCTCTGCTGCCGCTCTCCCCCAGGAAACGATATGGGACGGGAATGGGGGATGCTATCAGCGCCACCCATGGTATGCGGCCAGGTGTTCAGCCGCAGCTGCACAGTCTCTCTCCGGGGCAGGTGTTATAAGCAGCCAGATGGAATCGCTCCCCACAGGTGGAGCGGGGGAGCCCCGGGAGGTTAATGAGACCCAGGGCAACAGTCCTCAGGGACCCCGGGGGCACAGAGTGGCGGCATTACTCTCACCAGTCACGGAGTGCGGGTTCCAGTTTTTCTTTATTTAAAGTCCGTTCCACATCGCACCCGGGTGCTGGTCCTCGCCGCCTGTAGCCTCTGGTCAGTCTCGGGCACTTAGGAGGAAGGAGTCCGGTGAGGTGATCTGGCGTCCCTCTCTTTCGGTGCGTTAATGCTATCCCCGTGGCATGGAGCATCTTGGGGACCCGCCGCCATTCTGTCTCTTTCATCCCGGTAGCGCATTACACCACCCGCCACCGAGTACATTATTCTCCGAAGATCCCCAGTCCTCAGCTCCATTCCCTTCCTCAGATGTTATCAGCCCTAGTCTCGAGGCATCTCCACAGCAGGAGCTCTCAGCCTCAGGTCTGTGATCTCTCACAGCCTGTCTCGTTCTGAGTTCTGACAAAACTTTCTGTCTGCTCTGCACTTCACTCCTCACGCAGGGCCCCCCTCCTGTCAGGTTGTCATGGGGACCTGCACACCTGCTCATTAGGAGATGAGTCATGCAGGCTCACTACTGCTGAAAAGCTTTTTTAACTACTTCCTGCCAGTGTGTGTGTGGACTCTTCTCCTGCCCGGGAAAAATGGGGTAACATTTAATACCCTGTAACGACCTGGTTGCAGGGGCGTTACACTAGTATGATAGTCCCTCCGCAAGTAGGGAATTGCCCCAGCGGGTGTATGATGGTGCTAGCAGTGTGTGGGGTTGGTGTCCACACAAGTGCTGCGGTTGATGTCACTTTACTCACGGTAAAAGGTGCAGCTGCCTGGTACTGTCTTCTACCAAGGTAGACTCCAGGGAATCCCTTCTTGTCAGACTCCCGTGCCGGTACCGTGTGAGATGAACCCATCCTGCACCTTTAGTTTCACCAGCAGTTAACAGACAGAACCTGGGCTGAGCTACAGTTACCAGCCCCAGGCTACATACAGGTACTCAAGCAGTTTCGGGCCCTGCCAGCTCTGTGGCTGCCACGCCACCAGACCAACTGGTCTCTCCAGCCCCTCACTGCTCTCTTGTCCTCTGCTTTTCTCTGACTGCTCCTCTGGTCCACCCGACACCGGTGGTCAGTCCGGACCCCAGTTCTCACATCGCCCATATTGCGGGTCCCACAGTACTCTCCCTTCAACCTCTTGTTCCTCTCACACCTCACTACTGACTGACTTCCCTCCTTCCTGTGCTGTGTACTGACAATCCTAGCTCCTCCCCCCTCCCAGGCTCCTGACTAGTGGATTAGATCTGCCCATAAAGTGACTATATCCCATCCCTATAATCCTACTCTAGCCCAGTAACCCAGTCAGGCCTAGGGGGAACTAGTGTGTTGTTAGTGACTTTTACCGACACAGGAGTCCTTAGAATCCAGGATGGGTATCACACCGCCAGGAGATGCATTACCCTGTGGCAACCTGGTGTCTCAGGGGCGCCACAATTCCATGGTGCTATACATGTTAAAAGGGTCACAGACAAGATACGAATATAGACTAAAGTGAACAAAACTAACCATAATAGACTGGTACAGATTGGGGGAGGCCCCCACCCATGCGGACTTACAGTCTACAGCAGACCTGAACAACATATGGCCCATGGTTCACATGCAGCCCTCCAAAGGCTTTGTTGTGGCCCGCGGACCTGTCTGACAGACGCAAATACATATGAAAACCTGAGTGCTCCTGCCCTTACATCTAGCAGCATGGTGAGGTCAACACGTTGCTGACGCCATCATGCTGCTGCCAGTGCCACAGAAGCATTGGAAACATTGGCCCCGGTAAACACTCCGTGGAGCAGCTAAAGCCATAATATCACCAACCCACACACATTCCTCCTCTCTATTGCTCTTTGATATATTGTGCATCCCTCTCACAATATCCCCCCATAATGCTAGGCACACACATTATAAGGGATATTGTGAGAGGGAGGCAAAATATAGCAAGAGGCAATGGAATATTATGAAAAAGGGCAGTTTGAGGGGATATTTTGGAGAGAAGCAGTGTGTGTGGTGTGGTGATATTATAGAGTGGCTGAGTGAGTGGGGTGGACAGTATGGAGAGGGGCTATGAGGAGGAAGAATATTATGGAGGGTCTAGTGGAGGATTATTATGGAGAGGAGCAGTGTGTGTGGGGGTATTATGGATGGGGGCAGTGTGGGGTGAGGGATATTATAGAGGTATAGTGTGGCAGACTATTATAGAAAGGGGGAGTGTGGGGGGATGACATTATGGAAAGGGGCAGTGTGGGGGGATATTATGGATCAGGGCAGTGTGGGAGGCATATTATATAAAAGGGTAGTGTGTGTGGGGATATAATGGAGAAGAATATACGAGTGTGGAGGAGAGAAGGAGGTCATGGGAGGACTGTAGATTAGGTGTTGGAAAATATCAGATTAGTTGAGAAATATATGGTGGAGACAGATTATGGGTGGCTTTGTAGGTCAATGTCAGTAAGTTGAACTGAATACATTGGGGAATTGGAGCCAATGAAGGGATTTGCAGTGGGGAAAAGCAGAGAGGTATCGAGAAGAGAGTTTGATTAGTCGGTCAACAGAGTTAAGAACAGACTGGTGCAAGACTTTAAAAGGAAGGCCACAGAGTAAGATATTGCAGTAGTCTAGGCGGGAGTTGATGCATGCACTAACATTTTGGTAGATTCAAAGTTGTATAAGGGATGGATTCTGGAAATATTTTTGAGTTGGAGGTGACAGGAGGTTGTAAGATCTTGGATTTATGGTTTTAAGGACAAAGCAGAGTTGAGGAATAATCTGAGACAGCAGACTTCTGGTATAAGGGAAAGTGTGATGTCATTTATTGTGATAGAAAGTTCGGGTTGTGGAGTTACAGAGGGTGAGATAGAGGAAAGATGTTGAATTCTGATTTATACACATTCAGCTTTAGGAAGCAAGAGGAGAAGAAGGAGGATATGGCTGATAGACATTCCAGGATTCTGGACAACAGAAGGTAACGTCTGGGCCAGAGAGGTAGATCTGAGTGTCATCAGTGTATAGGTGGTACTGAAAAATGTATAAACTCTCAAAACCTTTACCTTCTTTTCAATTTGTAGTTTTTTGACTACTTAATTAAATAAGGAAATGTCACATAATTATAGTAGTTTTAAAATGTTAATAATATTTTCAAAATGTTTTTATATAATAATTTTCCTAAGAAAACCAGCCTTGTACTATACTAATATCTGGCGCCATCTAGTGATACTTATGGAATACTGGAATAATATGTCTGGAAAGTGGCAACAGGGCTCAATTTATTCTGCAGCACATCTTCCAGGAAAGTGTTAAAAGAGAACTGCCATTAAACACTGAAAACACCAATGTGAAATAGCTTATTGCACTAAACTTGAGTTTGGTTTTTTTAAAAAATGCTTTAGAAAATATGTAACAAATAGAAAATCACATATCAACCACTGCTATTTTATTTGCCACTAGGGCGGACAAGGTGAATGCAGATGCTGCTATTTGCAGTTTTGTTACATTTGTCAAATACTTCTGAAAATACCAGCAGTGAGCCTGCCCTATGAAGGCATGTACAGTAGATGTCAAAGAAAGGATCCTGTATTTGGGACACACAATATAAGTTTGAGCTTTGGTAGATTTTAAAGGAGTTGTCCACTACTTGGACAATTCCTTCTTAAATAATACCTGTGTAACGCTTGCCGCCGGAGATCGCAAGCTGAAGTGGACCCACTGGACTACAGTTAATAAAAATAAAAACATGAAAAAACAACAATATAAATGTCAGGATCCAAAAAATAAAGGGTCACTCACGACATATGGGCAACTCAAAAAACATGAGAAAAAAACAGAGGAGGACAGTTGTACTGCTCAAAAATGTATATTTTATTTATCATTACACAAACAAACAAAAAAATTCATAAATATACATAAATATAAATCAAAAACAGAAAAGGAAAGCGCACAGATGAGGGGTAAATAGATGGAAAGGCAGTTGCATGGCCTCAATATATCAAAAAGAAGGCCTGCTGCACCTAATATATAATAACCAGAAAATAATTATATACCGTATTTTTCGTTTTATAAGATGCACCGGATTATAAGGAGCACAAATTTAGAGGAGGAAAATAGGAAAAAATAATTTTTAACAACCATAAACCTTACATTTGGAGTGGCCCGCTGTGTGACGTCACTGTGACGCCGCACGAACCTCCCCCTTAAAAAATAGTTTGTTTGGCGGCCACAGTGACGTCGTGAGGAAGGTATGTGCGTGTGACGCGTACTACCGATATTGTTCGCCACGGGCAGCAATTTGCCCGTGACGCACGCACGACGGGGGCGGGTGTGATCGCTAGCATGTAATGCGGCCTAAATTTACAGGAACTGGAGGCTTTTTGACAAGAAGAATGGGCAGCTTTAAAATCTGGGAAAATAAAGATCCTCATCCACAGCTACCACAAAAGACTTCAAGCTGTTATTAATTTGAGAGGGGCAAAACACGGTGTTCAGAACTGGGGTATGTGAACTTTTGATCAGGGTCATTTGGATGTTTTTGGTTGTCATTATGATTTAAAAAGAGAAAACACAGTAGTTTGACAATAAATGGCTTCATCCAACCACTAACCATGAGTAGAAAAAAAGATTTTGTGCTATCATTCATATTCTCTGAAAAAAGACCAAGAAAGAAATAAATCTGCTGGGGTATGTAAACTTTTGAACACAACGGTATATATTTATATTCTGGTTATTATATAATTGATGAAACTGGCCCTTTTTTATATCTTGAGGCCATGCTACTGCCTTTTCATCTATGTACCCCTCATCTGTGCACTTTCCTTTTTCTTTTTGATTTATATTCAAGTATTTATTATTTGTTTGTGTAATGATAAATAAAATATATGTTTTTCAGCAGTACAACTCTCTTTCTCCTCCGGTTTTTCCTACTGGAGCACAGGCGGACACTGGGCTTACCCTTTACTGGGAGGTGCTAGACTAAGCACCAACCGAGAGGCGGACGCCAGGTGCTACTCCCAGGGCAGAGACCGGGGCTGTGTCAGCGGACCCCCAGAGCAGGGATGGACACAGGTGATGACAGGCTAAGTCTCTAGTGTAGACAGGAACCACCAAAATAGATGAGGCAGACAGCATAACAAGGATGGACAGGCTGAGTCACTAGCAAGGCTGGGACCACCGGAGTGGCTGAGGCAGAGGGCACAGCCAGGACGGACATACAGAGTCACTAGCAAGGCTGGGACCACTGGAGTGGCTGAGGCAGATGGCACGTCCAGGACGGACAGGCAGAGTCACTAGCGGGGCTGAGACCACCAGAGTGGCTGTAGCAGATGGCATAGCTGGGGTTGATGGACACAATAACTAGTACCAAAAAGGCAGGACGGACAGTTAGAAGGCACCAACAGGATAGGACAGACAAGAAAAATAGTAATGGGTATGTCACGATCAGCCAGTTCATTCTTGATTCTCCCAGATAAACCATTCCAAAATGTGGACACCAGTGCCTGATTATTCCAAGTTTAAAAGAGAATTGCGGAATTGAACCGCATATTGACTCACAGTCTGCACTCCTTGACACACCTGCAGAAGAGAAGAAGATGCAGCAGACACGACACGGCCTGGCTCATCAAAAACTTTTCGGAAGTCCTGCAGAAATTCTAGAATGTGAGAGGTAATTGGGTCATTTGTTTCTGACAGGGGATTGACCCAAGCTAGAGCTTCCCCACCAAGGTGTGATATCAGGAACTCCACTTTAGACCAGTCTGAAGAAAACTGGTGAGTCAGCAGTTCAAAGTGCAGGGTGCACTAGTTGATGAAACCTCAGCATTGCTTGGGGTCGCAATCAAAGCGAAGTGGGGCAGGCAAACGAGGACCAGATAAAAGCGGAGCAGGAGCGGAACATTCTGGCAGACATTCAGTGACCATAGATGGGCCAGAATTTGATGCTGTTCCCGCACCTCCGACATTTCTTGGTATATTTCAGACAGAGGCGGAGAGCTGGAGTCAGTGGAGTCAATGGCCTGATCAAACTGTAACGCTTGTTGCACAGCTTCTAGCTTTCCAGGTGTAGAGCAAAGTTCACAGAGCAGATTACATGGGATAACAAGCTCTTTATTCCTTGGAACATGAGGTAATAATATGCACAGTCATACAGCATTGCATCAGGAAGAGAAAGTGAAACAGGAAGAAACAAAAGACTTCACACTACAATAAGTAAGGAAACTTTACACAACATCGCCATCTACTGTTAGATCAACATAACGTCCTCCTTCACACAAACATAGAAGTCCTTGTCTGTTGCATATACCAACAATGCTCACCACTGCAGATGGTAAAGCGGGGAGCAGAAGTGGACCCACTGGACCACAGGGGGGACTTGAGCTAACCCTTTAGTGGTAGGGGCTTGACTAAGCACCCACTGTGAGGTAGAAGCTATATGCCACTCCCAGGACTGTGGCAGCCAACCCCCAGGGCAGGGATGGAAACGGGGACAAACAGGCAGAGTCTCTAGTGCAGAAAGGACCAGTAGTAGCTGAGGCAGGTGGCATGGCAGGGGTGAATGGACACAGTCACTAGTAAAGCTGGAACCATCGGAGTAACTGAGGTAGGTGGCATGGCCAGGAAGGATGGACACTGAGGTACCAACGGGGCCGGGACACAGGCAAAAACACAGTACACTTTAACAAGAAAGCACAGCGGACAGGGAGACCTGACAACTAGCTGGCTAGGGAACAAACCCCTAACTAGCTAATCATGTTGATCAGGCACCTCCCCTAGTGGGAGAGTGCCTTAAGTACCCACTGCTTCTTAGCAATAGACTGAGAGGCACTTCCAGTGAATGACGCTCTATGAGAAAGGCAGTGGTGCATGTGCACAATCTAGGATCACTCCTGGAGAGAGAGAGAAGCAGGAAACACCCATGAAGAGGACCACAGGGAAGCCATGCAGCATGGTGCAGGTCAGCAGTGGCAGTGAGTGGGCATCCCTGTGGGGAGAGGGCAACCTGTGCAGGAATGCCGGTGCTACATTCCGTACTCTAATCCATTCCTAGTGGCTAAACCTGCTCCAGTTTCCCAGTCCCTTATTGTGTGTAATGCCCATACTGGCATCCCAGCTCTGTACTGCCTCCCCTCTCCGGCGGGCATGTCAGTTCTACATACACCAGAAACTAGCAAGCAGTTTATCCTGAAGGTGGTTGGTTCGTACTCTGGTGCCAGTGCAGTCCTCATGCAGAAGTTGGCTATGGGTAAGATTGTAACTTGCATATTCTTTTCCAGGGACTTCTCTCCAGCTGCATGGAACTACTTGATTGGTGACTGAGAATTGCTGATGATCAAACTGGCCTTGGAGAAGTGGTGATAACTTTTGGAGGGAGCAATGCATCCAATCATCATCTTCACCTGTTGAGGATGGGATACAAGTGATCCCTCTTTCCGATCTGACCGTTGTTCCGAATTAAAATGTCGTTTGTGCACGGCGAAAAAGAATAATAATTAATTGGAAATCAATTATAACTCTTCCTCTCACGACCAAGGCTGAGGCAAGACTGAAAATCTTTATTCTCGGACAATTAGACCACGAAAGAAAAGGGGTGTAAACAAAAGTTTTAGTCCAATCAAGTATCGTAGGTCAGGGCTTCATGACGTAGAGAGATCTGCATATTCTCCGTGGATTGGTCAGTCTAGGCTCCAAGAATTTCTTTGTCTGTCTTGGGTGTAGAACAGGAAATGGTGGCCATCTTCAAGCTATACATATATATATATCCTAGTATATACTGAGTTTAAGGAAAATACACTGAATATGCAATATACATATATACATGTTAGTAAGAAACAAAAGCATTCACAAATATGTGTGTTAGTTCACATCTACTGAACTATATAACTGAATCTATGAAATGGCTGAATTAAGTATTTTTGGATACTCAATTCTTTATCCTCAACAGTCCCCCCTAAAGACTTACTTCTGCCATTTCTAAATTCTAAGGGTACTGTGTTCCCTTAGGAAGAGAGGTAGAAAGATCTGTTGAAAAACCTGCCTAACTGAACGTTGAAACATGGGCGGAAAGGGGAAAGGGGTTTTCTTCACCGGTTTGAGACCAAGGACTCCTAGGCGAGTCCTCACCCTTTGTAGTTGGACTTTCCCATGTCTCAAGGTTCTCTAAGTCCTCTCTTCTAACTGTTCTGGCAATGCTGGTCTAAGACTGTACAGGGTTTTCTGAAAAGGATAAGTATGAGCAGAGCGCTCAGTGCAGCTCTGGTTGATTAACCCTTCTGCAATGCGAGGCGTGGATCCATAGATGTTTCTGTGGTTGGATCGGCTCATCTAGTGTTGACTCATGGCTCTTTCTCGCTTGTCCTTTAGGATCAATCAGTCTCCTGACTGGAGACCATATGCTAATAGCTCTGATTTAAGATCTGGAATTGGAGAATACACCTGTTTATCACACTATTCAGTCAATTATATAAAAATATACATGTCTATGCTAAACCAAAAACATCTTACATAAAGACCTGCTTATTGCAAAAAGGAAACAAAACATATACATTTTATACATGATTTACTAGTTTCCACTTTTCTATAAAATATACACTTTTTGTAAACACATTTTTCTTACATACCACCTTCATGTGCTTCTCAACAATAATATCGTTTTCTGCACTGGAATGCCTGTGACCAAACCTGGAGAGAGATTTACACAACACGCACAGACTTGCATACAACATGCTCATGATATACATCTATAATCAGTTTGCAGTCTCTAAGAATGGGTAGAGTAGGTGCAGGATGGTTCTACGGACTCTTTACAGTTTTTTCTCACTTCGTTCTAGGCACTTGTCTCACAAGACTGGGTGAATCTGCCCACCTGGGTACTGAACCCGGTGTCACCAAAGCACACACTGACAATTGTCTTTCACAGATGTTACCTGGGCCATCATTAAGAAGAGCTCTCATGGCAGAGAAAGCTTACCACCCTTTGTCCACAGACCTTCTTCAGTCAGCTGACTCCCTGCATGTAACACTCCATTCCTTGTTGTATCGCTTGTTCCTGTAGGGATTTAAGAACACAAGGAGTGACAGAAGTCACTGACGTGACCAATGTCACCAAGGCATGGTCGGTATTGGTGAAAGACTCTCAACTCTAGGCCCGTTCACTGCTTCTTGGTCAGCTGCACCTGTGCGAGGATCTCCATCCGAATCCATCAGCTCAGATCTAGAGTTTCTTTTCGGCATACCTAATTCATTTGACAACAGGAAAAAATCTACAACCTACATACACCTCTAAAGACTCTTACCCACTCCTGTTCTACCCATCAAGAGAGGCATTTAATGCATCACTGTCTCCTGTATCAATAGGATTGGAGGGAGTGGTCGAATTTAGACTACCTCATGTGGTGTAAACAGCAGCATATCCAGTGCAGAATCGACCACCATCTGGTTTCATCTATAAAAACAAAAACTAAAAAATATACATTAGATCATTCTTATAACTTTATCTCTGATCATAATACAGTTAGTGGTCATCTATACTTCACATGACTGAGAATACTAAATAAATAAACAAACAAATAAATAAACAAATAAACATATAAGACAAGACTTTCCTATTTCAGTTAACAGATATACCTCATAGTAATCTAATAAACATAACCTATGGGAAAAAGGTCAGCTTCAAAACCTATCTAATATGCCTGCTGCGCCCTCCAAGAAACTGGAGAATATAATTAATACCTTATTCCCCCCCTTGTTTAATTGTTTATTTACCAATATGGCAAAATTCAGCGTTTTTATACTGGTATTCCCTAAAAGAAAAGATAAAACAGCAAGTAATAAATTAGCCACATACTAAAACCTAAAAAGAACAAACACTGAAAATAACGTATATCTCACAACAATATACATTACTGGGAAATTTTAAAACCTTACAATAAACAACACTGTATCCATAAAGAAAAGAAAAACCTTTCATAGTAGAAACAACTGAGACATGATTAAATGACAGCTGTGACTAGGCGACTAACCTGCAAAAATATATGAATTGTTTAGAAATAATCATAAAAACAGAAAAGGTGATAGAGTCACAAAATAAAAATATATTGTTCAAATAAATCGCCATTAAAAACGAAACAACACAAAAATTAAATTGCACATCCCATGAAATCTAATATTCCCTATTCAGGTATAAGCAGTAAACTAAAAATGGGAAATCCTGAACTCCAAGGGTTAAACCAAACTTACGTCACTATTGGGGAAAGACACATTCCATCAAGACACATTCCATCCTTATTTCTTAAAAGCGAGAGAGGAAGAAGAAAAAAACCTCATCCTTTGTTATAACAAAGACGTAGCAGTGAACACATCCATTACCCATATCTACATTGGATGCATTATACATTTTTCCTAATTCCTTTTTACAAATGGATTTGATACATTTTGACATCAGTAGGGGTAAGTCGTTTACAATTTTTGTTTTAAATTAACCAACACAGTACAAAGATATATATATTTACCTTCCTCTATTTTATTTTATGATATAATGCTGCAGGACTTCTAAAATACCAATTGATTTTATGTGAACAGATCTTTCTACATCAATTCTGTCAAAGTTTCACTTACTTATCTTTGACTTGCATTTATGGGATAACTGAGTAAACAAATATACAATTCATACTTATTCAAATGTGTTAGTCACATATACCACAGAACACCTCCCACCGGGGATGGGTGGAGAGCTTTGAACAAAGAGCCATTGCGAGGGGTGTGGCTTATGAGGTGTACTGCCATCAGTGGGTGTAGCAAGACGGCTGCCACAGGAAGTTCCAGGCATCTGACTTCCGGGTGCAGCATCCATGTTGTGACTCCCTGGGTGTACTGGGAGTGTCTGGAACTACGTAGTAAACCAGGGATACTTTTAGTGCCTGTAAATTTTCATTTCAGCATACAAAAGAGAGATTTGATTAGCACCAGATATAATGACTTCTAGAGAAGAACAATGAGGCACCGCTAGAGAAAAACATTTAGTGATTCTACAAACAGCAACAGACAGTGAATGAGGTCTTTGTTCTCCAGTATACTCTCACTGGAAATTAATCTGAACTTCAGTACATGGGTTGCAGCCTGCCATCTAGTGGTAGTCCAACGATTTTACACAACTTTTTGCAATCTTTTATATTTTTTCCGTTTTTTGTAACTAGGGAGACAGCGTTCTCAGCTTTTACTAAAAACAACATATTTATCTTTTGAACAGAGTATACAGTGCTTAATTGGACCGGCCGGCTCCAACCGAAATTCTTTCCCGTCTCGTTATGAAGACCTACCCCCTCATAACAGTGACTCACGTTTAATACGCAGGGGAATACGCTAATTCCGACACTTTTACCTTAACTAAAGTGAGTTCCTTTCCCGCCTCGTCTGCCACGCAGACAGTGACATGCGCCTGAACCGCAGGGGAATACGCTAAATCCACTTTAAGTTAACAGAACCCTTCCCGCCTCGTCTATTATCTATCCAACATTCAACATTCAATATTCAATATTTAATATTCAATATTCAATATCTAATATCTAACAAACAGTGGCTGTGTTATCCGCAACACAGGGGAATCGCTAGTTCTCATACTTCTGTTCAAAAAAACAAACAATTTAAAAAAACTGAAAAATGCATGAACCCGTTAATTTCTCTCTAATCCAAACCAAAATAACACTTGTCTTTCTATCAAATCATTACAACTCTGTTTGCTCTACTATACAAAGGCTGCAGCCATCTCCTGTATGTTAGCCCACTGACCCCTCCTCTCTCCTCGCTCCAAAGAGCTGCGCTGTTTTAACCCCCGGCATCTGCCTCTTCACCCTCTTCCACCCCCCTTCTCCTCCACAGAACAAAGACAGCGGCTGCGTCTATGTGGGCTCTCTCAACCCCCCCCGCTTTCTAACACACACAAACTTTCCTCTTAGTGAAGAAATGCAGGCAGTGGGTGATTACCTATCAACCCCCCTGCTTTCTTTGTCTAAGAGACTGCAGACACAGCGTGTAATACAACTCCCGCTCTCAGTCCGTGACTACCCCCCTTCCTCCTTTGTTCACAGCGAAGAAGAAAAAACTACAGGCAATTAACTCTTTGAAAACTAGATCAGAGCGTAGAATCTACAAACTATCTATGAAGCTAAAAACACCGTTCACAATTAGCAATAAAAAAAACCAAACGATCAGATCGTATGACCCACGGACCCTATGACGCTATGGGGTCTGGGTCCGTCTCTTTGTTCTTAGACTACCGGCGAAAGATTCAAGCCCGCTAAGGGTCAATAGCGTCAACCACTTCCTCAGTTCAGGGATCATACCTTTCGCCACAAATCTCCGAAATCGCAGGCAGTACTCATATACATTATATATGACACTTACCTGCGATTTTGAGTGATCAGCTCCTGTTTCGGCGGCCTGTGGGTACTAGGAAACGATCCCTCGGATCCGAGATAGAAGTTCGGCCAATCTTTCTTACGGTTTCTCAGCAGTGCCTCCAGTTGTTGAGGATGGGATACAAGTGATCCCTCTTTCCGATCTGACCGTTGTTCCGAATTAAAATGTCGTTTGTGCACGGCGAAAAAGAATAATAATTAATTGGAAATCAATTATAACTCTTCCTCTCACGACCAAGGCTGAGGCAAGACTGAAAATCTTTATTCTCGGACAATTAGACCACAAAGTAAAAGGGGTGTAAACAAAAGTTTTAGTCCAATCAAGTATCGTAGGTCAGGGCTTCATGACGTAGAGAGATCTGCATATTCTCCGTGGATTGGTCAGTCTAGGCTCCAAGAATTTCTTTGTCTGTCTTGGGTGTAGAACAGGAAATGGTGGCCATCTTCAAGCTATACATATATATATATATCCTAGTATATACTGAGTTTAAGGAAAATACACTGAATATGCAATATACATATATACATGTTAGTAAGAAACAAAAGCATTCACAAATATGTGTGTTAGTTCACATCTACTGAACTATATAACTGAGTCTATGAAATGGCTGAATTAAGTATTTTTGGATACTCAATTCTTTATCCTCAACACACCGACCACAAGAACCTGGCGTATCTTCAGTCAGCTCAGAGGTTGAACCCGCGCCAAGCCCGATGGTCGCTGTTCTTCGCCCGCTTCGACTTTGTTCTGCATTTTCACCCAGGTGAGAAGAACATCAAGGCCGAGGCGCTGTTGAGGTCGTTTTTGTCGTCCAATCAGGAGGAGGATCTTCAGAGTGTAATCGAGCCTTCTAGGATGGTGATGGTGGCTAGGATGGTGATGGTGGCTCCTATAGATGTATCCCAGGTTCCTTCCACCAAGATTTTCGTTGCTGAAACAGTCAGAAAGTGAATTCTTCAGTGGGGTCATTCCACCAGGCTGGCCGCCCATCCTGGACAGAAGAAATCGTTGCAGCTGATATCTCGGTATTATTGGTGGCCTACGCTGTGACAAGACGTCCTTGAGATGTTTTGGCCTCCCATGTGCCCGCAACAAGACCCCGAAGAAGCTTCCTGCTGGGCCACTGCTTCCTTTGCTGGTGACATCTGCCCTCTTCCAGCATGTTGGGATGGACTTTATCACCGACCTGCCGAAGTCCTGTGGTTGCACTGCCATCTGGGTGGTGGTAGACAGATTTTCAAAAATGGCCCATTTCACGCTACTGATCAGCGCCTGTGCTCACTGGGCACTTCATGTAGCACATCTTCCGGCTGCACGGTCTACTGCTCCACATCGTGTCAGCAGTTTACCTCTCGATTCTGGAGGGCCACCTGCAAGCTGCTAGATGTCAACTTGGACTTCTCATTGGCCTACCATACACAGTTTGACAGCCAAGTGGAATGGGTGAATCAAATTCTGAGGAACGTCCTGTGGCATTTGGTCAACAAGCATCAGAGTGACTGGGTCAAGTTCCTTCCTTGGGCAGAATTCTCATCTAACAATCATGGCGATAAGTGAAGATAGAAAGGGTTAATCCGGGCTGCCAGAGGATGGAGGATAACTCAAGATCAGTAGAATTAAAGTATATGATTTTTATTATTCTACACATTTTGGAGTTATTTTAACTCCTTCTTCAGGAACAAAAATCAATCATTCCTAAAGAAGGAGTTAGAATAACTCCGAAACGCGTAGAACAATAAAAATCAGATGCTTTAATACTACTGATCTTCCTCTGGCAGCGCAGATTAACCCTTTCTATCTTCACATATTATCACCATTCATCTTGGGTTCTGCAGCAGCCAGCATTGAATACATGCCTTATAGTGGTTGTGTTTCACACAACCTCATCAGCTTAGTACAACTATTAAATTCTTATTTGGTTCCGCTAGGTAAGACACCAACTGCACCTTTTTGTCTTTTCAGTTTTATATTAAATTCTCATATAACAATCATGTGAGTGAATCCTCCACCAAGTCTCCCTTTCAGATAGTATATGGACAACAATACAGAATCCTGTTCCGAGCGGCGCTCACCTCCGGGAATCCTGCGGCTGATTCCCTCGTCAGGACATTCTCCGACATCTGGGCGGAAACCAAGTCTTCACTGGAGCAGTTTTCCATCTGTATAAAGAGGTATGCAGACAAGAGGCACATAGACTCTCCTTCATTCCGGCTCGGAGAAAACATATAGCTTTCTTCCAGATAAAAAAAAAGTCTGTCTTATGATGTGTCTTGTGACTTAATAGTAGTAGCCACACCTGTTTCTAGATTGTTCTGGAACTAAATATCCCTGCCAGCAAGAGAGGGTTACTGAGCTTGCGAGGGTGTAATGAAGTCCGAGGGGGCAGGTAAGTCCATAGTTTAACCACAATATCATTGTTTAACCACAATATCATTGTTTGACACACACAAGAGCATAGTTTGAAGTTATCCTTGCAAGTTTTCCATTGTTTTTCTATTTTTATCTGTACTGTCTATCCTCATTTAAGAGGTGCTCCATGGCCAATGCTACCAAGTATGTATCTTGTGAGATGTATGCTTTGAACAGCCGTTCGAGGGTGGATATGTTTGCACTCGATGCAAGCATGTTACATATTTGGAAATCCAGGTAACTGATTTAAATAAGCAGCTTGCAACACTCAGGAGCATTGCAAACCTGGAGAGGAGTTTAGAGCTCACTGAGCTTTCTCTGGCTGGGGCCAGTGCTATGGAGGAGGGTGGAGGTGGGGAACGTCAGGACCCAGGGGTAGTTAGCTGGGTAACAGTTAGAGGAGGAGGTAGGGGGAAACGTGTCAGCAAACCTAGCCCTGATCTGGCACAACCTAGTAAATATGCCTGTTTGGCTGATATTAGGAATGAGGGGCCAGGACCAGGATCATTACAGCAGGATGTGGCTCCTAGCAACCAGGAAAACGACTGTTGTAGGAAGGAGGGAAATAGAAGAACAGCAAAGGCCAGACAGATGGTGGTAGGGGACTCTATAATTAGGCGATGACAACTGGGTGCAGCACCCCTTGCAGTAAGTATCGCCACTCCTCCAGAGCCATCTTAGTCGCCAACAATTCTCAGTCCCTAATTAAGTAGTTGCAGAAAAAGCCTGGAAAAGAACCCGCTCGTTATCATCTTACCGGTAGCACATTTCTGCGTGAGGGCGGCGCTGACCCTGGAGTAAGAAGCATCCACTTCCAAGATGAATTATCTGTTAATCTCCGGTCTATGCAGCGCCGGAGCCAATAAGAAGGCCTACTTGAGGAAGATAAATGCACTCTCGGCTTCAGGGGTCCACATCTTGGGATTCGCCCTCTTGCTGCTCAGGGCCATGATAGGCATGATGACAAGTCACCCCCTGTACCTGTTGCAGCCCTGGACCCCCACGATGCTGTCACGCTCCCCGGTGCCCGTGCCACGCTGCCCGGTGCCCATGCCATGCTCCCCGGTGCCCGTGCAACGCTTCCCGGCTCCCGTGTCCCGCTCCCCGGCTCCCGTGTCCCGCTCCCCGGTCCCCCGCTCCACAGCCTCCATGCTCCCTCACCTGCATCCTCCAGGCGACCCGGTCCCTGCTCCCGGCGCCCATCTGCGACGCTGAGCCAGCCCGGCACTCCTGCCTCCTGTGCACTGCTTCCTGCTCTGGCTTCTGGCACCCGGGCCTCGCGCATGCGCGTTAGGGCGCGCGCGCGGTCATTGACCCTCTCTTAAAGGGCCAGTATCCTCCAACAGGATATTGAAGACTCAGGTACAGGGTATATAGGGGGTTCCTTTCCAAGTGGGCGGGGCCTGTTCTTTGTGTTTAGCAAGCTAGGAGTCAGGTCCCCCTGTGCCTTGTTCTGTATTGACTGTTCCTGTCTTGTAGAGCCGCCCTTGCCTCGCCAACTGGTCCTGACCACGACAGTTCCGGAATTCGCTCAGTGACTGCCTGCCATCTCTTCAGAGCCTCTCGTCCCCGATCCGTGTGGTGACCGATCCCCTAGCTCAGCCGGTTCCGGATTCTACCTAACATCTTCCCGGCCTCCGAACCTGAGCCTCGCCACCCGGACTACCTTCAGAGACTCTGTGGTCCCAGTGGACTTCTTCCTTCCGAATGGACTGTCCTGCTACCTGTAGTGCTTCGGCTGCCGTGCATCAAGGCCCTCTGGCGGGGTGACCGGCCTGGTTGCCTCACTAGGAAGGTCCGGTGTACGGTTCAGTGCTTCCACCACCAGGACCCACAGTAACAGTAAGAACAGGCCATGGATCCCGCCGAAGCACTGGCGTCCCAGCTGGCCGTATTGCAGCAGGAACTCAGACGACAGCGCGAGACCCAGTCCCGCATGCTGGCCTTCATGTCCTCGGTGGACACCCGCCTGAATACACTGCAAGCAACAGCCACGTCCCTGGCATCTCAGTCTTCACCAGCACAGTCCACGGCCGCAGCTCCCGTGGCAGCTTTCTCGGAGACCTCCAAACTCCGCTTGGCCTCTCCGTCCCGCTATGCCGGAGACCCTAAGACCTGCAGAGGATTCCTGAATCAGTGTTCCCTCCACTTTAAGCTGCTCCCGCATCTGTTTGCCTCCGACCAAGCCAAAGTGGCGTTTGTGATGTCCCATCTGGAGGGTGAAGCACTGGCCTGGATGAACCCCTTGTGGGAAAAGGAGGACCCTGTGACCACTAACATCCAGGACTTCCTGCAGGCTTTTCGAACCACCCTTGATGAACCTGGACGTGCCGCCGCGTCCGCCTCATCTCTCCTCAGGCTTCGCCAGGGGACTTTGACGGTGGGTCAATATGCCATCCGTTTCCGCACCTTGGCCTCAGCGTTAGGGTGGAATAATGAGGCCCTAACTGCCGCCTTCTGGGAAGGACTTTCCGGTCGTATTAAGGACGAACTGGCCGGCCGCGAGGTTCCTCCCACCCTGGACGCCCTGATCACTCTAGCCACCCGCGTGGACCTCCGCTTTCAGGAACGATCCAAAGAGGTGTCCCGCGAGAGGCGTCCGGTAAGGCACTCCTCTCCTCCGCTGAAGCCCGCCGTTCCTCAGTCGGCATCATCTGGTATCTCCGCCCACGAGCCCATGCAGATTGACTGTCTGAAGCAGTCCGAGCAACGCCGGGCAGAATGGCTCGCCAAGGGTCTCTGCTTCTACTGCGGAGAGGGCACACATCTGCTACGTTCCTGTCCAGAGAGGCCGGGAAACTCCAAAGCCTAGGGTTGGTAGGAGAGGCCACCCTAGGTACTGGGACTCTCTCTGACCTAGTTACATGGACTGTTCAAGTGACAACGGTAGAGACACGGTTCACGGCAGAGGCGTACCTCGATTCCGGGGCAGCAGGCAACTTCATCCAGCAGGCTACGGTGAACAAGTACCAGGTGCCTGTTACTCCACTAGACAAACCTCTCGTAATTGCCTCTGTAAATGGAAGACCCCTCTCTGACACCATCTCGTGGATCACCAAGCCAGTAGAACTACGTATCGGTGCCTTGCACACCGAGACAATCTCTCTCTATGTCCTCCCGTGTATGTCTCATCAAATCCTGCTGGGACTCCCCTGGTTATGGACACACGAACCGTCGATCAGCTGGCGTGCTGGAGAAATTACCCGATGGGGTCCCTCTTGCCACGAAAACTGCCTGAAGACCATACAGCCCATCCAACGACCTCCGGTCCCGGAGTCCCTACCAGGACTGCCTTCTGCCTATTGGTCCTTCGCGGACGTTTTTGATAAAAAAAGAGTCTGAGGTACTGCCGCCACATAGTCCCTACGACTGTGCCATCGACCTACTACCGGGAACCACACCTCCTCAAGGACGGATATATCCCTTGTCCCCTGCCGAAACAAGGGCCATGTCTGCCTACATCACTGAGAACCTAGCAAGAAGATTCATCCGGAGATCCTCATCTCCTGCTGGAGCAGGCTTCTTCTTCGTTAAGAAGAAAGAGGGCGACCTGCGCCCCTGCATTGACTACCGGGGATTGAACCAAATCACTGTAAAAAACAAATATCCTCTGCCGCTCATCCCCGAATTGTTTGATCGGCTCCGAGGAGCCCGTGTGTTCACCAAGTTGGATCTTCGTGGTGCCTACAACCTGGTTCGCATCCGCTCTGGGGAAGACCGCCTTCAATACTCGTGATGGGCACTACGAGTATTGTGTGATGCCCTTTGGTCTGTGTAACTCACTGGCAGTCTTCCAAGAACTAGTGAACGACGTGTTCCGGGACCTTCTCTACGTCTGTGTGGTTGTATACCTGGATGACATCCTGGTCTTCTCCTCGGACCTACAGACCCACAGAGAGAACGTGCAGCTGGTACTACAAAGGCTTAGAGAGAATCGCCTGTACGCCAAGTACGAGAAGTGCGTGTTCGAGCAGTCGTCTCTTCCCTTCCTGGGTTACGTAGTCTCTGACACCGGCCTGCAGATTAATCCAGAGAAGGTCTCTTCCATTCTCAACTGGTCCCCTCCTTCCGGACTGAAGGCGATTCAACGTTTCCTTGGCTTTGTGAACAATTATTGTCACTTCATCCCTCACTTCTCTGCTCTGACTGCCCCTCTCTCTGCCTTGACCAAGAAGGGGGCTAACCCGAAGGACTGGTCACCTGCGGCCGATGCCGCGTTCGGCTCCCTGAAACAGGCGTTTGCTTCCTCTCCTGTGCTCCATCATCCAGAGCTAAACCGGCAGTTCACCTTGGAAGTTGATGCCTTCTCCTCAGGGGCCGGGGCAGTGCTCATGCAGAAGTCCTCCACCGGGAAGATGGTTACTTGCGGATTCTTCTCCAAGAGCTTCTCGGCGCCTGAACGCAACTACACCATCGACGATCGAGAGCTACTAGCAGTCAAGCTGGCTCTGGAGCAATGGCGCTACCTCTTGGAGGGAGCAGTGTACCCCGTGATCATTTACACTGACCACAAGAACCTGGAATACCTGCGGTCTGCTCAACGACTGAACCCCCGACAAGCCCGGTGGTCCTTGTTCTTTGCCTCGTTCGATTTTCAACTCCATTTTCGGCCCGCGGATAAGAACGTGCGGGCAGATGCCTTGTCCAGGTCTTTCGTGCCCATGGAGCAGGAGGAGGAGACATCCCGGCTCATCATCTGCCCCAGTAAAGTTATTCCGGTGGCGCCTGTTACTCTGGCTCAGATACCCCTGGGAAGACCTATGTCTCCGAACCCGACAGACAGAGAGTCTTGCACTGGGGTCATGCCTCGAAAATAGCCGGCCTTGCCGGTCAGAAGAGAACATGGAATACGATTGTCCGCCATTATTGGTGGCCATCCCTTCGCACGGACATTGCATCTTTTGTCTCAGCCTGCTCATCCTGTGCCCGAAACAAGACGCCCAAACACCTACCATATGGTCGTCTCCTGCCGCTGCCAATTCCCTCCGTTCCGTGGCAACACATTGCAATGGACTTCATTACAGACTTGCCCTCATCCTCCGGACACACGGTCATATGGGTTGTGGTGGATCGTTTCTCCAAGATGGCTCATTTCGTTCCCATGGTCGGACTGCCCTCTGCCCAGGAGCTCGCTGACGCCTACATACAGCACATCTTCCGCTTGCATGGCTTTCCCGCACACATTGTGTCTGACAGAGGGACTCAGTTTACCTCGCGCTTCTGGAGGGCTCTTTGCAAACATCTGGGAGTGTCTTTGGACTTCTCTTCGGCCTACCACCCACAGTCGAATAGCCAAGTGGAGCGAGTCAATCAGATCCTGACCTCCTTCCTGCGCCACTACATCAACATCCATCACGACGACTGGTGCACGTTTCTTCCTTGGGCTGAATTCTCCCATAACCATCACGTCAGCGAGTCCTCCTCCAGTTCTCCCTTCCATGTCGTTTACGGACTTCAGCCTTCCGTTCCTTTACCTGTATCCCCTGCCTCAGATGTCCCTGCTGCTGATACCGTAGTCCGTGACTTCTCAACAATTTGGAACTCTGTCAAGACGTCCCTTGGACGCGCTTCCCTGCAGATGAAGAGACACGCGGACAAGAGGCGTCTGGATCCTCCGTGTTTCTCTCCAGGAGATCTTGTCTGGCTTGCTTCCAAATATGTCCGATTGAAGCTACCATCGTACAAGCTGGGTCCTCGCTACATCGGGCCGTTTAAAGTCATCGGCAAGATCAATGAGGTCGCCTACAAGCTGCAGCTCCCGGCCACGATGAGGATACCCAACTCCTTCCACGTCTCCCTGCTCAAGCCGGTTGTCCTTGGTCCCTTCTCCGCTGATGCCAGTTCTGCTCCTCCTCCTATTGCTGATGATGACATCTACGTGGTAAGGGATATCGTGGCCATGAAGACTGTGCGGGGCCGGCAGTTCTTCCTGGTGGACTGGGCAGGGTATGGTCCTGAGGATAGGTCCTGGGAACCCCAGGAGAATGTGGGTACTCCTCTGATACGTGCCTTCCTGTCCCGGTTGCGGGGAGGGGGGTGTGGGGGAGGGGGTTCCAAGTGGGCGGGGCCTGTTCTTCGCGTTTAGCAAGCTAGGAGTCAGGTCCCCCTGTGCCTTGTTCTGTATTGACTGTTCCTGTCTTGTAGAGCCGCCCTTGCCTCGCCAACTGGTCCTGACCACGACGGTTCTGGAATTCGCTTGGTGACTGCCCGCCATCTCTTCAGAGCCTCTAGTCCCCGATCCGTGTGGTGACCGATCCCCTCGCTCAGCCAGTTCCGGATTCTACCTAACATCATCCCGGCCTCCGAACCTGAGCCTCGCCACCCGGACTACCTTCAGAGACTCTGTGGTCCCAGTGGACTTCTTCCTTCCGAACGGACTGTCTTGCTACCCGTAGTGCTTCGGCTGCCGTTCATCAAGGCCCTCTGGCGGGGTGACCAGCCTGGTTGCCTCACTAGGAAGGTCCGGTGTACGGTTCAGTGCTTCCACCACCAGGACCCACAGTAACAGATGCCTGCTCCTCATCTGAAAAAAAATAGCAGCATATGCAGAGAGCAGCTCTCAAGCTGGCTTCCTCCACTGGGTGATACTGAAGTTACTGAAGGCACAGACTAGAAGTGATTGCGAACAGAAGGGATCCTGCTGGATGATTCATGGATCAATGAGGACCAGAATAGTGGGGTATGTATGATGACAGACGGACACGGCAGATCAAGAAACACCAGATAAACCAGGGGCAGGTGTGAGGATACATCTGGGAACAGTAGATTTTATAGGAATATGATATATTTCAAAGGGTTATGCAGTTAATCACAGGAAGAAATGAAAAGTATATGCAGTCTGGTATCTTCCAGCAGGGATGAAGTTAATAATAGCAATAATCGAGAAGCATATGAAGTCTAGTACAAATTGATATATGCAGTCTGACCATAAAGTCCATATAATATATACAAAAATGGTACACATTATTATAGTGCGAGATAGTATAAAAAAGCAAAAAAGAGGAATAAATATCATTACTTACAGCAAAGATGGAACTGCAGCTGTATATTGCCCAGGCCAAAAGACTACTACTCCAGCAGGATACAGCTAAATTCCCACTAAATGGAGGCATCACAGTTGCAAGAAGAGCAAATCACACACTTCCAAACATGGAGGAGGCGATTGCTGGATGGTAAAAAGTTTAGTGGGGGTTTAGCTGTATCCTGTTGGAGTAGTAGTCTTTTGACCTGGGCAATATACAGCTGCAGTTCCATCTTTGCTGTAAGTAGTGTAAGATAGAGATAAAAATGGATCAAAAAAGGAAAATAAATAGCAGAGTTGTCCAGTGTGTGGACTGGTAAAGACAATACCATGGGAGCTCATAAGATGGAGAGGATCACCTGGGAGAGTTACGCTTGTCAGGCACAACTATGAGGAACATTTTTTTTTAGTGGGTCTTGGCTGCTGCACCAATCACACGTCCCATGTTGAGGACTTGGGAAAATTCACAGAAGAGCTCACTGACGCGATTTGTCGGGCACCATCACAAGAACAGGAACGATGGTGATGATTTGAAATTTTAATAACAATTAAAACAAATGCAACGCGTTTCTCGGATGATCAGTCCTCTTCATCAGCCATAATAAAACAGGAAGATACATACAATTTAAGGCCAGATTAAAGCCAGCTTTACACCTTACAATTAGGTGTGCGATCTCGTATGCGATGTGACACGCCCAGGTCGCATATGCGATTGAATGAGATTGCACGTAGGTCGTTCATTTGCTGTCACACGTGCGTTAGTAATCTATGTTAAATTGATCAATTTTGTGTGCGATCCTTTAGATCATGTGTTCCGTGACGTATGCATTGGGCACCCTTTTTTTTTTTTTTTATTTATTGACTTGACAATCGTGTGTAATGTGTAGGGATGCGTTTTTACTATGTCATCTGCCATTCAGCTCTGCTACATGGCCGCTAACAGCAGACACAGACGGCCATGTAGCAGAGCTGAATGGCAGATGACAGCAGACACAGACAGAGCCGCACGATCAGAATGAACTCGGGTTAACTTCACCCGACTTCATTGTCATGCTGCGGCTCTGTCTGTGCCGCGTCCTGATTAGCGGTCACCTGTGAAGGACTCACCGGTGACCGCTAAACTCCTGAGTAACTGAATTGA
Source organism: Anomaloglossus baeobatrachus (assembly GCF_048569485.1). NCBI lineage: Eukaryota > Metazoa > Chordata > Amphibia > Anura > Aromobatidae > Anomaloglossus > Anomaloglossus baeobatrachus. The sequence continues at coordinate 383,099,908 of NC_134353.1, read as the reverse complement.
GCAGCCCTCTCTCATATGCTTACCGATCCCCGATCCCCTGCGCGGCGCTGCACGGCATTCACACTGCTCCGGCGGCTTTTACTATTTTGAAAAAGCCGGCCGCTCATTAAACAATCTCGTATTCCCTGCTTTCCCCGCCCACCGGCGCCTATGATTGGTTGCAGTGAGACACGCCCCCACGCTGAGTGACAGGTGTCTCACTGCACCCAATCACAGCAGCCGGTGGGCGTGTCTATAAGGCATATTTAAATACCATTCACTGCTAGACAAACACCTATTCACATAGGAATTCAAGAATACATAATGAATGTGGTACCAGGATCAAATTAACCTATTCAAAAATTATAAAATTGCCACTCAAGTAGAAATTCAAACACACATAATAGATGTGATAAATGGGTGAAAGTAACTCTATAGGGGCATATAAAAAATATCGTTCATTACTGGACGCCTATTCACATAGGGCGTTAAATATATATAATGGGTGTGTTACAGGGATCAAATTAACCAATTCAGGGCATATGTAAACACCATTCATTACTAGACATCTGTTCAGATATGAATTCAAGCATACTAAAGGTTTTCTTTTTTACCCTAAAAATAAAAATTGCAATGGTTAAAATTTCTCACTAGATATTTTTATGATTCAATTGTTTTTATTGATATTACAAATAAAAATGGGGAGGTATGAGTTGGAATAGCATGGGGTAACAGTAAGGGCTGTGGAGTCGGTAAGCCAAACCTGCGACTCCGACTCTGACTCCGACTCCTCAATTTCCTTTGCACCGACTCCGACTCCACAACTCAGACTCCCACATATATTGCTTATATTTAAGTGCAAAATGTATTGTAGTACAATGTGAACATCAGACATTTAATCATTTTTATGATACAATAATTAAGATATTTAGATAGACCATAAAATATATTTATTGGAATGCAACCTTAGAACACAAAAAAACTGTAATAAATTGTAAATATGCAATACACTATGTAATATATATATATATATATATATATATACATATACATATATATATATATATACTTTATGTATATATATACTGTATGTATATATGTGTGTGTATATATACATATATATATATGTATACTGTATATATATATATATATATATATATATATATGTACAAGTAAAATATATCTTTGTACCGTGTTAGCCAGTAAGTAGAGATAAAAAAAAAATTGTTTAAAAGAGCTGAAGTCCTCAGTGGTTGATACCTTTTAATGGCTAACTGAAAAGATGGTAATAATTGCAAGCTTTCGAGACTACTCAGGTCTCTTCATCAGGCATGGTATAACACAAAATCTGAAGAGTCACATATTTATACACAACAGGACTTAGAAGAGTGCAGTAAAAAAAAACAACAAAAACAAGTTATATAAAACAGAACTATCTATGGCAGGGGGGCAAACTGTTGTGGCCATAAATTTTGCTGCAGTTCAGGGTCTGGTCCAGGGCTGTGATGCGCTCGGATGGTCAGAGGAGCACATCTTTTAACTGATGTAAAAGGACATGAATCCATGAGACACATTCATTCCTACTCTGAATGTGTCAAAGGTCAACATAAGTTTGTACTCCCAGACTCTCCTATCTCTCTGGGACTTGAAATTTCCTTTCAATACCAGCAATTTCATGTCCATGATGCTGTGGTCTGAGTTACAAAAATGTTTGGCCACAGGTAGATCCATCCTTTTTTCTCTAATTGTGTGGCGGTGAGAATTCATCCTTGTCCTGAGCTGTTGTCCGGTCTCTCCTACATACAGATCCCCAGTTGGACATTTGGTACATATAATTAAGTACACCACATTGGTTGTGGTGCAGCTGAAGGTACCTGGGATCTTGTAGTCCTGATGTGATCTGGGAATCTTTATCTTGTCCGTTGTCAATATTAATGGACAGGTCTTACATTTTTTCTGGTTGCAGGGAAATGTTCCTGTTGGTGTTGGAGAGGACAGGGAGCTTCTGACAATGATGGTTCTTAGATTCGGGGGCTGCCTAAAACACAGAAGTGGGGGGTCTGGAAAAATAGATTTTAACCGGGCATCTTTTTGCAGTAATGGTTGTAGTTTCCGTGCAGCTCCTCTAAACACCTCCAGATGTGGATTGTAGGTGACTACAAGAGGGACCCGGTTGTTTTCTTCTTTAGTTTTATAATGTAGGAGATGGTTTCTTGATATTCTGGTGGCTCTTGTAATCTGGTTTTCAATTGTTCTTGGGTGGTAGCCTTGATTCAGAAAGGTCTTTCTGAGGCCCTCAATGTGATTGTCTCTATCTGTACTGTTGGAACATATCCGATTGTACCTGATAGCCTGGCTGTATACAATAGAGTTTTTTATGTGTTTTGGATGAAAACTGTCCCATTTCAGGTATGTTGGACGGTCAACTGGCTTCTTGTACAGGGATGTCTCTATTTCATTGTTCCGTAGTTTAATGATGGTGTCCAAGAAGTTGATTTCCGTGCAGGAGTAGTTGAGTTTTAGGTTGATGGTGGGATGAAACTGATTAAAGTGTTCATGGAAGGTTTTCAGCTGCTGCTCAGACTCTGTCCAGATGATTAAAATATCGTCAATGTAACGGTAGTAGGCTAGAGGCCTGATAGGACAAGAGGATAAAAAGTCACTCTCAAGCTTGGCCATGAAAAGATTTGCATATTGTGGTGCCATTTTGCTTCCCATTGCAGTCCCAGTCTCCTGTAGATATATGTCATTGTCAAATGCAAAGTAATTATGGGTGAGGATGAATTTTGGAAGCTTCACCACAGAATTGGCATCAGTTCCTGTATTTTCCAGGAAAATTTTGCAAGCATTTAATCCATCCTGGTGTGGAATATTCGAGTACAAGGATTCCACATCCATGGTAGCAAGGATGGTTCCCTCTGGAAGAGGACCTATTGCTGATAGTTTTTTCAATAGGTCAGTAGTGTCCTGGATGTAGCTGGTTGTATCCCTTACCAAGGGTTTAAGGATACCCTCTACTCATCCAGAGACTTGTTCAGTGAGGGTGCCCACACATGAAATGATGGGTCTTCCTGGGTTTCCAGATTTGTGAATTTTGGGAAGCATGTAGAATGTGCCTATTCTTGGACTCACCGGTATCAGTTCATCACTTCTTATGGATATGTCAGGCAGACAAGAGGCCAACTTGTTAAGTTCCTTGTAATAGTCCTCTGTAGGGTCAGACTCCAATTTCTTATAGTAGCGTGTGTCCATCAGTTGTCTGTGTGCTTCCTTCATGTAGTCTGATTTGTTCATCATGACTATTGCACCCCCATATATCAACCACTGAGGACTTCAGTTCTTTTAAACAATTTTTTTTATTTATATATATATATATATATATATATATATATATATATATATATATATATGTAGTAATTCTGACCAACATCTTGTAGTAATGTCTACATCTTGCAGTTAAAGAGAAAAAGGAAGTCCAGGGAGCAGGCAAAAAATAAAAAAAAGTATTGAAAAATATAAAAAAAATTGAGAACACAGCAGTAGTTGAATAATAAACTGACAGTGTCAAAAATTATTAATTAAGACACAATCTTGTAGTTATGTCCCCCATTTTGGTCCCCATCTTGTATTAATGTCACCCATGCTGGTCCCCATCTGGTAGTTCTGCCCCTCATCCTGGTCTCCTTGTAGTAATGTCCTCATACTGGTACCCTTGTAGTGATGTGGCCACCCTGGTGCCAATTGTGACGACTCAGCATCTGACCACTTGTGTAGGGGGTAAACTGTTCTTAATTAGACCAGATGTATTGTTCCTTTGTTTAGTAAATCAAAAGAAGTTAGCAATTGTTTCATGTCAGACTGACCAAAGCCCTATTGTCTGTTAAATGGGGATTGACTCAGCCCCCTTTTTACTACATAGTTCAGGGAACTAGCAACCAATGAAAGAACAGCCAACTCCCACCAATCCTGTAAGACACAATAACCTAAAATAAGAACTGAGGGATAAAAAAGGGCCTTGGTCCTGTCACCAGATTCATTTTATAGGACTTCAGCCTAGCATCCACAGTTCCAGCTGAAGGATCACAGAACTGCTTCACTGCTCAACGCTGAGCTCACAAATTCACTTGGAAAACACAGGTTGGCACAATTCTGATGCCTGGCTACATATCTTGCTGTACTTGGTCAACTTCCTAAGCTTGCCACTGTCTCCTCTGAGTGGGTACCTGCCAAAAGCGGGGTGCTGCTGACAGTGATAGTTGGCCCTGGAAGTTCCAAAGATTCTAATCCCTGGCGAGCCGGCGGAGGGGTGAGACTCTCTCTTGTACCATCTTGTGTTCTTGCTGGGAATGTAGGATAGATTTTTTCCTGTTGGTAAACCAATAAAGTCTGACCAATGTGTGATTCCCTGACCCTGTGTTGTCTGAGGAGTAGTGTTCTGTTCATGGGGAAGGAGTGAGAGTGTTCAGTGGGATGAGCCCTAGTCCATGCAGTTTTTCTGAAGGCAGCCAGGCCAGAGGACAAGAGCACCCACTAACTCTCGTGTCTCTACACCTATTTTGTAAAAATGTCTTCCCAACCTAGTCAGTATCTTATAGAATTGTCCCCCATAATTGTTTCCATCTTGTAGCAATGTCCCCCATCTTGGTTCCCATTTTGTAGTATTGTCCTCATCCTGATCACTATGTTGCAGTAATGTCCCCATCCTAGTCCCCATTTTGTAGTAATGCATCCTTCCTGGTCCCCTTCTTGTAGTAATGCCCCCATCCTGGGCCCCAACTTGTATTAATGCCCTATCCAAGTGGTCATTTGTGTAGTAATGCTCCATGCTGGACCCATATTGAAGTAATGCCCCATCCTGGTCCTCATCTTGTAGTAATGTCCCCATACTGGTCCCCATCTTGTTGTAATGCCCTGTCCTGATCCCCATCTTGTAGTAAAGCACCATCCTGGTGACCATCGTGTAGTAATCCTCAATCCTGGTCCCCATATTGAAGTAATGCCCCATCCTGGTCCCCATCTTGTAGTAATGTCCCCATACTGGTCCCCATCTTGTTGTAATGTCCCATCCTAGTCCCCATCTTGTAGTAATGCCCAATCCTGGTGGCCATCGTGTAGTGATGCTCCATCCTGGTCCCCATCGTGAACTAATGTCCCCATCCTGGTCCCTTATCTTGTTATAATGCCCCCATCCTGATCCCCATACTGTAGTAATGTCCACAATTGTGCCATTCTTCACATACACATAAAAAAAAGAGTCTACTCACAAGTTCTCCATTCCCTTGGCGTCTTCTTTTATGTACAAGTGGCCTGGAGTCACCTCAGACCCCTTGACAATCGCTATCTAGTCCAGGACAGCCGCTGGCCAGTCAGATATCAGCAGCAAACGCCGGTGTAGAGTATGAAGTGACTGCCATGCACCACCATACCACCAAGGTGAGTTCAGTTTCTGGACTTTGATTGGCCGGCAGCTGGCATTAAGGTGCACATTAAGGTGCAGAAAGCTTGCCTATGAGCGGCAATACATATAAATTGAATGTGCATCTAAGGATGCAAATTTAACTGAAATAAAGGAGTGTCGTCAGTGGTCCTCTGGACAGGGCTGCGATCGTCAAGAAGTCTATGGTGCCTGGGGGCCGCATGAAGCAGCCCATAAAAGTCTATGCTTGAGTGCAAAACATTGGACTGCACTCGGATGACATCAGAGTGCAGTCCAATATACGCTGTCACAGATTTTGGAGAATATAGAGAAATTAAGTTCTCTGTCTTCTCCTCACTTGTGCTCCAATTCTCGTATGCAAAAATTACACTTGGCACAAGCCTGAATCAGAGTTTAACTCCTTCAACCCCCCAGTCTGTTTCCACCTTCATGACTCGGCCAATTTTTTCAATTCTGACCAGTGCCACTTTATGCGGTAATAACTCTTTAACGCTTCAATGAATCCTTATGATTCTGAGGTATTTTTTTCATGACATATTGTACTTCATGTTAGTGGTAAATTTAGGATGATATATGTTTTGAGATTATTTGTAAAATAATTGTAAATTTGACAAAAAATGTAGAACATTTTGCAATTTTCAAAATTTGAATTTTTATGCCCTTAAGCCAGAGAGTTATGTCAAATAAAATAGTTAATAAATAACTTTTCTCACATGTCTACTTTACACAATCACAATTTTTGAAACATCATTTTCTTTTGTTACGAAGTTAGAACAGTTAAAAGTTTATCAGCAATTTCTAAATTTTCCACTATTTTTTTAGGAACCACATCATATTTGAAGTGGCTTTGAGAGGCCTAGGTGACAGAAAACACAGACGCTTTTCACTGATGTGTTAACAATGCATGTCATTCCGTGTGCCATGATTCACGGCACACTTGTGTTCTCCATGTGCTATCCATGATCCGTGATAGCACATGAAGGTAAACTCACCTGTCCCTGCTCCTGCTGTCCATGGTGCTGAAGTCTCCCGCAATGCTGTGTCCGGCCTCAGTGTCTCTCACCGCTGCAGCTACTTCTGGGTCGGCTGTGCAGTGCATAACTGCATATTCATGAGAATAATTAGCTGGGCTGGAAGCAACAGGCAGCAGCAGCCGGAGACAGCGTCACTGGACACGGAGTGAGTTTAAAAAGCTTTTTATTTTTAATGTACGTATTTTTCTGGTACATGTTTCATGGATCACACCATAGCTTGGTCTGTGGGACATCAGTGATGCCAAAAAAACCAGACATGTTTCCGTGCGTGTACACCGCACAGAGACACAGTCACAGTCAGTGAAAAATCACTAATGTGTCCACAGACCCATTGATTTTAATGGGTCTGCCTATGTCCGTGACTCTGCTAAGTATAAAAACTGTCACATACAGAAATGCCTCATCATCCACTGCATTTAAACAAATGTGCCTTTATGATCCTTTTGCCAGAGAGAGTATCTCACTACTATATTCCATATTGAATCTTCCACCCGCTGGGGAGAAATGAAGGTATATGGAACAATGGGAAAATGATCTTGGATTCACTATATCCATTGACAAACAGAATAGATGCTGTGATATTTTATCTAAAGATAGTAATCAGACATCACTCACTTTGTGAAGATTAAACTTTGCGAAGGATGTATGAATCAAGCCGCATACAAGGATATCCTGGAAAAACAGTTGTTTCCTTCTGCTCAAGCAATGTTCCCCAACTTTGAGGACTGGTTTTTCCACCACCACAATGTACCATGCCACACAGCTAGGTCAATCAATGTGTGGATGAAGGACCACCTAATCAAAACCCTGTCATGGCCAGCCCAATCTCCAGACCTGAACCCCATTGACAACCTCTGGAATGTAATCAAGAGGAAGATGGATATTCACAAGCCATCAAACAAATAAGAACTGCTTACATTTTTGCACCAGAAGTGGCATAAGGTCACCCAAAAGCAGTGTGAAAGACTGGTCGAAAGCATGCTAAGATGCATGAAAGCTGTGATTAAAAATCATGGTTATTCTACGAAATATTGATTTCTGAACTCTTCCTGAGTTAAAACATTAGTATTGTTGTTTCTAAATGATTATGAACTTGTTTCTTTGCATTATTTGAGGTCTGAAAGCAATGTATTGTTTATTATTTTGACGATCTCATTTTCAGAAAATAAATACAAAATGTATTGCTTGGAAATTCTGAGACATGTTGTCAGTAGTTTATAGAATAAAAATACAATTTAGATTTTACTCAAAAATGTATGTCCGCTAAAGGAATCCGCACCGTCACATTTACAATCACAAAATTTTGCACAGACACCCCATGTGACTCAGGGTATGTCATAGGCTGAACAAAAGAGAAAGACACTGCACATAACATCAGATGCACACCCAGATGGAATAGTAATAACAAACACCTTTATTGTGTACCAGACAGAAAATATTGTAAAAACAATTAAAATTCATACAAAAGACAAAAAGATCAGGTCACCCTGAGCAAGCAAAACCCCTATAATATATGTATAATAATACAGAATCGAGATGCAATAAATATATGGATATACAAACTTATGCCAATGTACAATATTAAATTTAAAGTGCTGGAAGAATCAAGCTTGATTCAGGGTGATTACCAAGTAATCACCCTTCATTATGAAAGTTCCGGCATGTAAAGGTGATTCCACCCATCAATGAATTTAAACAGGCATTTTGAACACAATGACATGAATACGCATATGTATAAGTATAATACATTATGTCAAAACCTGGAGGCACAGATCTTAATACATGTATGAACCTCAGAGTGCGAAAAAAATTAGGCAGTTAATCGGTCAGATGTAATGATCTATATAGATAAATACAAAACTGTATATAGGAGATACTCCAATGAGTGAAGGGGTTTACCCATGATCAGACCAGTCAGAGGAAAATTGTCTGTTTAAAAGACACGCTGAAGGTTGTAACGTCCTGGATGTGGATTCACTGGGCCGTGCACTGGACTCCCCCAGAGAGGCAACCCGGAGCTAACCCCTATACAGGGACTGTCCGGTCACCCCGCCACAGGGCCTAGATACACGGTAGCCGGAACACGAGAGGTACGGAGTCCAAGTCCTTCTGAAGTCTGCTAGAGTCCAAAGGGAGCCGTAGGCAGGACGGATGACTGGAACCGGGTTCAGGTGCCGAGAAGGAACAGCAGACAGGATCCGGATCCAGACAAGACGTGCAGAGCGAGGTTACCAGGAACCGGTGACAGGATCAGACTGACTGATGATGGCGGGATCCACAGCAGACAGTCACGGGACACTTCCTGGGGGCTCCGCAATCGGGACAATGTCAGGGCGGTAGTCAGGCTCTGAGGAAGAGACAGAGTTAATCTGGAGACAAAGTACAAAGGGACCTAAACACCTAGCTATGGGAACACGTTGAACAGGCAACGCCCACCTGGAAGGGGAAGGCTTAAATACCCTGTACCTGTATCAGCCATATCCTGATCCTGGGACGCTGGCCCTTTAAGAGGAGATGAGCGAGCGTGCCCTAATGCGCATGCGCGAGGCCCGAGTACAGGAGGCCAGAGCAGGAAGCGGCGGGGAAGGTGAAGGAGATGCAGGGGAGCCAGGCACAAGATACGGAGACGCAGGGGGACGCCGAGACCGACAGACGGCACAGGAGACGCACAGGAGAGGGAGTGAGAGGGACCGCCGCAGGCAGGAGAACCGAAGACTGGAGCGGTGAGTCACAGGCAGCGACGGGAACCGGGGAGCGTGACAAAGGTGAATGATATTATAAGCACACTCATACCGCATAAATGTATATTGCTCAAATGCAAGCTATATAATTAAACCAGATGTGCTCTCCCAACAAGAGAATAAATGTGATCATATTAAAGAGATGCCACTGAAGAAAAAGAACAGTGGCACATGAATCACAATAACCAGCATAATACAATAATGGCCCCCATGCAGCTAATGCCACACACAGTACCCAGAGCTGTATGCACAGACCAAAAATCAAGATTATCAACGGGTAAATTCCCTGAGGAAGCCGCTTAGGCGGTGATACGTGTCGGTCTGCTCACCCTGAGCAGTTCTCTCTATACCCCACTTGTGCCTGGCTTTCAACCCCCGGGTTGTGCTCCGCTGACCCATTGATACTGCACCACTTGATTTCAATTCAGAGTAATGTGTTTACTGGTGGATGCCCACGGTTTGGTCGGCTCTGCTTCCACCTAGGCTGCAGGCTCTGCACGTTGTGTGGGGTTTCCTGCTCTCCAGCCTGGACGCTGGACGCGCACACTTCCTTATCTTTTTTAGGGAGATGTGCACACCTTGCTAAGGTGACCCCAGCCTATTGCTGGGAAGAACCAGTTATTTAAGGCTCCTCCCCCTGATAGGGGGGAGAGCATTTCGTATCATTTTGTTTGTGTTTTTGTATGTGTTCCTCCTGAAGGGCTGGTGTCTTCTGGTCCTGAGTCCAGTATGCTGGCAATCCCCCTGGACTCCAGCCTAGTCCTGTTTACTGTATTCCTGAAGGGCTGGGGTCTTTTGTTCCTGAGTCCAGTTAACTCCCTGAGTCTGGTCACCTGTCTGAAGCTGGTAGCCTGTTTGCAGTCTGGTTAACCATTGTCCCAGCGTGCTCAGGTATCTGCATATTCAGGGACTGGCGTATCTGGTTACTGACATTCCCCCTGGACTCCAGCCTAGTCCTGTGTCCTGTATTTGTGTTCCTGCCGTGTGATGTATCCTGATATCCTGCCGTGTGATGTATGCTGATATCCTGCCATGTGATGTACGCTGATATCCTGCCGTGTGATGTATCCTGATATCCTGCCGTGTGATGTACCCTGATATCCTGCTGTGTTTCTTGTCATCCTGCCGTGTGATGTATCCGAAGTCCTTCCGTGTCCTGTGAATAAAGTCGTGTTTTATATAACCTGAAGTCTGGATCTACCTGCTGCGCCGACATCACTCTGCTGTGGTCCATGGCTGTGCCTGCACTGCCCTGTTGCGGTCCATGCTTGGTGTACCTGATGTCCAGTGTCTGATGACCTCTGCTCAATGTCTGGAACCTTACCCGATGTCCGGTGTTTGATGATTTCTGCCCGATGTCTGCAGCCTGACCCGATGTCCAAGACCTATGCTTGTGGACCCATGCCTGACGTCCTACTCCTGGTGTCTCGTGCCTGATGTCTACTGGTGCTGACCTTGCTCGCTCCTATTCAGGTTCCTATTCTGTGTTCTGCTTCCCTAGTCCGGCTGTCACCCTGAACCGCTCAGCTGCCACAGTCCCAGTCTCTTGCCCTGGGAGTGGTGTAGCGCCCCTGAACCTCTCAGGGCACTACTAGGTAGTGCATCCTGACAAAGATGCAGGGCCTACCCCCAGGGACTTGGAAACCCAGTGTCAGTACCAACAAAACACATAACATCCCCAGTTTTCCACTCCCCATTAGGGATGACTGACTAGTCCCTATTGCTTATTTTAAATTTTTGTAAAAAATAAAAAAACGAAAATTGTGGCGTGCAATATTATTCGTCCCCTTTACTCTCAGTGCACCAAACTCACTCCAGAACTTCATTGAGGATCTCTGAATGATCCAATGTTGTCTTAAAGGACTGATGATAAATATATGCCACTGTGTGTAATCAAGTCTCCGTATAAATGCACCTGCTCTGTGATAGTCTCAGTGTTCTGTTTAAAGCACAGAGAGCATCATGAAGGCCAAGGAACACAACAGGCAGGTCCGTGATACTGTTGTGGAGAGGTTTAAAGCCGGATTTAGTTACAAAAAGATTTTCAAAACTTTAAACATTCCAAGAAGCACTGTGCAAGCAACCATATTGAAATGGAAAGAGTATCATACCACTACAAATCTACCAAGACCCGGCCGTCCCTCAAAATGTCATCTCAAACAAGGAGAAGACTGATCAGAGATGCAGCCAAGAGGCACATGATCACTCTGGATGAACTGCAGAGATCTAGAGCTGAGGTGGGAGAGTCTGTCCATAGGACAACAATCAGTCATACACTGCACAAATCTGGTCTTTATGGAAGAGTGGCAAGAAGAAAGCCATTTCTCAAAGATATCCATAAAAAGTGTTGTTTAAAGTTTGCCACAACACACCTGGGAGACCCACTAAACATGTGGAAGAAGGTGCTCTGGTCAGATGAAACCAAAATCGAACTTTTTGGGCACAATGCCAAACGATATGTTTGGCATAAAAGCAGCACAGCTTATCACCCTGGACAAATCATCCCCACTGTCAAACATGGTGGTCTCAATTTCAGTCTCTCGATGTGCAACACTGATAGAGACATACCCCAAGTGACTTGCAGCTGTAATCGCAGCAACGGGTGGTGATACAAAGTATTAACTTAAAGGGGATGAATAATATTGCATGCCCCAATTTTCAGTTTTTTATTTTTTACAAAAATTGAAAATAAGCAATAAATATCATTCACCTTCACAATTGTGTCCCACTTGTTGTTGATTCTTCACCATAACATTTAAAAATTTTATCTTTATGTTTGAAGCCTGAAATGTGGGAAAAGGTTGAAAAATTCAAAGGGGCTGAATACTTTTGCAAGGCACTGTATATATATATATATATATATATATATATATATATATAGATAGACAGACAGACAGACAGACAGACAGACAGACAGATAGATAGATAGACAGACAGACAGACAGACAGACAGACAGATAGACAGACAGACAGACAGACAGACAGATAGATAGATAGATAGATAGATAGATAGATAGATAGATAGATAGATAGATAGATAGATAGATAGATAGATAGATAGATATCCAGCTCTGGTAAAAATTAACAGACCACTGCAAAATTTTCAGTTTTTCTGATTTTTCTCTTAAAAGGTATATTTTTGAGTAAAATGTAAATTGTTCTTTTATTCTATGAACTACTGACAACATGTCTCCAAATTTCCAAGCAATACATTATGTATTTATTTTTTGAAAATGAGAAATGGTCAGAATAACAAAAAAATGCATTCCTGTCAAGGAGAGGGTGGAGGGGATCAAGAAAGATCAAGAGTGTTTCAGAGCTGCAAGTTCACAGGGAAATCCTCACCTTTCACGCCACTAGACTGGAAGAGCTAGAATACGGACTAGAGGATCAAGAAAACCGAAACTGGTGGAAGAACGTCCGCATACGTGGCCTGCCGGAGTCGGTTCCCTCAACTGCATTAAACATCACGGCACACAAAAATCTTCTGACAGTAACTGGGCGGGAACTCTCCAGGGACCGTCTAACTGGATCGTATACATCGGGCCCTGGGCCCCAAGCCAGGCCCTGGAACCCGCCGCACAGCTGTGGTCTGCAGGGTGCACTACTACAGGATCAAAGTGGAAATCATGGCAGCAGCCAGACAACAGGGCCCTCTCACTAAAGAGGGGGCACAGGTTTTCGTTCTCCTGGATCTGGCCCGATGCACCCTCCAGCTCTGTAGAGCCCTCCAGCCCTTGCTGTCTCACCTCAGGGACAGGAGTATCCAGTATCGGTGGGGCTTCCCATTTAGCTTGGTTGGCTTCAAAGAGGCATTTTGAAGGCTGGGAGACCTCCCCAAGTTCCTTGGAACTTTCAAACTGCCCATGACTGACTTACAGGACTGGCCGTCAGGGCCTCAGTTTCCACCAACACCCCTGAGATTGCAGGTGGTCGAGAAAGCCAGGAGGCTACAGAGGTCACCATCTGCTTTGGAGAGCCTCCATGAGGCCTGGTGACTGATGTGCCTTTTACCCCATTGGGAGTTGGGGTCTCCAGGTGGCCTGTGACCCTTGATTAGCAGCTGTCTGCTGGTTAGCTATATGGACTGCTTTGTTCATGGGCTAATTTAGGCCCTTTTGTTTCTTAGGTGAGCCGGGCCCTGGGGACAGAACACCGCAGACTGGTGTCTACTGGGTGTGGCGGGAGCCTTTCCCCGGGAAGTCCAGGCTCCGGAATGAGAAGAAATTGACCCCAATGTTTGATGCTTAATGTCCAATTATAGCCTTTACCTATGTTTTTAGGTGGAATTTCACAAAGGATACTCCCCCTGTACCAATGTTATATGGTATATAGCTTCTTCCTCACATGTTCTATATTTACATGGTCGGGGGCGGGGGGCTATGACTCGCTCTCAGCTCCCTCTCCCATGCTGCGATCACCCCAGAAGGCCTAAATGCGCAGCAGCCGGGACACGAAAGGGCAACAGGTTATAGTCCAAAAATGTCCGTACGGGATGTGGAACGCGGGTCCTAGGGTGGATATGTACTGGAAGGGACCGGGCACAAACACCAACCAGAGACAGCAGACAGAGTCCGGGACCAGCGAGGGCACAGCTCGATGAGACCAGGTGGAGTCCAGGGCCGGTGTCAGGTGATTCACCAGGATCCCAAATAACAACCAGGAAATGAGAGCAGCGGGGCAGGAGTAGACAGGAAGCAGTATACTCAAGCAACTAGACTAAGCTTAGGGGCGGGCATTTAAACAGATGAACAGGAAGTAGGGCAACAGAACAGAAAACTCCATGTTAACAAAGGGCAAGATCCTTCAGAAGCAAACTGGAAATCCCGGAACACTGACACTGTCTATATCCGGGGTCTGTGACGCGGCTCGCTTTGGGTAAGCTCAAATCTTCTCTCAATATTAAGGGGCTCAATATCCCGGAAAAAGGAGCCAAATTAGTTTCGATAATCACTAACTGCTTATCTCAATATTATCAAACATGGTACCATAGCATGAATCCTGACTCCAAGTCGAGGGGAGTGTCAGTGGCCTTCCACAAAACTTTTGTCCCGGAGGTCATAGACTCTGTCATCGATACTACGGGCAGATACATCTTTCTGAAAGTCTCCTGGGTCTCCTGTAAATTTATTATTGCTAACGTTTATTTCCCCAACAAGGACAAGCGACAGTTTGGTGCAGAGTGCAAGAGAATACTGGAGGATTTTGCTGTCCCCCTTACTGTGATACTAGGCGGCAACTTCAACCTACCAATGAGCCCATCTATGGACGTCTCGTCAGGTAGGTCCTCATACTCCCTTTTGTCCACCCAGTGGGTCAGGAGGCAGCTGAATGGGCTGAAACTAATGGATGTATGGCGTGTTCTCCACCCAGAAACCAGATATTATAGTTTCTATTCTGCAGTCCACTCTGTGTATACAGAATAGACTATTTCTTTGTTTCACACACCCTTTTGGACTCCCACATTTCTGCAGACATAGGCTCTATCCTCTGGTCAAATCAGGCACCCGTCTATTTCTCAATTCAGCTGGACAGTAATACACGACCATGGTTCACATGGCGGTTTAATGAAAACCTGTTACAAGACCCCATCTGTCTTGACGACTTGTCCCAAACAATTTGTAACTTCCTTTAGGATCATAAGCCGGATCAGTCCTCTCCCGCCATAAAATGGGAAACCCTTAAATGCATGCTGACAGGTACTCTTATCAAACATGGCTCACGACTCAAAAAAGAGAGGGCAGAAGAGATTAAAACATTTGCTAACCAAATCCACACCCTGGAACAGCGACATAAGGCCTCTTGGGACCCATCGGTCTTTACCTAGCTCTCAACAGTCAGGCAGAAACTGTTATCCATCCTAGATCAAAAATCCAGAAGTGCTAGGGAAAAAATGAGGAGTCGGTTCTACCATCTGGGAAATAGGAGAGGTAGGTTGCTGGCCAGGGCCTTACATCCACGACCACCAGTGTGCTACATCCCCTTCATCACAGATGCGAGTGGAATGAAAATACATAGCACCGGAGGCATCCTCCAGGGATTTAGGGCGTTCTACCAGTCACTGTACAATATCAAGGGACATTTCCACGATCTCCCCCGACGTTTGTTCCAAGAAAAGACAGGGCAATATTTAAACTCCAGAAAACTCCCTCGGCTAGACTCAGAGATCCTTGCAGACTTCACATTAGAGAAGATGACTGCCATCTTGAAGGAACTCCCAATGGGGAAGAGTCCAGGGCCAGACAGCTACACGGCAAGCTTTTTTAAAACGTTCACAGATCAGCTGAGCCCGATGCTCCTGGGAGTGTGCAATTTCATGTCCAGGAAAGGGTCTTTCCCTAAGCAAACATTGGCGGCACACATTACGGTGCTACCGAAGGCTGGAAAGGACCCTTCTGTCTGCGGCAGCTACCGCCCGATTTCACTCATTATAGACATTAATTTGTACGCCAAATTATTATCTAACAGGCTGCGGTCACTCCTTTCTCAGTTGATAAACCAGGACCAAGTGGGGTTTGTGGTGGGGCGCGAAGCCAGGGATAATACTATCCGGTCCGTCTCCTTGATAGACAGAGCAAGATGGGAGGGGATACACCTGTGCATCTGTGACGCCCTGGACTATCAGGTCGTCACAGGGTATTGTGCAATCTGCCCTTCTGTGCAATATCCACCTGCTCCTTGGTTATGAGTCCCCAACTACATGGTGTTGCCGACATCAGCTAATTAAAGTCCTAGGTACACTCTGCACCACACCCACCAGACACACCAGTGGACGGCCTGAGTGGAATAGGGTCGCCCACTTGGGGGGTTAGTAAGGGGAGGTCAGGAGTGTCAGAAGTAGGTCAGTGAAGTGTAGGAAGTGAAGTAGAGAGGAGGTCAGGAGCCGGGCTCCTTGGAAGCAACCAGGTAGCAGACGGTGGTCTGGGCCTAGTAGGAGCTGGACCCCCGGTCGCAGGGGATCATGACAAGCGGCACGGAACTGTCGAGGAGGACAGCCAGCGGCCTTGTACCATCACCGGGCTGGGACCAGGGCACGACGGGGTACGTGGACCCTAGGTCAGGGAGTAACTTCAGGCAACCTGACAATTTACCCGACAAGAACGGAGCCTTCAAGATCCGCTTCCACCCGCTCCAAAATCGGGGTACTAGCGCAACGAGGGGGATAGGACTTTCCACAAAAATTGTCCAGAAAATCCCAAGCGTGAACCCTGAGAGCAAGCTCCCACAGTTAGCCATACTGGGGAGCGGGATCCGACTAGTTCTATACTCCTGGGACCAACAAAGAAGTGAACTAAGTGCCAGGAGGAAGGTCACAGATCACCAGGCATCACCATCGGGGACGGGACCCAAACTAGCTCCCCTCAGCGGCAGTAGCGTCCAGAACTTTGGTTTATCCAGTTGTCGGTGTCAGCTTTTTGGACTGAGTGAGTATGCAAGTGACCCCTTCTCTCCCCACGGCACTCCCCGAACACCATCACCGAGTCCCGGGGCATTTCCCCTTCCCATGGAGGGTTCTAACATCCGGCTTCCCCACTCCATCGCCCCCGGGTACTCCCAACTGCAGCGGTGGTACTCCACATTACCACACACCACGGGTGGCGTCACAAACTCTAAACAGAATCCCCTGTAAATACCTCCTTTATTTGAGTGGGCTCACGACCCCCGGGTCCAGACACCCCTCGAGCAATCACGGACCCGGATCCAAGCAGCTCGGCTGCTGGCACGGGGGCGGCACACTTCCTGTCGATCGACGCCGAAAAAGCATTTGACAGGGTGCATTGGGAGTTTATGTTCCAGGCCCTTAGGGCATTGGGACTGGGGGAGACTATGCTCCACAGAATAGTAGCTCTTTCCTCATCCCCAACAGCACAGGTCAGGATGAATGGGAGCCTCTCGCAGCCGTTCGAGATAAATAATGGAACACGCCAAGGATGCCCCTTGTCGCTGTTGCTGTATGTTCTGTTTATGGAGCATCTGGCGATGGCGCTAAGGAAAAATTGTTCCATTAAAGAGGTTCCGACGGAGGGTGGAGAGAACAAACCGGCCATTTTTGCAGACGACTTGCTTCTATATGTAACGTCACCACTGATTAGTTTACCTAATATTATCCAGGAACTCCACAAATTCGGGACTCTGAGTAATTTTAAAATTAATTCCCATAAGTCAGAGGCCCTCAATATCATGCTCCCGCCAACCCTAGTCGACTAATTGCGTGGATCCCTCCCCTTCCACTGGTGCAGGAAGTGTACCGCCCCCGTGCCAGCGGCCGAGCCGCTCGGATCCGGAGCCGTGGTGGCTCGAGGGGTCTCCGGATCCGGGGGGTCCGTGCGATCACCTGAATTAAAAGAAGAGGGGGGGCTATGTACAAAGGGGGTTAGGAAGTTTGTGACGCCACACACAGTGTGTGGTAATGTGAGGGACCACCACTGCTGTTGGGGAGCCCGGTGACGGTGGTGTAGCAGCTGGATGTTTAACCCCTCCGTGGGTAGGGGGTTTGTGTCCCAGGGCCCGTTGGATGGTTAGTGCTTGGGGTGCCATTGGGGATAGGAAAAGGGTTTTTCAGTGTACTCACTCAGTCCAGGAATAACAACACCGACAGCTTGTAAACCAGAGTTCTGAGCACCACTGCAGCTTGGGGGGAGCACGCTTGGGTCCATGCCCTTGTTGTTGCTGTTAGCCTGTGGCCCTTTCCTTGGCACATTTGTCTCTATTTGGACCCTGAGGTATAAAACTCTTCAGGTCCCGCTCACCCGTATGGCTAACGGAGTGAGCTTGCTCTCAGGGTTCACGCGTAGGATTTCTTTGGACTGTATTGGGAAAGTCCTATCCGATTGGTGTGCTAGTACCCTGATTTTGGAGCGGGTTGGGGATGAATCTTGAAGTCTTCACCCCGGTCAGGTAAATTACTGGAACGCGTGAAGCTACTTTCCGGCCTAGGGTCCACATACCCCGTCGTGCCCTGGCCAATGCCCGGTGAAAGCTCAAGGCCGCCGGCTGCGCTCCTCAGCAGTTCGTGCCCCTTGACACAATCCCCTGCGACCGGGGTTCCAGCTCCTACCAGGCCCAGACCAACGTCTGCCACCTAGTAACTACAGGAGTCCTGCTCCAGGACAGTGACCTCGCCCTCTCAGAGAGTCACCACAGCCTCCTTTCTCTCCTAGTTCACTTCACTCTCCCTCTGCTCCACTGTCACTTTCTCACTTTCCCCTTACCAACCTACCATATGGGTGTCCCTATTCCCTTCAGGCCCCCCAATGGTGTGTCTGCTGGGTACAGTGTGAAGTGTTCCTAGGATTTTGATTGGCTAAGCTGTTAGCAACACCAAAGGACCAGGATCCGTAACCAAGGAGGAGTGGATACTGTGCAGAAGGGCAGATTGCACAATAAGCTGTGACGACCTGATAGGCCAGGGTGTCACAGAAGTCCATATTGTACCTGGGCATCTGATTAACAGACGACCCTGCAGACCTTTTCACCTTAAACTTCCTCCCAGCTCTACAGGCTGTGGAGGCTGATTTGGAAAAGGGAATTCCTTGCACCTCTCCTGATTTGGGCAGATCAACACAATCAAAATGAACATTCTTCTCAGCCTCTATTTCTTACAGACGATCCCAATTCTACTGCCGGCATCATACCTCTCCAGATTAAAATCGGCAATCACAAGGTTCGTCTGGTCACACAAACATCCCCGCCTGGCCTATAAATTGTTGAGTAGAAGCAGGAGGAGAGGAGGGGTGGGCCTCCCGGACTTTCAGCTCTACATTATGCATCCCTGGGAACCTGCCTCTTGGATCACTACCATCATAGGGGGACCAAGAAGTGGGTCACTATAGACATGTCACAAACAGATCTCAACCCTCTGATACGGATCTGGCACATGTCCCTTTCTGGTTGCAAACTTTATTTTGCACAGGTCTACGCGTTTCAGGAGGCCCAGCTCCCTTCCTCAGGACCGTCAGGCACAAGAAAACATCAAATCAGAGGAGATTTGATGTTTTCTTGTGCCTGACAGTCCTGAGGAAGGGATCTGGGCCTCCTGAAACGCGTAGACCTGTGCAAAATAAAGATACATTAATCATGTCAATTGAACAGTGATCATTGGCGCGGCATATGAAAACCCTTCTCTACCTCTCTCTGTTATCTGCCGCTTGGGTTGCTGCTGCCATGGTCAAGTTTTCCATGCGTTTACAGTAGTTGTGACTTTCACAACTCCATCTGGTGAGTATTATTGCTCCCTGACGTCACCCCCCATATATTGAGGTAAGACCCTATTTGTGCTTTCTTTCCACAGCTCTTCACATTTTGGTTGCAAACTTGAGAACCTGCCGTTTCTGACCAGGCATCTAGACTTGTTCGTCGGGAGGGTCAATCCTCGCCTGTCTCTGTCCACTTTCCTTGGCCCGCTTGTACGGCTGATCGATAACCCAGCCTTTGCAGCGAGGGTATCCAGACTCAACCTTCTTCACAAAAGACTATGCCCCGGTTATTCATGACTATATAGCTGGGTCGTCCATTAGGCCTCTACATTCTCTCTTCCCTGAGAAAAACGCCTCACCCGCCGCTTGTTTCCTATATGAACAGATAAAAAGTTTCATCAAATCTTTATCCCCTCAGGCAAACATCTTCAGACCACTAACCCTGTTCGAGAGCCTATGTCTGCAGAAAGAAGTCCCGCTAAACACAGTCTCACTACTATATAGCTTGTTTCAAGACCCCTCACTGTCTGGCCAGCTTTACCCTCCTTTCCTCTTGGCGTGGGAGAGGGACCTGGGTAGGACCTTCTCAGATATAGAACAAGAAAGAATTTCCTCCTCACTCAGAAGTCATAGCTGAATGCTCTGTCACAGGAGAGGAGTTACAAGATCGTCTCCAGGTGGTACAGGTGCCCCTCAAAAATTCATGCCATGTTCCCCACCGCTCCCGACACTTGCTGGAAGTGTGAGCGGGAAACTGAGTCGTACCTCCATGTTCTGTGGGAGTGTCCGATGCTGAAGAGCTTCTGGGACTTCAATTGTTTCAATTGATAAACTTTCCCCTGCGGAACTCTGACTCACACCGGAGCTGGCACTCCTTTCACTTGGGGGGGTTCACTTTCAAGATTTAAAAAGGGAATGGCATGACATGTTCTAATAGCGGCGAGAAGCCTAATCCATAGGTATTGGAAACGGAAGGGGATCCCCTTGCGAGCAAAGCTCGTATCAGAACTTAACATGATTTATAGAATGCAGGAGTTGATTGGTCATCATATTGGTACACGGGAGAGGGTTGTTGAGACCTGGGTGTAGTGGATTATGCTCAGGGAGACCCCAGAATTCCTTGCATGGCTCTGGGAATTGGGCTGATTGACCTGAGTTGCTGCGGAACACATTTTAGACACAATTTACTATCACCTAGCTGTGGCGAAATCCAGATGGGAATCTTCTGTTCCTACCCTCACTACCCCACCCCCCTGCATTTCTCCCTCCCCAGCCTTGTCTGTCATGTCTAGTATTATTGCCCCATAGTGATATTGTTACATGCTGAGCTTGACTGCCTTTGTGAGGCACCCCATCTTTCGTCGGCTGGTATGGACAAGGTAGAGGTCTCCCCCGGGAAAACATCAGGTTTTCGGGGCATATTGTAAACTGTATGCTTCAAGATTTTAACTTGAAAAACCAATAAAAATTTGCTTTACAAAAGGAGTGCTTCTGTAGTGCCTCTGAAACCATCAGGGTGCTACAAGGTTCTACATCCCCACATGGATGCAGGGCCTACCACCTAAGGGACCCAGAACCCCAGTGTCGGTAACACCAAAAACCCAGGTAATCCCAGCTTTCCCCAACAATCCCCCATACAATGGTACCCAGCTAGGGTGGGACCAATGGATGGCCGCCTAGAGGTGGAGCCACTCCAGTCCACTAGTTGACCAGGTGGAGGGGGCAGACTGTTGAGAGTAGTCGGGAAGACAGTAGTCAGAACTGCGGTGACTGTTAAAAGTATCAGACAGCAGGAGTGTGAAGGTGGAAGCGAAGTGACACCCTGACTCGGGTTAATGGTGACCTGGTACCCAGGAGAAGTGGTTGCCGGTGGAATACAGTGGAGTACTCCCGGAACTATGCACCGACAGGGTACAGGACCCTAGGACAGGAAAGAGCTACAAGCCGACCTGTTAACACCTGCACAGCAAAGGGGACCATCAAGGACCTTGTTGACCCTAAAGAATCTGAAGACTCAGTAGCAAAGGGAGAACCAGGGACAGGACCAGAGACTCCAACCTCACAGGGTTCACGCTACCGTCAGGCGGACAGAGGTGGACAAACCACAGAACGGGGACCCCCAGTGTTCTATACCACGGGGACCCACTTACCAGAGACAGGTGCAGGGGAAGAAGGTACCAGAGAAACCAGACTGGCACTGGGACGAAGGGAGCCTGGAGGCGAAACCAGCCGGCCTCGGGCAACCAGTTACCATCTCAAGAAAATGAGTACGAGGCCTCGTAAACCAGTTGCACTGAATACCTGTGTGGACTCCCTTCTTCCGATGACCACCGCACCATACACCCGCTGGGGCAAAACCCTACTTGCGGAGGGACTACCATATTAGCTGCCAATACCACTATCCCCAGTAGATCACTGAAAAAGGAAGAGGTAGCGCATATGAGAAGCACCCGTGGGCTGAAATTTTATTAATAGAAATATGGGTTTGCTCACCTGATGAGGTTGTGCGCCGTCGCACAACCCCGGTGGTAGATAGATAATTTCTCCGGAGTAAGGGGCTGTCTCCGCTGACGTTACCGTTGTTATGCTGAATGAATCCGGATTTGGTATCGCTGCTGGCTCCTGAGATTCACCGGCACCTTGGTTCCTGCAGCACCTGTGCGATTTTTTTTTTTCTCCAGATATACCTGAGGAAAGCAACATGACTAAAACCGTGTAATACGGTCGAAACGCGTCGCTAGTCATTTTTCCCCTGCTCAGGGGCCGTCTGTACCTACCTTCATACGTGTGCACATGGAATAAACCATATGGAAATTTATATTGAAGAGTGCCTTCCTTCCTGCGCTGGATCTCATCTCACATGCTTGCAGCTGCCCGGCCGATTGTCCGTGCTGCAGTGAGAGGGCCTGGAGACTTGGCGTGGGTGAGCTGAATTCCTTTGTCATTCATTAGTGACGTATGTGCTCCCAAATCTAAATGCCCCCTTCTTCTGAGCCCCCTGTGTGCGTCCACAATCTACGGGTGCGTGTCTCCAGAAGGACAGCTGGGCACTATGTATGGGCACTAAGCTGACATATCTGGACTTTTCATCCCCTTCATGTGTGGGGCAAAAATAGTCACTGCAGCCATAGAGGAGTTCATCAAGGGGTGTATTTTCAAAAAGTCATATGACACTCCTTTCTGCACCCCGCCACGTACCTGTCCAACGATATGGGTATCACTACGATGGAGAGAAATTACGTCACATACTGAGACTCACAGTCTCACCTATAGCCTCTTCCCAAATAGCACTTTAGCATGATTTGAGGGGTGTAGTATTATTTCTGGGGGTCTCCAGACATACAGGCCCAGCACTTCAGGGGGTCTCCAGACATACAGGCCCAGCACTTCTGGGGGTCTCCAGACATACAGGCCCAGCACTTTTGGGGGTCTCTAGACATACAGGCCCAGCACTTTTGGGGGTCTCCAGACATACAGGCCCAGCACTTCTGGGGACTCCAGACATACAGGCCCAGCACTTTTAGGGGTCACCAGACATACAGGCCCAGCACTTCTGGGGGTCTCCAGACATACAGACTCAGCACTTTTGGGGCTCTCCAGACATACAGGCCCAGCACTTCTGGGGGTCTCCAGACATAGACTCAGCACTTCTGGGAGCCTCCAGACATATAGGTCCAGTACTTTTGGGGGTCTCCAGACATACAGGCCCAGCACTTTTGGGGGTCTCCAGACATACAGGCCCAGCACTTCTGGGGGTCTCCAGACATACAGGCCCAGCACTTTTGGGGGTCTCCAAACATACAGGCCCAGAACTTCTGGGGTTTCCAGACATATAGGTCCAGCACTTCTGGGGGTCTCCATACAGGCCCAGCACTTCTGGGGGTCTCCAGACATACAGGCCCAGCACTTCTGGGGGTCTCCAGACATACAGGTCCAGCACTTCTGGGGTATCCACACATACAGGCCAAGCACTTCTGGGGTCTCCACACATACAGGTCCAGCACTTCTGGGGGTCTCCAGACATACAGGCCCAGCACTTTTGGGGTCTCCACACATACAGGCCCAGCACATTTGGGAGTCTCCAGACATACAGGCCCAGCACTTCTGGGGTCTCCAGACATACAGGCCCAGCACTTCTGGGGGTCTCCAGACATACAGGCCCAGCACTTCTGGGGGTCTCCAGACATACAGGCCCAGCACTTCTGGGGGTCTCCAGACATACAGACTCAGCACTTTTGGGGTCTCCAGACATACAGGTCCAGCACTTCTGGTGTCTCCACACATACAGGCCCAGCACTTCTGGGGGTCTCCAGACATACAGGCCCAGCACTTCTGGGGTCTCCACACATACAGGCCCAGCACATTTGGGAGTCTCCAGACATACAGGCCCAGCACTTCTGGGGGTTTCCAGACATACAAGCCCAGCACTTTTGGGGGTCTCCAAACATACAGGCCCAGAACCTCTGGGGTTTCCAGACATATAGGTCCAGCACTTCTGGGGGTCTCCATATAGGCCCACCACTTCTGGGGTCTCCAGACATACAGGACCAGCACTTCTGGGGGTCTCCAGACATACAGGCCCAGCACTTCTGGGGGTCTCCAGACATACAGGCCCAGCACTTCTGGGGGTCTCCAGACATACAGACTCAGCACTTTTGGGGTCTCCAGACATACAGGTCCAGCACTTCTGGTGTCTCCACACATACAGGCCCAGCACTTCTGGGGGTCTCCAGACATTACAGGCCCAGCACTTCTGGGGACTCCAGACATACAGGCCCAGCACTTCTGGGGTCTCCACACATACAGGCCAAGCACTTCTGGGGTCTCCACACATACAGGTCCAGCACTTCTGGGGGTCTCCAGACATACAGGCCCAGCACTTTTGGGGGTCTCCAGACATATAGGCCCACCACTTCTGGGGTCTCCAGACATACAGGCCCAGCACTTCTGGGGGTCTCCAGACATACAGGCCCAGCACTTCTGGGGGTCTCCAGACATACAGACTCAGCACTTTTGGGATCTCCAGACATACAGGTCCAGCACTTCTGGTGTCTCCACACATACAGGCCCAGCACTTCTGGGGGTCTCCAGACATACAGGCCCAGCACTTCTGGGGTCTCCACACATACAAGCCCAGCACATTTGGGAGTCTCCAGACATACAGGCCCAGAACTTCTGGGGTTTCCAGACATATAGGTCCAGCACTTCTGGGGGTCTCCATACAGGCCCACCACTTCTGGGGTCTCCAGACATACAGGACCAGCACTTCTGGGGGTCTCCAGACATACAGGCCCAGCACTTCTGGGGGTCTCCAGACATACAGGCCCAGCACTTCTGGGGGTCTCCAGACATACAGACTCAGCACTTTTGGGGTCTCCAGACATACAGGTCCAGCACTTCTGGTGTCTCCACACATACAGGCCCAGCACTTCTGGGGGTCTCCAGACATTACAGGCCCAGCACTTCTGGGGACTCCAGACATACAGGCCCAGCACTTTTGGGGGTCTCCAGACATACAGGCCCAGCACTTCTGGGGGTCTCCAGACATACAGACTCAGCACTTCTGGGGGCCTCCAGACATATAGGTCCAGTACTTTTGGGGGTCTCCAGACATACAGGCCCAGCACTTTTGGGGGTCTCCAGACATACAGGCCCAGCACTTCTGGGGGTCTCCAGAAATACAGGCCCAGCACTTTTGGGGGTCTCCAAACATACAGGCCCAGAACTTCCGGGGTTTCCAGACATATAGGTCCAGCATTTCTGGGGGTCTCCATACAGGCCCAGCACTTCTGGGGGTCTCCAGACATACAGGCCCAGCACTTCTGGGGGTCTCCAGACATACAGACTCAGCACTTTTGGGGGTCTCCACACATACAGGCGCAGCACTTCTGGGGTCTCCAGACATACAGGCCCAGAAAAGGGTCTTCAAAATTGATTATGGTTGTAAAAAACTGGATTGGTAAATTGCTTCTAACCCCCTCCCCCCAAAAAAATGGCTGCTAAATTTTAACCCTTCAAATGACAAAATAAATGAATGATAGGAAATCCATGCTGACAGGAAGAAGACATGTGGGTAATGTTATTATTGTGTCACTGAGGGGCTGAGCCTTCAGCATTGACTTTCCCAGCGCTCCCACTAAGCACTTATACTGGTCACCCTTTAATTGCCGGCCAGGTGACACAGGGCCATTGGTGAGGACAAGGTTTATTAGGCAGATTACAGGCGATTTCCGACTTTTCTCTCGTAAAAGCGGCGCCTCTGCAACACGTGACACGCCGCGCACATGCGCACTCTTGCACATTGAATTTGTGGCATGCGCAGTGAATGAAGCTAGGTGTTGAGCCGAACGAGGCGGTTTCTTTGCCTGCTTCCAGCTCCCGCCCAGCTCTGTCCGCCCCCTGACTGTGAAAGCGGCCGCTGGGCATTGTGGGAGCGGCTCAGGCGGTAAAATGGAGGATTTGGCAAACGAAGGTAAGTGTTGATAAACCCGGGCGTGTGATATCGGGGGGCGGGCAGTGCTGTGCGGCTGCTCGCCTTCTCAGAGGTGGCTGCGACACCGGCTCGCTGCTGGACGCATGCTGGGGCGCGGCTCAGGAGAGACCCAGGCTGTGTGCGGCCTACATTACCCCGAGCTCGGACTGCGCCGACCCTGTATGTACGTGCCCGGCAGGAGGCCACTGGTCCGCGGCTGTGGACGGAGGCCGGCCCGGGGATTCTTCATGGAGGACCATGTGTAGCGGCAGAGCGAGAGGATATGGAGCGGGGAGTGCGGGAATATTACACATGCTCTATGACCGGCCCGCCATTCATTGTACAGCCCACCAGGGGACGGGATTGTGTGGTGAGGGCACTGCCACCAGGGCTCCAGTGCCACCTCCTCCTGCATGTGTGGTGAGGACACTGCCACCAGGGCTCCAGTGCCACCTCCTCCTCCATGTGTGGTGAGGGCACTGCCACCAGGGCTCCAGTGCCACCTCCTCCTCCATGTGTGGTGAGGGCCCTGCCACCAGGGCTCCAGTGCCACCTCCTCCTGCATGTGTGGTGAGGACACTGCCACCAGGGCTCCAGTGCCACCTCCTCCTGCATGTGTGGTGAGGGCACTGCCACCAGGGCTCCAGTGCCACCTCCTCCTGCATGTGTGGTGAGGACACTGCCACCAGGGCTCCAGTGCTGCCTTCTCCTCCATGTGTGGTGAGGGCCCTGCCACCAGGGCTCCAGTGCCACCTCCTCCTCCATGTGTGGTGAGGGCCCTGCCACCAGGGCTCCAGTGCCACCTCCTCCTGCATGTGTGGTGAGGACACTGCCACCAGGGCTCCAGTGCCACCTCCTCCTGCATGTGTGGTGAGGGCACTGCCACCAGGGCTCCAGTGCCACCTCCTCCTGCATGTGTGGTGAGGACACTGCCACCAGGGCTCCAGTGCCGCCTCCTCCTCCATGTGTGGTGAGGGCACTGCCACCAGGGCTCCAGTGCCACCTCCTCCTGCATGTGTGGTGAGGACACTGCCACCAGGGCTCCAGTGCCACCTCCTCCTGCATGTGTGGTGAGGGCACTGCCACCAGGGCTCCAGTGCCACCTCCTCCTGCATGTGTGGTGAGGACACTGCCACCAGGGCTCCAGTGCCGCCTCCTCCTCCATGTGTGGTGAGGGCACTGCCACCAGGGCTCCAGTGCCGCCTCCTGCTGCATGTGTGGTGAGGGCACTGCCACCAGGGCTCCAGTGCCACCTCCTCCTGCATGTGTGGTGAGGGCCCTGCCACCAGGGCTCCAGTGCCACCTCCTCCTGCATGTGTGGTGAGGGCCCTGACACCAGGGCTCCAGTGCCACCTCCTCCTGCATGTGTGGTGAGGGCCCTGCCACCAGGGCTCCAGTGCCACCTCCTCCTCCATGTGTGGTGAGGGCCCTGCCACCAGGGCTCCAGTGCCACCTCCTCCTCCATGTGTGGTGAGGACACTGTCACCAGGGCTCCAGTGCCACCTCCTCCTCCATGTGTGGTGAGGGCACTGCCACCAGGGCTCCAGTGCCACCTCCTCCTCCATGTGTGGTGAGGGCACTGCCACCAGGGCTCCAGTGCCACCTCCTCCTGCATGTGTGGTGAGGACACTGCCACCAGGGCTCCAGTGCCACCTCCTCCTGCATGTGTGGTGAGGGCCCTGCCACCAGGGCTCCAGTGCTGCCTTCTGCATGTGTGGTGAGGACACTGCCACCAGGGCTCCAGTGCCACCTCCTCCTGCATGTGTGGTGAGGGCACTGCCACCAGGGCTCCAGTGCTGCCTTCTGCATGTGTGGTGAGGACACTGCCACCAGGGCTCCAGTGCCACCTCCTCCTGCATGTGTGGTGAGGGCACTGCCACCAGGGCTCCAGTGCCGCTGCCTCCTCCTGCATGTGTGGTGAGGGCACTGCCACCAGGGCTCCAGTGCCGCTGCCTCCTCCTGCATGTGTGGTGAGGGCACTGCCACCAGGGCTCCAGTGCCGCTGCCTCCTCCTGCATGTGTGGTGAGGGCACTGCCACCAGGGCTCCAGTGCCGCTGCCTCCTCCTGCATGTGTGGTGAGGGCACTGCCACCAGGGCTCCAGTGCCGCTGCCTCCTCCTGCATGTGTGGTGAGGGCACTGCCACCAGGGCTCCAGTGCCGCTGCCTCCTGCATGTGTGGTGAGGGCACTGCCACCAGGGCTCCAGTGCCGCTGCCTCCTGCATGTGTGGTGAGGGCACTGCCACCAGGGCTCCAGTGCCGCTGCCTCCTGCATGTGTGGTGAGGTCCCTGCCACCAGGGCTCCAGTGCCACCTCCTCCTGCATGTGTGGTGAGGACACTGCCACCAGGGCTCCAGTGCCACCTCCTCCTGCATGTGTGGTGAGGACACTGCCACCAGGGCTCCAGTGCCACCTCCTCCTGCATGTGTGGTGAGGGCCCTGCCACCAGGGCTCCAGTGCCGCTGCCTCCTGCATGTGTGGTGAGGTCCCTGCCACCAGGGCTCCAGTGCCACCTCCTCCTGCATGTGTGGTGAGGGCACTGCCACCAGGGCTCCAGTGCCACCTCCTCCTGCATGTGTGGTGAGGGCCCTCCTGTGCCATCTTTCACATGTGCTGTGCAGGAGAATGTTGTCCTCCATACAGCCTGTAGTGAGGTTCCTGAGGAGACTCATGATCTTGTGCTTACTTACTATAGCTTCACTTCTTCCTTCCCTTTTATATTTAGTAGGTAATCCAAGTTATAGGGCTTTTAAAGGGATTGTCCACTAATGGACTTAGTGGAGGGAAAAACCCTGCTCCCCACTGTGCCCTGTGTCCCCCACTGGTGTTATTTCATTCAGCTGCAGTGTTGGTTACCGAAGAGCACACTGCATATGCTACATTTGGTTAGTGGCTTTTGATTGCTGCGTTCACGTGATATTGTTCATCACAAGACAGGTGAGGTTCCAGGACTAGTGATGGGCAAGCGTGCGCGTTACTCAACCGAGCATCGGAGTGCTGGGGCACGACTCGAGTACCAGTATAATGCAAGTCAATGGGGAAACTGGAGCATCTTCAAACTGATGCTCCATGGAGTAGTGAGCTGTGGCACACACTCGCCCATCACTACATGGAATCCAAGGAAAGGTGCAAATCTGGGAGATGAGGTGAAGTTCCTTTAAATTTTTTTTTTTTTTTTGCAACTTACTCCAGCATCTTGTACCATTCATATGTGGGCTTTGTCCAGACGTGAACAACCCCTTTAACTTTTAATCAATCAACTAGGTATCTGGGACGTTCGGTTTCAGGTGACATAAGCCGTACTGGGCAAGCGCAGATAAATGAGGTGCTTGCTTCATGCAGGAAGACCGAGTCTTGTGCTTTACTCTTGGACTTGGAAACACCAGTGCTGTAATAAAACATCTTCTTTATTTATGATATCCATAAAAAGTAAACACAAGGCTCAGGAACAACAATGTATGGTTAGCAGGAGATATCGCAGATGGGACTATGCATTTCGGCGGCCTTGTCCGCCTTCCTCGCGGTCCTAACCGCACACTCCTGTCCATGTCCGTGCAAGGCTTTGTTTACTGGGTGCGCCTGAACACAGATGGCTTGTAAGCTGGAGCTGGACTTTCACTTACTTGTATGAATATATTCGTGTAAATTAGGCTACAGGTTCATTTTAAAGGGCCTGGAGTTGTTCTGCAGTACCTGGAAGCGGCTGCTACAGATTGAGTGGAACTGTGGCTCAGTGGTTAGCACTACAGTCTTGCAGCGCTGGGGTCCTGGGTTCAAATCCCACCAAGGGCAACATCTGCAAGGAGTTTGTATGTTCTCCCCGTGCTTGTGTGGGTTTCCTTTGGGTTCTTTGGTTTCCTCCCGCATTCCAAAAACATAGGATAGGGAATTTAGATTGTGAGCCCCAATGGGGACAGTGATGCCAATGTGTGTAAAGCGCTGTGGAATTAACCGCGCTATATAAATGAATAAATAATATTAACTACGCTTCTCAGCCACATACGAGATGTAAAACGTGAGACCACCAAACTGTTCATTGGAGGTGGTGCTGAGTGTTATGCCGGCATCACACGGTGCGATATATCGGGCGATATGTCAGCGGGGTCACGTCGTTAGTGACGCACATCCGGCATTGTTTGATATATTGTAGCGTGTGACAGCTACAAGCGACGGTGAACGAGCAAAAATACTCACCTTATCGTTGCTCATTGACACGTCGCTGATTTTCATAAAAAGTCGTTTCTTCTTTTCTGCGCCAGTTGTTCGTTGTTCCCGAGGCAGCACATATCGCTCCGCGTGACACCCTGGGAACGATGAACACCGCTTACCTGCGGCCGCCGGCAATGTGGAAGGAAGAAGGTGGGCGGGATGTGTACGTCCCGCTCATCTCCGCCCCTCCGCTTCTATTGGCCGGCCGCTGCGTGACGTCGCTGTGACGACGAACGTCCCACCCCCTTTAGGAAGTGGATGTTCGCTGCCCACAGCGACGTCGTCCGGGAGGTAAGTGCGTGTGGCGGGTTAACGGCTGTGTGACACGGGCAACTAATTGTCCGTGACGCACAAACGACGGGGGCGGGTACAATCGCACGATAGATCGTACCGTGTGACGCCGGCATTAGACCTACCCTGATTTCATTGATGTAGCCTAGGTCATATGTGCGGTGATTGGACACAGCTTATTCAGAGGGCCTCTGTCAGCACAGAATGATTGGTCCCACGTGCTTGCGGGGCCAAACATTTACATGTAAAGCACCACACCAGCGTTTGTGATATATATATATATATATATATATATATATATATATATATATATATATATATATATATATATATATATATAAATTTTTTTTTTTTTTTTAAGCACTGTAGTCATGCTTTAAATAGAACAAAAAAATGAATAGCACAGTCCATATTTTAAAGATGTATATGAAGAGTCACCAGTCTAAACGCATCAGCCTACAAAAGACCTCCATAATTCATTAATATATAGTTATATCTCAAATAGACACACATTTTATATAGAAATTTGAAATTTTATTATGTTCAATAATTCAATGGACACAATTAGGGAAGACTAAGTGCAACGTGCATATTAAAACACCATAAGAGCCAGGGTAGTGTGTTTGATAGGGTCAGAGCCTGGTAGTCAGATGATTAAACCCTCAGATATGGTCAAAAACTCCTGAGATCTTACACGTTATATGGCCAGGTCAGTGCATGCAAAAAGCGGATCAACAATCAAATCTATGAAGAGAGTCTAAAAAAATGCCTATAATGATAAACTGTCAGACATCATAATATGCAGCCACATTTCTGCTAGTGCCACCATTAGATTTAGAGCATAGTGCATGGATTTAACAATCAAATGTGATCCCTGTTTACGTATAAATAAAGAGACATCTTATTAACATAAAGTTGCAAGAGATCACACTACCCTATCAAACACACTACCCTGTCTCTAAGGCTGTGCGCAGTAGAAAGTGCCTTTTTCTTAAGAAAAAACTGGACCCTCTGAAAGAATCCTGCACCCGTGACAAAAACAACGGTAAAACCGCACCCGCGTTTTTGCCGCGGATTTACCGCAAGTTGGTCTCCGCGGATTTTTGCCATTATCTATGCAAAAAACGCAGGTACCTGCGGAACAGAAGTGACAGAAGAACTCCAGTCGGCCCCGTCTGATCATGAGGATGCTGATTCCGCCTCAGAGGGTCCCGACGAAGGTTCTTCCTCCAGGAGGTCTGACCAGTCCTTCCTTTTTCCCTCAGAAGATTTGGGGGATCTTATTGGGGCGGTTAGGAGCACTATGGGGTTAGAGGAGGTGCAGGTTCTTCCCTCGGTCCAGGATGAAGTGTTTGCTGGCCTGAAAACTGTCAAACAATTAGGGTTTCCGGTTCATGCCAATATTCTGGATATTGTCTCTCAGGAATGGGAATTTCCTGAGAAGCGTTTCCGGGGTGATCCCAGGCGCCGGTTTCCTCTGGAGACTTCTGGATTGCATTGGGAGGTCCCCAAAGTAGATGTACAGGTGGCCAGGGTAGCTAAACAAACGGCGCTCCCCTTTGAAGATACTTGCCAGCTTAGAGATCAGATGGATAGGAAGGTCGAGGGCCTCATGAAGCGATCCTGGGAGGCATCGTCTTCTACCGTTCAGGCCAACATTGCCTCCACTTGTGTCTCCCGGTCCCTACTTAGGTGGCTAGACCAGTTGGAGGCTCATATTTCCCAGGGTACCCCTCGGGATGAGTTGCTGGAATCCCTTCCCTTACTTAGGAAGGCTACCAGTTTTTTGGCGGATACCTTGGTGGAATCAGTCCGCCTGGCTGCCAGGACCTCGGTCTTATCTAACTCTGCCAGACGTGCCCTCTGGCTTAAGGCCTGGAGTGGAGACTCCACCTCCAAAATGAGACTTTGCTCCCTTCCGTTTAAAGGGGATTTGGTGTTTGGGCCTGCCCTGGATGATATTCTGGACAAGGCGAATGATCGTAAGGCCTTACCAGATCCTAGACCCCCTAGGAAGCGGTCCTTTCGTCCCTCGATGCCTCAGGCCTCCCAGCCCAAAGGGAAAGGGAAGTCGGGCCGGTGGAGCTATCCTAAGGGTAGAGGGAGAAACATCCTCATCCCTCCCCATCAACAACGTCCTCAGCAGGACAAACCGTGACTCGGGTGGGGGGACGACTCTCGGCGTTTCTTCCCCAGTGGTGGTCCATCACCTCCTGCCACTGGGTCCTGAAGATCGTCTCAGAGGGTCTCTTAATAGAATTCATCTCCTCCCCCCCCCCCCCCCCCCTCTTCCGGGCCTCCGAGTCACGGCTCTGGCGTCGCAGGAGGGTTCCCAGGCCCTACTGTACGCAAAGATTCAGGAGCTAATGCACTCGGGGGTCGTTTCCCCAGTCCCGAGTCAGGAAGGAGGGATAGGCCACTACTCCCGTCTCTTCCTTGTCAATAAGCCGTCTGGCGACGTCCGGATTATCAATCTAAGGCGTCTCAACCGGCAGGTCAGGTACCGGCGTTTCAAGATGGAGTCTGTGAAATCGGCTATCCCACTGATAGGTCTGCACCACCAGATGGCCTCAATAGACCTGAAGGACGCCTACTTCCATGTGCCCATCCATCCGTGTCACAGGCAATACCTCAAGTTTGCGGTTCTGCACGGGGAGGAAGTGCTTCATTTCCAATTCAATATACTTCCCTTCGGGATCTCCTCGGCTCCAAGGATCTTTTCAAAGATCATGGCAGAGGTGGTCGCCTTCATACGATTGCAGGGTATCTGTCTGGTTCCATATTTGGACGACTTTCTTCTCGTGGCTCCCTCCGCTCAGACCCTCCGGAGCCATGTGGAGAAGTCTTTAGGCATTCTTCGGGATGGATCCCCAATCTCAAGAAATCACAGTTGCACCCCTCCTCCACTCTGCGGTTTCTCTGAGTGCTGCTGGACTCCGACAGACAGGCATCCTTTCTCCCGGAGGGCCACAGGTTGGCCCTGCTAGCCAAAATCTCAAAGCTTCGCCGTCAGGCTCGCCCGACCCTTCGAGCGGCTATGTCGGCTCTCGGTTCTATGACGTCCTGCATTCCCTCAGTCAGGTGGGCTCAGGCCCACTCTCGGTGTCTACAGGATCATATCCTGGCGCATTGGGACAGACTCCCGTCCTCCCTGAACAGACGGTTTCGTCTCTCGGGGACCGTCTCCTCATCCCTTCTCTGGTGGCTGCGTCCCAACAACCTGAAGGTGGGGGTTGCCTGGACTCAGACTCCCCTGGTTACACTAACAACCGATGCCAGCCTGCGGGGATGGGGTGCTATGGTGGCAAACTCCCCATTTCAGGGGGTCTGGAGTCCTTATGTCAGCTCCCAATCCTCCAACTACCGGGAGCTCAGGGCAGTCAGGGAAGCCCTCCTTGCGGCTCAGGATCTCGTCCGGGACACTCACATCCTGGTCTACTCAGACAATGTCACCACAGTGGCACATCTCCGCCATCAGGGCAGTACACGATCGGGCGCCCTGAAGTCTGTGCCCTCCCGGATCTTCCACTGGGCAGAACGGTCCCTGCTATCCCTTTCTGCAGTCCATCTAAAGGGTTCCCTAAACCTTCAGGAGATTTCCTGAGTCGTTGGGATGTTCACCCAGGGGAATGGAGTCTGGATCAAGCGGTGTTCTCTCTGGTGGCAAGGTGGGGTACTCCAGAGGTGGACCTCTTTGCTTCGGCAGGAAATCGCAAGGTCGCAACATTTTTCTCCCTGAACCCTCGGGACAATGCGTTGGGGGTGGACGCCTTCTGCCACGATTGGTCCTTTTGCCTCGCCTACACCTTCTCCCCCCCCCCCCCCCCCCCAATTTTTCTTCTCGCACGAACCCTGAGGAAGATCAGAGACGACGGAGCCGCAACTATCCTGGTAGCTCCTCTGTAGCCTCGGAGGAGTTGGTACAGCCTGATCCTGACTCTCGGGATCGACGGACCGGTCCTCCTGGGTTCAGACCCCAGTTTACTGTCTCAGGGTCCGATTTTTCTTTTTTTTTTTTTTTCCCTCCAATCTGGACCCCCAGAAACTCAAATTGGCTGCCTGGCTTCTGAGGCCCGGGCCCTGAAGGCCCAGGGACTTTCTGACAAGGTCGTAGCTACTCTACAGAAGAACCGTAAACCGGTGACTAATAGTATTTACAATAAAATCTGGATGAGATTTTCCTCCTGGTGTGGTTCTCGGCCTCCTGACCCGCTCTGGCCTAACGTTGCGCAGATTCTAGACTTCCTCCAGAGTGGATTGGACCTAGGCCTTCGGCCCAGCATCCTGAAGGTACAGGTCTCTGCACTCAGTGCAGTCTTTGACACGGCTCTGGCAGATCATCGCTGGATCGGCCGTTTCTTTGTGTCCGCTAGTATCCTAGGGTCCTGACACCTTGCTGGGATCTCAATGTGGTCCTTACCGGACTATCTGTCGCCCTTTGAGCCACTGTCCTCCTGTAACATTCGTTCTTTCTCACAAGACTGACTTTCTCGTGGCTATTACGTCTGCTCGAAGAGTCAGAACTTCAAGCATTGTCTATTCAGGAGCCTTACCTGACTGTCAGAGATGACAGCATTGTCTTTCAGCTGGACCCTTCCTTCCTTCCCAAAGTGGTTTCGGATTTTCACCGTTCTCAGTCCATCGTCCTGCCTTCCTTCTGTCAGCATCCTAGGACTCCGGGGGAGGAAGTGTTCCATTCTTTGGACGTTCGTCGGACAGTGTTGCACTACCTGGATGTTACTGCACCTTGGCATCTTGATCATAACCTGTTTATCCAGCCCTTTGGTCGAAATAAGGGCAGGAAGGTGGCTAAGAGTACCGTCGCCAACTGGATTGTGCGGGCCATTAGAGACGCCTACCTCGCTCAGCATCTGTCTCCGCCTACCGGATTTACGGCGCACTCCACCAGGGCTACCTCTGTCTCCTGGGCTGAACGGGCAGGGGCTTCTGAGCAGATCTGCAAGGCGGCTACGTGGTCTTCCCTCCATACTTTCACGAAGCATTATCGTTTGGATCTGGATTCCAACAGGGATTTGGCTTTTGGCAGGAAGGTCCTGCAGGCTGTGGTCCCCCCCCCCCCTAGGTATCAATTCGTTGGTATTCCTCCTATGCTGTCGTGGAAGGGACTAGAGAAATAAGAATTATTCTTACCGTTAATTCGGTTTCTAGGACCTTCCACGACAGCACGTAATTCCCTCTCTTATCCTCGATATTCCTGGATGTTTGTACTTCTCATATGCTATGGGTTCTTTGTAAGACACTGGCTATGGGAGGTGGGAGGGTCCTTTTTAACCTCTTGTGCTTCCTGTCCCAATTAGGGCGTGGAGAGACAACCTCCTATGCTGTCGTGGAAGGTCCTAGAAACCGAATTAACGGTAAGAATAATTCTTATTTCAATTATTAAACACGAGCTGAGCATGCGCAGTGAGAAAAAAAAGTATTCCGCCTCTCAAACGCTACATACTGCATTCCTGCCGCCCGACGGTCAGTCGTTCCATGACTGATCCGTGACGCAGTAGATGCAAGGCCATCAGTCGCAATCCGTCATCCATACAAGTCTTTGGGGAAAAAAACTGAATTCTG
The DNA here is from genome assembly GCF_048569485.1 of Anomaloglossus baeobatrachus. NCBI lineage: Eukaryota > Metazoa > Chordata > Amphibia > Anura > Aromobatidae > Anomaloglossus > Anomaloglossus baeobatrachus. The sequence continues at coordinate 383,063,967 of NC_134353.1, read as the reverse complement.
CAAAATCTTTTGCAGGATACCATATTTCCTCAAGGCGACGGATTGCAACTGATGTAAAACAAGCTTGAAAGTAGCTTTAGGACCCCTTCACATGCACGTGTCTCCGGTACGTGCTAGGTACCGGAGACACAGGCACACGTAAACCCATTAAAATCAATGGGATTATGTGCACGCACGTGTGGAGCAGACATGAGCCCGTGTGCTCCACACGGATGCATGTTCCTGTTTCTCCGGCAGCAAGGGCCCGCACACGTACCACACGAATGTAGTGTGGATGTGGGCCCACGTGAGACATGCCGGAGAAACACACGTGTCATTTAAAAAATAAAAAAACATACTCCCCTCCGAGTCCTGCAGTCTGAGCCGCGGCTGTCACCTGCATCCGTCCCCCAGTGAATTTGAACAACGCATCTTCTTCACTGGGGGCTGGAAGCAGCGTCAGCGGGGCGTGGCCTGTGCCGGACACTGTCATTGAGCACCACAGACAGCTCCGGAAGAAGCAGGTAAGGCGGGACTATCCGTTCTCCATGTGTTATTACGTATAACGATGGCCCTTCCAACCCTAATATCAGCCCCCAGTTGTCTGCTGTACCTTGGATGGTTTTAGAAAAAGTGTGTGTGTGTGTGTGTGTGTGTGTGTGTGTGTGTGTTTCTTTTTTTTTTTTCTTTGTTTAATCTCTAGCAGTTAGCTTATACCTATAGACAAACTCATAAAATGCTTATTGTAAGGCTGGGGCCACACGGGCACTACTGCGATCCCCTTGCATGAGACTCGACTCGTGCTGGCAGTACAGCAGAGCCGAGTCTCATGCTTGTGTCCTTGCAACTGAGGTCCGTTCGTGCGAGCAGACCTCAGCTGCGGGGGGCGGGCCGGCACTCAGGAGGGGAGGGAGGGATTTATCTCCCTCTCTCCTGCGTAGTCAGCTATAGCCATTCTCGCATTGCACTGGCAGTACACCGGTGTACCGCGAGTGCAGTGCGATTTTTCTCTCGCCCCATTCACTTGAATGGGTGCGAGAGAAAGAGTCTCGGATTACAATCGCAGCATGCTGCGATTGTTTTCTCAGTCCGATTAGGGCTGAGAAAATAATCGCCCATGTGTGCTGACACACAGGCTAGAATTGGTCCGAGGGGAATGCGATGTTTTATCGCACTCCACTCGCACCGATTTTCTCGCCGTGTGGCTTAGGCCTAATGGCTGGTTTGCTAACTTTCAACAATCATTATACATCCATGACAGCTTTTTAACACATACACCACCCTTTTCAGGTCTGTGATCTATTTTAATGGCGTTTATGAGCACAAATGTCTGTTCAAACCAAGCACATCACTTCGTAGATGACATGTCTTGGTATAAATCATACCTATAGTATTGAAGTCCTTTTCTATGTTCTCTAAAAATTGATCTTTATAATAAAATATGCTGTTGAGGCTTGCGATGCAGCCCTTCTCTGAGCAGTTCAGTGCCCCTTCCCAGCTACTTGTTTTCCATACTTCTCCTCCATCTCTTCTTTGATCCTCTGATTTACAGGTGGAAATCTCGGGAGGAGATTGATGGAAAACAAGTAGTTGGGAAGGTGCAGAGAAATGTTCGGCCACGCCCAGATTCAGTGGCACCTCGTTATCATAGTTGAATAAAAACCATTTCTGGATGTGGACAATAATTGTACAACTTCTTTGTAGGTCTTTGTCCTCTATGTGCGGTGCTTGGTTTGGATGCTGAAGTGCTGATGCTCCCCATTCAAATTGTATGCATTTTTTTATTGTGAAATCTGGTGTCAGATCTGCTGTGATTCACAATGTGCCAGTAGGATTCTGGAAAGCTGACCATCTCTACAGTATGGCTAGCTTCACATTGTCATATTGGTAAACAAAACTGCGGCATCAAGTGCGTGTTTTACGTGGAACCTAAATGATGCCAGGTGGATCCCATTCGCTACAATGTGGTCTGTTTGGGTACTGTTTAGCAGGCTGTCATCAAACACAAATGAGAGCTTAGACAAACCTGGTCTGGGGTATGATCTGATACCCTGGCCATGGGTGATAAATGTTGGGGTAATTTGACAAGTTAGTAGAGAAAAATTGAGGCAGTTGCTAAATAATCCGATCTTGGCTCTCATTTTTCAGGGTGTTGTTGTTTTTTTTTTTTCTTTTTTTTTTTTTTTTTATCCTTCAGGACATGTTCTCAAAGATGCACATGGAGCTTGGCATTTATTGTTGCACTTATCAAAATAGAGGCCAGTTAGACCTGAAAGCGTGTTTACTAGTGTTGAGCAGACCCGGACTGTAAACGTCCGGATCCGCACGGTTTCAGTGCTATCTCCGGGGACGACCCAGGTGCGCGATCCGGATTCATAAAGTCATAAAACATGAAAAAAACAATAGATAAATGAGCGTTTCATATTTACCGACACTGTGTCATGGCGGCATACTTCTTCCGGGTCTTCACACTTCTTCTTTCCTTGTTTTCTCCGCCTAGCGTCCGTCCGTGCAGGCTGACACGCCCCCCAGCCTGTGACAGTCTGCTGTTGTGATTGCGTCATCGCCGCTCCCTGCCCACAGTCCGCCGTGCAGTTTGACACGCCCCCTAGCCTGTTAGTGTGCTGTGGTGATCGGTCCCCGCCCACCGGCCATAAGTGCATGCTGGCACGCCCCCTAGCTTGTGACAGTGTACCGGCCCCGGAGGCTGTGACAGTCTGCCGCGCTCATTGCGGCATCATTAATGCTACGCTCAGTGGGCAGTGTTATCGCTCTGAGATGTAGCAATGTAGCAGAGCTGTTTGTGTTGCCGCAGGTGGATCTGTCTCTTATTATGGGGGCACTGTGGCTGGCTTCATTGTGGGGGCACTGTGGCTGGCTTTCTCTTTCGCGCGCTCTTTCCATTTTTCAATATACCGTAATTTTCGGATTATAAGACGCACTTTTCCTCCAAAAAATTTGGGAGGAAAATAAGGGGTGCGTCTTAAAATCCGAATGTGGCTTACCAGGTGGTGATTGAGAGGGGTCACGGGAGGCAGGGGCTCTGTGCGGCTGCTGTGGTCGTCGGCGGAGCTGCAAGCCATTCTGACTGTCGGTGGTAAGGACTTCTTCAAATAATGGCGCCCAGAATCTCTGCGTGCACAGATAGCGCTCTTGGCTCAGAAGGCTCAAGAGCTCAATTTGTGCACGCGCTGCCTCCGGGCTCCATTTGTTTGAAGCACATCTTGAGAATAACCCTTGCCTTGCGGCCCTCCTCACAGAATAGTCAGCAAGGGGCAGAGCCTGCAGAAAGCAGCAGCACGGGGCACAACAGAACCAGCACTGAGCAGAGCCAGGACAGAACAGAGTAGCACAGAAAAGAGCCAGCGCGGAGCAGAGCCTGCAGCCCCAGCTCAGCGGTAAGTTACCACCGGATTGTGAAACATATATAATTTAGAAGGTGGCCCGATTCTTAACGTATCGGGTAGTCTAGAATGTGTATGTAGGTTAGCAGATTGAATAATAAGGTAATGAATGGACTGGATGGATTAGGTTTAATTTAGTATTCTTATAATTGTTTATTGGTTTTAAAATGACAAACAGAAGGAACAGTTTTAATAGATGAGTCTAATGTTTAATGATGTCCATGGCTTGTAATGAAAGGCCATGAACAGTGTAAAGTTAAGTAAAAATATGCTGATGCTGTGATGTGGCCCAATGCTGGTATGTGCCCCCATCGTGGTGCAGCCACCATCCTGACGTGCTACCATCCTGCGGGGTAAGGGCGCTTTCACACTTGCGTTCAGCGCAATCCGCCACTGTGGAGAATAGCGCAGTCTGTTAACGCACTGCGCTATTCTCCATAGACTTGTATTGATGATGTACTGTAATGCATGTGTTTGCGTTGCATCCGCTGGATGATGCTGAATTGTTATTTTGCAACAGGGTCGGTGTAGTGTTTTTTTTTGGTTAGTTAAATTAACGCACATTGACAGATTCCGTTGGAGTCCACCAGGTGTCTAATTGTCTATGGTGGCGGATTCCGCCGCTATGCGCTATCACGGGCGCAGCTCTGCACGGCTGTCACAAAGCTCCGGCGGCTTTTCCTTTTTTGAAAATGCTGGCCGCTCATTATTCAATCTTGTATTCCCTGCTTCCCCCGCCCACCGGCGCCTATGATTGGTTGCAGTCAGACCCGCCCCCACGCTGAGTGACAGCTGTCTCAGTGCAACCAATCACAGCCGCCGGTGGGGAAAAAAAGGTGGAAAAAAAAAAAATATGGGATCCGTTTTATAATCTGGTGGTGTCTTACCAGGGAGAAGGGACAGCAGCGGAGCGGAAGTCACAGAAGGCAAGGGCAGTACTGGAGTAGGGTGATGCTGGCAATGGTACAGAGGGAGGCCCAGATACTCACTGCGGTCTCTCCTCTGTGCGGGGCCGGCAACGCCGCTCTCCTCTGTGCGGGGGAGAGAAAGCGGTGAGTCAGAGCAGACCAGAGAGCAGCCGCGCACAGAGCCGAGGAGACCAGAGAGCAGCCGTGCAGAGTGGCGTCAGCTGATGCACACAACAGCGCTGTACTACCCAGCGCTGGCAGCACCCGGTAAGCTACATTCGGATTTTAAGACACACTCCTGATTTTCCAAGTGCGTCTTATAATCCGAAAAATACGGTAAGTATGCAGACATTCTTGTAATATACTGATGAACCTCTATCCCGGAGGGGGGCACTTGGAGAGAATCAGTCTACTTTTTGGACTTTCCACATAGGGGAAGTGTGTGTGTGTGTGTGTGTGTGTGTGTTTTTTTTTTTTTTTTTTTTTTTTCTCCTTTCCCGGTTGGTGGATTGGCGTTTCCCGTTTTTAGAGTTCACCACGACTAGTTGTGGCATGCAGGATACAGTTATACAATTCGATTTTGATGGGTGCCTTTCTTTAGGGAGAGTTGCCGGCGAGCGAAGGCGCCTAAACTTGAGTGCTTCTTGGCATGCCAACCTCCATGGTTAGGCAGACTCATCAGCGCTGCCTAGTGTTTCCCTGGTTCCTGCTATGGAAGTCTGATTCTTTCAACTGCTGCTGTTCATATATTTGCTATCACACAGAAGCATTTGTGTGTTGTCTGTCTTGTTTTTAATGCATATTCAATAAGATATATATTTATTTTTCTGTCAGCACTTAGTAATTTTTCCCTCCTATATTTGCAGACGTTGGATCCTCCACAAAGCCTCTACATACACTGAGCCACAACCAATCCTCTATATGCAGTATAAGGCCCCCCTTCATACTTCCGTGAAAAACACACACGTGTGTTACGGGCTGTTTTTCGGGTCCGTATCCCGATTTTGTGTCCGTTTTTATGGGCCGTGTGGCATCTGTGTGAATTGCGTATGCTAGCCATGTTTGTGTGTAGAACGTCCGTGTGTGCGTGTGGAATTAACGTGTATGTGTATGTGGAATGTCCGTGTGTGTGATGCACAATGTCGTTTATAAATGTCGGCTGACAGCCGACAGAGTTGCGCGATAAGAATGAACTCGGGTGAACTTCACCCGACTTCATCCTCATACCGCAGCTCTGTCTGTCGAGTACTGATTAGCGGTCACCTGTGACGGATTCACCGGTGACCGCTAATCCCCCCGAGTGACTGTAGTTTCCCCCCCTCTCTCATACTCACCGATCCCCGTTCCCCGGCGCGGCGCTGCACGGCATTCACTGCTGCGGCGGCTTTTACTATTTTGAAAAAGCCGGCCGCTCATTAAACAATCTCGTATTCCCTGCTTTCCCTGCCCACCAGCGCCTATGATTGGTTGCAGTGAGACACGCCCCCACGCTGGGTGCAGTGAGACAGCTGTCACTCAATCACAGCAGCCGGTGGGCGTGTCTATAACTGTGCAGTAAAATAAATAAATAATTTTAAAAAACGGCGTGCGGTCCCCCCCCAAATTTCAATACCAGCCAGGTAAAGCAATGTGAATGCCGTGCAGCGCTGCGCCGGGGATCGGTGAGTATGAGAGAGGAGGGGAAAATGACCGACAGACTGTGAGAGAGGGACAGACAGACAGACAGAGAGACCGACCGACGGACTCAGGGAGATTGACCAACATACACAGAAATAAAAAGAATGGCCGACATCACTAGAAATAAAAACACCAAACGGACACGGACTATAGGTAGATGCATACGTGTTTACTAACGTGTGTGTGCACATACCCATAGACTTTCATTGTGTCCACGTGTGCGTGCTCCGTGCAGATTAACGGACATGCATCCGTGCAAACGCATACGGATCACGGACACACGGACATAATGAAATAATGCACGTGTGACCACAATCATAGATTAACATTGGTGCATGTTTGTCCGTGTCTCCGGTATATACGTAAACGGAACAAACACGCACGTGTTTCACGGACGTGTGAAGGGGGGCCTTAGGCTACTTTCACACATCCGGTTTGAGCAGTGCGGCTCAATCCGGCTGTAAAACCTATGCAACGGATGCGGCAAAAAAACCGTATCCTTTGCATAAGTTTTTACATGCGGCCCGTCCGTTTTTTTTTTTTTTTCCGGTTGCGGCACGCTACTGAGCATGCGCAGTGAAAGAAATCGCATGCGGCGGCGCGATGCTTTTTTTTTTTTTTTTTTTTTTTTTTGCCGGACAAAAAAAACGTGCCAGGCAACGTTCGATCCGGCCACTGCATCGGCTAAATATGCCGCATACGGCAAAAAAACGGACCGAATGCAAGGCCTTGCGGCACAACCTGGCAGTACTGAAAGTCTGCAAAAAAAACGCAACCGACGGCAAAAAAAAAATGGTTGCGTTTTTTCTGCAAAGCGCCTGATTGTGCCGCACAGGAAAAACCGGATGTGTGAAAGCAGCCTAAGCCCCACATAGCCCCTCAGTATATGTGAGCCCTTACGTAGTCTCCTATATACTGTACCTTATGAGCGCCCACATAGCCTTCTACACTGACAACCAAAAGGGTAATGTTTTGACTTTCAGGCTCCCTATCTCGCCATACACTACAGCTTTGAGTGTGAGGCTACCTTCATGTTATAATCTTGGCTATCTCATACATAGATCTGACTTCCAAATACTTAGTGTATGACTAGTTATGCAGCTTCTTTTCAGGTCACTGCATTGTTACTGTTTTTACTCCTGATGGAAAAATCTTTCTTCATGAACACTATGAATTAGAAGCTGCAGCGGCCGTCGGATGTCTGTAGTTTCCGCCCGTCAGCTCTCTGTCCGTGGGTCGGATTGGAACAGTCTGAAGGCCAGATGTGGCCCTGCGGGCCACACTTTCACTGCCTGTGGTCTATAACATCACACAGAATGCTTTTTGTGGCAGTTCCATCAAACATTTCCTTGTGGGCTATGGTGCCATACAGATCAGATAACTGTGTGCCCTTATGAGGAGCACACATTTGACTGTTTTTCTTCAAGGGAGAATCGAATAAATGAGTCTATTAAATTCTAAACACATAGGGTACATGCACACGATCAGGACACATAGCCCACTGGCCCACAATCAGTGATCTGGCAGCTGCGGATTTTCTCTGTGGTGTGCCTGCAGAAAACACTGCTCCGCAGCATACATTGACAAGCTTCAGCTTGGAAAGCCACATCGCATGTCAGTAAATCTGTTTATACAGTGTGTCCACCCATATCCTGTCCACAGCCATTAACTTGAGAACGGTGGCAGGCAGCTATAGGAATAGAAATGGTGTCTAGGTATAGTTAAGTAGCCATGCGCTACGCAATGAAACCACCTATAGCGCCACCTGGTGGAAAACAACGGAGTTAGCATTTTTATCTCAAACGGAACCAGAGGGAAAAAAGTGAATTACAAAGTTGTAGGGCATCATCAATTCAGTACAAATCGACACCTTGCATACAGAAATGCTATGATTAGAACGTGTAAAACTCACAAGGCTGCGGACGTGAAGCGATACCTCATGGAGACCTTCCTACAAGTCATTGCGTATGGTGGCTGCGTGGATTGGCCTCCATACTCACCTGACCCCATTGGACTTCTTTCTGTGAGGTCACATCAAACAGCAGGTGTATGCGACCCCTCCACCAACATTGCAGGACCTACGACGACGTATCACAGATGCTTGTCACCTACCATATTGCACAACGTGCAGCAAGATACAGTATGCTGTCCAGAGTCCAGATGTGCATTGCAGCCGACGGTGGCCACTTTGAGCATCAGAGGTAAATAAGCGTCATATGTGTGACCAGCATTCAATGTTTGGGGGGGGGGGGGTCATGGGTTTCATATCATAGCATTTCTGTATGCAAGGTGTCGACTCGTATTGAATTGATGATGCCCTACAAATTTTTAATTCACTTTTTTTTTTCTCTTCAGTTTTGAGATAAAAATGCTAACTCCATTGTTTCCCACCAGGTGGCGCTATAGGTGGTTTCCTTGCGTAGTGCATGGCTACTTTACTATACCTAGACACCACTTCTATGCCTATATAGGTGCCGCCGTTCTCAAGTTAATGGCGGTGGACACATTGTATAGTGCCAACATCTTCCGCTGCACTTTACGTACATCAGCAACCCTGTAAACATTGGGGCTCACAATCTGTATGTCTTTACAATTTGGGAAGAAACCTGATATAAACATACAAACTCCTTGCAGATGTTGTCCATGGTGAGATTTCTACCCAGGAGCCCTGCACTGCAAGACTGCAGTGCTAACCACTGAGCCACCTTGCTGCCCTTACACTGCGTGGAAAAACACGTATATCAGATTTCTGTTAATCCCATCCTGTGTTTGTACTGTAGATTGCAGCATTTTGACACTGCATCCAAAACGCTGTGAAGACTGATCGTGGGCACAGTCTTCATCTCTCCCTTAAAGTGGCCAAGAGGCTGAATGCTGCTTGCATATCCCTGACTTGCATGGTGTGAGCGCTGTTTGGCAGTGCTGGCTTGCCAAGCTTCTTCTGCAATCAGTAGTGAGGCAGGGCACATGTATAACCAGTGGGTGAACGTCTTCTCACCACATCAAGGTTACAATCAGCAGGCTAACTTGCATGTTTAATTAAATTTCAATTCCTGCCGACTGGAGGATTCCATTAGAGCACTAAAGTTGCAAGATATAGGTGATAATATAAATTATATATATGGTGTATCCCATACAAGGCTACGTGCCTTTTTTTTTTTTTTTTTTTTTTTTTTTTTTTTTTTTTTTTTTACAGTCTGACAGAGGCCGTCCTCTAAAGTTTCACAGCGTTATTTTGTGGTCATGCCAAAAGTGTTACCTGGGTGATGATCTCGGCCTTCCCCCTTACTCAAATTGCTTTTGGGGGACATAGTCGTTATCATCTTTTACAGCAATAGCCCAGTAGGTTCATGGGACCCTTCACTGGCTACTGACCCCTCACATTAATTCTTATGGCTGATTTGTTTGTATTAGACAAGTTATTATAAATTAAGTGTAATTCTTCATTATAGGTTAAATTACGTTGAAGGGTAACACTTCTTTTAAAAAGCTGGGGGCAATTCATTGTGAAAGTGTACCCCATGACTTAGTGACCTACCATTTTCACTGGTCTAGAGCTTTTACCTTAGACACTCCCATAAGTGTTTTTAATTAATTTTGTGATTATTTTACTATGTCTGTATGGCTGATATATTTAAAGGGAATGTCAGCAGGTTTTTGCTATGTAATTTGAAGACCGCATGCTGTAGGGCTTAAAACACAGATTTCAGCAGTGCCTCCTCTTATCAAGGTCACTGGTGTTTTTAGTGTCAGATTAATTTCCAGACTATATAAGCCAGGTTACCGCACCCTCCTCTGTGATTAGCAGATCATGGTTTGTAGACATTGTACATGGAGCTTGGTTTGGACGGAACAGCTCTGATCTCTGCTGCAGTGTTAAATCTTAAGGGCACTTTACACAGTGACATCGCTAGCGAAATCACCTGCCCCTGTCGGTTGTGTGTCACGGGCAAATCGCTGCCCGTGGCTTACAACATCGTTAGTTCCCGTCACACATACTTACCTGCCTAGCAACATCGCTGTGGCCGGCGAACTGCCTCTTTTCTAAGGGTGAGGTTTGTGCGGCGTCACTAAGCGGCTGCCCAATAGAAGTGGAGGGGCGGAGATGAGCGGCCGGAACATCCCGCCCACCTCCTTCTTTCCTCATTGCTGGCGGCTTCAGGTACGATGTTGTTCCTTGTTCCTGCGGTGTCACACACAGCGATGTGTGCTGCCTCAAGAACGACTAACAACCTGCGTCCTACAACAGCAACAATATTTGAGATTAGAACGACGTATCAACGATTGAGTAATTTTTTTAGCTGATCGTTCACAAAAGCCGGCCGATCAGCTGATCGTTCACAAAAGCCTTGCGCTGGGCGATCAGCTAATCGTTCAGCAGTCGAGAAAGAGAAACATTGAAACCAATCATTAAACATAAGAGCTGAGCATGCACAGTGGGGGAAAAAAAGGGATTCCACCGCTCAAACGCTACATGCTGCGTTCCTGCTGCCCGACGGTCAGACGTTCCACGACTGATCCGTCATGCGGCAGATGCAATGCAGACACATTAGTCGCAATCTGTTGTCCATCCAAGTTTATGGGAAACAGCGCAAGCAGTTAACGGATTGCGCTGTTTTCCAAAGCGGCGGATTGCAACTAACGCAAGTGTGAATGTAGCCTAAAACTGCTGATTGTCCAAACGGCTGCACCCAATAATGTAAGTGATACATTGTTGGATTCAGGATCTCCTTGGCTACATCATGCTGCTCTTAGATGAGGTAGCAAAACCTGCTGACAGATTCCCTTTAAGAATATCATTAAACGCAAATCCGAAAAGCCTCTCTATCGTATACAGAAAGTGAAATACAGCTAATATACGGTTTTGAACAGTAATAACAGACTGGGGAGAAACTTATTTAGTACTACTGTATTAAATAGAAAAAAAATAAAATCTATTCACTTTTACGGCTTTGATATACAGTGCCTAAAAGTAGTATTCAACCCCCTGCAGATTTAGCAGGTTTGATAATATGCAAATAAGTTAGAGCCTGCAAACTTCAAACAAGAGCAGGATTTATTAACAGATGCATAAATCTTACAAACCAACAAGTTATGTTGCTCAGTTAAATTTTAATAAATTTTCCACATAAAAGTGTGGGTCAATTATTATTCAACCCCTAGGTTTAATATTTTGTGGAATAACCCTTGTTTGCAATTACAGCTAATAATCGTCTTTTATAAGACCTGATCAGGCCGCCACAGGTCTCTGGAGTTATCTTGGCCCACTCCTCCATGCAGATTTTCTCCAAGTTATCTAGGTTCTTTGGGTGTCTCATGTGGACTTTAATCTTGAGCTCCTTCCACAAGTTTTCAATTGGGTTAAGGTCAGGAGACTGACTAGGCCACTGCAACACCTTGATTTTTTCCCTCTTGAACCAGGCCTTGGTTTTCTTGGCTGTGTGCTTTGGGTCGTTGTCTTGTTGGAAGATGAAATGACGACCCATCTTAAGATCCTTGATGGAGGAGCGGAGGTTCTTGGCCAAAATCTCCAGGTAGGCCGTGCTATCCATCTTCCCATGGATGCGGACCAGATGGCCAGGCCCCTTGGCTGAGAAACAGCCCCACAGCATGATGCTGCCACCACCATGCTTGACTGTAGGGATGGTATTCTTGGGGTCGTATGCAGTGCCATCCAGTCTCCAAACGTCACGTGTGTGGTTGGCACCAAAGATCTCGATCTTGGTCTCATCAGACCAGAGAACCTTGAACCAGTCTGTCTCAGAGTCCTCCAAATGATCATGAGCAAACTGTAGACGAGCCTTAACATGACGCTTTGAAAGTAAAGGTACCTTATGGGCTCGTCTGGAACGGAGACCATTGTGGTGGAGTACGTTACTTATGGTATTGACTGAAACCAATGTCCCCACTGCCATGAGATCTTCCCGGAGCTCCTTCCTTGTTGTTCTTGGGTTAGCCTTGACTCTTCGGACAAGCCTGGCCTCGGCACGGGTGGAAACTTTCAAAGGCTGTCCAGGCCGTGGAAAGCTAACAGTAGTTCCATAAGCCTTCCACTTCCGGATGATGCTCCCAACAGTGGAGACAGGTAGGCCCAACTCCTTGGAAAGGGTTTTGTACCCCTTGCCAGCCTTGTGACCCTCCACGATCTTGTCTCTGATGGCCTTGGAATGCTCCTTTGTCTTTCCCATGTTGGCCAAGTATGAGTGCTGTTCACAAGTTTGGGGAGGGTTTTAATTAGTCAGAAAAGGCTGGAAAAAGAGATAATTAATCCAAACATGTGAAGCTCATTGTTCTTTGTGCCTGAAATACTTCTTAATACTTTAGGGGAACCAAACAGAATTCTGGTGGTTTGAGGGGTTGAATAATAAATGACCCTCTGAATAAACTTTTCACAATTTAAAAAAAAATAAAAAAAGAAAATCTTTTTTTCTGCAGTGCATTTCACACTTCCAGGCTGATCTACAGTCCAAATGTCACAATGCCAAGTTAATTCCGAATGTGTAAAGCTGGGTTTACACACTGCAACATCTCAAACGACATCGCTGTAACGTCACCGGTTTTGTGACGCAATAGCGATGTCGTTTGCGATGTTGCAGTGTGTGAAACCTATCAGCGACCCGGCCCCTGCTGTGAAGTTGTAATCGTTACAAATCGTTCAGGACCATTCCTAGGTCCTTTGTTTCCCGCTGTGCAGCATGAAGTTTCAGTGTGTGAAGACTTTGCAGAGACTTTGTTAGCAACTTCCCTTTCAAAAGGCTGCTTATCAACGTCCCCAACAACCAGCTAATTCGCTCTGCAGGTCCGGATCGCTGTTGAGTTGTTGGCCAGGTTTGCCTGTTTGACAGCTCACCAGCGACTTAGCAGAGACTTAGGGAGGTCGCTGTTACGTCACAAAACCGGTGACGTTACAGCGATGTCCTTTGCGATGTTGCAGTGTGTAAACCCAGCTTAAACCTGCTAAATCTGCAGGGGGTTGAATACTACTTGTAGGCACTGTATAATCTATAACTTAACATAATGTACTACTACTTTTGCATTTTAAGGGAACCTGTCATCAATTTGGTGACTAAGGCCAAGTGCCCACGCTGTGTACAGTCATGGCCAAAAGTTTTGAGAATGCTACAAATATTAATTTTTACAAAGTCTACTGCTTAAGTTTTTCTAATGGCAATTTGCATATACTCCAGAATGTCATAAAGAGTGATCAGCTTAACAGCAATTACTTGCAAAGTCAATATTGGCTAAGAAAAAGAACTTTACCCCCCAAAACACATTTCAACATCATTGCATTCCTGCCTTAAAAGGAGCAGCTAACATTGTTTTAGTGATTGTTCCATTAACACAGGTGTGGGTGTTGATGAGGACAGGGCTGGCGATCAATCAGTCATGATTAAGTAAGAATGACACCACTGGACACTTTAAAAGGAGGCTGGTGCTTGGTATCATTGTTTCTCTTCAGTTAACCATGGTTATCTCTAAAGAAACACGTGCAGCCATCATTGCTCTGCACAAAAATGGCCTAACAGGGAAGAGTATCGCAGCTACAAAGATTGCACCTCAGTCAACAATCTATCGCATCATCAAGAACTTCAAGGAGAGAGCTTCCATTGTTGCCAAAAAGGCTCCTGGGCGCCCAAGAAGGACCAGCAGACGCCAGGACCGTATCTTAAAACTGTTTCAGCTGCGGGATCGGACTACCAGCAGTGCCGAGCTAGCTCAGCAATGGCAGCAGGCTGGTGTGAGTGCTTCTGCACGCAATGTGAGGCGGAGACTGCTTGAGCAAGGCCTGGTTTCAAGGAGGGCAGCAAAGAAGCCACTTCTCTCCAGAAAAAACATCAGGGACCGACTGATATTCTGCAAAAGGTACAGGGAGTGGACTGCTGAGGACTGGGGTAAAGTCATTTTCTCAGATGAATCCCCTTTTCGATTGTTTGGGACATCTGGAAAACAGCTTATTCGGAGAAGAAGAGGTGAGCGCTACCACCAGTCTTGTCTCATGCCAACTGTTAAGCATCCTGAAACGATTCATGTGTGGGGTTGCTTCTCAGCCAAGGGAATCGGCTCACTCACAGTCTTGCCTAAAAACACAGCCATGAATAAAGAATGGTACCAGAATGTCCTCAAAGAGCAACTTCTCCCAACTGTCCAAGAGCAGTTTGGCACCAACAATGCCTTTTCCAGCATGATGGAGCACCTTGCCATAAAGCAAAGGTGATCACTAAATGGCTCATGGAACAAAACATAGAGATTTTGGGTCCATGGCCTGGAAACTCCCCAGATCTTAATCCCATTGAGAACTTGTGGGCAATCATCAAGAGACGGGTGGACAAACAAAAACCAACAAATTCTGGCAAAATGCAAGCATTGCTTATGCAAGAATGGACAGCTATCAGTCAGGATTTGCTCCAGAAGTTGATTGAGAGCATGCCATGGAGAATTGCAGAGGTCCTGAAGAAGGGTCAACACTGCAAATATTGACTTGCTGCATTAACTCATTCTAACTGTCAATATAACCTTTTGGTATTCATAATGATTGCAATTATATTTCTGTATGTGATGTAAACATCAGACAAACACAATTAAAAACCAGAGGGCAACAGATCATGTGAAAATATAATTTTGGTGTCATTCTCAAAACTTTTGGCCATGACTGTAGTTTTGACGCGTATTTTCAGATATCTGCAGCAAAATCTGCATGTCCATTGTGAAGCCAGCAAAGTCTGGGAGATCAGAAGTGCAGTGCCTACGTTGCTTATTTTTCCCTTGTGTATTTGGTGCAGAAAAAAATAAATCTGCACCAAATACACCATTGAAAAATACTGAACGTGGGCACAGCACTTCTGATCTCCCAGACTTTGCTGGCTTCACAATGGACATGCAGATTTTGCTGCAGATTTCTGAAAATACGCGTCAAAATGCGCAGCGTGGGCACTGGGCCTAAGCTGCGGCCACCACCACTGGGCTCTTAACATGCTGTATATAAGAGCCCAGGCCGCTGGGTAGAACGTATAAATGACTTTATAATACTCACCTAAACGATCGGTTTGGTGCAGACTGGTCAGATCGGTGTCTCCGGTCTCCGGGTGCGGCGCCTTTTTCGGCCATCTTTGTCCGCCTGCTTCTGAAGCCTGGGTGCATGACGTGTCCTACGTCGTCCACACAGGCCAGCATTCAGGTCCTGCGCTTGATTACACTTTGATCTGCCCTGCCTTTAGCAATGCCAGTCCTGGGCTGGATAGGACGGAGATCGCAGCAGAGAGGAGGCGCTGGACTAGAAACCAGCGACACCCATCAGACCAGAGCCATAGGTGAGGATTATAAAAGTGTTTTTTACGTTAGAGTAGACTGGGCTCTTATATACAGTACTAGAAGGTGGCCCGATTCTACGCATCGAGTATTCTAGAATTTACGTATTGTGTAGTTCATGTATGATTTTTGTTATTTATATATAGAGATAGAGATGTTGTTGTGTGTAGTTACCAAGTGTTTGTGTAGGGCGCTGTACATGTTCTGGGTGTTGTCTGGGTGTGATGGGGGGTGAGAGCAGTGTTGTTTGTGTGTTGCGTTTTGTGGAGCGCTGTGTGTGTGTAGCGCTGTGTGTGTGTAGCGTTGTGTGTGTGTGTGTGCTGCACACTCCCAAACGTGCTCCATCAGCCTCTCTGTCCCCAGCATCAGCCTCTCTGTCCCCAGCATCAGCCTCTCTGTCCCCAGCATCAGCCTCTCTGTCCCCAGCATCAGCCTCTCTGTCCCCAGCATCAGCCTCTCTGTCCCCAGCATCAGCCTCTCTGTCCCCAGCATCAGCCTCTCTGTCCCCAGCATCAGCCTCTCTGTCCCCAGCATCAGCCTCTCTGTCCCCAGCATCAGCCTCTCTGTCCCCAGCATCAGCCTCTCTGTCCCCAGCATCAGCCTCTCTGTCCCCAGCATCAGCCTCTCTGTCCCCAGCATCAGCCTCTCTCCTCCCAGCCTCCTCCAGCACGCCATGCTCCTCTGCCGACACTCACACACCCGATCGCATACACTCACATACACACACATTGACGATATTGCACATACGCGCTCATACTCACAACATCCGGAGATACCACATGCTTCTGGCCATGTGATCCTCCGGCAGGTCCTGGAAGGTCACAACAGCACAGTATTGAGGCCGAGAAGCAAGCGATATCGCCGGATGCTGTGAGTGTGTGGATGCGATGTGATGTATGTGTGAGGTGTGTGTGAGAGTGAGTGTGAGCCGGTGTACACTGGTAACTATGATACACATCGGGTAACCAAGGGACCTTAGTTACCCGATGTGTATAATGTTTACCAGCGTTCACGGCCTCCGTCAAGATCCCAGCATCGCAAGGTTATGTCTGGCGCTGCTGGGATCCTAACGGAGCCGGTGTAGAAGCAAGCGATATCCCAGGATGTTGTGAGTGTGTGGATGTGATGAGTGAGTGTGATCTGATGTGTGTGTGTGTGTGTACTCACCTGGGAATCGGAGCTCCGTGTCAGTTGGGCCAGAGCGAGCGTGCATTGCGTGAGGGGGCGGGGCCTGCAGAGAGCCAGGGCGAGAGGCCAATCCGTGTGGGGGGCGGGGCCATGGCGAGCCCAGCGGCCAATCAGCTTTGTGTCACCGTAAGGACACAATTTTCGAGCATGACAGACAGACAGAATAAGGCAATTATATATATATATAGATTCTAGAATGCTGTATATAAAGGACTCGCTGTTGGTGGTTGCCAAATCTAGTGACCGGTTCCCTTTTAAAAGGATTTTAAACACTTCGTGCTTAAAAATCATAAAAACAGATTAATGATGAAAATAAATGGCATTTTTTATTTTGCACGAAATGCATGAATGTCGCTTGCCGTCTTGAACAATGTGGTTCAAAAAACATCAGTGAATGCCACAAGACAGTTTCAGAGTAGCAGTAGTGACATCTGCTGTGAATCTATAGCAAAATCTGCTTGTAATATATGAAAATTTGCTGAATCATTAGTATATTGCCCCATATCTGTGGCGTTTCTGCACAGTGCAGAAAGTTTAGCTCTGATGGTCCGCCTGCACTTCTCGGCGGTCCACAAGTTAAAGGGGTGGTTCACCCATATTTTGTCTAGATCGATATTATATTGAGACAATGTTTCTCTCAAATACCTTGTGTTGGCAATAGTGCCTGTGAGAGGCGCTATTGCAGACCGCTGTTCCCCGCTCTGGTGACATCCCCGCACATGTCACATCTGTGCGGCCAGCTGCAGTTTTCCTGACTCACTGAGCTGTGAGCGGTGTTTCACCGCTTGTCACAGCCCATCTGCTCCCTCCTTCCTCACAGCAGAACGTGCTGTGCTGTGAGGGAGGAGAGAGCAGATGGGCTGTGACAAGCGGTGAAACACCGCTCACAGCTCAGTGAGTCAGGAAGAATACAGCCGGCCGCAGGGATGTGACGTGTGCGGCACTTGACGGTGGCGTCACTGGAGTGGGGAACAGCGGTCTGTAATAGCGCGTCTCACAGGCACTATTGCCAACACAAGGTATTTGAGAGAAACATTATTTCTCAATATAATATCAAACTAGATAATAAAAAATATGGGTGACCACCCTTTTAATATCTGACATGGTACTGCTCCTTAGTGTGTTAGGCCTTCACATACCACCTTCAGTAGAAACTGCTCTAATTCTACAGTCTTCTAGACCAGAGGTTCCCAACTCCAGTCCTCAAGGCACACCAACAGTGCATGTTTTCAGGATTTCCTTAGTATTGCACAGGTGATAATTTAATCACCTGCAAAGGTGCTGAATCCAACACCCATGCAATGCTAAAGAAATCCTGAAAACATGCACTGTTGGTGTGCCTTGAGGACTGGAGTTGGGAACCTCTGGTCTAGACCTCTCCCATGTGCCTTTTAGGGTATGTGCACAAGATCAGGACCTTCTGCGTCCTGGATCCAGACCTGAGTGGCTGTGAATCTCCTCCACAGGAGCAGCTGCTCGAGCCCACGATCTGGGCTTGGGCAGTTGCGGTCTCTCACTGTGTTCTCCTCACAGGGAACAGCTGTCTCTCTGCAGGAAATAATGGACATGCTGCGGCCCGGGAAGCCATACTGCAGGTCTGTTTTCACTGGGGAAAAAAACATGCACAGTGGGCAGGAGATTTCGAGAAATCCCATCCACTGTGCTTGGACTGTACAACGCAGCGTTTTGGACACAGTGAAAACACACTACATCCAAAACACTGTGAATCCTCATCGTGGACACGCAGCCTTACCCTACTGCACAAGAAGACAAGCTATTACACAAGATATTCATTGCCTGTCGCCCCATATATCAGGGTTTTTCTGGCTCGCCTTACAGCATATCCTAACTCGTATGCTATATATATATATATATATATATATATATATATGAGTTAGGATATGCTGTAAGGCGAGCCAGAAAAACCCTGATATATGGGGCGATATATATATATATATATATATATATATATATATATATATATATATATATATATATATATATATATATATATATATATATATATATATATATATATATATATATATATATATATATATATATATATATATATATATATATATATATATATATATATATATAATAATATGGCTTGAAGCTTGTTTGGTTTTTTTTTTTCTCTCCCTGTTCATTAATTTCTATATTATCCAGCCGTTCATCACTTTTCTGTAGTTTTTAAGGGTTTGTGTTTTTACTTTTTTTGCTGGAAAAACTAAGATTTGTATTTTTTCCCTCCTGCAGAAAAACCAGCCATAGCACCTCCTGTTTTCGTGTTTCAAAAGGACAAAGGCCAGAAGGTAAGTTAAAGTAAAAGTTGTTAACATATTTGGTGTCATAGATAATAGCTTTAACTGGCTTGACTTAGCCGTAACTATTTTAGGTTAATCTCCTCATGTAGCTGTCATACAGAATGTCTTTAAGCTGTGAACCTGCCTGTACATCTTGTACACATGACCCTGCTACTAAGCTCTTGTAAAAGGCAAGATCAGAAACTAGGGAAAAAAAAATACCTCTTGAAGATGTTCTCTGAAACTTATTGAGGCTGTCACAAAATAGGTGCTATGTATCTGATCTCTGGGAAATACAGGGTCATGTGCTCCCTGTTGCTTAGAGGAAAACCTGGAGATCAAGAAAAATATCTTATTCTCTTTATTCTGCTGGTCAGTGTGGCCACGACATTGACGTTTATGTAGTTTTTCGGGTGTTTAACAATGTTTGCAAAATAAAAATATTAAACACTATTTTTTATATTAAAAAAAAAGTTTTGAGTTTGGCTCCAATCACTTTTTACTTTTTTTGTCTGTGGGACAAACTATAAGTAATGGTGCAATCTAAAAGCTTTTTGAATGCTTTATCGTTTACAGTTGTGGTCAACATTATCAGCCCCTTAAATGAGTACATATTATTAGGCTAGGTTAAAGGGAACCTGTCACCATTTTTTTTTTTTTTTTTGGTTATAAGCTGCGGCCACCACCACCAGGCTCTTATATACAGCATTCTAACATGCTGTATATTGGAACCCAGGCTGCTGTGAGAACATAAAAAAAACACTTTATAATACTTACTTAACGGTCGTGCAGTGGGCCTTTATGGGCGTCTCCGTTGTCCGGCGCCGCCTTTTTTTGGCCATCATTTGTGCTCCTTGTCTAGCCGCGGTGCATGACTGGTCCGACGTCATCCACACTCGCCGGCATTCAGGTCCTGAGCAGGGCAGATCAAAGTATTGTAGTGTGCCTGCACGAGACCGGCAAGTGTGTGTGACGTAGGACGGGTCATGCACCCAGGCTTCAGAAAGAGGACGAAGATGGCCGAAACAGGAGGCGCCGGACAACGGAGACGCCCATATGGCCAACCGCGCGACCGTTAGGTAAGTATTATAAAGTGTTTTTTATATTATACTCCCGGCCTGGGCTCTTATATACAGCATGTTAGAATGGTGTATATAAGAGCCTGGTGGTGGTGGCCGCAGCTTATAGGCCAAAAAAGTGGTGCCAAGTTCCCTTGAACACTATTGTTTTGTTTTCCTGTTCCGTTATAGGAGCATAAAAACAGAAGTTCAGTAAAAACACATCCCTCCTATGACACTAGTCCATCAACTTCAACCTATAACCTAACATTGATCCAAAGGAAGGTTAAATGCACTGTCAAAGGAAAACTTCTTTCGTGACTCCAAAATGTTCTAACCGTGCACAGTAGATTCATCTGTACTTCTTTCTGAAGATATTACCGTATTTTCCGGCGTATAAGACTGGGCGTATAGGGCGACCCCCAACTATTCCAGTTAAAATAGTTTGGGATCTACTGTATATACTGGAGTATAAGCCGAGGACCCTATATTGCCACAAACTGGGAACCCTTATTGACTCTAGTATAAGCCTAGGGTGAGAAATGCAGCAGCTACTGAAAATTTCAAAAATAAAAAGATCCCAATAAAATGTAATGTGCCCATCCTTGTGCCCTCTAGTAATGTGCCCATTGTTTAGTAATATCCCCTGCAGTAATGTGCCCATTGTTCAGTATTACCATCCTACACTGGTCTCCTTCTTGTCCCCTATTTTGCCATTGTTTACACACAATAAAAATTATCACCTATCCTCTGTTCCTGCAGTGTCCTCAGCTGCTTCTTGCAGACCACAGGCACCTAGATCTCTCGGTGATCTCTTCCGGTGCATGGAGCCGCTGCTGCAGGCTGCCATTATGGTTTTGCTGCAGTTGAATGCTTTCAGGCGGTGGTGTTACAAAGCTTTCAACTACTGTAAAGTGCTGACAGCAGTGGCGGCTCCGTGCACCGGACGTGATCATCAAGGGGTGCTTCTTGTGGACCACAGGCATATAGGCCCCTCTGAGATCGTGTCCAATACATAGGGCTGCCGCTGCTGTCAGCGCTTTACTGCAGTTGAATACTTTGCGCCGTCACCGTAAAGCATTCAAGTGCAGTAAAGCCATGATGGCAAACTGCACCCCTGTACATCGGACGCAATCACGTAGGGGTCTATGTGCCTGAGAGGAAGAGAAGGAGGTAATGGGATACAAGGGCGGGCCAGAGGGAAGCGCTACCGCTCTGATAGTCTTGGCGACAGGGAGGGCTAATTATACGCCCTCTCCCTAAAAGATGACACTCTGCATATAAGACGACCTCCGACTTTTGAGAAGATTTACAGGGGTTAAAAAAGTCGTCTTATACGCTGGAAAGTACGGTAGATTATTTATTTTTTGTTCCCATGGAGGACATGAACATGCAATTGCTTAAATGTTTGTATTGGGATATGTGCACAGTCTTTTTCAGACTGATTTAACCTACAATCCACCTGAAAAAGCGCAGCAAAAGCACCCCATAAAATAAACCATGAGGCACCGCAATGTCCAAACGATTTGCGCCAATGTTACATCATATGTCATGTCTTTGCTTCACGGTTCGGAACCCTGAAGAGTCAAAGACGTTAGTGAAGCCGGTTTAGGAAAACTACCCACAGTGCTTTACTGAAATGGCTTTGCCTGGAAAAAAACCCCCACTGCAGGGGCAACTGCGTCTAAAATATGTTGTGCACATATAACCTTATACTAGATTGGTCTGGCCACGTTTTCATAGTAATGGGAATCTGTCACTACCCTGTCTGAGAGCAGTGAAATGTAGAGATAAAGACCCTAGTTTCATCACTTATTTGCTACAGTTTTGATTTAAATCACTGTTTTATCTGCTGCCGGTCTACCGGTACTCTGCATCCTGAGCTCTGCAAAGCCCCACCTACACTACTGATTGGCAGCTCTGTACACTGTGCATAGGCAGAAAGCTGCCAGCTAGTGGTAGGAGCATAGTTAACTACTTGGCAACAGTAGTCCTCTAGTGATATAATCGGCTGATTAAAAGTTTGATGCACATCATGACTGCACTAAAATTGCAGCTTTTCTATATCTCTGAATGTGGTCCTGGAGACCACTGCTTGACAAACTTCTAACTAGTGCCTGCATTTGCTACAGCGCAAATCTTCAGCAGGGAATGGAGTAGGTGTTGTGGTGAGGCGCACAGGTGTACCCCACTTATCTGGCTCTCCTGATGCAGGAGTACGCCTCTCCATGAATCGGCAGCATTTCACTCCAGCCCATCTCCTTATCGAGAGCACTGTTCACGTACCTGGCCCAACATTTTCACTTTGGGGAAACGAGACCCTGCTGCATTCTGTTCTTGAGCATATTGCATGCTGCCCATTGGAGCAAGTAATGACATGTTCTTTATCAAACAGCTGCATCATTTGTCTTTGAGGAGTGAAGCTGCTTAGATTGCCTTATAGCCTTTTAACTGTTTAAGTAGCAGATCTGGTTTGGTGCAAATTTGTGACAAATGTCCACTACACATGAACGGGCCATATAAACCTTGTGTAGCTTGTACAACCCATAATAAGTGTTAACAACCCCCCCCCCCCCCCCCCCAAAAAAAAAACAAAAAACTAATATACATCCTGTTTTATAGAGGTCTGCTGACGGGTCAAGTCCAGAACAAGGTGAAGGTAAAAAGAGCGTTTCTTCCTATTATTATCAATACTGTAATGTTTTATAAACCGTATAATGCTAACACTTCTGTTTGTTCAGATTCCGACAAAGAGGATGGAGGTTACTTTCCACCTCCAAAACGAGAGCGTGCGTCATCCTTTTCTCAGTTTCCCCCTTCTCAGTCCGGTAAGTCTTAACTACAAGACTTCTTATTTCTCAATTATTTTTGTTTGCTGATGCAGTTTTTTCTGTATGTGATTGGAGCTAGCTGTTTTGCTTGAACTGCCACTAAAGGCAATATGGATCATAGAAAGCTATGCACGCAAGACCTTTTTAAGGCCTTGTTCACACACTGCGTTTTTACCTGCGTTTTTTTCTGCGTTTTTGCTGCAGAAATTTCTTGACAGGCTATGTGCGCACGTTGCGTAAATACATGCAGTTACGCTGCACTTTGTAGCGCAGCGTAACTGCATGCGTCCTGCGTCCCCTGCACAGTCTATGGAGATTGTGCAGGGGCCGTGCGCACGTGGCGTTTTAGAGCGCAGCGCTTCGGCTTCTGCCGAAGCGCTGCGTTCTAAGAAGTGACATGTCACTTCTTCCGTGCGCTTTGCCGGCAGCCCCTGCTCTGTCTATGGCAGGAGCTGCAGGCAGAGCGCATGGAATCGGCGCTTTTTTTTTTTTTTTTTTTTTCACTACGGACATTTCTGCAGCGATTTAAAGCGCACATGTGCTCTTCAGATCGCTGCAGAAATTTCTGCAGTGACTGTACGCAACGTGCGCACATAGCCAAAATGGTTGTAACCGTTCTGCAGACATTCCCCAGCAAAACTTATGGAAAAAAAGAAATAGCTGTGCGTATACTGTTTTTTGTTTTTTTTTTCTCAAAGTTTTTTTTCTGCAGAATTTTTGAGAAAGAATGAGCATGTCACTTCTTCTTTTATGCAGGTCCCTGCAATTTGTTGCTGTAGATAATGGTGAAAAAACCGCAGGGACCAAACTGCGGGGAAAACGCGGTAAAAACACATGAAGTTATTGGTGCGTTTTTGACCGCAAGTGTAGTAATCTTTCAGACTCAAGAAATTTCGTCAGAAAAATTTTTCTAGTGTGAACAGAGCCTTATAGCTTTTAGCATTTTTTTTCTTTGCAAAAAAAATGCAGTTTTTTTTTTTTTACTAGCATTTTGCTTTGCTGTTTAAATGACCTCTTTTTTACTTTTTTGCACATTATTGTAACCATGGTACAGTGGAACCTTGGATTACGAGTATACTTCGTTCCGGGAGTCTGCTCATAAACCAAGGTACTCTTATATCAAAGCAAATTTTCCCATAGGAAATAATTGAAACGCAGACAATTCGTTCCAAAACCCAAAAATATTTACTGCATTTATATATTTATTACAGTAATGCAAAATGTCCTGTGTTCATATAAAAGTATTACAGCACACTAATACAAAATACTGTACAGTAAAAACATATAAAACAAACTGCACGGTAGCTTATAATAGAATTGTTGGTATGCAGAAGGTGCACTATAGAGATAAAAAATGTATAAATAGGACAACCTTAATTCTAGTAGAATACACAAAAAACACCCCCCCAAATCTATTTTCCGCAAAATAACAGCAGAACTAAGCCAAATGTGGGGTAGGAATACTGCCCAGGCAATAGCAGAACAATACTGTATCCACAAATGCAAATTGATAAACGTGCTATATAGTATATATACTGTACAAAGGTATAATGTATACAGTACTTATGTGCAGAACGTTAACTACAGAGCGTGGTGAAAGGACAGAACCGGAAGTGTGCACGGGTGAGTATTTGCGCTTATTGCAAATCATTGCTCTTAAACCAAGTTACAAATTTTGCTCGTCTTACAAAACATCCAAGGTTCCACTGTATGTTTTTTTTTTTTTGTGTGCTTTTTTTTTTTTGTTTTGAGCAATCGTTGTGACCAAAAATCAAAGTTAAAAAGGACCATTCTCCAGGCCACTATACTAGTCATATCATGTAATACTGGGTGCAGAGTTGTATAAAAAGTAGTTTTGTTCTGTTTCTTTTTTTTTTTTATTTTTTTTTTTGTTGGAGGTGTTGTCATGTAAAGTTTAGGTTATAATTTAACTGGCATTCCCATAGATTTGTCTTTTGGAGCATGTATTTAGACTTGCATGAAGTTTACTCATCATAAACAGACCGTGTCATGCAGTGAAGAAACACACACCCTCCTCTCCATACGGATGTCTTCAGCTATGGTGTTAGAGATACAGCAGATCTAAATTATGTATGATTAAAAACACTTCTAGATCTCAGAACATGGCAGTCAGTGTGAGGGAATGGTTAGACCTCACAGGTTTGGGAAGATTGGGAAGATTATTCTTACAAAAAAGTCACACTTTCAAAATTTAAATTACAATATTTCTATTTAATTTTTATTATAAATGGCATGTAATCAAAACAGGGAAACAAAAAAACCCTTTAAAATGGGAATTTAAAGGTGAGGGGTATATACAGTAATTTATAGCCTAAATCTGTCAGTAATTCAATATACATTGCTCACAAAAAGTTAGATATTTGGTTTTTGGGTGAAATGTTATGTAAAATGTGACAAGTTCATGCTACAGTGATAGCTCATCGTGAAAGTAGGGCAATTGAGTAAAGCATGCAATGGTGGTTTCATCTCAATTTATTGAAACAAAAGCCAACAGTGGTGGGCATAGCTCAAAAGTAAATGTTTAACTTGTCATGTGGCCAGCACAGTGGCTCAGTGGCCAGCACAGTGGCTCAGTGGTTAGCACTGTTGCTTTGCAGCGATGTGATCCTGGGTTCAAATCCCACCAAGTGCAACATCTACAAGAAGTTAGTATATTATTCTCCCCATGTTTTCCTGGGTTTCCTCTGGGTACTACGGTTTCCACCCACACTCCAGACATGATGGAGAAAGTAGATTTTGGGTACTCACCGTAAAATCTCTTTCTTGGAGCCTTCATTGGGGGACACAGGAAACCATGGGTGTATGCTGCTGGGACTAGGAGGTGACACTATGCGAATAAGAAAGTTGACTCCTCCCACGTAGTATACACCCACTGACTGGAGCTGAGGAGATCAGTTTGTGTAAAAGCAGTACGAGGAGAAGCTTGAAAACTAGCACATTCCGGATTCATTGAAGTCTTAGAAAAGGGCAGGTGCTGTGTCCCCCAATGAAGGCTCCAAGAAAGAGATTTTACGGTGAGTACCCAAAATCTACTTTTCTTTATCGCTTCATTGGGGGACACAGGAAACCATGGGACGTCCTAAAGCAGTCCCCAAGGGTGGGAAGAGAAAAAACCCGAAAACAGGGTTAGGAGAGACCAGATTACTTGACCGGAACCTGGACCTAGACCCCGAAAGGAACTCCTACCCGGCCAGGGGCCGAAGTACAGGAGAGGAGTTAGAGTACTTAGGGAGCACTAAGAACTAGTGTAAAATGCATGGGTAATAGGATGATCAGGGAGAAACTGCATCCTCTGAGGCCTGTACGTAAGAAGCTAAGGAACTAAGGCGACTGACAGGGATAGGTCAGGCTAAGAAGAAAAGGCCCGACAGGCCCTGGTACTACGTTTGAGAGAGGAAGCATGAGCGAAGGACTGGGGCACCTGGTAGAGGTAGGTGCCAGGTAAGCGGAGGCCAAAGGAACCTTGGCCCATTATTGCCGCAGGATGACTAAACAGAAAACCGACCACCTGAGAGGGAGCAAGGGATTCGAGACATTTGAGAAAAGTGGAAGGGGATTCCGCCATAGGGGGACCTGACCTGTTGATTCCACAGCACCTGAGAGAAGTGATCTTACTCTAGTGGAAGAAACAGCCTGCAGGCGGGGAAAAAAATATGGGAAATAGTTGCCCTGTGTATGTAAGTGGTCAAGAGAACCTGTGAGGTTCGGAGAAAAATGACAAGGTTAAGGAACCAAGGAATTCAAAGAACCAAATCTCACTACGACGTGAAGGGAGTCCTAGCATCTATAATGATGTGACTGGGAAACTCGAACCCTGGAATCGGGTACTGGGTGACCATTGAGATGAATTATGGGAAGGAGAACCTCCATGGGAGAGGGCTCCTGTGAATGACAAAAGGCACAAGACCTGTGGAAGAAGGAAGAACCCTTTAGAGGGGGACTCCGAGAAAGGGGTCGGACTATGTTGTCGGCTGAAGCGCTAGCCGACCAGGGGAGTGACGCCTATCCCTGGAAGGTGGCAAGAAAGAATGAATGAAAAAATTTTTAATATTATTATAGAATGCGTCATCACGTCACAACAAGGAGTGACGACGAATGGAAGGAAATGTGTGAGAATATGAGAGTATAAATGGTCTGGCAGGAACTTGCAGGAATGGACAAGCGTCTGAGACCAAGCGGTGGCGAGTGTTCGCGGAATTTGGTATGTCAGGTGCATCGGAGAGAACTAGCATATCCCCAAGAGCCAACCCGAATGACTACGATAGGGGGGAAAACAGAGGGAGACTCGGGGCAGGGGAAAAGAAGACCCCTCTTGGCCTGAAAAGGAAGCAGGTCATGTCTAGGTGTTAACCGAGATTGGCAGATCAGGCGTGGACCAGTCGCTGTAGTGTTGAGTATTCGGCTGGAAACACCCAATGGTCTGAGCATTCAGGGCTCCCTGAAGAATTCTGCTGTGGAAAGTAGACAGACAGTTATATGAAACCTTACAGCTTGTCCGTAAGAGTGGGCCCAAGGGCTGGGCAGTCAGGATACTAGAAGTCCCTTGGTGAAGCTGGTCCTCCGTGGAATCAATACTGGTTAGACGATCCTGTGTCTGGTTCTTAACTTCCACCTGTTGACCGAGAAGGGAATAAGAAAATCTGATCTCTATCTGAAAGAGAGAAAATGTAAGTAACGATATATGGTTTTAAACCTTTACAGTGCCTGGTCGGAACCCTAGTGGGGGGTGCGGCCAAGGCAGTTCTAGACCAAGGAATAGGCAGATACCAGAGTTACCACGAACCATCCGGGGACGGTGGTAGGAAGTAGAACGGACAATCTACTGGTTAGTGGACAGAGCTGCACCTTGCTTACCTCATTTGAAGATCCAAATGACTGCTGCTTCAAGAAGCGATGCAGCCAGTGTACGGTCAAGAGAGGAAAAAACCTTACCATGTGGCTACCTAAGAGGAATGGTGCGAGGTTAGAGGGGGTCCCAGGCCACTGGGAGGCGACCAAATGAGAGCTGCTGCTGTTGTGCTGCATCAAAGGGTCCGTGGTTGCTGCAGGGAGTGAATCACACGACCCTCCAGTTAGAAGGTCGCGTGTTGCCTTACCTCAATATCACGTTACCCGTATGGTGCGAGGTAGGAAAAAGTCTGCAGATCGCTTGAAGAGAGAACTGGCCAGGGTATCCTGGCTTTCTTTCAGGTTACCTGAATGAGTAGTCTGAAGGAGATACCTGAGCCGCCAGGTGAGGTAGCACGTTTGACTCGCTGGGTCGTAAGCGGGCAACTCCTACCTGTTACGGTATCCAGCATCTGGTCTGGAGAACGCTGGCCTCTTGGATAGCGGACCGGATCATCGACTTTGAATACTGGCACTGAATGTGACAGTTGCTGCCGTACCTGAGACCACAGTCCTCGTCTCCGTCAAAGATGAAGGAGATACCTGACCCGCCAGGTGAGGTATTATGTTTGACTTGCTGGGTAGTGAGCAGGGCAACACATACCTGTTATGGTACCCAGCTTCTGGTCAGGAGAAACGCTAGTTCCCTGGATAGTGGGCAGGATCAGTGATCTTGAATCCTGGCACTGAATGCGACAGCTGCTGGCGGGCCGCCTCATGGGGCAGTGGTGGATGGAGCTCTCGCCTAAGTCGAAGATGAGCGGAAGGCTGAACAGGGCACTCAAGCCTGTTGCAGTATCCGGCTTCTGGTGCTGATAAGTGCTGGCCCATAGGTAAGAGGGCAGGTTCCCCAAATCACTCACGCTGTAGTAGACAGGGGGATATAGAAACGCTGCACACAACCTATATAGAGGGTACGTCTTAGAAATACTAGCACACCGGATGGTGGGTAGGTGGATAGAGCAAACACTGGATAGTGGATACTGGCACCCTGGGAGATGGGCCGACATATAGAGACACTGGTACACAGGCAAGTGGACAGGTCTATGGAACCCTCAATCAGAATGGCGGACGGGTTGATAGAAAAAAAACCCTTTAGCACACTGAAACTGACAGGTGCACATAGAGACCTAAGCCCCTGAACAGTGGGAAGGTTCACACAACGCTGTTACAGTGGAGTAGACAGGAGCGTATAGAAACCCTGTTACACTGAGTAATGTAAGGGCTTGTGAAAACCCTGATACGCCAAAGCAAAACAATGTATGTGGAAACGCTGGCCCACGGAACAGCGGGCAGGTTCCCCAAAGCACCTGGGTAATGGAACATCAGGATTGACGCAGACAGTGGCACACTGGGAAGTGAACAGGTACAGGGGGACGTTGGCACACAGTAGCAGGTCAGTGCCAAGAGGCACGCTGGTCCGCTGGATAGTGGACAGTAGGAGACTAGTACGCCGATGAAGACTAGTACAGAAAGAAACACCGGCACACTGGTGTCACTTGTGCACAGGTGGCAACTGCGCACTATAACCGTCAGGTGGCACGCAGAGACACTGACACATGGGACAGAGGACAGATACATGAACACACAGGGCGTAAGCATGGGACACACTGGAAGAAACTGACCGGTTCACGGAGACACTGGAACGATCACGGAAGGCCAAGTCATGGACCGCCATGTAACAACGTGTGTAGCGAGATGTGAACTTCTGATTGCTGGGTAGAGCGCTATAATCTATCCGTAACCTGACGGATAACCGGGAGTAAGGACAATAGCCTGGGGAAGATTTAGAATGCTGTAGAGACGTCCGTAATTCGTGCCACAGGCGCATAATACCGCTGGACACCTAGGATTAGTAATTAGTGCTATAGGCGGTAAATATCTGGGAAACAGAATGGCAAAATAACAATGAACACCCAGAAATCAGGAGCACATCTGGGCTAGGAGGATGTGTGTACAACACAGACAGAAGACAATAAAATTGTACGACATACGGCTGCTTCACAAGGCGGTATCCTAGTGAAAAGGCCTGTTCCCTCACCAACAGGACTGTAGTTCAGGTAGAACAGTACCCTGGAGAATGAGCCCTGAGGGGGGTTAGGGACCTGTTGGGGGGGCTCAGATGTAGCGCACTGAATGCTGCGAGAACGCTGACAGACCCCGGGGTCAGGGGAGCAGTGGCCTAATCGCTGCTAGTGGGGAGCGCAGGGTCCAGCACTGCCTGCGGGGAGGACTTGCGGCGGTGGCGGTACAGACGGCCTGGAGGGGCGCAGCGGTGCTAGGAACGCTTACCCGGCCGGTGAAGCGGGCCTGGCGGCGGCGCGAGCAGCGCTCACCCGGGCGGAAGCACGGGTGCTGCGGCTGCAGAGTCAAGGTACCCGGGCGGAGGATGTCAGATTTCGCGGCGGCGGCAACGCAGTTTACCCGGTGGGGGGAGCAGGCGCAGGGATGACGTGCGCCGAGGGTTGGCGCCCGGAAATGACGTCAGACGCCGGAGGACGACTGAGGCCGCGCGAAGAGAAAAGAGGCGGGAGATTTGAAAAACCCCGCGCGCGCGGACAAAATACCGGCTGGGGACACGGGCTGGAGGGCGCGCAGATACTGAGGGGACCGCAGAGCCAGGGGCTAAATTTTGAAGGTAGTCCGCCGGAGAGGGACGCCGTGCTTCTATGGAGCCGCGGGCCGCAATGGGGCCGGGGGTTAAAGTTTAACGACAGGCCGCCGGGGGGGGGGGGGAACGCCGGGTAGTGGACGCCACGGCAGGGGGGCCGATCGGAGGGACGCAGAGAGGCCGCACTACAGGAGCTACGGGTGGCCTGGGGTGGGGCGCTAAGGGAGATATGGGACCCCCTGACCCAAATGGCGAGGGGGCTGCGGGGATTATATAGACGGGATCCCTCCCCCTCATAACCCGGGACGGGGGAGTGCAGAGTACTTACCCTGAGGTCCCGGCTTGTCCTGATCCTGGATGCGTCCTGGAAGGCAAGGGAAGACATCTCGACGGTCGTCCCGGGGATAGGGAAGACCGGAAGGGTACCTCTCCATCCTAGGTACTGTCTTCGTCTTCCTACCCCACAATCAGGCTCGGGAGCGAGAGAGTCTTTGGGGAGAGGGGCAAGGACCATCCGCCTGTCCCTCTGTGCGGATGCCCCCCAAACCGCTTGGAAGTGTTAGGGGGGTAGGGTCCTGCCAGACAGACACGGAAGACAACGGAAGTGGCGGACGGACCCCACTTCTGTGCGACCGGTCTCTATGTGGGAGAACAGGGTGAGCGATTACACCCTGTCGCCCGATGAGCTGTGTCTGAAAAACAAAGGGAAAATATTAATAAAACACAACAATACAAACCTGAGGGGCTGAGAGCAGCCCCTGCGTGTCCAACCTCCTCGGACACTAAGCAAAAACTGATCTCCTCAGCTCCAGTCAGTGGGTGTATACTACGTGGGAGGAGTCAACTTTCTTATTCGCATAGTGTCACCTCCTAGTCCCAGCAGCATACACCCATGGTTTCCTGTGTCCCCCAATGAAGCGATAAAGAAATCTAGATTGTGAGCCCCAATGGGGACAGTGATGATGGCTGTAAAGTGCTATGGAATGTGATGGCACTATGTAAGCAAGCATAATAACGTTGCCTTCACTATCAATTACAGCTTTACAATGATGTCTACTGCTGTTCACAAGTAGTTCTTTTCTGCTGAGACATGGCATCCCACAGGGCGGCGCTCAGGTCATAGAGCTTCTGGGGTACAGAGTTATGAGCCTCTACAAAGCTGCTCAGCTAATCCCATAGGTTTTCCTTGAGATCCAGGTCTGAAGAAAGGGTAGACCTCCATTTGAGGTACCCCAGTCTCCAGCAGTAATTCCCTAATGATGTGACCTTGATGAGCTGGAGCATTGTCGTCCATGAAGATAAAATTAGGCCAGAGTTGTTCATCCAGAGGCACAATGGCTGGATTAATGATGTTACAAGTGCATCTCAATAAAATAGAATATCATCAAAAAGTTAATTTATGTCAGTAATTCAATACAAAAAGGGAATCACATATATTAGTCATTACAGAGGGATCTATTTCAAATGTTTATTTCTGTTAATGTTGAGGATTATGGCTTACAGCCAATGAAAACCCAAAAGTCATTATCTCAGAAAATTAGAATATTGTATAAGACCAACTGAAAAATTATTTTAAACTCAGAAATGTTGGTCAACTGAAATGTATGTACAGTAAATGCACTCAATACTGGGTCATGGCTCCTTTTGCATGAATTACTGCACCAATGCGGCGTGGCATGGAGGCGCTCAGCCTGTGGCACTGCTGAGGTGTTATGGAAGCCCAGCTTACTTTGATAGCAGCCTTCAGCTCGTCTGCATGGTTGGGTCTGGTATCTATCATCTTCGTCTTGACAATACCCCATTGATTATGGGGTTATGGTCAGGCGTGTTTGCTGGCCAATCAAGCACATTGATACTGTGCTTGTTAAACCAGGTATTGGTACTTTTGGCAGTGTGCACAGGTGCCAAGTCCTGCTGGAAAATGAAGTTTCCATCTGCAAAAAGCTTGTCGGCAGAGGGAAGCATGAAGTGCTCTAAAATGTCCTGGTAGACGGCTGCACTGACTTTGGTCTTGATAAAACACAGTGGACCTACACCAGCAGATGACATGGCTCCTCAAACCATTACTGATCGTGGAAACTTCCCACTAGACCTCAAGCAGCTTGGATTGTGGTCTCTTCACTCTTCCTCCAGACTCTGGGACCTTGATTTCCAAATGAAATGCAAAAGTTACTTTTCATCTGAAAACACCTTGGACCACTGAGCAACAGTCCAGTTCTTTTTCTCCTTCGCTGAGGTAAGACACTTCTGGATTTGTCTATTGGTCCTGAGTGGCTTGACACAAGGAATGTGACACTTGTAGCCCATGTCCTGGATACGTCTGTGTGTGGTGACTCTTGAAGCACTGACTCCAGCAGCAGTCCACTCTTTAAATCTTCACCAAACTTTTGAATGGACTTTTATTAACAATCCTATCAAGGCTGCGGTTATCCCTGTTGCTTGTGCACCTTTTTCTACCACATTTTTCCCTTCCACTCAACTTTCCATTAATATGCTTGGATACAGTACTCTGTGAGCAGTCAGCTTCTTTAGCAATGACCTTTTGTGGCTTTCTCTCCTTGTGGAATGTGTCAATGACTGCCTTCTGGACATCTGTCAAGTCAGCAGTCTTCATGATTGTGTAGCCTACTGAACCAGACTAAGGGACCATTTTAAACACTTAGAAAGCTTTTGCAGGGGTTTTGTGGTAATTGTTCTTGGTTTCTGAGATAATGACTTTTGGGTTTCATTGGCTGTAAGCCATGGTCATCAACCCTAAACAGAAACACTTGAAATAGATCACTGTTTGTAATGACGCTATATAATACATTTCCCTTTTTGTGTTGAATTACTGAAATTAACTTTTTGATCTAATTTATTTAGATGCACCTGTACATATCCCTATGCTAATTTGTTAATTGCATTAAGGCCCAGTGCCCACGCTGTGTAGTTTTGATGCGTATTTTCAGAAATCTGCAGCAAAATCTGCATGTCCATTGTGAAGCCAGCAAAGTCTGTAAGAATTCAGAAGTGCTGTGCCCACGTTGCTTATTTTTCCCTTGCATATTCGGTGCAGATTGGGTGCAGATTTCTGAAAATATGCGTCAAAATCCATGTAAAAATACGCAGCGTGGGCACAGGGCCTAAGGGGATATTCATAAAGAACTGCTCACTGTTTTTTTGGC
The DNA here is from genome assembly GCF_048569485.1 of Anomaloglossus baeobatrachus. Lineage (NCBI taxonomy): Eukaryota > Metazoa > Chordata > Amphibia > Anura > Aromobatidae > Anomaloglossus > Anomaloglossus baeobatrachus. The sequence continues at coordinate 383,030,624 of NC_134353.1, read as the reverse complement.
ACTACATTTGGTTAAATATATAGAAGTGTAATAGTTATGTAAAGTTCGAAGAATGGTATCATCCTCCTGTATCCACCATACAATTATCAGAAACTAATTAATTGTCTGGCACTCGCCCTTCGCAAAAAGTGCCTTTTTCGTAACAAAAAAAACTTTTTTGCATAGCTAAATCAAGTAGATGATGGTCTTCAAGGTTTTCTGAGCTTCCGTTCATTATCAGTGGAGGTACTTGAAATACATGACAGCTGAGATTTTGCCCATTCCTGTAATTTTTGTGTAATCTCCCTTGATTTGGACTTCCTCTCACTGATTTCACCTATATATAAACTTCTGACATATGCTGTCATAGCATCCCAGACAGTGTGAATAGAGCTTGGACCTATGTGTACTGTTAAATGTTCCAAGGATACGTTCACACAGTGAGCCTCCAGTGATCGGATTAAACTGCAACAGTCCACTTATTTATCCCATCTATACTTAATCTGTAACTGTACCTGCAGAGGGGAATGATGTGAGATACTTCTAGGCATGCATTCAACATTCTCTACATAGGACTATTTATGCAAAGTCTCTATTCTAGAGGACAAATGGTATGTTGAGTAACAAGAATACTGCTTTGTTGTATGTTCACTCACCAAATATCCACCAAACCCATTTCTGAAGGCATTCTTGATAATGTCTGTGTTGCTGTGTGGAACTTATCCCAATGTGCGTGTAAATACATGGTAAAATCCCCTATTTAGAGTTTTAATACCTGGGAATGTACATATAAAGGGGAGAATCCCTTTTAACACCTCACCAGAGTATGGAGGAGGCATGTATAGAGCCATTATGATTACTGAGATGTTCTATATAAAGCCATGTATAGAAACTGATTGGCCCTCCAAGTCCAACGCCACTCTTAGACATGAAAGTTATTGCCTTGAACCATGAGGCTCACACCGCTTGAATGGGTGGACTGGACTGAGTGGTATTCACATGACCTCCATCGGCAATGTAGCAGGTGTGTTCCTCTTTACCATGAGTGTCTGATAAACATTATCGCTGGGTGATATTTACTCAGCCACAAATACACTGCAGACACCTATGGATTTACCAACGCCTAATATTCCATGCTATGCCATATATGTTTTGCTACTTTGGACGATATTTTACGTAATTGACAGGATATATCTTATGTGACCATATCGGTCTTGATCTTTTGGGCATTATGTGGAGAGAAATAAAACCATGAAGAACAGAACAATTTAACAGACAGTACTTAGATATTCTGCCCACACTAAGAGAATTGGGACCACTTGTTACTCTGTGCACGTGTGACACAACCGCGTCAGTAACAAGCTTTACAAGAATACACTGTGCAGAATTATTAGGCAAATGAGTATTTTGATTACATAACTTTTATACATGTTGTCCTTCTCCAAGCTGTATAGGCTGAGAGCCAACTACCAATTAAGTAAATCACGTGATGTGCATCTCTGTAATGAGGAAGCGTGTGGTGTAATGAAATCAACACCCTATATAAGGGGGGGCTTAATTATTTGGCAACTTCCTTTCCTTTGGCAAAATGGGTCAGAAGAGAGATTTGACGGGCTCTGAAAGTCCAAAATTGTGAGCTGTCTTGCAGAGGGATGCAGTAGTCTTGAAATTGCCAAACTTTTGAAGCGTGATCACCAAACAATCCAGCGTTTCATGGCAAATAGCCAACAGGGTCACAAGAAGTGTGTTGGGCACAAGGTGCAAAATAACTGCCCATGAATTGAGGAAAGTCAAGCGTGAAGCTGCCAAGATGCCATTTGCCACCAGTGTGGCCATATTTCAGAGCTGCAATGTTACTGGAGTATCAAAAAGCACAAGGTGTGCCATACTCAAGGACATGGCCAAGGTAAGGAAGGCTGAAAAACCACCACCTCCGAACAAGAAACATAAGATAAAACGTCAAGACTGGGCCAAGAAATATCTTAAGAATATTTCAAAGGTTTTATGAACTGATGAAATGAGGGACTCTTGATGGGCGAGAGACTGGATCAGTAAAGGGCAGAGAGCTCCTCTTTGACTCAGACGCCAGCAAGGTGGAGGTGGGGTACTGGTATGGGATGGTATCATCAAAGATAGGTCCTCCAAAAAAAATGTTTTTAAGCTGTTCTCAGGATTGCTCACGGTGAGAAGCAGGAGCAAAGTGTAGTGCATCTGCCTCACATACCTACCAATAATAATACAATGGTCTGCACTCAGACTAAAGCAGATGATGGTGCATGTGAAAAGACGGCAATGCCCTAAAGTCAGATAATAATGAATTCAATGCACTCAAATTTGTGAATTTGCAAAGAGTAAAACAATAATTTATTGGAGCAAAGTGGTAAAGCAAACCTCCGATGACGTTTCGACCCACCGGGTCTTAGTCAAGTCTCTTTATAATGGGTGACTGTAGGGTGAAGGATGACGTGCACTGAGGCACTGAAGTATATGGAAAAGGTGCCTTGAGGATATGTGATTTACCACTTTGCTCCAATAAATGTATTGTTTCACTCTTTGCAAACTCACAAATTTGAGTGCAGTGAATTCATTATTATATCACATACCTGCCAGGCCACGCGCCCTGTAAAGTAAGCTTCTAGCTTAATGGGAGCTCCAATCTAATTCCCCTTTTAGCATTGCTTTTTTAAATGTATTGGTAGCAAGAACTTTGTCTTAAGTAATTTGTCTGAATTTATTTGGTGAATTGTGACCTTTTATATTTTAGTGACGAAGAACAATGTCTTCATGCCATCCAGCTTTTGTCAACCTTCCACAGGGAACTCTGATTCTGAACCAGGTAAGCAGTACGCTACATATCCTCCTGTAGTCCTAACTGTGACTAGTGGGCATATCATTTTGGCTGGACTGTAAGAATCAGTCACCTTGCGGCTGCTTCCATTGGAGGACATTTGGGAAGATGTAGAATCTTTCTCTTGGTCAGCAACCCAACCATCCTTGTCCTTGTTTTGTCCTGGTTCTAGAAGTCCTGTTTTGATCTCCATAGTTTTCCTTTTTTGTTCTCCATAAACCACACCTGCATTAGTAAATAAGTATGTGAATTTGTTTAGTGCTTCCTACTCTAACTTTGTCTGTAGATGTAGTTTTTTGTTTCGTGTGACTGTCAAATTTGATTTAAAGCAAAATTTAAACAGAATGTGCTATAAATGTTTGTTTGATAGGAGGTCCTATTTATGGGCGCTACACACTTCTTGAAAACAGGTTGTCTTTGCTGTACTAGGAACAAAGACATGGGTGTGCCTCTTTTCAACCATTTCCATGAGAGGTTAAACAAATTAGAGAAACCCATGCTACTTGGTGGTTTTTCAAAACTCCAATAGAAATGAACGTATAATCATTGCATGTTCAACCCTCTTCCTTCCAACAGAAGATTGGGGCCCTGTTTGTTTTTTGCATAGATGTGGGACCTGCAGGTATCAGGCATGGATATTTTGAGAATATCTGAGATCGTCATACACACTAGGGTTCATGTTTTTGGAAGAAACCAGAGTAAATGAACGCATAGGAGAGCATACTTCCACAGAATGTTTTTCAGGACATCTAAGGGGGAGGGTGGCATTTCTCCTGGTGGAGAGTGACCTACTGCTGTAAGGAGTCTTGTAGGCCATGCAGTGCTCCTCTGAGAAATTAAAATGTGCAAATAAAGTTGTCAGAAGGAAGAGTATTTGATCTCTGGAGCAAAATCGGAGCTCCTGCTTTGGAGGAGCAACACCCCCAAATAAGAGTGCAAATGAGGTTTCTGGTTTAGCTTCTTGTCCTAAGTTATGTGGCATGGCTCATTAAAGAGAAACTCTCAGCAGCATTTTGCTATCTAAAGCACAGACTGGGCCCAATTATCGCTGTTACACTAATTATAATGATACTTGTGAAGAAACCCATTTTGTAGATATTGTGTAAAGAGTGTTTTTGAAGTTTTCTTGCTATCAGAGCTTTGTCCATTGGGGAGGGCCTGTTAGACAGGCCTGTTGGTAGGGTATTCTGCACTGCCTCAACCCCTCTGCTGCCTCTGATGTCTTTATTATCTAACTGGGTTTAACTTTTGTGCCAGAGGCTGGCCTAGCCACGGGCAGCAGTTGTGAACATTAATCTCCTGAAAGTCTTCTTCAGGAAAATGGAGCTGGTGGCAGCACATGCACTGATTTCCATCTTTGCTCAGTGATGAACGAAGATCATGCTCCGCCACTAGCAACATTTTACTGAAGATCAATGAGGTCTATCTGCGCAAATGCTGCCCGTGGCTAGGATGATGCCAATGCGAAACTTAAGCAAAGAAGACTATAGACGAGCCTGCATTGCCGAATACCCTACCCACAGGCCGGCCCCAATGCACGATGCTATGATTCCAAGAAAACTTCAAGCATGCATTACACAATCTACAAAATGAAATTTCTTCAAGTATCATTTTAATCACACCAACAGCGCCAATATAGCCCTGTCTGTAATTTAGAGAACCTTTTCAGCAGGATTTTGCTAAGACCTTTTCAACATTGCACATACCAGTACATCCTATTTTGCAGTGCGTTCCCGTTACAATCATATGGGCACAGGAGCTGTGCACGTGCGATCGCTGCCGGGAGCTCAGCATAAGTGATAGCCGAGCTCCTGCTTTCACAGCCAGGGACATTAAACATGAAAAACCTCTAAAATTTCTGAATGGCTGGTTTTTGCTCATTCTGCCTCCCAAAAAAAACCAGAATAAAAAGCGATCAAAAAAGGTTGTGCCCGAAAATTGTACCAATAGAAATGTCAACTCATACCGCAAAAAAAGCATGACTGTCGGCAGAAAGATGAAGAAAATCTAGCTCCAATAATATGGTGATATGAAAACTTTTTTAAAGCGTATTTTTAGTGTATGATAGTAGTCACAGTGGCGAGATAACATGCTAAATGGGCAGACTAGTTGGAGAATGAACACCCCTGCAGCTAGTCACAGCCCTAATTAGCATCTCAAAAACTGTCTTAAATACTTTTTTTCTAAAGATCTATTTGTGTGCTACGACAGTGAAGGAAAGAAGTATTTGATCCCTTGCTGTTTTTTTGTTTTTTTTTTGTTTTTTTTTTGTACGTTTGCCCACTGACATAGACATGAACAGTCTATAATTTTAAGGGTAGGTTAATTTAAACAGTGAGAAAATATCCAAAATAAAATCCAGAAAATCACATTGTATAAATCATATAAATATATTTGCATTGAGAAATAAGTGTTTGATCCCTTTGGCAAACAAGACTTACTACATGGTGGCAAAACCCTTGTTGGCAAGCACAGCAGCCAATGGTTTTTGTAGTTGATTAGGTTTGTGCACAGGTCTGGAGGAATCTTGGTTTACTCCTCTTTGTAGATCATCTCTAAATCATGAAGATTTTGAGGCTGTCTCTTGGCAATTCTGAGCTTCAGCTCCCTCCATAAAAGTTCTATAACTAGGCCACTCCATGACCTTAATGTGCTTCTTTTTGAGGCATTCCTTTGTTGCCTTGGCTGTATGTTTTGGGTCATTGTTTTGCTAGTAGACCCAGCTACGACCCATTTTTAATGTCCTGACGGAGGGAAGGAAGTTATCCCTCAGGATTTATGGTACATGACTCCATCCATTGTCCCATTTGATGCGGTGAAGTTGTCCTGTGCCCTTAGCAGAGAAACATTTCCATGGTTTCCACCTCCATGCTTGACAGTGGGGACGGTGTTCTTTGGGTCATAGGCAGCATTTCTCTTGCCCCAAACACGGCGAGTTGAGTTAATGCCAAAGAGCTCAATTTTTGTCTCCTCTGACCACAGCACCTTCTCCCAATCACTCTCAGAATAATCCAGGTGTTCATTGGCAAACTTTTAGACGGGCCAGCACATGTGCCTTCTTGAGCAGTGGGACTTTGCAGGCACTGCAAGATTTTAAGCCATTACGGCGTAATGTGTTACCAATGGTTTTCTTGGTGACAGTGGTCCCAGCTGCCTTGAGATCATTAACAATTACCCCCCCCCATGTACTTTTAGGCTGATCTCTCACCTTCCTCATGATCCTGGATACCTCATGAGGTGAGATTTTGAATGGTGCACAAGATCGATGTTGATTGACACTCATTTTATATTTCTTCCATTTTCTTACTATTGCACCAACAGTTGTCTCCTTCTCATCCAATGTCTTACTTATGGTTTGTAGCCCATTCCAGCCGTGTGCAGGTCTATGATCTTGTCTCTGACTTCTTAGAAAGCTCTTTTGGTCTTGCCCTTGTGATAGAGGTTAGTCTGACTGAGTCTGTGGAAAGGAGTCTTTTATACAGGTGACAATTTGACAGCTGCCTTTAATGCAGGTAACAAGTTGATTAGGAGCCAGAACTCTTAATGGTTGGTAGGGGATTAAATACTTGTTTCTCTGAAAAATCCAAATAAATGTATAAGTTATACAATGTCCCACAAAATATTTAAAGCATTAAAATTAAGTTTAAAAAATGCAAAATTTTCAACAAAATTCCAATATTTTTCACAAGTTAAAATTTAAAAAGTGTGAACCTAAATTTACCGCTAACATGAAGTATAATGTCAAGAAAAAAAGTCTCAGAATTGCTGGGATCCGTTGAGTGAGTTATTACCTCATAAAGTGACACTGGTCACAATTGTAAAATTTGGCCTGGTCAGGAAGGAGAAAACAGCCTGGGGGTGAAGGGGTTAGGCCTTGTGCGCACTAGGCGTTTTTAGCGGCGTTTTTTACCGCGTTTTTGTGCTGAAAACGCAGTGACATTGCTTCCCCAGCAATGTCTATGGGTTTTCATAAGTGCTGTCCGCACACATATATTTCATGAAATAATTAAAAAAAAGGGCTTCTCTATATTTTTGGTTCCCAGCCGGGTACAAATAGGCAGCTGGGGGTTGGGGGCAGCCCGTACCTGCCTGCTGTACCCGGCTAGCATACAAAAATATGGCGAAGCCCATGTCATTTTTTTTTTCTTTTTGGGCAAAAAACTGCATACAGTCCTGGATGGAGGATGCTGAGCTTTGTGGTTCTGCAGCTGCTGTCTGCTCTCCTGCATACACTAGTGAATGGAGGATGCTGAGACTTGTAGTTCTGCAGCTGCTGTGTGCTCTCCTGCATACACTAGTGAATGGAGGATGCTGAGCCTTGTAGTTCTGCAGCTGCTGTCTGCTCTCCTGCATACACTAGTGAATGGAGGATGCTGAGACTTGTAGTTCTGCAGCTGCTGTCTGCTCTCCTGCATACACTAGTGAATGGAGGATGCTGAGCCTTGTAGTTCTGCAGCTGCTGTCTGCTCTCCTGCATACACTAGTGAATGGAGGATGCTGAGACTTGTAGTTCTGCAGCTGCTGTCTGCTCTCCTGCATACACTAGTGAATGGAGGATGCTGAGACTTGTAGTTCTGCAGCTGCTGTCTGCTCTCCTGCATACACTAGTGAATGGAGGATGCTGAGACTTGTAGTTCTGCAGCTGCTGTCTGCTCTCCTGCATACACTAGTGAATGGAGGATGCTGAGACTTGTAGTTCTGCAGCTGCTGTCTGCTCTCCTGCATACACTAGTGAATGGAGGATGCTGAGACTTGTAGTTCTGCAGCTGCTGTCTGCTCTCCTGCATACACTAGTTCTGCAGCTGTCTGCTCTCCTGCATACAATGAACATTTTGAAGAAGGAAATGACATCAGACCTTTTTTTTTTTTTTTTTTTTTTTCATCAACAATCTTTAATGGCATTGTGCACTGATTAAAAACGCAGTGAGTAAAAACGCAGCAAAAAACGCACCAAATCGCGGCAAAAACGCATGCGTTTTTGCCACGTTTTTTAGCCGCGGGTGCGTTTTTTTTAGACAAAAACGCACATAGAAACGCAGCGTGAAAAAAACGTCTAGTGCGCACATACCCTTAGAGTCAATTTTGGCTTTTAGGATTGTTACATCCAATAGATGGTGCCAGAGATCAAATCCTCTTCAGTCTTTAGAGGCAATTAGCATATGTCAGGACAGGCATTTTTTTCAACTTGGTAAATAACCTTTGTTGGGAGCAGTCTCACTCGTATTACCGACATAGAGCAATGTGTGTCCTGTCCAGACCCCGAAAACCGCAGCCATTCCATCCGAAGACCCTACAAGAATTGTATAGCTCCAGTTTAATGAGTGGAGCCGTCTGTGTGATCTCTACTGATGACCTGTACCCTGCTCAATGTACGTGATGATGTTACATTCACTTTATGGCTGCAGATCGTCCGTTTTTATTTTTCTTTATTGTTCTTTAGCCAGATTTTAAATAAGAAAATACTGATTTGCTAACTGCTCGTAATTTGTCTTTTTAGAGGAAAAAAACAGTGTCTTCAGACTTAAACCCCCCACACTTATTCACGGACAGGCCCCCAGTGCAGGTATGGATGTTTTTGGGTTTTTTTCATTTGTAGATTGGTGTATTTGTTTCTTTTGGAAGGGTCCCCTTTTGATGTAGTGTGTTTGGTCAAAACACAAAGCTTTGCACACAATATGTATCTTATGTGACCAGCCATGCATTGATTTCTACTGAGGGCTGGGTAAACTTGGCCTGTATACGCCATCGTACTGAACTTGACACACACACACACACACACACACACACACACACACACACACACACACACACACACACACACACACACACTAAAAGGTCCCATACAAATTAGACGAAAAGGCACTCAAACATCTAGATTGGATGACTGGCTAAGCCTGTATCTTATATTGGGGACCTCCTTCCCTCCCCTGGCATTTGATAGGGAATTTGCATTTCCCATCATTGTCTTCTGCATTGAAGACCTATGTTTATATGGGAGTCTAGAGAAACTGCTTTTGGCCAACAGCTGTCTAGTGTGTGTCTGTGTGTGTTAAAGCTGCTGATCAGACAGTATGATTGCACAGGTGTGCCTTAGGCTGCCAACAATTATAGGTCCTCTTAAATGTGCAGTTTTGCGCTATTGGGGAGAACTGGGGGATGGGGATGTGGTGTAAAAAAAAAAAAAAAGTCAGTCTGGTGTGACCACCATTTGTATCACGCAGTACAGCACATCTCCTTCGCATGATCAGGTTGTTGATAGTGATTTGTGAAATTTGGGTCCGCTCCCCTACAATGGCTGTGCGAAGTGCCTGGATATTGTCAGGAGCCTGAAAATGCTATTGCAGACGCTGATCCAGAGCATATCAAACCTGCTCAGTTGGTGACATGTCCGGGGCGTATGCTGGTCATGCAAGAACTGGGATGGTGCAACAATGGACCTCGTCACGATAGCGCTGTGCATTCAAAATGGCATCAATAAAATTCCCGTATTTGTTGTCTATAACATACGCCTGCCCATACCATAACACCACTGACACTATAGGCAACGCAATTCACAACATTGTCATCAGCAAACTGCACAACCACACAACACCACACACTGTCTGCCCTGTACAGTGAAAACCAGGATTCATCCATGAAGAGCACACCTCTCCAACATGCCAGACGCCATCAAATGTGAGAGTTTGCCCACTCCAGTCGGTTAAAGGGCACCTTTCAGTCAGGTGAAGACCTCAGTGAGGACGACGCACATGCAGATGAGCTTCCCTGAGACCGTTTCTAACAGGTTGTGCAGACATTTCTTTATTCTAACATTGTTGCAGCATCTGTTTAGCTGGCTGGTCTTTGGATGATCTTTGAGGTGAAGATGCTGGAGGTACTGGGCTGGTGTAGTTACACGTGTTCTACAGAGGCCGGTTGGAAGAATTGCCAAATACTCTGAAATGCCTTTGGAGATTGTTTATGGTAGAGAAAAAAAAAAACATTAAATTCATGGACAACCGCTCTAGTGGACATTCCTGCGGTCAGCATGTCAATTGGGCGCTCACTCAAAACTTGCAACATCTGTGGCATTGAGCTGTGTGATAAGCTGCACATTTTAGATTGGCCTTTTACTGTGGCCAGCCTAAGGCACACCTGTGTAACAGTCATGCTGTCTAATCAGCATTTTGATATGCCACAGTTGTGAGGTGGATGGATTATCTCAGCAATGGAGAAGAGCTCACTAACACAGATTTAGACTAATTTTTGAACAATATTTGAGAGCAAATGGCTTTTGTGTACATAGAAAGTCTTAGATCTTAGTGTTCAGCTTGTGAAAAAAGTGTTTTTATATTTTTGGTGTGTAAGTGGGTTTCATGGAACTTATATTTTTTTTTTTTTTTTTTTTTTTTTTTTTTTTTAACCCCCAAACATGAAAGTAAGGTTAATATAACTTTCTTCATCGTTCCTTATGGGAGACCCAGACCATGGGTGTATAGCTTCTGCTTCCGGAGGACACACAAAGTACTACACTAAAAAGTGTAGCTCCTCCCTCCGAGCATATACACCCCCTGGATGACCACATCTAACCAGTTCAATGCTTTGTGTTCAGGAGGCACACATCCACACATGCATTCTCATCTGATTTTCATTTTTGGAAAGCGTTTGAAGAAAAGCGGGTCCAATCCTGGACTCCCGGCATGTCCCTTCTCACCCCACTGTGTCGGCGGTGCTGTTAAGGTTGATTTTACAAGGCTGGAGCCTTCACATGCCACGCTCCTTCACCATCCCCTGAGGCTCTGGCTTGAAGTGGGAGCCATCACGGTTCTCACTGCTTTGCAGGAGACCGGTCTCCATCCGCAGCCCTTTCAGGATTCTGCCGGACGGAGCGCTCACCCCCCCCCCCCCCCCCCCCATGGACCTGGCCCTGCGTCTCACAAGCTAAGTACTGAGACGTTATTACCACAGAAAGTGGTCTTTCCAGGGGTCCCTTGTACTTTATATATTGGGGAGTGTGTGTTATGTGACTGTGTTAACATTTCCGGTCGGTTCTCCAGTTTTCACTGGAGAACCGCGCCGATGGTGCCTGCACGCTGGCCGCATGTTTAAATCTAGGCCCCGGCTTCGCCTGAGGCCTAGTTTCGATTTCACTGCCCCTGCATGTCAGTCATGCAGAGGGACAGTGCGGCTCCGCCCAGCGGCTGTTCAGCACAGGGAAGGGACACTCCTCACTGAGGAAAGTTTCCCTCCCCTGTATACCTCATTTGCCCTCCGGACCCCGCTCTCAGAGTAGGCCCCGCCCCCTCTCCTCACTCCGGCGCCATTTTATCAGCGTTCTCAATGTCTGCATAACCACATTGTGACAAATGGGGGCCTGGGCTGGGGGATCTGGAGGGCACAGAGATGTCTCTGTTAAACGGTCTGGCAAGCCACAACCTCCGGTTGTGGAGCTGCCTATATACTCTGTTTATATACTCTGCTGGGGGTCATTCTGGCCAGAGCCCCCACTTCTGCAGCATGTCTCACATCAGAGCAAGGCTGCAAGGCTGTTCTTAGTATGCACTGCATGTAGGCTCGTACTGCCTGTACCGAGCACATAACCACATTGTGATGCTTGCTCTAACATAGTGGTTCCTCAGCCTGGAAGCTCATCAGTGGTCCCTCCGGCTGCTCCGGCTCCGGTGGCTGAACCCCCGGTTTGGGTAGAATCCCTCTCTCCAGGGGGCAGCTGTCCCGGACACTGCTGAGCATGCATCAGCCCCCTTCTCAGGGCGCTTCTGCTGCTACGGCTTGCTCAGCAAAGCTCACACGGGATTCTTCTTCTGGTCTCAGACCCCGTCCTCCTAAAATGGAGACGCAGGGTCCCCATTCCTTCCTCGTCCCGCGGCTCTGATTCACGAGCTGACTCGCAGGACGAGGAGGATGCCTTTTACTAGGGGCTCGGACGCTACTTCATGTACCCCATTGATCTGTCCGAAGGTGACGCAGATGCTAATGATTTGATTGCGTCCATTATATTTGTACTGGACCTCAATCCGCCTGTATCAGGGGAGCATCCCCCTCTGGCAGAAAGGCATCAGTATACCTTAAGAGAACAAGGAGCGTGTTCCTTAACCACTCCAGTTTTTCAGGCCACTGTGACCAAGCCCAGAGCCTGTCCTGACAGACGCTTCCCAAAGCGTGGTTCTGATGACTGTTTTCCCCTTCCACCAGAGGTGGTCAAGGAGTGGGCTCATTCACCAAAGGTGGACCCTCCGGTGTCTAGTCTTTCAGCCCGGACAGTTGTATCAGTGGCTGATGGCACCTCTCTAAGGATTCCATTGTCCGCCAGGTTGACCTTCTGGCCAAATCTATATATGAGGTGGCAGGGGCCTCGTTTCCCCATCTTTTGCAGCAGTGCGAGCTCTCAAAGCCATCTCTGCTTCTCTGGAGGAGATGTATTCCCTCACAGGGACTCTATGCCCGAAATGGTTGCCTTAACTTCCATGCTTCAGTCTTTTCATCCTATGCCATGTCTGCCATGCTGGAGACTGTCACCGCACTGCGGTGGCCTCGGCTATTTCCCTCGCTATCCGCAGGCTCCTGTGGCTTCGAGAGTGGAAGGCAGATGCTTCTTAAGAAGTTCCTTGCTGGGCTCCCTTTTGCTGGGACCAGACTATTCGGTGAACAACTGGATGAAATTATTAAGGAAGCTTTTGGGCAGGAAGAGTACTTCCATGCCACAAACCCAGGAAACCTGTCCAGGGCAGGAACCAGTCGAGGTTTCGTTCCTTTCGTTCCTCTACTGGTCGTCCTCTAAGCCCCCGGCCTCGTCCACTAACTCTGTCAAGGACCGTAAACCAACTGGCGCATGAAGCCGCGTCCTCAGAAATCCGCAGGAGCTGCTGCCACCAAGGCAGCCTCCTCTTGATTATCTGGCCGCGCTAGCAACGTCCTTTGGTCGGTGGCAGGCTCTCCCACTTGGGCGACGTGTGGTTTCAACACGTCTCCGATCAGTGGGTGTGGGATACCATCTCCCACGGCTACAGGATAGAATTCTATCCAGCCCGCCAAACAGATTTTTTTCTGTCAACTCCCCCCTGCTCCAAGGCCGCCGCCTTCTCACAGGCCGTGGCATTCTTGCAGGCCAATGGAGTAATTGTACCAGTTCCCGACTGGGAACGGTTCTGAGATTTCTACTCAAATCTCTTCCTAGTCCCCGAAAAGGACGGTGCCTTCCGACCTGGATCTCAAGCTTCTCAACAAGCATGTTCAGGTGCGGCATTTTCGCATAGAGTCTCTGCGATCAGTCAATGACCCAAGGAGATTTCTTAGCATCCATCGACATCAGAGATGTCTATCTGCATGTGCCAATTGCAGTTTTCACACCAGCGTTGGCTACGTTTTGCAATCGGAGAGGAACATTTCCAATTCGTGGCTCTCCCCTTCGGGTTAGCCACGGCCCCTCGTGTATTCACCAAGGTCATGGCAGCAGTGGTTGCGGTTCTGCACCTCCAGGGGTTGGCAGTGATTCCTTACCTGGACGACCTTCTATTCAAGGCTTCATCCATTGCAGACTGTCAGCGGAGTGTCTCGCTCACTCTCGCCAAGCTTGTTCAATTCGGGTGGCTTGTCAATCTGCCCAAGTCCACTCTGACCCCGACCCAGGAACTTACGTACCTAGGGATGCAATTCGAGACTCTGCCGGCACTCGTGAAGCTGCCCTTAGTCAAACAGCAGTCCCTTCTTCTGGCGGTGCGCTCTCTGCTGAGGCCCCGCCGTCATTCCATCAGGCACCTCATGCAGGTGCTGGGTCAGATGGTGGCGTCAATGGAAGCGGTTCCCTTTGCCCAGTTCCTTCTGCGTCCCCTGCAGCTGGACATTCTCCGCTGTTGGGACAAGCGGACCTCTTCCTTGCACAGGCTGGTGGCTCTGTCGCCACAGACCAGGAGCTCTCTTCAGTGGTGGCTTCGGCCCCTCTCTCTCTGTCCCAGGGACGCTCCTTTTCTGGCCCCGTCCTGGGTGATTCTCACCACGGATGCCAGTCTATCCGGCTGGGGAGCAGTGTTTCTCCACCACCGAGCACAGGGCACTTGGACTCCGTCCGAATCAGCCCTCTCGATCAATGTGCTGGAAATCAGAGCTGTGCTCCTAGCTCTCGTAGCCTTTCACCACCTGTCGGCGGGCAAGCACATTCGAGTCCAGTCAGGCGGGACTCGCAGCCGCCTAGCCTTGTTGGAAGTTCAACGTATCCTTCAGTGGACGGAGGACTCCAAGTCCACCATATCCGCGGTCCACATCCCAGGCGTAGAAAACTGGGAGGCAGATTATCTCAGCCGTCAAACCGTGGACAGCGGCGAGTGAGTGGGCCCTGCATCCGGCAGTGTTCCAGTCAATCTGCCGCAAGTGGGGCACTCCGGAAGTGGATCTAATGGCATCCCGGCACAACAACAAGGTCCCAGTTTACGTGGCTCGCTCCCACGATCCTCTGGCCTTGGCGGCGGACGCGCTGGTTCAGGATTGGTCCCAGTTCCGTCTGGCCTACGTGTTTTCCCCCTCTAGCTCTCTTGCCCAGAGTCCTGCGCAAGATCAGAATGGAGGGCCGTCGGGTCATAATCATTGCTCCAGACTGGCCCAGGCGAGCTTGGTGCCCAGACCTGCTCCGTCTGTCCGTAGAAATGCCGTGGCATCTCCCGGATCGCCCAGACCTTCTCTCTCAAGGTCTGTTTTTCCACCAGAATTCTGCGGCTCTCAGATTGACGGCGGGGCTCTTGAGTCCTGGATCCTGACGGCTTCAGGCATTCCTTCCGAGGTCATCTCCACTATGACTCGGGCTCGGAAGTCTTCCTCGGCCAGGATTTACCACAGGACTTGGAGAATTTTCCTGTCCTGGTGTCGCTCTTCCGGCCATGCTCCTTGGCCGTTTTCCTTGCCGACCATCCTGTCCTTTCTACAGTCCGGTCTGCAGCTAGGACTATCCCTCAATTCCCTCAAGGGACAGGTCTCGGCTCTGTCAGTGTTGTTCCAGCGGCGTATCGCCCGACTGACCCAGGTACGCACCTTCATTCTGGGCGCATCTCACATCATTCTGCCTTACCAGCGGCCTCTGGATCCCTGGGACCTTAATCTGGTCCTCACGGCCTTACAGAAACCCCCCTTTGAGCCTCTTAGGGAGGTTTCATTGTTTCATCTTTCACAGAAAGTGGGCTTTCTGGTGGCCATAACTTCTCTCAGAAGAGTCTCTGATTTGGCTGCGCTCTCTTCGGAGTCACCCTTTTTGTTTTTTTTCACCAAGACAAGGTGGTTCTCCGTCCGACTCCGGGCTTTCTCCCCTAAGGTGGTGTCTCCTTTCCACCTTAACCAGGACATTTCATTGCCTTCCCTTTGTCCGGCCCCTGTGCATCGCTTTGAGAAAGCGTTGCATGCTTTAGATTTGGTGCGGGCGCTCCGGATCTATGTGTCACGCACCGCTGTTCTTAGGCGGTGCACCTCTCTTTTTTTGTGCTGACCACAGGTCAGCGCAAGGGTCTCTCGGCTTCTAAACCGACCCTAGCTCGTTGAATTAGGTCGGCCATATCCGATGCCTACCAATGTTATCAGGTGCCTCCCCCGCCGGGGATTAAGGCGCACTCGACCAGAGCTGTCGGTGCCTCTTGGGCTTTCAGGCACCAGGCTACGGCTCAGCAGGTCTGTCAGGCTGCCACTTGGTCTAGTCTGCACACCTTTTCGAAGCACTACCAAGTGCATGCTCATGCTTCGGCAGATGCGAGCTTGGGCAGACGCATCCTTCAGGCGGCTGTCGCCCATTTGTGAAGTTAGGTTTTGCCTACTTCTCAGTTTCTGTTTTATTTCCCACCCATGGACTGCTTTGAGACGTCCCATGGTCTGGGTCTCCCATAAGGAACGATGAAGAAAAAGAGAATTTTGTTTACCGCAAATTCTTTTTCTTATAGTTCCGACATGGGAGACCCAGCACCCTCCCTGTTGCCTGTTGGCAGTTCTTGTTCTGTGTGTTTTCACCGGCTGTTGTTGTAGACAGAGGCTCCGGTTATTCCGGGTTTTACTCTCTACTTGTGGGTGGATGTCCTCCTTCAGCTTTTGCACTAAACTGGTTAGATGTGGTCATCCAGGGGGTGTATATGCTCGGAGGGAGGAGCTACACTTTTTAGTGTAGTACTTTGTGTGTCCTCCGGAGGCAGAAGCTATACACCCATGGTCTGGGTCTCCCATGTCGGAACTATAAGAAAAAGAATTTACGGTAAGTAAACAAAATTCTTTTTTTTGTGACAATCTTCAGTTTTACATGAATGAGTTGATGCAAAAATGAATACATCCCACATCAAAAAATTACTAGATTTTGTGTGACAGCCATGATTTTTAAAGACCTAGTCTTCTGGGCATGGAGTGAAGAAGTTGGCGACCTACTGTAACAGCTATCTTTTTCCATTCTTTAGGAATGACCTTTTAGAGGCTGGATGAAGAATGATGCTTGTCTTGTCTCTTCAGAATTCCCCATAGCTGTTTTGATTGGGTTCAGATCAGGGGACATGCTTGGCTTCTGAATCACTTTCACCCTGTTCTTCAGAAACGCAACAGACTTTTGTTTTGGGATCATTATGTTGGAAAAGCGCACGTCATGAAGCTCTTCATAGACACTGCCACCACAATGTTTCACTGTAGGCAATACAATTACAACAATGAAATTAGAAAAATGTATCCTGTTAAGGCAGAGTCCTTATGTGAGGCTACATGAGAGCACCTGGTGTTTGGGTGCTGCACTTAATTTATGGTTTGAATTCAGATGTACTGTTGCGTATTGAGCGAGAAGATGCTACAGTCACTCCGTGCTGTTAGTAGATGTGAATTTTTCCCACATGACAATGATCCAAAATACATCCTAAGGCCACTGGCATTTCTGAAGAACAGGGTGAAAGTAATTCAGGAGACATACTTGACCACCGATCTGAACACAACCAAAAAGCTATGGAGTACAGTGGAACCTTGGTTAACGAGAACAATCCGTTCTGGGAGTGTGCTTGTTAACCAAGTTACTCGTTCAGCAAAGCAAGATTTCCCTTAGGAAATCATTGCAATACAGACAATTTGTTCCACAACTTCTTAAATGTCCCATCCTGGTCCCCTATTGTGCCATTTTACACATGCACAAACACGTACAAACACACACGCACATTATTATGCTCACCTTCCGTTCCATTCCATTGACTGTCTCCTGGGACTTGCTGTTCGCTAGTACGGGCTGTGTATCGGGTTACCATCACAACGAGGGAGGAACTTCTGCTGCCAGAGCGCTGACGTCAAAGGCAGGAGCCGCTTGCCTCTGATTGGTCAGCGCGCTGCCTTTGAGTAGCGGTGACAGGAAGTTCCTGCTTCATCGCGATGCTTGCCGATACACTGCCTATACCGGCGAACTACAGGACCCAGGAGGCCAACGATGGAACGAAAGGTACACATAATATGCTCACCTTACCTTCTGTTCCATCGCCGGCCTCCTGGGTCTTGTAGTCCGCCGGTATATCTAGATGAGGGAGGAATCCTCGAGGCGAACTACAAGAACCATGAGGCCGGCGATGGAACGGAAGGTAAGGTAAGCATAATACTGTATGTGTGTGCTTGCGTGTTTGTGTGGACTGTAAGAGCAGGTCAGAGCGCGGTGGATGTACGGAAAAAGAAGTTTGTGCGGTGAGTATTTCGCTTGTACAGCAAAGCTTTCTTGTAAACGGAGTTACAAATTTACAGAAAGCTTTGCTTGTTAAGCGAAATTCTCGTTAACTGGGTTACTCGTTAAGCGAGGTTCCACTGTATTCTGAAGACACAAGTTGTCATAACTCTCCATCCAGCAACCAAACTCTAAAGTCGTTCTTGAAGAATGGAAACCTATAAATGTTGTAAAATGCCGCCAACTTGTTCACTCCATGCCTAGAAGACTTGGTGCTGTCCTGAAAAATCATGGAGGTCACACAAAATACTAGATGTAGTAGTTTTGCATGTGAGATGTATTCATTTTTTCCATCAACTAATTTGAGTGAAACTGAATTTTTTTTTTTTTTGTTTTACACAGTAAAAAGTCCCATTTCCACCACTATATAATATGTAGATCAGACTGTATTTAATCATTGCTGGTGTAGATCTAAATAAGACCGCGTGTTACGTCCTATCCTGTCATAACACATAAGCCCCAACCAATCGCATCTTTCAGATACTGTTTGTAAATTGTTTAACACTAGAAGTCCCAGAGAGGGGTTATTTAACATTTCTACCATTTGAACCCTATGGAGCTCGAAATTCCTGGGACTTCTAGTGTTAAATGTTCGGGAGCTTCCAGACACTTTGCCGAGAAACACACCGGTATAGAGATGGTTAACCAACCCATTAGGGTGGAGATTAAAAACAAAAACTTCTGGACCGGGAAACCTGGTGGATTTATGTTGTAATCAAGCTCTTCACTGGGTATTAATATTTTACTCATATAGGGCTATTAAAGGGGTTTCCCCACAAACGTTCATTTTAAAGTTTTATTTTAATCAATAGATCTTAGAATAATAATAATAATAATAATTTTATACAATTGGATGTATTTTTATTTATTTTTTTTTAAAAAAAAAAAATCCTGTGCTGAGATCTTTTCTATGTGTCTCTGCTATGTACAGTGTAATGGCCGTGTCTGACCATGCAAATTATTCTTTCTAGGAGTTAAATTACTTTTTAAAATACATAGGGAAATGCTTTATATGATCCCATGCTGTGCTGTCTGTATACTCTTACTGTTTCCCCTGCCCAGGAGCTGTGCTATGATCAGACAATGTCCCTGTACGATCAGACACAGCCATTACACAGAACATAGCAGGGACACATATATGTAAGATTATCTCAGCACAAGAACATTTTTTTTATTTTAATTTTTAACCCCTTCACGACCTTTGACGGATACTTCCGTCATGGTGCCGTGGTACTTAAAGACCCATGATGGATGTATCCGTCATGGCCAAATCGCGGCACCGGAGCCCCGGTGACTGCGATCTGTTCACACAAACCGCAGATTCGGGAAGGAGGGGACCTGTACCTGACCTCAGGAGGGGTGGTGGCTCCTCCCCGGACCTAAGGAGGCTGTGATTGGCTGAGCGGCGTTCGTCAGCCAATCACGGCCACTGTAATGTTTTAGCCATTGAAAATGGCTGAAACATTTGAAATCCAGCCATGATCAGTGCAACTGTAGCACTGATCATTGGCTGGAGCTGGGTGACCTCATTTGGCTCACCCTCCCCCCAGCTCCAGCAGCTCTGATTGGAGAGACCGGCCTTGTGACTGATCTCTTTAATCACCGTGGACCTGGGGCCGGTGACCGCCCCCCTCAGCTTCACTTGTTGGTCCTGGAGCACGCCAGTGCAGTGTATACAGTACAATGGCAGTGTGACATGGATCCATCCTGTAAGGTAACCATCTCCAATCTCACCTCTACTGAGCATGCCCAGAAACCAGCCTGGCGTGATCAGAGTCTCTCGCCCCTCTGCGTTTTTTGACGTCTGTAAAATAAAAAAAGCATGTTAAAAAAAAAAAATAACCTCTTGTGAAAGTACCCTAATTTCGTAAAGGCTCTCTGCTTAATGACAACCTCTTCTTCCATATGGCGCCCATGCATCTCCTGAATACACTTCTAAGCCTTTATGTTGCCTAGACCTTTTTTAGAATTTATTTTTTTTTCTCTGTGAAATTATGGGTTTTCTAGACTAGGTACATTTTTCGTTATTACCAGATGTTTGTATGGTTCGCCTAATACTATACATTAACCAGAATAATTTTCACTCACAAGTAACCATAAATTGTGTTTGGGCATTTCAGGGCTCCCGAGCCAGAAACCCAAGGAACAGCAACGCAGCGTGCTACGTCCAGCAGTGTTACAGGCACCGCAACCCAAGTCTTTTTCCCCACCATGTAAGCAACAAGTAATGTCACCAAAAATGTTTAGTTACTGCTTTATATGACATATTTTGAGTTAATCTTGTTTATTCTTTCCCAGTTCTCAGCAGTGGAACTAATGGCATTAGCGTGTCCTCCGAAGCTTGTGGTTCATCTAACAACATTTCTACAAGTCCAACTGCCCCACCACATAGCTTTGATAAGGTAGTCTTTTTAAAGTCAATCTGTAAAGACGTTGTCCGATTAGGCGAGGGCGACATGTCATTCGTCACTCAAATCAGTGGCACGGTGCAATATAGAAAGTAATCTGGTGTCGTGTTGCGACCTGCGACATACTGCAACACAAAGTTGCATATTTCCAAATGTGTTGGATTTATTTTCTGCTGGTCACAAGTCGCAATGCGAGCCATATGAGCCTTGCATACAACTTTTCTGCATCTTGGGTATTTTATTTACAGCAAAATTAGAGCTGTAAATAGTCTCAACGGCCAGTCACACAATGGTTTTGTCATTGTAATGTATAAGGAGAATCTTAGTAATAGATGGTAAAAATTGACATTTCTTTGTCGCTCCATTGGGAGACCCAGACAATTGGGGTGTATAGCTTCTGCCTCCGGAGGCCACACAAAGTATTACACTTTAAAAAGTGTAACCCCTCCCCTCTGCCTATACACCCTCCGGTGCATCACGGGCTTTTCAGTTTTATGCTTTGTGGGGACAGGAGGTCGACTTCACTCGACAGGAACGTCTCTCTTTCCCTTGCAACCAAGACGTCACTTCAGTGGTGTGGCTCCTTCCCAACTCTCTGTCGCAGGGAAAAGCCTTCCTACCCCCCACCTGGGCTGTGGTCATGACGGACGCGAGCCTGTCAGGGTGGGGGGCGGTTTTTCTCCACCACAGGGCTCAGGGAACCTGGACTCCGATAGTCATCCCTTCAGATCAATATTCTGGAGATAAGGGCAGTGTATCTAGCCCTATTGGCCTTTCATCGGTGGCTGGAGGGCAGGCAGATCCGGATCCAGTCGGACAACGCCACGGCCGTCGCATACATCAACCACCAAGGCGGCACTCGCAGTCGTCAAGCCTTCCAGGAAGTCCGACGAATTCTGCAGTGGGTGGAAGCCACAGCTTCCACCATCTCCGCAGTTCACATTTTGTGAGAGCACTCCGGCTCTACGTGTCTCGCACGGCGCCCCTGCGCCGTTCAGATGCGCTCTTTGTCCTTGTCGCTGGCCAGCGTAAGGGTTCGCAGGCTTCCAAGTCAACCTTGGCTCGATGGATCAAGGAACCGATTCTTGAAGCCTACCGTTCTTCTGGGCTTCCGCTTCCCTTGGGGCTGAAAGCCCATTCTACCAGAGCCGTGGGTGCGTCCTGGGCATTGCGGCACCGGGCTACGGCTCAGCAGGTGTGTCAGGCAGCTACCTGGTCTAGTCTGCACACTTTCACGAAACACTATCAGGTGCATACCTATGCTTCGGCAGACGCCAGTCTAGGTAGGCGAGTCCTTCAGGCGGCGGTTGCCCACCTGTAAGAGGGGGTCGTTTTCGGCTCCTTTTATCGAGGTATTCTTTTACCCACCCAGGGACTGCTTTTGGACGTCCCAATTGTCTGGGTCTCCCAATGGAGCGACAAAGAAGGGAATTTTGTTTACTTACCGTAAATTCCTTTTCTTCTAGCTCCTATTGGGAGACCCAGCACCCGCCCCTGTTCCCTTCGGGCTGTTGTTCTTTTGTGTACACATGTTGTTCATGTTGAATTGTTCTTTTGGTTCATGGTTTCAGTTCTCCGAACATCCTTCGGATGGAATTTACCTTAGACCAATTTATAAGTTTCCTCCTTCCTGCTTTTGCACCAAAACTGAGGAGCCCGTGATGCACGGGGGGTGTATAGGCAGAGGGGAGGGGTTACACTTTTTAAAGTGTAATACTTTGTGTGGCCTCCGGAGGCAGAAGCTGTTGTCTGGGTCTCCCAATAGGAGCTAGAAGAAAAGGAATTTACGGTAAGTAAACAAAATTCCCTTCTTTGACCTCACTATGCAAAACACTGATGAGATTTGTTTGCGCACGTGAAAACCGCAGACCTCTGATTGAAGCCTCGTGGTGACTGTTGGCTGACTTTTACCTCCACCATCCCTGTAAGCTCTGTTGGAGCGTGCGTGTGTTCTAGTAAATGTAGCCTAAAGCCACTGCTGAACATCTTTTGGTGTTCAGTCCCTTTCTGTGGAGCACCCATGTTTCCCAAGAAATGATGGCTGTGTTAGGCACATAACAGCTGACTAAGACTGCTTTCACACTTGCGTTGTTTTGCATCAGTTGCAATCCGTCACCTTGAGGAAATACGGTATCCTGCAAAATGTTTAGCAGGAGTCCGGTTTTTTTTTCCCCCATAGACTTGTATGGACGACTGATTGCGACTGATGGCCTTGCGTTGCATCCGCCGCATGACTGATCAGTCGTGGAACAACTTACAGTTGGGCAGTAGGGATGCAGCATATAGCATTTTTTTAGAGCGGCGTAATATTTTTTTTTTTTTTTTTTTTTTTTTTTTACTGCGCATGCTCAGCTCTTGTTTAATCATTGAAAGCAATTTCATTCTCTCGGCGGCTGAACGATCAGCTGATACCCCAGAGGCCGGCTATTGTGAACGATCAGCTGATGGCCCGGAGGCCGGCTACTGTGAACGATCAGCTGATGGCCCGGAGGCCGGCTACTGTGAACGATCAGCTGATGGCCCGGAGGCCGGCTACTGTGAACGATCAGCTGATGGCCCGGAGGCCGGCTACTGTGAACGATCAGCTGATGGCCCGGAGGCCGGCTACTGTGAACGATCAGCTGATGGCCCGGCGGCCGGGTGATCAGCGGATCGTTTACAATAGTCTGCCTCCAGTAAAACGGTAAAACAACTGAAAACAACACTCTCTGCAACGCATCTGTTGCATCAGCCACACGACTGATTGTGACGGATGCAAAACAACGGAAGTGTGAAAGCAGCCTAGAAATGAGTGGAGCTCTGCTCTGCCCAAGGTTATCAATCTGTGAAATTTGCGGTCAATCTCTGACTGCATCATAAGCAGCGTGCGGCAATGTGGTTGCCATGATAGCCAAGGGTCTGCTGAAGTTGCCAGTGCCTGTGGCTTTGCTTCGTAGGAGAGCGTGACATTGGCTTTATTCAATAATACTGCGGTATTGCTGTGTAGTACAAGTGATCGGCTAAATGGGACTAATAAACACCGTAAATATTTAATAAATAAATTCAGACCTAGCAAAATATAAAACTAATTGGGTCCATAATTGCGGTAATGAGAAATCAAAATACTGGAATTCCATTTATTTATATTTGGGCCACTGCAACAAGAATACAATAAGTGGCACTTTCAAACCTCTTCCTGCAAAACAAGAGCCAACAGACCGCTCCAATGACCGAAAAATTTGTTTTTCTGTAATTTCGCCACACTTGGACACTTCAAAACAACTATCCCTCTGACGGAGAATGACAAAAAGCTATAGGGGGTCGTAATAAAAGAAGCAAAGACCAAAAATTTCATAGTCGAGATGGGACTAAAAAGGAGGATGGATATTTTTTTTTTTTTTTAAACAACAAGGATTATATATCTGCTATTAAGACACAGTGGGAAACCTCCATAAACATCAGATCGTTGACTGGTCCTGCCAAATGATGTGTGTCTGTCTATGACCACCTTAGACTTTCTATAAGATATGATTTAATATTATGTAATTCCTAGACTTTCTTGTATTATTATAATATGATTTATTATGTAATTCTTGTACTTTCTTGTATTATTATAATAATATATATTATAATAATATTATTATAATAAATATATATATATTATTATAATGATGGCCCGGAGGCCGGCTACTGTGAACGATCAGCTGATGGCCCGGAGGCCGGCTACTGTGAACGATCAGCTGATGGCCCGGCGGCCGGGTGATCAGCGGATCGTTTACAATAGTCTGCCTCCAGTAAAACGGTAAAACAACTGAAAACAACACTCTCTGCAACGCATCTGTTGCATCAGCCACACGACTGATTGTGACGGATGCAAAACAACGGAAGTGTGAAAGCAGCCTAGAAATGAGTGGAGCTCTGCTCTGCCCAAGGTTATCAATCTGTGAAATTTGCGGTCAATCTCTGACTGCATCATAAGCAGCGTGCGGCAATGTGGTTGCCATGATAGCCAAGGGTCTGCTGAAGTTGCCAGTGCCTGTGGCTTTGCTTCGTAGGAGAGCGTGACATTGGCTTTATTCAATAATACTGCGGTATTGCTGTGTAGTACAAGTGATCGGCTAAATGGGACTAATAAACACCGTAAATATTTAATAAATAAATTCAGACCTAGCAAAATATAAAACTAATTGGGTCCATAATTGCGGTAATGAGAAATCAAAATACTGGAATTCCATTTATTTATATTTGGGCCACTGCAACAAGAATACAATAAGTGGCACTTTCAAACCTCTTCCTGCAAAACAAGAGCCAACAGACCGCTCCAATGACCGAAAAATTTGTTTTTCTGTAATTTCGCCACACTTGGACACTTCAAAACAACTATCCCTCTGACGGAGAATGACAAAAAGCTATAGGGGGTCGTAATAAAAGAAGCAAAGACCAAAAATTTCATAGTCGAGATGGGACTAAAAAGGAGGATGGATATTTTTTTTTTTTTTTAAACAACAAGGATTATATATCTGCTATTAAGACACAGTGGGAAACCTCCATAAACATCAGATCGTTGACTGGTCCTGCCAAATGATGTGTGTCTGTCTATGACCACCTTAGACTTTCTATAAGATATGATTTAATATTATGTAATTCCTAGACTTTCTTGTATTATTATAATATGATTTATTATGTAATTCTTGTACTTTCTTGTATTATTATAATAATATATATTATAATAATATTATTATAATAAATATATATATATTATTATAATAATATATATATATATATATATATATATATATATATATATATATATATATATATATATATATATATATATATATATATATATATATATATATATATATATATATATATATATATATATATATATATATATATATATTAATATAATTTTTTTAATTCCCAACCTTTCAAGAATAACTCCTCTGCTCCCTCTGTTTATCGAGTTTTATGAAGGCTCATTGATCAGGGCTGGTTGCATCCTGGACGGTCGGTGTGCTGCGGTCTCTTACTTGTGTTTTTTCCTACGAAGGACACTTGCGACTCCGTGGGTGCAGCCTTAGGGGACTTATCTGTGATTGTTATAGTATTGCAATGCATTGTAAAATTACTAGTCTGGGAAGACAATGGCATCTATAAACTGTCACCATTGCAGTGCTTGCTGTATAAAACTGCACGTGTAGGGGGCAGCCTCGGCTCTTGAGCCCACTGCATGTTATAAATTATATGCTATGGGGTTAACTGACTAGAAAGATGTGTATCCAAAACAAACATTCTAATTTATATTTTTTTTATTTATTTATTTATTTTTTTTTTTTAAGTCCGTCGATGCTCAGCCAGAGTCAATGACTAGTAATATTGGTGCTTCTGAGGGTTCGGAGAGGGGTGAACAGAATTCTCAGTCCTTTGTATTCGGTCAGAATCTTCGTGACAGAGTAAAGGTAAAGTCTTCGTTTAAGATGCTACTACTATCCTCTCCCAATCCCCCTACCTCCCCAAGATTCATTTTTCCAATCTTCCATTTCCCCCCCCCTTTTTTTTTTTTTTTTTTTTTTTTTTTTTTTTAAAACTCCTTTTTTACTTTATTTCATGACGTTTCATTGCTTTTAACTTTTTTTTTAATGTATGTTCTTAATTTTCCAGCTTGGAGTAGAAAGTAAAGATTCCCTTGATATGGAAAACTTTGGGCCACAAAGTGCAGATGCTCCAGCACAGACCAATTACTTTCTGCAATACATTAGCTCCAGGTGAGTTCATTGGAGTTTTGCTACAGGCAAGCCACAGCAGAACTACCACTGTAAAGTCTGCAGTGTGATTTTACTCAACAGGTATTGTTGCAAAAATGTTACTGGTTAGCTGCACATTTCAGTTATTGCTTTGCAAGGGGTGAAACATGCACTGACACCTGCCCCTTTAACACATCAGTTTTTTGCCTTCAGTCACAATCTGTTTTTTCGACGGATTGTGGCTTAACTGATGCAATGGATCCGTTTTTCGACGGATCCGACTACCTGGGGCTACATAATTAAAGCATGCTCAGTTAAAAAAAAAAAAAAAAAAAAACAGAATCAGTCGCCTGATTCTCTCATTTGACGAATGACTGATCCTGCGCCCATAGGCTTCCACTCTACTAAACGACGGACGGCGACTCATCCGTCGCTGTCCATTTTTTCGACGTACACAAAAACATTGCCGTGGATGTTGTCTCCGTCCAACGGACAAACCTTTTTCGACGGATCCGTCGAACGGATGAAATGTGATGCCATCTGTCGCTAATTCAAGTCGATGAGAAAAAAAAATGGATCCTGCGGCATCAGTCGCCGGGTCAGCTTTTTTTTTTTTCTTTGTCGCTCCATTGGGAGACCCAGACAATTGGGTGTATAGCTATTGCCTCTGGAGGCCACACAAAGTATTACACTTAAAAGTGTAAGGCCCCTCCCCTTCTGGCTATACACCCCCAGTGGGATCACTGGCTCACCAGTTTTGTGCTTTGTGCGAAGGAGGCAACACATCCACGCATAGCTCCACTTTTTAGTCAGCAGCAGCTGCTGACTATGTCGGATGGAAGAAAAGAGGACACATATAGTGTCCCCAGCATGCTCCCTTCTCACCCCACTGTATGTCGGAGGTGTTTGTAAGGTTGAGGTACCCATTGCGGGTACGGCGGCAGGAGCCCACATGCTGATTCCTTCCCCATCCCTTTTTACAGGGCTCTGGGTGAAGTGGGATTTACCGGTCTCCAGGCACTGAGACCGTGCTCCATCTACAGCCCCTGGAGAAGATGCTGGATGGAGCGGAGTACATCAGGGACATGGCCCTGCTTCCTCAAGGTACTCTGTGTCCCCGTGCATTTGGCGCTCACACCGCAGCATGCTGGGTGTTGTAGTGCGCCGGGGGACATCAGCGCTGCGGCGCCTGTGCCATGGCCTCATTCAGCTTTGCTGAAGCAGGCTCACTTATGGGAATTGGTCGCGCCGGCCGCTGGGACTGCGGCGCGGCTGGCACTTGTAGTGCGCCGGGGACTTCAGCGCGGCCTGCGCTTTTACGGCGGCCGCGCTGATAACTCGAGTCCCCGGCTTCTGGGCCTAGTCTCCCTTCGTTACCGCCCACAGCCCTGACAGTCAGGGTAGGGGCGTGACGCTGCATAGAGCAGAGCTGAGAGCTGGAGTATGTTTTGCATACTCCACCCCTCTCACTGTGTGCACTGTGAATCCGGATTCCCGCACTTTCTCAGGCACGCCCACGGCTTCCTTCTCTACAAGGACACCGGCAGCCATTAGTGTCAGTTTCTGTACGATACAGAGACAAGTGTGGAAGACCCTGGCATTCTGATAGTCACACAATCGCTGTAACAGGCGTTAAGCAGCACCTGTGGTGCTAACCCCACTAGTGCAGAAGTGCACTTATAGATATGCTTGTACTATATACATTGCACTGTTTGGTCGCACGTTGTATATACCCTCCTGGATTATGCGGAGGAGTTATCAGCATATTCTCTGTGTAAAACAAAGGTGCAGAACCACATGTTTTTCTATACAGCTGGTACAGCATGTACGGCTATACGGCCCCCATTGTATGCACTAATGGCCAGGGGATGAGGACGGTGTCTGCAGTATTTACTGACAGTTTTTCTGAGACTATGGCTATGATACTAGAAGCCTAGCAGTCCGGACATGTCTCTCACAATATGGGCACTGTTGAATCATTGATCCATGGCCCCCCTCAGTGTGAATAACTAACAGCTCCGGGAATGTCACACGCATCCCAGAGTCACGGCTCTGCACGGACGTCAGTCCCAGACAGCCTAAGTGGGCTCGCTATGAGCGGCCTCGGTTTCATCAGGGTCCTAACAGAAGGACTCGCTGTGTAATGAGGCGGAAGTAGCGGCTCAGGATTCTGATCCTGAGACCGCTCTCAATCTGGATACACCTGATTGTGACGCCATAGTAAATAATCTTATAGCGTCCATCTATAGAATGTGGGTTATTTCTCACAGCTCCTCCAGTGGAGGAGTCAGCTTCACGTATTTTTCTGGACCACTCTGCCTTCAGAGAGGCAGTCCAGGAACACCACGCTTATCCAGATATGCGCTTCTCCAAACGGCTTAGGATACACGTTATCCCTGTCCCCTGACTTGGTCAAGGACTGGACCCAATGTCCCGAGCGGCATCCTCCAATCTCCAGGCTTGTAGCTAGATCCATAGTTGCAGTGGGAGATGGAACTGCAAACTCAAAGATGCCACTGACAGACAGATGGATCTCTGGTCGAAAGCCATCTATGAGGCTGTCGGCGCACCGTTGGCTCCGGCATTCTCTCCCTTGGGGCACTCCAAGCTATTTCAGCTTGTCTTACACAGATTGACACGGTTACACGTACATCTGTGCCGCAGGTGGCATCCTTAACCTCTCAAATGTCTGCATTTGTTTCTTACGCGATTCAGGTTGTCCTGGACTCTGCGAACCGTGCGGCGGTAGCCTCCGCTACTCCGTGTTTTTAAGCAGAGCCGGGTCTGCTCGTTAAGTGAATGGAAGGCAGATTCTGCTTCCAAAAAAGGTTGCCTAACCAGTTGCCTTTTTCTGCTGACCGACTGTTTGGTGAGCGTTGGATGTAACCATCAAACAGTCCAGGGGTAAGGATTCATCCTTTCCTCAGCCCGGACACAACAAACCCCAACAGAGCAAGAGGCAGTCGGGGTTTTCGGCCTTTTCGAGGCTCGGGCAGGTCCCATTTTTCCTCGTCCAAT
Source organism: Anomaloglossus baeobatrachus (assembly GCF_048569485.1). NCBI lineage: Eukaryota > Metazoa > Chordata > Amphibia > Anura > Aromobatidae > Anomaloglossus > Anomaloglossus baeobatrachus. Next base: position 383,001,950 of record NC_134353.1, on the reverse strand, counting down.
GTGGACTCAAAAGGATCAGAGGAGCTAAGATTCTTAGCGGGCTCAGTCTCGCCCAAAAAAGCGACAGTCTGAAAACCCGCTTCCAAGGCGGCTTCCTCATGACTTGCGGCCTCGGTCGGTAGCAGGCTCTCCCGCCTTGGCGATATTTAGCTGCCATAGGTCAATGACCATTGAGTGTGAGACATTCTGTCTCACGGGTACAGGATAGAGCTCACTTCTCGTCCTCCAACTCGATTCTTCAGAATTTCTCCACCTCCCGGCCGGGCCGCTGCTCTTCTGCAAACAGGGTGCACTCTATAGGCAGAAAGAGTGATGACCCCCGTTCCTCTTCAGGAACAAGGTCACGGTTTTTACCCCAAATTCTTTGCGGTACCTATAACAACGGGCCGTTCCGTCCCGTTCTGGATCTAAAAATGCTCAGCAAGCTCGTGGACACCAGGCGGTTCCGGATGGAATCCCTCCGCCATGTCATCGCCTCAAGGTCCCAAGGATATTTCCTAGCATCATTAGGCATCAAGGATGCTTATCCACACGTGCCGATTGATCCAGAGCACTAGCGTTTCTACGCTTCGTTATAGGAGACGAACACCCTCTGTTCGTAGCTCTACCTTCCGGCTAGCGACAGTCCAACTGGTCTTCGCCAAGGTCAGGGCAGCAGTAGTCACAGTCCTGCACTCTCAGGGCCAGGTCCCGTATTTAGACGATCTACTTGTCAAGGCACTCTCTTAGGAAACATGCCAACACTGCCCGAACGTTGCGCTGGAGACTCTCTAGAGTTTTGGGTGGATCATCAACTTTTTAAAGTCAGATCCGACCCCGACCCTATCGATAACATATCTAGGCATAGAGTTTCTTACTCTTTCAGCGATAGTGAAGCTGCCGCTAGACAAACAGCATTCACTACGGGCTGCAAGCTCTTCTTTAAGAACCAGTCGCACACATTGAGACGCCTCATGCACTTCCTACGTAAGATGGTAGCAATGGAGGCAGTTCCTTTCGCGCAGTTTTACTGCGTCCACTACAATGGGACATTCTCCGCCAATGGGACGAGGAGTCGACGTCCCTCAACAGAGTCGTCGTTCTTTCTTAGGCGGCCAAGGAATCTCTACGGTGGTGGCTTCTTCTCACCTCTTGGTCAAAAAGAAGGTCCTTCCTATCCCCGTCCTGGGCGATAGTTACGACAGACGCGAGTCTATCAGGGTGGGGAGCAGTTTTTCTCCACTACAGCGCTCAGGGTACGTGGACTCAGCAAGAGTCCACTCTTCAGATCAATGTTCTTGAACACAGAACAGTGTATCTTGCCCTACAATCCTTCCAACAGCGGCTGGAAAGCAAGCATATCCGACTTCAGTCGGACAGCTCCACAGCGGTGGCATACATCAACCACCAAGGAAGAACGCGCAACCGGCAAGCCTTCCAGGAAGTCCGGCAGGTTCTGATGTGGGTGGAAGACACGGCATCCACCATATCCACAATTCACATCCCAAGTGTGGAATCTAGGAAGCTGACTTCCTAAGTCGCTGAGGTGTGGCCGAAAGAGTATGGTCTCCTCACCCGGACGGGTTTCAGGAGATCTGGCGCCGCTGACAGAGGCCGGACGTCGATCTAATGGCGTCACGGCACAACAACAATGTGCCAGCTTCATGGCACGGTTTCACAATCATCGAGCTCTGGCGGCAAACGCCTTAGTTCAGCATTGGTCGCAGTTCCAGCTACCTTAGGTGCCACCTCTGGCATTGTTGCCCAGAGTACTGCGCTAGATCAAGACCGACTGCGGCCGCGCCATCCTCGTCGCTACAAATTGGCCGAGGATGTTGTGGTACTCGGTTCTGTGGTGCCTCACGGTAGGCTAACCGGGGGCACTACCAGACCAATCAGACTGGCTGTCTCAAGGGCCATTCTTCCATTTGAATTCTACGGCCCTCAACCGGATGGTGTGGCATTGAGTCCTGGAACCTAGTGTCGTCAGGATTACCTCAGGACGTGGTTGCCACCATGAGACAGGCTAGCATACCAACGTCCGCCAAGATTGACCACAGGACGTGGAAGATGTTCTTATCTCGGTGCTCGGCGCAGGGTGTTTCTCCCTGGCCGGTTGCATCGTCTATGTTTCCTTCCTTCCTGCAATCTAGGTAGGAAAATGGGTTGTCGCTCAGTTCCCTTTAGGGACAAGTCTCAGCGCTATCTGTATTTTTTCAGAAACGACGACTTCCTCAGGTACGCACGTTCCTACGGGGAGTTTGTCTTCTCAGCACTCCGTACAAGCGGCCGTTAGAGCCCTGAGATCTGAACAAGGTTCTAATTGCTCTCCAGATGCCGCCTTTCGAGCCTTTGAAGGATGTCTCCCTTCCCGTTTTTCACGGGAAGTGGCCTTCTAGTAACGGTCTCGTCTCTTAGGAGAGTTTCCGAGCTAGCAACGCTCTCATACAAACTCCCTTCCTGGTCCTTCACCAGGACAGGGTAGTTCTGCGTCCGGTTCCGGAATTTCTCCCTAAGGTGGTATCCCATTTTCATATCAATCAGGATATCACCTCACCTTCTTTGTGTCCTCGTCCAGTCCATCAATTTCAGAAAGATTTGCATCTGTTGGTTCTGGTGAGAGCACTCAGGTTCTACTTCCCGCATGGCGCTCCTGCGCCACCCGGATGCACTCTTTGTCCTTGTCGCTGGTCGGCGTAAACAGTCGCAAGCTTCCAGATCCACCCTTGCTCGGGGGCTCGAGGAACCAATTCTTGAAACCTACAGTTCTACTGGGCTTCTGGTTCTCTCAAGGCCGAAGGCCCATTCTACCAGAGCCGTGGGTGCATCCTGGGCATTACGGCACCAGGCTACGGCTCAGCAGGTGTGTCAGGCACCCACCTGGTCGAGTCTACTTACTTTTACCAAGCATTATCAGATGCATACCTACGCTTCGGCAGACGCCAGCCTAGGTAGATAAGTCATTCAGGCGGCGGTTGGCCACCTGTAGGAGAGGGCCGTTTGACGGCCCTATCATGAGGTATTCTTTTACCCACCCAGGGATTGCTTTTGGACATCCCAATTGTCTGGGTCTCCCAATGGAGCGACAAAGAAGAAGGGAATTTTGTTTACTTACCGTAAATTCCTTTTCTTCTAGCTCCAATTGGGAGACCCAGCACCCGCCCTGTTTTCTCGGGGTTTTTCTGTTTTTTCGGGTACACATGTTGTTCATGTGGTATGGTTCAGTTCTCCGATGTTTCCTCGGATTGAATTGGTCTTTAAACCAGTTATTGGCTTTCCTCCTTCTTGCTTTGGCACTAAAACTGGTGAGCCAGTGATCCCACTGGGGGTGTATAGCCAGAAGGGGAGGGGCCTTACACTTTTAAGTGTAATACTTTGTGTGGCCTCCAGAGGCAATAGCTATACACCCAATTGTCTGGGTCTCCCAATTGGAGCTAGAAGAAAAGGAATTTACGGTAAGTAAACAAAATTCCCTTCTTTTTTCTTTTTTCAAAATTCGACGGATTGTGACTAATGGCAAAAAACTGATGCGTGAAAGGGGCCTAAATTGGCATTCTGTGGAGATCAAATTCACAGCACTGCTTGATCATTCCTGCAGTCTGTGAGATTCTTTAAAATCTCATGTACAATGTTAGTATTGTTAAATGCATCAATATTTCTCCTGGAGAATCTGGAAGGAAAATCTGATGAATTCAATATAAATGTGTGCATAATCTTTGATGCCCCTGCTGCTAGCAAACAACTTTGCTGTATTTAGGCTTTAATGTGTAATACAACCCCGCCCCTGCAGCTAATTTGACAGGTGTAATAACTGTAAGCATGCAATCAATCCCCTGCACAAAGAAATTAGGCAATTGGGTCATTAACCCCTTTACGATATTTGATGTACCTATACATTAGGGTCTGGAAGAGGTTCCCAACCTATGACTTATTTGTAAGACATGATTATAGCGTGTGGCACAGGAGCTGTGCCAGCACGATCACCGCCGGGGCTTAAGTGATTGCTGAGCTCAAGCTGTCACAGCCAGGGATAGTGCCCACACTGCCTCTGGCTGTTTAACCCCCTAACTTCTATGATCATTAGTAATCACAGCATTTAGGAGGCTGAGGGAGGGAGTACGGTGTTGGATGTGGATGACAAAGAAAAAGTGATGGAAGATTGCAATGCAGGATACTCTGGTAGATAAGCAGCCCCAATCAAGTTCCTTCTGGAAAAGCATCTAGTGGACAGATGAGACCAAGATAGAGCTTTTTGGTAAAGCACATTATTCTACCGTTTACCAAAAAACGGAATGAGGCCTACAAAGAAAACAGTACCTACAGTTAAAAATAGTGGAGGCTCAAAGGTGTTTTGGGGTTATTTTGCTGTCTCTGGCACTGGATGCCTTGTCTGTGTGCAAGGCATCATAAAATCTAAAGATTACCAAAGGATTTTGTGTTACAATGTAGTGCGTTAGTGGTTGTGTGAAGCCATTTATTGTCAAACTACTGTTTCTTTGTCGCTCCATTGGGAGACCCAGACAATTGGGTGTATAGCTTCTGCCTCCGGAGGCCACACAAAGTATTACACTTTAAAAAGTGTAACCCCTCCCCTCTGCCTATACACCCTCCCGTGCATCACGGGCTCCTCAGTTTTTTGCTTTGTGTGGAAGGAGGCACACATCCACTCAGCTTCTCATTTTAGTCATATCGGTTGGAAGAAAAGTGGGCTCCCACGGGGCCCCCGGCATGTTCCCTTCTCACCCCACTAAGTCGGCGGTGCTGTTAAGGTTGAGGTACCCATTGCGGGTACAAAGGCAGCAGCCTCATGCCGTCTCCTTCACCATCCCTTTGCGGCTCTGGGAGAAGTGGGATCCTGAGCCGTCATCCAGTCACTGGGACCGTGCTCCCTCCGCAGCCCCTGGGGGAATCTGTCGGACAGGAGTTGGTTAATCCTCAGGGATCGGGCCCTGCATCACTAAGGTACTCTGTACCCCCATGGGGGATGTGCATGGAGTGCCTGCATCCCAGACGCTGCAGCAGCTGCTTATTTGTGACGGCCGGCGGACTTCCGCGCCGACCGCGCCTGTTTGTCGGCCGCGGTGTTAAATTTAGGCCCCGGCTTCAATTGCGGCCTAGTAGCAAAACTCCCGCCCCCGGACCTGTCTATCAGGGATAAGGGCGGGACTGCCGACCTGACGTCGGCTGTGAGGGCCAGGGCATCCTGTATGTTCCTCCCCCCCTCACTGATCACTGTGGGGACTCCAGATTCCCGCACTTTTCTAACGCCGCCCACGGCTTCTCTCCTCCCCTGAGAGCTCCGGCAGCCATTTTTTTGGCACTCTGCCTGTGGAAGTTTTCCTGGAAAGAGCTCTGCAACGCTGGGAGACCTAAGGCAGGGAATCTGGAGGACACACACTCCGCTTTTTAGCGGTCGGTAAGCCACACCGGTCACCCGGTGCTGGTCCCCTTAGGGTGCCGGAATAGATACTATATATATTTATATATTTCTGTTCGGTCGGGCTGTATACCCTTCCCATATACCCTCAGTGATCACTCTCCTAGGAGACAACAGCATATCGTCCACAAGGAGCAAGGGGGCCAAAACACAGGGTTATTTTGCGACCTGTACCTCTTGTGCGGCTAAGTTACCTGCGGGTTCCACCTACCCTCACTGTGAGCAATGCTCAACCCCTGTTTTACTTCCACAACCGGAGCCTCGGTCACTAGTGGGCCCCTCGGCTCAGGAAGAATCCGTTGCTCCACCTGTCCAGGCGGCAGGGACAGAGTTTGCAGTCTTTGCTGAAAAACTCTGAGTCACTCTCACAATCCATGGCTCAGTCCATGGACAAATGGTCTGCCAAGCTGCTGGAAGCTTTGCAGTCCAGACCGGTCCCTACACAGGCCCCGGGCCCTGTTGGATCTTCACCCCCAGGCCCCTCTCTGCCCGCGCCGCAGCACGCTCCCAGGGGGGGCCCTAGGTCTCATGGGGAGGACTCCGGCCCGGACCACAGTCCCAGACTGGCTAAGCGGGCACGCTGGGAATCTTCCCCGACTTCTTCACGCTGCTCGGGTTCCCAGCGTGAGGACTCTCTGGAGGACGAGGCGGACGTCGCAGCTCAGGGCTCTGACCCTGACGTTGCCCTCAATCTTGATACACCTGACGGGGACGCCATAGTAAATGATCTTATCTCGTCCATCAACCAGGTGTTAGATATCTCTCCTCCACCGCCACCTGTAGAGGAGTCGACTTCTCAGCAGGAGAAACACCAGTTTCGGTTCCCTAAACGTACACGGAGTGCGTTTTTCGATCACTCTAACTTCAGAGATGCTGTCCAGAAGCCCAGAGCGGTTCCGGACAAGCGCTTTACTAAGCGCCTTACTGACACACGTTACCCCTTCCCTTCTGACATTGTCAAGGGTTGGGCTCAATGTCCCAATGTGGATCCCCCAGTCTCTAGATTGGCAGCTAGATCTGTAGTATCGGTTGCAGATGGATCATCGCTAAAGGATGCCACTGACAGGCAGATAGAGCTCCTGATGAAATCCATCTATGAAGCCACGGGCGCGTCTTTTGCCCCGGCCTTTGCAGCCGTGTGGGCACTCCAAGCTATCTCAGCCTGTCTGGCTGAGATTAATGCCGTTACACGTAATTCTGCTCCGCAGGTTACGTCTTTGACTTCCCAGGCGTCAGTTTTTTTTCTTCCTACGCCATGAACGCAGTTTTGGACTCTGCTAGCCGTACAGCGGTGGCATCCGCTAACTCTGTGGCAGTCCGCAGGGCCATGTGGCTGCGCGAATGGAAGGCAGACTCGGCTTCCAAGGGTTCTTAACCGGTTTGCCGTTTGCTGGCGACCGATTGTTTGGCGAACGATTGGATGAGATTATTAAGGAATCTAAGGGAAAGGACTCCTCCTTGCCCCAGTCCAAGCCAAAGAGACCTCAGCAACGACAGATACATTCGAGGTTTCGGTCCTTTCGTCCCTCCGCCAAGCCCCAATCCTCTTCGTCCAGCAGGCCGGAGAAAGGCCAGAGGAACTCCTATGCGTGGCGGGCTAAGTCACGCCCTCAAAAGGCCGCAGGAGGCACTGCTTCCAAGGCGGCCTCCTCATGACTCTCGGCATCCCCGAACCGCATCCTCGGTCGGTGGCAGGCTCTCCCGCTTTTGCGACGCCTGGTGGCCACATGTTCAAGACCGATGGGTGAGAGACATTCTGTCTCACGGTTACAGGATAGAGTTCAGCTCTCGTCCTCCGACTCGTTTCTTCAGAACATCCCCGCCCCCCCGAGCGAGCCGATGCACTTTTTCAGGCGGTGAACGCTCTGAAAACAGAAGTTGTGGTCCCTGTTCCCCCCCAGGAACATGGTCGCGGCTTTTACTCCAACTTGTTTGTGGTGCCAAAGAAGGACGGCTCATTCCGTCCCGTTCTGGACCTCAAACTACTCAACAGACATGTGAGCACCAGAAGGTTTCGGATGGAATCTCTCCGCTCTGTCATCGCTTCAATGTCACAAGGAGACTTCCTAGCATCGATCGACATCAAGGATGCTTATCTCCATGTGCCGATCGCACCCGAACATCAACGCTTTTTGCGCTTCGCCATCAGGGACGAACACCTTCAGTTCGTGGCACTGCCTTTCGGCCTGGCGACAGCCCCACGGGTGTTCACCAAGGTCATGGCATCTGTTGTGGCGGTCCTTCACTCTCAGGGCCACTCGGTGATTCCCTACTTAGACGATCTCCTAGTCAGGGCACCCTCTCAGTTGGCGTGTCAAAACAGCCTTTCCGTCGCTCTGGCGACTCTCCAGCAGTTCGGGTGGATAATCAACTTCCCAAAATCCAAGTTGACACCGACCCAATCACTGACGTACCTTGGGATGGAGTTTCATACTCAGTCAGCAGTAGTCATGCTACCGCGGGACAAACAGCTTTCTCTGCAGGCAGGGGTGCAATCTCTTCTTCGGGGTCAGTCACACCCCTTGAGGCGCCTCATGCACTTCCTGGGGAAGATGGTGGCAGCGATGGAGGCAGTGCCCTTCGCGCAATTCCATCTGCGGCCACTCCAGTGGGACATTCTCCGAAAATGGGACAGGAGGTCGACTTCACTCGACAGGAACGTCTCTCTGTCCCTTGCAACCAAGACGTCACTTCAGTGGTGGCTCCTTCCCAACTCTGTCGCAGGGGAAATCCTTCCTACCCCCCACCTGGGCTGTGGTCACGACGGACGCGAGCCTGTCAGGGTGGGGGGCGGTTTTTCTCCACCACAGGGCTCATGGAACCTGGACTCCGATAGTCATCCCTTCAGATCAATATTCTGGAGATAAGGGCAGTGTATCTAGCCCTATTGGCCTTTCATCGGTGGCTGGAGGGCAGGCAGATCCGAATCCAGTCGGACAACGCCACGGCCGTCGCTTACATCAACCACCAAGGCGGCACTCGCAGTCGTCAAGCCTTCCAGGAGGTCCGGCGAATTCTGCAGTGGGTGGAAGCCACAGCCTCCACCATCTCCGCAGTTCACATCCTGGGCGTAGAAAACTGGGAAGCAGATTTTCTCAGCCGACAGGGCATGGACACGGGGGAATGGTCTCTTCACCCAGACGTGTTTCGAGAGATCTGTTGCCGCTGGGGAACGCCAGACGTCGATCTCATGGCGTCACGGCACAACAACAAAGTCCCGGCATTCATGGCCCGGTCTCAAGATCAGAGCTCTGGCGGCGGACGCATTAGTTCAGGATTGGTCGCAGTTTCGACTGCCCTATGTATTTCCTACTCTGGCGATGCTGCCCAGAGTGCTGCGCAAAATCAGGTCCGACTGTCGTCGCGCCATTCTCGTCGCTCCAGATTGGCCGAGGCGGTCGTGGTACCCGGATCTGTGGCATCTCACGGTGGGTCAACTGTGGGTGCTCCCAGACCGCCCAGACTTGCTATCTCAAGGGCCGTTTTTCCATCTGAATTCTGCGGCCCTCAACCTGACTGTGTGGCCATTGAGTCCTGGCTCCTAGCGTCCTCAGGGTTATCTCAAGATGTCATTGCCACTATGAGACAGGCCAGGAAACCAACGTCCGCCAAGATCTATCACAGGTCTTGGAGGATCTTCTTATCCTGGTGCTCTGATAAGGGTTTTACTCCCTGGCCCTTTGCCTTACCCACTTTTCTTTCATTCCTTCAATCCGGAATGGACAAGGGTTTGTCTCTCGGCTCTCTCAAGGGACAAGTATCGGCGCTTTCCGTATTTTTTTTCAAAAGCGTCTAGCCAGGCTTCCGCAGGTCCGCACGTTCCTGCAGGGAGTTTGCCACATAGTCCCACCTTACAAGCGTCCGCTGGGACCTCAATAGGGTGCTAACGGCTCTTCAGAAACCACCTTTCGAGCCGCTGCGGGAGGTCTCTTTATCACGTCTTTCGCAAAAGGTGGCATTTCTAGTGGCAGTTACGTCGCTCCGTAGAGTGTCGGAACTGGCAGCGCTGTCATGCAAAGCCCCCTTCCTGGTTTTTCACCAGGATAAGGTGGTTCTACGTCCGGTCCCGGAATTTCTCCCTAAAGTGGTATCCCCTTTTCATCTCAATCAGGATATCTCCTTACCTTCATTTTGCCCTCATCCAGTTCACCAGTGTGAAAAGGATTTGCACTCATTAGATTTAGTGAGAGCACTCCGACTCTACGTGTCTCGCACGGCGCCCCTGCGCCGTTCAGATGCCCTCTTTGTCCTTGTCGCTGGCCAGCGTAAGGGTTCGCAGGCTTCCAAGTCAACCTTGGCTCGATGGATCAAGGAACCAATTCTTGAATCCTACCGTTCTTCTGGGCTTCCACTTCCTTCAGGATTGAAAGCCCATTCTACCAGAGCCGTGGGTGCATCCTGGGCACTGCGGCACCGGGCTACGGCTCAGCAGGTGTCAGGCAGCTACCTGGTCTAGTCTGCACACTTTCACGAAACACTATCAGGTGCATACCTATGCTTCGGCAGATGCCAGTCTAGGTAGGTGAGTCCTTCAGGCGGCGGTTGCCCACCTGTAAGAGGGGGTCGTTTTCGGCTCTTTTTATCGAGGTATTCTTTTACCCACCCAGGGACTGCTTTTGGACGTCCCAATTGTCTGGGTCTCCCAATGGAGCGACAAAGAAGAAGGGAATTTTGTTTACTTACCGTAAATTCCTTTTCTTCTAGCTCCTATTGGGAGACCCAGCACCCGCCCCTGTTCCCTTCGGGCTGTTGTTCTTTTGTGTACACATGTTGTTGCATGTTGAATTGTTCTTTTGGTTCATGGTTTTCTGTTCTCCGAACATCCTTCGGATGGAATTTACCTTAGACCAATTTATAAGTTTCCTCCTTCCTGCTTTTGCACCAAAACTGAGGAGCCCGTGATGCACGGGAGGGTGTATAGGCAGAGGGGAGGGGTTACAGTTTTTAAAGTGTAATACTTTGTGTGGCCTCCGGAGGCAGAAGCTATACACCCAATTGTCTGGGTCTCCCAATAGGAGCTAGAAGAAAAGGAATTTACGGTAAGTAAACAAAATTCCCTTCTTTTCTCTCTTTAAATCATAATGACAACCCAAAACATCCAAATGACCCTGATCAAAAGTTTACATACCCTGGTGATTTTGGCCTGATAACGTGCACAAAAGTTGACACAAATGGGTTTGAATGGCTAATAAAGGTAACCTCCTCTCCTGTGACCTTTTTGCTTGTAATCAGTGTGTGTGCATAAAAGCTGAGTGAGATTCTGGGATCCAGACAGACTTTCATCCAGCCACTGACGTTTCTGGATTATGAGTCATGGGGAAAGCAAAAGAATTGTTAATGGATCTATGGGAAAAGATAGCTTAACTGTATAAAACTAGAAAGGGATACAAAAAGATATCCAGGGAATTGATAATGCCAGTCAGCAGTATTCAAACTGATTAACAAATGGGAAAATCAGGGGCACTGTAAAAACCAAACCATAATCAGGTACAACTGCCAGGAAAATTGTTCAAGATGCAAAGAAAAACCCACAATTAACATCAGCTGAAATACAGGACTCACTGAAAATTAGCGTTGTGGTTGTTTCAAGATGCACAATAAGGAGGCATTTGAAATAAAATTGGCTGCATGGTAGTCGTCAGAAGAAAGCCATTACTGTGCAAATGCCACAAAATATCTTGCCTACAATATGCCAAACAGCACAGAGACAAGCCTCGAAACTTCTGGAACTAGGTAATTTGGATCGATAAGACCAAAATTGAACTTTTTGGCCACAACCATAAACGTTACATTTGGAGAGGTGTCAACAAGGCCTATGATGAAAGGAACACCATTCCTACTATAAAGCATGGAGGTGGATCACTGATAATGTGGGGATGTGTGAGCTACAAAGGCACAGGAAACTTGGTCAAAGTTGAAGATAAGATGAATGCAGCACATTAGCAGCAAATACTGGAGGGAAATTTGCACTCATCAGCCCGGAAGCTGTGCATGGGACGTACTTAGACTTTCCAACATGACAATCCAAAACACAAGGACAAGTCGACCTGTCATTGGCTGCAGCAGAACAAAGTGATGGTTATTGAGTGGCCATCTCAGTCTCCTGACCTCAATATAATTGAGCCACTCTGAGGAGAACTCAAGCACGCAGATCATGCAAGAAAGACCAGGAATTTACCGGAACTGGAGGCTTTTTGCCAAGAAGAATGGGCAGCATTACCATCTGAGAAAAAGAGCCTCATCTACCTCTACCACAAAAGACTTCAAGCTGTCATTGATGTTAGTGGGGGCAATACACGGTATTAAGAACTGGGGTATGTGAACTTTTGATCAGGGTCATTTGGATGTTTTTGGTTGTCCGTATGATTTAAAAAGAGAACACAGAAGTTTGACAATAAATGGCTTCAGCCAACCACTAACCATGAGTGGAAAAAAAGGTTGTGTTATCATTCATATACTCCAAAAAAAAAAAAAAAAAAAAAAAAGGTCAAGAAAGCAAAAAATCTGCCGGGGTATGTAAACTTTTCAGCACAACTGTAAGCGATTTGATTGCAGTTATTTATTCCAAAGGGTGTGCCACCAAATATTAATTTGAGGTTCAGAACAATTTTGTCTGGCCCGTTTTGCAGTTTGTAGAGAAATTATATCCAGTTTGCCTTTGTTTTTTGTTTTGTTTGTTTTGTTTTTTTTGTTAATACACACAAAGGAAATAAATGTGTAATTGGAGTTGCAAATAATTTTCATGAAGCATTTCAAGGATTCCAACATTCTTGGCCATGACTGTAGCTAGCTTCGTTGCTGAGTGTGACATACCCGTGTTTTTCCAAAAATAAGACCGTCTTATATATTTTTTTTGCTCCGAAAAAATCGCTAGGGCTTATTTTTGGTTAGGTCTTATTTTTGGAAAAACACAGCAGTTGTTACACATGGCAAGTGGCCGACATAACCCGAGTCTTCTGAAATTCAAGGTAACCACTACATGCCAGGCTTTATTATGTGTTGATTATTCACTTTGGCTCTTCTTCCAGGCGCCAATGGCCCTCATGTGGATATGGATGCCAGTGCGCCCTCTGTTGGTGGGCAATAGTCTGACCACCACAACTACATTGCTGGATTTTAGTTGCTAGCTTGATCCTTGAGGAGACTGGATGTTGGGGTTATACAGTGATCTAAAATGTGTGACTGAAGGCATCGCTGGATGTGTATTATGTAGTTTATTTTCCTCCGCTTATATAAAGATTTCATGCATTGCACATATATACACTTTGATTTTGCAGCCTTGAAAATTCAGCGCACAAAGCAGAAGCCGCCTGTAACAAATTTGTATTTGGGCAAAACATGATTGAGCGAGTTTTGGTAAGTGTTATACCCTAGATTAAAATTGCATAAAATAAAGGCTTAGGTTTATATATAAACCTCTGTAGTTTACATGCCTCCGTTTTATGTGAAAGTGGATTCCAAATTGAGAAATGTGCTGGCTTTGGCTTACCCTAAGCAATACTAGGGGGAGGTTCTGATTGAGACTAGAAATAAATGATTTCTTCCTAAAACCGAATGTGGTTTGCTCATTTTCAGAGTCCACCCAAAACTGAAACAAGTTCTGACAGCAATAAAGAAAATGCTGGAGAATCTGGCGCTGAAGGATCTTCATTGGAAAACACTCCAGAGAAATGTGGGTTTGTATGGTGATTCTTATACAGAAAAATGTAATTACCAGTTTTTTAGTATTGGACAAGCAAACAGCAATGTTTCTAATTAAAAGTAACTATATGGAGATAAGGTATGCACACCAGTGACTATGCAAGGGGAATACATGTAATAGCAGAAACTGCTGTGTGAATACTGACATGAAAAATTCAATCGCTATATGTAAGAATGAAATGTGAAAAATGGAACCTGCATTACTGCCATGAATATATGAATAAAGAGAAATTTAGCTACTGAATTGATCAATGCAATAGAGCCCCAACACTACGCCAAAGTATTTCTCTACGTTGGGGTCCCTAGCTTGTGTGTGTCCTCTCATGCAGTTAAAAAAACTTACCGTGTACGGGAAGCTGAGACCCAGGCTATATATACGTATCATGTGGATTGGAAATAGGTGTGAGTGGGGTGGGTTCACTAATTAAAAGTAAGACTTATTTGCCATGACTTCCATTCTAATGACTGTGAGCATTACATTTTTGAGAATTGTGGCTGACCATAAAAATGCAGTAAAGCTTTGCATGCTAGTCTTCTAGGTATCTTTTTTTTTTTTTTTTTTTTTTTTTTTTTTTTTTATTTCTTTTTAACATATTCTGTGTCACTTTCAGCTAACAATATCTCTGAATCGCTGGCGGAATCTGCAGCAGCTTATACAAAAGCCACAGCAAAGCGATGTCTACTGGAGAAAGTGGAGGTAATCACTGGAGAAGAAGCCGAGAGCAATGTGCTGCAGGTAAGAGAACCTAATAAAATGGCATGAATTAGAAGGGTAACTCTGACTTAGTAGATTGGATTTTGTTTTCTTTTCTGCCCTGTGCAGTATACATCCAGCGCAGGTTATGAAGTCAGATTGCTTTTTCCTCACTTCTTTGAGCACAAGCATTATAACCACTGATTTTTAGCAATGCAGGGGGCAGAAATACTAAACTGAGCTTAAAGGTAGGGTGTCGCGTTTATTTTTGTATTAATAGTGATTATGAAATCAGGAATTTTTAATACAAAGAAGGGAATTTTGTTTACTTACCGTAAATTCCTTTTCTTCTAGCTCCAATTGGGAGACCCAGACAATTGGGTGTATAGCTATTGCCTCTGGAGGCCACACAAAGTATTACACTTAAAAGTGTAAGGCCCCTCCCCTTCTGGCTATACACCCCCAGTGGGATCACTGGCTCACCAGTTTTAGTGCCAAAGCAAGAAGGAGGAAAGCCAATAACTGGTTTAAAGACCAATTCAATCCGAGGAAACATCGGAGAACTGAACCATACCACATGAACAACATGTGTACCCGAAAAAACAGAAAAACCCCGAGAAAACAGGGCGGGTGCTGGGTCTCCCAATTGGAGCTAGAAGAAAAGGAATTTACGGTAAGTAAACAAAATTCCCTTCTTCTTTGTCGCTCCATTGGGAGACCCAGACAATTGGGATGTCCAAAAGCAATCCCTGGGTGGGTAAAAGAATACCTCATGATAGGGCCGTCAAACGGCCCTCTCCTACAGGTGGCCAACCGCCGCCTGAATGACTTATCTACCTAGGCTGGCGTCTGCCGAAGCGTAGGTATGCATCTGATAATGCTTGGTAAAAGTAAGTAGACTCGACCAGGTGGGTGCCTGACACACCTGCTGAGCCGTAGCCTGGTGCCGTAATGCCCAGGATGCACCCACGGCTCTGGTAGAATGGGCCTTCGGCCTTGAGAGAACCAGAAGCCCAGTAGAACTGTAGGTTTCAAGAATTGGTTCCTCGAGCCCCCGAGCAAGGGTGGATCTGGAAGCTTGCGACTGTTTACGCCGACCAGCGACAAGGACAAAGAGTGCATCCGGGTGGCGCAGGAGCGCCATGCGGGAAGTAGAACCTGAGTGCTCTCACCAGAACCAACAGATGCAAATCTTTCTGAAATTGATGGACTGGACGAGGACACAAAGAAGGTGAGGTGATATCCTGATTGATATGAAAATGGGATACCACCTTAGGGAGAAATTCCGGAACCGGACGCAGAACTACCCTGTCCTGGTGAAGGACCAGGAAGGGAGTTTGTATGAGAGCGTTGCTAGCTCGGAAACTCTCCTAAGAGACGAGACCGTTACTAGAAGGCCACTTCCCGTGAAAAACGGGAAGGGAGACATCCTTCAAAGGCTCGAAAGGCGGCATCTGGAGAGCAATTAGAACCTTGTTCAGATCTCAGGGCTCTAACGGCCGCTTGTACGGAGTGCTGAGAAGACAAACTCCCCGTAGGAACGTGCGTACCTGAGGAAGTCGTCGTTTCTGAAAAAATACAGATAGCGCTGAGACTTGTCCCTAAAGGGAACTGAGCGACAACCCATTTTCCTACCTAGATTGCAGGAAGGAAGGAAACATAGACGATGCAACCGGCCAGGGAGAAACACCCTGCGCCGAGCACCGAGATAAGAACATCTTCCACGTCCTGTGGTCAATCTTGGCGGACGTTGGTATGTTAGCCTGTCTCATGGTGGCAACCACGTCCTGAGGTAATCCTGACGACACTAGGTTCCAGGACTCAATGCCACACCATCCGGTTGAGGGCCGTAGAATTCAAATGGAAGAATGGCCCTTGAGACAGCCAGTCTGATTGGTCTGGTAGTGCCCCCGGTTAGCCTACCGTGAGGCACCACAGAACCGAGTACCACAACATCCTCGGCCAATTTGTAGCGACGAGGATGGCGCGGCCGCAGTCGGTCTTGATCTAGCGCAGTACTCTGGGCAACAATGCCAGAGGTGGCACCTAAGGTAGCTGGAACTGCGACCAATGCTGAACTAAGGCGTTTGCCGCCAGAGCTCGATGATTGTGAAACCGTGCCATGAAGCTGGCACATTGTTGTTGTGCCGTGACGCCATTAGATCGACGTCCGGCCTCTGTCAGCGGCGCCAGATCTCCTGAAACCCGTCCGGGTGAGGAGACCATACTCTTTCGGCCACACCTCAGCGACTTAGGAAGTCAGCTTCCTAGTTTCCACACTTGGGATGTGAATTGTGGATATGGTGGATGCCGTGTCTTCCACCCACATCAGAACCTGCCGGACTTCCTGGAAGGCTTGCCGGTTGCGCGTTCTTCCTTGGTGGTTGATGTATGCCACCGCTGTGGAGCTGTCCGACTGAAGTCGGATATGCTTGCTTTCCAGCCGCTGTTGGAAGGATTGTAGGGCAAGATACACTGCTCTGTGTTCAAGAACATTGATCTGAAGAGTGGACTCTTGCTGAGTCCACGTACCCTGAGCGCTGTAGTGGAGAAAAACTGCTCCCCACCCTGATAGACTCGCGTCTGGACCTTCTTTTTGACCAAGAGGTGAGAAGAAGCCACCACCGTAGAGATTCCTTGGCCGCCTGAGAAAGAACGACGACTCTGTTGAGGGACGTCGACTCCTCGTCCCATTGGCGGAGAATGTCCCATTGTAGTGGACGCAGTAAAACTGCGCGAAAGGAACTGCCTCCATTGCTACCATCTTACGTAGGAAGTGCATGAGGCGTCTCAATGTGTGCGACTGGTTCTTAAAGAAGAGCTTGCAGCCCGTAGTGAATGCTGTTTGTCTAGCGGCAGCTTCACTATCACTGAAAGAGTAAGAAACTCTATGCCTAGATATGTTATCGATAGGGTCGGGGTCGGATCTGACTTTAAAAAGTTGATGATCCACCCAAAACTCTAGAGAGTCTCCAGCGCAACGTTCGGGCAGTGTTGGCATGTTTCCTAAGAGAGTGCCTTGACAAGTAGATCGTCTAAATACGGGACCACAGAGTGACCCTGAGAGTGCAGGACTGTGACTACTGCTGCCCTGACCTTGGCGAAGACCAGTTGGACTGTCGCTAGCCGGAAGGTAGAGCTACGAACAGAGGGTGTTCGTCTCCTATAACGAAGCGTAGAAACGCTAGTGCTCTGGATCAATCGGCACGTGTGGATAAGCATCCTTGATGCCTAATGATGCTAGGAAATATCCTTGGGACCTTGAGGCGATGACATGGCGGAGGGATTCCATCCGGAACCGCCTGGTGTCCACGAGCTTGCTGAGCATTTTTAGATCCAGAACGGGACGGAACGGCCCGTTGTTATAGGTACCGCAAAGAATTTGGGATAAAAACCGTGACCTTGTTCCTGAAGAGGAACGGGGGTCATCACTCTTTCTGCCTATAGAGTGCACCCTGTTTGCAGAAGAGCAGCGGCCCGGCCGGGAGGTGGAGAAATTCTGAAGAATCGAGTTGGAGGACGAGAAGTGAGCTCTATCCTGTACCCGTGAGACAGAATGTCTCACACTCAATGGTCATTGACCTATGGCAGCTAAATATCGCCAAGGCGGGAGAGCCTGCTACCGACCGAGGCTGCAAGTCATGAGGAAGCCGCCTTGGAAGCGGGTTTTCAGACTGTCGCTTTTTTGGGCGAGACTGAGCCCGCTAAGAATCTTAGCTCCTCTGATCCTTTTGAGTCCACATTGGACGAGGAAAAATGGGACCTGCCCGAGCCTCGAAAAGGCCGAAAACCCCAACTGCCTCTTGCTCTATTGGGGTTTGTTGTGTCCGGGCTGAGGAAAGGATGAATCCTTACCCCTGGACTGTTTGATGGTTACATCCAACGCTCACCAAACAGTCGGTCAGCAGAAAAAGGCAACTGGTTAGGCAACCTTTTTTGGAAGCAGAATCTGCCTTCCATTCACTTAACGAGCAGACCAGGCTCTGCTTAAAAACACGGAGTAGCGGAGGCTACCGCCGCACGGTTCGCAGAGTCCAGGACAACCTGAATCGCGTAAGAAACAAATGCAGACATTTGAGAGGTTAAGGATGCCACCTGCGGCACAGATGTACGTGTAACCGTGTCAATCTGTGTAAGACAAGCTGAAATAGCTTGGAGTGCCCCAAGGGAGAGAATGCCGGAGCCAACGGTGCGCCGACAGCCTCATAGATGGCTTTCGACCAGAGATCCATCTGTCTGTCAGTGGCATCTTTGAATTTGCAGTTCCATCTCCCACTGCAACTATGGATCTAGCTACAAGCCTGGAGATTGGAGGATGCCGCTCGGGACATTGGGTCCAGTCCTTGACCAAGTCAGGGGACAGGGATAACGTGTATCCTAAGCCGTTTGGAGAAGCGCATATCTGGATAAGCTGACTCCTCCACTGGAGGAGCTGTGAGAAATAACCCACATTCTATAGATGGACGCTATAAGATTATTTACTATGGCGTCACAATCAGGTGTATCCAGATTGAGAGCGGTCTCAGGATCAGAATCCTGAGCCGCTACTTCCGCCTCATTACACAGCGAGTCCTTCTGTTAGGACCCTGATGAAACCGAGGCCGCTCATAGCGAGCCCACTTAGGCTGTCTGGGACTGACGTCCGTGCAGAGCCGTGACTCTGGGATGCGTGTGACATTCCCGGAGCTGTTAGTTATTCACACTGAGGGGGGCCATGGATCAATGATTCAACAGTGCCCATATTGTGAGAGACATGTCCGGACTGCTAGGCTTCTAGTATCATAGCCATAGTCTCAGAAAAACTGTCAGTAAATACTGCAGACACCGTCCTCATCCCCTGGCCATTAGTGCATAGAATGGGAGTCTATGTACCTGCCGGCCGTATAGCCGTACATGCTGTACCAGCTGTATAGAAAAACATGTGGTTCTGCACCTTTGTTTTAAACAGAGAATATGCTGATAACTCCTCCGCATAATCCAGGAGGGTATATACAACGTGCGACTAAACAGTGCAATGTATATAGTACAAGCATATCTATAAGTGCACTTCTGCACTAGTGGGGTTAGCACCACAGGTGCTGCTTAACGCCTGTTACAGCGATTGTGTGACTATCAGAATGCCAGGGTCTTCCACACTTGTCTCTGTATCGTACAGAAACTGACACTAATGGCTGCCAGTGTCCTTGTAGAGAAGGAAGCCGTGGGCGTGCCTGAGAAAGTGCGGGAATCCGGATTCACAGTGCACACAGTGAGAGGGGTGGAGTATGCAAAACATACTCCAGCTCTCAGCTCTGCTCTATGCAGCGTCACGCCCCTACCCTGACTGTCAGGGCTGTGGGCGGTAACGAAGGGAGACTAGGCCCAGAAGCCGGGGACTCGAGTTAACAGCGCGGCCGCCGTAAAAGCGCGGGCCGCGCTGAAGTCCCCGGCGCACCACAAGTGCCAGCCGCGCCGCAGTTCCAGCGGCCGGCGCAACCGATTCATAGAAGTGGCCAGCGTCCCGCCCCTCTCCTGACTGGCAGGTCTGGGGGCGGGAACGAACGGAAGCAGGCCGCAAAAGCCGGGGACTCTAGTTATCAGCGCGGCCGCCGTAAAAGCGCGGGCCGCGCTGAAGTCCCCGGCGCACCACAAGTGCCAGCCGCGCCGCTGCCAGCGGCCGGCGCGACCGATTCCTGGAAGTGGCCAGCGTCCCGCCCCTCTCCTGACTGGCAGGTCTGGGGGCGGGAACGAACGGAAGCAGGCCGCAAAAGCCGGGGACTCTAGTTATCAGCGCGGCCGCCGTAAAAGCGCAGGCCGCGCTGAAGTCCCCGGCGCACTACAAGTGCCAGCCGCGCCGCAGTCCCAGCGGCCGGCGCGACCAATTCCCATAAGTGAGCCTGCTTCAGCAAAGCTGAATGAGGCCATGGCACAGGCGCCGCAGCGCTGATGTCCCCCGGCGCACTACAACACCCAGCATGCTGCGGTGTGAGCGCCAAATGCACGGGGACACAGAGTACCTTGAGGAAGCAGGGCCATGTCCCTGATGTACTCCGCTCCATCCAGCATCTTCTCCAGGGGCTGTAGATGGAGCACGGTCTCAGTGCCTGGAGACCGGTAAATCCCACTTCACCCAGAGCCCTGTAAAAAGGGATGGGGAAGGAATCAGCATGTGGGCTCCTGCCGCCGTACCCGCAATGGGTACCTCAACCTTACAAACACCTCCGACATACAGTGGGGTGAGAAGGGAGCATGCTGGGGACACTATATGTGTCCTCTTTTCTTCCATCCGACATAGTCAGCAGCTGCTGCTGACTAAAAAGTGGAGCTATGCGTGGATGTGTTGCCTCCTTCGCACAAAGCACAAAACTGGTGAGCCAGTGATCCCACTGGGGGTGTATAGCCAGAAGGGGAGGGGCCTTACACTTTTAAGTGTAATACTTTGTGTGGCCTCCAGAGGCAATAGCTATACACCCAATTGTCTGGGTCTCCCAATGGAGCGACAAAGAAATTAAATTCACTGTTTAGTTTTTAATTCTACTTTTACTGAAACCCTGGGGGCTGCCATTTTAGATTTGCTGTGTGTAACGACAGTCACCTCAAATATGGCAGTCCCTGTGCAGAAGTCAGTTGTTGGGCTGCGACCCTATTATATAACACTGACACTGCTTCTGCTGTGCGCTGGATGCGCCCCCTGGGATGTCAATATCACCGCAGAGGGAGGAGATCTCCGCCATCTTTGTGGAGGTCACAGTGTATGCTGCACACTCCCCCCTGTCATGCACTCGGAATGTGTGAGTACCAGCGCCGGGCCGCCAGTCTTCACTCTGATGTCATCTGATTGCAATCTAGTGTACGTCAACACAGATCATGGAGAAGATGGTGACCTTAATCTCTCCATCTACTCCTCAGCTCAGATTCTCGCAGCGAGAGAATTGGATCACAATAAACTGGCACTCGGCTTGCAGCACTGCACTGTAGGTCTATAATGGGAACATGTACTATCCGTGATGAACATTTGTTTTAACAACTTCAGTTTTTCTTCCTAAGTGTTACTTTTTTTTATTTAAAATAAAGTTTAGAAATATTTTGTGGTATAATAATGTTTGACATTCCTTACCGTTGAATGCAGAGTTTCCTTTTTCAGAATATTTTGCATGTCTTTTGTTTCTGGGAGCCTCTCCCTTAGATCTTTCTTTTCAATTTAATTTTTATTTGGGTTTTCTCAAATTAAAACATTTGTAACCTTTTTATAAAAAAAAAGACTCAATAGTATATAGTAAAATAGAGGCTAGGCTGCATAGGGACATTATTACTGCAAAACAAATAATAGAAGAATGCAGTAGCCCCCCTTGATAAAGAGGCAGGCAACACAAGTGCTAAAATACTGATGAGTCTACTACTCATAGCCTACCCATTCATGGAGGAGGTGATTACTTAGTGTTAGAATTGCACATGGGATAGGCTTGTAAAGGGTGCTGGTCCAACACATGTAGTGTAAAATATCTGGCTTACAGTGCTCTGGAAGTGCACTGCATTGGGACAGACTCCCTATATTACAAGACCAACATAGATGTTCATGGCTACATTTTGCATTATCTTGCAAAACAATGAGGACCCTTGACGTGAGTTGCAAGTTTGTATATTGGCCAAAATATCAACCAATTCTTCATGTACCCTGATGAGCAAAATAGCAATGTTTTGAGCTTTTGACTTTCAGGCTCCACATCTCACCATCCACTACAGCTTTGAGGATGAGACTACCTTCATTTTATAGACAATCATCTTGGCTATCTCATACATAAATATGACTTGCAAAAATTTAGCATATGATTAGTTGTGTCACTGCATTGTTACCGTTTTTGCTCATAGTGGTGGGATAAATTGTTTTCTTCTTACATACTATAATTTACAACCTCTTCTCATGAAGATTTTCCAAAAAAATAGAAACCACATCATTGGCCGAGAAACCGCTATCCATCTCATGAATAGCGGTCTCTCGGCCAAGAAAATTGGCAAAGTACATCATGCAAGTGCCTTGACCGTTGTAAGAATATGAAATTAAGTCCATCAATTCATTCAAAAGCCAAGAGATGGATGTCCAACAAAATATTGTCATCAATAAGTCGGCTCATTGCAAGGTCTGTTAGTTAAAATGCCACAAACACGGCGGTGGAGGTGGCTTGTCTGCTTCATAATAGTGAGATCACAGACGTCCATACAAGCACCGTGCAGTGCACTTTACACAAGTCTGGCATGGTGGCCTTAAATAAGATGAAATGGCCTCAACTTCATGATTCGTTCTTTTTGACAAACTTGATCTCAAGAATTATGACAATGTTGGACTTGTAAACGTGATTTGGAGCAATGAGACAAAAGTCAATAGATTAGGCTCTGATGGGTGCAAATGGGTCCGTCAGCAACAATTGAAAAAGGGGCTCACTGAATGAAAAATTTAAGAAACTGTTAAGTTTGGTGGCGGAAGCCTGATATGGGAATGTTTCACAGCCAAAGGTGTTGGATACTTCACCAGGATCTCTGCTGAGCTATATGTGAGCATCCTACAAGGCTAGTAGCTTCGTACATACGAGTAATATGGGTATGGAAAGGAGGAAATGGTGGTCCAGCAGGAAAAGGACCCAAAGCATAGGTCGAGAGCAGAGATGCAGAGAGCAGAAATAGTTCAATAACATGGTAGGAGTGCTGGATTGGCCCCTACAGTCCCCAGATTCGAATCCAATCATACACTTGTGGGTACAAGTGAAGAAAAAGCTGTATATGTAACCAAATAAGCAAACCAATACGCACCAACATTGGGAACGTGTAGAAGAAAACTGGGAGCAGATTTCGATCGAGACATACTTGCTTGACAACATTGTTGAAAGCCAAAAGGAGGATTTACAAGATACTAAAAAAAAAATTAATTTTTTTGATTTTTTTAGGAGCAAAACAGTGACCGGACTATAATCTGTATAACTAATCATATGAAAAATAGTTGCAAGTCAAATCTATGTATGAGATGGGCAAGATGATTGTCTATAACATGAAGATAGCCTCAAGCTTAAAGCTGTAGAGGATGGTGGGCGACCTGGTCAGTTTGCCAATCCATGTTTTACTGCAGAAGGGAAAGCTGCTGCAACCAGATGTTCCATGGCCAGACATAATGGGAAGGAGGGAGTGAGGAATGCCCTGGATCATGCACAAATGAGAGAGAGATTTGTGTATATATGTCTCAAATTCTATTAATTTTCCTTCTCAAATTTAATCGCAATATAAGGCAAAAAAATAAAGTGCCAGGAAACAAATGTTAGTGGGTGTCCTGTATACAGCGATATTTAACCCCTTCACGACCATGGACGGAAAGATCCGTCATGGTGCCCTGGGCCTTAACGACCAAGGACGGATCTTTCCGTCATGGCGTAATCGCGGCACCGGAGCCTCCGGTGACTGCGATCGGTTAACATAAACCGCAGATTCGGGGAGGAGGGGACCTGTACCTGACCTCAGGAGGGGTGGTGCCTCCTCCCCGGACCTACAGAGGCTGTGATTGGCTGACGAACGCCGCTCAACCAATCACAGCCAGTGTAATGTTCCAGCCACTTAAAGTGACTGAAACATTGAAATCCAGCCCTGGCCAGTGCAGCTATAGCACTGGCCATTGGCTGGAGCTGGGTGACCTCACTGGATCACCCTCCCCCAGCTCCAGTAGCTCCGATTGGAGAGATCGGCCTTGTGACCGCTGTCTCCAATCACAGTGGACCTGTTGCCGGTGACCGCCACCGTCATCGTCCCTGCAGCACGCCAGCACAGTGAGTGTACACAGTGCAATGGCAGGGCGACAAGCTCCGGTCCCATGCTGTTATGAGACCGGAGCATGGGACCCGGATGTTGCCGCGCTGCCATTGCACTGTATGAAACCGGCCTCCCGATCCGCCGCTGCCCTCCGCGATCTGCCACCCGCACCCCCACCACTCGTATCTGCTGCCCGCACCCTCACCCCCACACCTCCCGATCCGCCTCTGCCCTCCGATCTGCCACCGGATCTGCTGCCCGCACCCTCACCCCCACACCTCCCGATCCGCTGCCTGGCCCCTTTCCCTCGTGATCGGCTGCTCGTCCCCTCACCTCCGTGATGTGCTGCCAGCCCCCTCCACCTCTCACCCCCGTGATCGGCTACTCGCCCCCTACTTGTCACCCCCGTGATGTGCGCTCCCTCCCCTGTCACCCCCGTGATGTGCGCTACCTCCCCTGTCACCCCCGTGATGTGCGCTCCCTCCCCTGTCACCCCCGTGATGTGCGCTCCCTCCCCTGTCACCCCCGGGAGGTGTGCGCTCCCTCCCCTGTCACCCCCGGGAGGTGTGCGCTCCCTCCCCTGTCACCCCCGGGAGGTGTGCGCTCCCTCCCCTGTCACCCCCGGGAGGTGTGCGCTCCCTCCCCTGTCACCCCCGGGAGGTGTGCGCTCCCTCCCCTGTCACCCCCGGGAGGTGTGCGCTCCCTCCCCTGTCACCCCCGGGAGGTGTGCGCTCCCTCCCCTGTCACCCCCGGGAGGTGTGCGCTCCCTCCCCTGTCACCCCCGGGAGGTGTGCGCTCCCTCCCCTGTCACCCCCGGGAGGTGTGCGCTCCCTCCCCTGTCACCCCCGGGAGGTGTGCGCTCCCTCCCCTGTCACCCCCGGGAGGTGTGCGCTCCCTCCCCTGTCACCCCCGGGAGGTGTGCGCTCCCTCCCCTGTCACCCCCGGGAGGTGTGCGCTCCCTCCCCTGTCACCCCCGGGAGGTGTGCGCTCCCTCCCCTGTCACCCCCGGGAGGTGTGCGCTCCCTCCCCTGTCACCCCCGGGAGGTGTGCGCTCCCTCACCTGTCACCCCCGGGAGGTGTGCGCTCCCTCACCTGTCACCCCCGGGAGGTGTGCGCTCCCTCACCTGTCACCCCCGGGAGGTGTGCGCTCCCTCACCTGTCACCCCCGGGAGGTGTGCGCTCCCTCACCTGTCACCCCCGGGAGGTGTGCGCTCCCTCACCTGTCACCCCCGGGAGGTGTGCGCTCCCTCACCTGTCACCCCCGGGAGGTGTGCGCTCCCTCACCTGTCACCCCCGGGAGGTGTGCGCTCCCTCACCTGTCACCCCCGGGAGGTGTGCGCTCCCTCACCTGTCACCCCCGGGAGGTGTGCGCTCCCTCACCTGTCACCCCCGGGAGGTGTGCGCTCCCTCACCTGTCACCCCCGGGAGGTGTGCGCTCCCTCACCTGTCACCCCCGGGAGGTGTGCGCTCCCTCACCTGTCACCCCCGGGAGGTGTGCGCTCCCTCACCTGTCACCCCCGGGAGGTGTGCGCTCCCTCACCTGTCACCCCCGGGAGGTGTGCGCTCCCTCACCTGTCACCCCCGGGAGGTGTGCGCTCCCTCACCTGTCACCCCCGGGAGGTGTGCGCTCCCTCACCTGTCACCCCCGGGAGGTGTGCGCTCCCTCACCTGTCACCCCCGGGAGGTGTGCGCTCCCTCACCTGTCACCCCCGGGAGGTGTGCGCTCCCTCACCTGTCACCCCCGGGAGGTGTGCGCTCCCTCACCTGTCACCCCCGGGAGGTGTGCGCTCCCTCACCTGTCACCCCCGGGAGGTGTGCGCTCCCTCACCTGTCACCCCCGGGAGGTGTGCGCTCCCTCACCTGTCACCCCCGGGAGGTGTGCGCTCCCTCACCTGTCACCCCCGGGAGGTGTGCGCTCCCTCACCTGTCACCCCCGGGAGGTGTGCGCTCCCTCACCTGTCACCCCCGGGAGGTGTGCGCTCCCTCACCTGTCACCCCCGGGAGGTGTGCGCTCCCTCACCTGTCACCCCCGGGAGGTGTGCGCTCCCTCACCTGTCACCCCCCCGGGAGGTGTGCGCTCCCTCACCTGTCACCCCCCCGGGAGGTGTGCGCTCCCTCACCTGTCACCCCCCCGGGAGGTGTGCGCTCCCTCACCTGTCACCCCCCCGGGAGGTGTGCGCTCCCTCACCTGTCACCCTCCCCGGGATGTGCGCTGCGCTTCCTTCCCCCAGCTCTCGCCCTCCCCGGGATGTGCGCTGCGCTTCCTTCCCCCAGCTCTCGCCCTCCCCGGGATGTGCGCTGCGCTTCCTTCCCCCAGCTCTCGCCCTCCCCGGGATGTGCGCTGCGCTTCCTTCCCCCAGCTCTCGCCCTCCCCGATCTGCGCTGCGCTTCCTTCCCCCAGCTCTCGCCCTCCCCGGGATGTGCGCTGCGCTTCCTTCCCCCAGCTCTCGCCCTCCCCGATCTGCGCTGCGCTTCCTTCCCCCAGCTCTCGCCCTCCCCGGGATGTGCGCTGCGCTTCCTTCCCCCAGCTCTCGCCCTCCCCGGGATGTGCGCTGCGCTTCCTTCCCCCAGCTCTCGCCCTCCCCGATCTGTGCGCTGCGCTTCCTTCCCCCAGCTCTCGCCCTCCCCGATCTGTGCGCTGCGCTTCCTTCCCCCAGCTCTCGCCCTCCCCGATCTGTGCGCTGCGCTTCCTTCCCCCAGCTCTCGCCCTCCCCGATCTGTGCGCTGCGCTTCCTTCCCCCAGCTCTCGCCCTCCCCGATCTGTGCGCTGCGCTTCCTTCCCCCAGCTCTCGCCCTCCCCGATCTGTGCGCTGCGCTTCCTTCCCCCAGCTCTCGCCCTCCCCGATCTGCGCTGCGCTTCCTTCCCCCAGCTCTCGCCCTCCCCGATCTGCGCTGCGCTTCCTTCCCCCAGCTCTCGCCCTCCCCGATCTGCGCTGCGCTTCCTTCCCCCAGCTCTCGCCCTCCCCGATCTGCGCTGCGCTTCCTTCCCCCAGCTCTCGCCCTC
Organism: Anomaloglossus baeobatrachus; assembly: GCF_048569485.1. Taxonomy (NCBI): domain Eukaryota; kingdom Metazoa; phylum Chordata; class Amphibia; order Anura; family Aromobatidae; genus Anomaloglossus; species Anomaloglossus baeobatrachus. Next base: position 382,975,367 of record NC_134353.1, on the reverse strand, counting down.
CCCGATCTGCGCTGCGCTTCCTTCCCCCAGCTCTCGCCCTCCCCGATCTGCGCTGCGCTTCCTTCCCCCAGCTCTCGCCCTCCCCGATCTGCGCTGCGCTTTCTTCCCCCAGCTCTCGCCCTCCCCGATCTGCGCTGCGCTTCCTTCCCCCAGCTCTCGCCCTCCCCGATCTGCGCTGCGCTTCCTTCCCCCAGCTCTCGCCCTCCCCGATCTGCGCTGCGCTTCCTTCCCCCAGCTCTCGCCCTCCCCGATCTGCGCTGCGCTTCCTTCCCCCAGCTCTCGCCCTCCCCGATCTGCGCTGCGCTTCCTTCCCCCAGCTCTCGCCCTCCCCGATCTGCGCTGCGCTTCCTTCCCCCAGCTCTCGCCCTCCCCGATCTGCGCTGCGCTTCCTTCCCCCAGCTCTCGCCCTCCCCGATCTGCGCTGCGCTTCCTTCCCCCAGCTCTCGCCCTCCCCGATCTGCGCTGCGCTTCCTTCCCCCAGCTCTCGCCCTCCCCGATCTGCGCTGCGCTTCCTTCCCCCAGCTCTCGCCCTCCCCGATCTGCGCTGCGCTTCCTTCCCCCAGCTCTCGCCCTCCCCGATCTGCGCTGCGCTTCCTTCCCCCAGCTCTCGCCCTCCCCGATCTGCGCTGCGCTTCCTTCCCCCAGCTCTCGCCCTCCCCGATCTGCGCTGCGCTTCCTTCCCCCAGCTCTCGCCCTCCCCGATCTGCGCTGCGCTTCCTTCCCCCAGCTCTCGCCCTCCCCGATCTGCGCTGCGCTTCCTTCCCCCAGCTCTCGCCCTCCCCGATCTGCGCTGCGCTTCCTTCCCCCAGCTCTCGCCCTCCCCGATCTGCGCTGCGCTTCCTTCCCCCAGCTCTCGCCCTCCCCGATCTGCGCTGCGCTTCCTTCCCCCAGCTCTCGCCCTCCCCGATCTGCGCTGCGCTTCCTTCCCCCAGCTCTCGCCCTCCCCGATCTGCGCTGCGCTTCCTTCCCCCAGCTCTCGCCCTCCCCGATCTGCGCTGCGCTTCCTTCCCCCAGCTCTCGCCCTCCCCGATCTGCGCTGCGCTTCCTTCCCCCAGCTCTCGCCCTCCCCGATCTGCGCTGCGCTTCCTTCCCCCAGCTCTCGCCCTCCCCGATCTGCGCTGCGCTTCCTTCCCCCAGCTCTCGCCCTCCCCGATCTGCGCTGCGCTTCCTTCCCCCAGCTCTCGCCCTCCCCGATCTGCGCTGCGCTTCCTTCCCCCAGCTCTCGCCCTCCCCGATCTGCGCTGCGCTTCCTTCCCCCAGCTCTCGCCCTCCCCGATCTGCGCTGCGCTTCCTTCCCCCAGCTCTCGCCCTCCCCGATCTGCGCTGCGCTTCCTTCCCCCAGCTCTCGCCCTCCCCGATCTGCGCTGCGCTTCCTTCCCCCAGCTCTCGCCCTCCCCGATCTGCGCTGCGCTTCCTTCCCCCAGCTCTCGCCCTCCCCGATCTGCGCTGCGCTTCCTTCCCCCAGCTCTCGCCCTCCCCGATCTGCGCTGCGCTTCCTTCCCCCAGCTCTCGCCCTCCCCGATCTGCGCTGCGCTTCCTTCCCCCAGCTCTCGCCCTCCCCGATCTGCGCTGCGCTTCCTTCCCCCAGCTCTCGCCCTCCCCGATCTGCGCTGCGCTTCCTTCCCCCAGCTCTCGCCCTCCCCGATCTGCGCTGCGCTTCCTTCCCCCAGCTCTCGCCCTCCCCGATCTGCGCTGCGCTTCCTTCCCCCAGCTCTCGCCCTCCCCGATCTGCGCTGCGCTTCCTTCCCCCAGCTCTCGCCCTCCCCGATCTGCGCTGCGCTTCCTTCCCCCAGCTCTCGCCCTCCCCGATCTGCGCTGCGCTTCCTTCCCCCAGCTCTCGCCCTCCCCGATCTGCGCTGCGCTTCCTTCCCCCAGCTCTCGCCCTCCCCGATCTGCGCTGCGCTTCCTTCATCTCCTGTGATCCAGCTGCCTAGATCCATCCTGTAGGGTAACTATCCCCAATCTCACCTCCCACTCCCCTTCCCACCCATCCCCCCCTCCCCCATCACCCCCTCCCCCCATCCCAGCCGCCATCTCACAATCACAGATGCTCCCTTTATATGCCGCCCTCCCCCCACCCCCCCCAATCTGCCGCTGTTTTTTTTTTCTATGCCATGGGGGTGTAGTTTCCAAAATGGGGTCACATGTGGGGGAGCTTCACTGTTTCGGCACCTCAGGGGGTCTCCAAACGCAACATGGAATACGCTAATTATCCCAGACAATTTTGCGTTTGAAACGTTAAATGACGCTCCTTGCCTTCCGAGCAGTGCTGTGCGCCCAAACATTTTATTTCCACCACATATGAGGTGATTGTGTACTCAGGAACTCAGGAGAAATTGCACAATACATTTTATGGTGCAATTTTTCCTGATACCCTTGTGAAAAAAAAAGCTACCTTGTTGAAGTAACAATTTTGTGGTAAAAAATTTTTTTATTTTCATAGCTCAACTCTATTAACTTTTGTGAAGCCCCCAGAGGCTCAAAGTGCTCAATAAACATCTAGATAAATTCCATGAGGGGTCTAGTTTCCAAAATGGGGTCACATGTGGGGGAGCTCCACTGTTTCGGCACCTAAGGGGCTCTGCAAACGCAACATGGTGCGGCTAACGATTCCAGCTAATTTTCTGTTCAAAAAAGTCAAATGGCGCTCCTTCCCTTCCGAGTCCTGCCGTGCGCTCAAACAGTGGTTTTTCGCCACATATGAGGTATCTGCGTGTTCAGTAGAAATTGCCCAACAAATTTTGGGGGTTCATTTAATCCTGCTACCCTTGTGAATATGCAATATTTGAGGCTAAATTAACATTTTTGTTGCAAAAAGTAAAATGTTCATTTTTTCCTTCCACATTGCTTTAGTTACTGTGAAGCACCTGAAGGGTTAATAACCTTCTTTAATGTGGTTTTGAGTAGCCTGAGGGGTGCCGTTTTTGGAATGGTGTCACTTTTGGGTGTTTTGTGTCATGTAGACCTTTATAAAATCGCTTCAAATGTGATGTGGTCCCTAAAAAAAAGTGGCTTTGTAAATTTTGTTGTAAAAATGAGAAATTGCTCATAAACTTTGAACCCCTATAACTTCCTTTAAATTTTTTTTTTTTTTTCCCAAAATTGTTCTGATGTAAAGTAGACATGTGGGAAATGTTATTTATTAATTATTTTGTGTCATATGTCTCGTTGGTTTTAGAGCATAAAAATTCAAAGTTTGAAAATTACAAAATTCTCAAAATTTTCGCGAAATTTCCGTTTTTTTTTCACAAAGAAACGCAAAAAATATCGGCCTAAATTTACCACTAACATGAAGCCCAATATGTCGCGAAAAAACAATCTCAGAATCACCGGGATCCGCTGAAGCGTTCCAGAGTTATACCTCATAAAGTGACACTGGTCAAAATTGCAAAAAATGGCCTGGTATTTAGGGTCAAAATAGGCTTGGGGCTGAAGGGGTTAATTGCTATATAAATGTAAGATTATGGTAACTCTGAGAGCACATTTTTATTTCCATGTTGTCTGTCTTATCCTTAGATTCAGTGCAAGCTGTTTGTATTTGATAAAACGTCTCAATCTTGGGTGGAGAGAGGCCGAGGTCTTTTACGACTCAATGACATGGCCTCTACAGAAGATGGCACTTTGCATTCTAGACTTGGTGAGTTATTTAATAGTTAATACTTATACTGGGGCAACAATATATGGTAAAAACTCTGTATCTGAAACGTCTGGTAACTTTGCTGCATTTAGCTTTACTGGTTTCTATTCTAACCACTTTAAAAGGGTTGTCCATGCTTTATACAAAAGTCTGCAGTCACTGTATGTGACTGCAGACTGGCAATTCCTCATGTCATGTGCACTGAAGATTCTCCGGTGACACAGAGCAGCCATATTCTCACTAGACTGTGCTGCATTTTAGTCATTTTGGGGGTGGGGGTTCTTTATTTTCCCCCTTTTGTTGTTTAACATGTTAAAAAGAAAATTAAATTAATCTGTTTCACTTTCATTTAAGGCTAGGTTCACATTTTCGTTTGTTATGATCAGTCACAATCCGCCGCTCTGATAAACAACGCAAACCGTTTGGCGGATTCCGTTGTGTTCCATAGACTTATATGAGCGGCGGATTGTGACTGATGCTCTTGCGTTGCATCCTCCGCCCGACTGATCAGTCGTGGAACAACTGACCGTCGGGTGGCAGGAACGCAGAGTGTAACGTTTTTTGAGCAGCGGAACCCTTAAAATTTCACTGCGCATGCTTTCTCTTGGCGGCCGAACGATCAGCTGATCACCCGGTGGCCGGCTGCTGTGAGCGATCAGCTGATCGGCCGGCTGCTGTGAGCGATCAGCTGATCACCAGGCGGCCGGCTGCTGTGAGCGATCAGCTGATCGCTCTCATTAGCCGGCCGCCTGGAGATAATCTGTTTGCTCTCAAAAGCCGGCGGCCGGCTAATGAGAGCGATCAGCTGACCGTTCTCTCTTTCACGTTTTACAACAGAGCCCGACAATGAATTCTAATTCTTGTCATCCGTTGTACAACGCATCAGTCACAAGCGTCAAGTAACGCATGTGACTGATGGAAAACAACGGAAATGTGAACCTAGCCTAAGTCCCCTTGGCGGACTTGAACCTGTGATTATTTGATCATTTAATCTGTATATAATACAATATTGCAATATATATATATATATATGTATGTATGTATATGTATATAATATGACAATCTGTTAAGGGAGGAGTCCTCTACTTGGACAACCTTTTTCATTCCCCATGTTTGCCTCCATTAAAATAAAGAAAACTTGTGCTCCCCTCCGATGCCAGTGGTGTCGGCACTCACTCTTCCAGGACTCGCATAAGGTTAGCCCCCCCCCAGCCCCCAGAGCCCCATGTGCACCTGTTTCACTGTCCTGCCTTCAGATGCATGAGTAATCAAGAGAAAGTGAGAGCTGCTGCTACTTCCACTTGATTACTTATTCGTACAGGAAAAACAAAAACGTATTCCCCCTGGGTTAGGGGATAACTTTCTGATCACTGGTGGTATGACCACTGGAACCTCTTGTGATATCAAGATCAGTGCTTTAGAACCCTAAGAAAAGCACTTTGCAGCCGTGTCTTGAACGAGCAGAGATGTGTATGTATTTTTGAGAATAACCCCATAAATGTCATAAATTGACAGCAGTATTTAAAAACAAAACAAAAAACAAAAGTGGTTAAACAGCAGGGAACTGAGCTAGCTAGCTCTGATCACTGCTGTTAGAGGTAGGTGCTGGCTCTGGGACTTCATGTAGCCACCCTAGCTCTTAAGCCATACATCCACACCCAAAGTCACATATTGATGTCATGGCAGTTCTGTTTACTCTTGAATAGTACTAATTTACTGAGATTCTGTTTGTCTATAACAGACAACATTATATTAGTAATCCAAGGTAATTTCGAATATGTTGGAAGCGTATTTGGCTATATTTGCATTATTTCTGCAACACAACTGCTATACTGCCAAAGTCTCCTATATCCAGACTTTTACTGTATAGATTTCTTCGGCGCTCCATTGGGAGACCCAGACGATTGGGTGTATAGCTACTGCCTCCGGAGGCCACACAAAGCATTACACTAAAAAGTGTAAGGCCCCTCCCCTTCTGGCTATACACCCCCCGTGGGATCACGGGCTGCTCAGTTTTCAAGCTTTGTGCGAAGGAGGTCAGACATCCACGCATAGCTCCACTGTTTAGTCAGCAGTAGCTGCTGACTATATCGGATGGAAGAAAAGAGGGCCCATGCAAAGGGCCCCCAGCATGCTCCCTTCTCACCCCACTCTTGTTGGCGGTGTTTGTTAAGGTTGAGGTACCCATTGCGGGTACGGAGGCTGGAGCCCACATGCTGTTTTTCCTTCCCCATCCCCCTGAGGGCTCTGGTGAAGTGGGATCTTACCGGCCTCCAGACTCTGAGGCCGGGCTCCATCCACAGACCCGGAGATCCTGCTGGATACGGAGCTGGGTACCGTCAGGGACAAGGCCCTGCAACATTCAGGTACTCTGTGTCCCCGTACAGACAGGCACAGACACACTCCAGCGTTGCTGGGTGTTCTAGTGCGCCGGGGACAGTAGCGCTGCGCGCTTGGGTTATACTCACTGCAGCTTAGCTGAGTGAGTTTATGTGTGGGGAACTACCGCGCCGGCCGCCACGGAGACTGCGGCGCGGCTGCGACTTGTGGTGCGCCGGGGACTTCGCGCCGACCGTGCTTTTACGACGGCAGCGCTTATAAATCTAGTCCCCGGCTTCTGCGGCCTAGTTACGTTTCGTTCCCGCCCCCAGCCCTGTCAGTCAGGGAAGGGGAGAGACGCTGTACAATAGTCAGCGCCGAGGGCTGGAGTCTTATTTACATACTCCAGCCCTCTCACTGGGCACAGTGGGACGCCAGTTTCTCGCTCTTTGTCTGCAGCACGCCCACGGCCCGCCCCTCTTCACAGGACGCCGGCAGCCATTCCTGCACGCAGTCTGAGCTGGAGAACGGACATAGCCCTGGGAGACCCAGACAGGGGATTCTGGCGACCACACACCCGCTGTTAAGCGGGCGGTAAGCAGCACCTAGGTGCTGACCCCACTAGTGCCACAGTGTTGTTTTGTGTACTTTTGTCTGTACCTATATATTGCACTGTACGGTCGCTTCTTGGCTTATACCCCTATATTGCTCTGAGGAGACAACAGCATGTCATCCGCAAAAAGCAAGGGTGCCAAGGCACAGGCTTTATATGCTGCCTGTACCGCATGTGGGGCTGATCTACCGGCAGGTTCCACTGACCCCCATTGTGTGCAATGTTCGGTCCCTGTGCCACTTCGTCAGCCGGAGTCTATGCTAGTAGTGGCCCAGGCAGAGACGCCTGTGAACCCTGCCCCGGTGACGGGGACAGAGTTTGCAGTTTTTGTTGATAAGATGTCTGTGACTATGACAAAAATTCTAGAAACTTTGCAGTCCAGGCCGGTCACTCAGACCATGGGCACTGCTGATTCAATGTTCCCCGGTCCCCCTCAGTTGGAACTAATCCGTGCTCCAAGGGGGTCCCAGGCATCACAGGCTGAAGGCTCTGACTCGGACGACAGTCTCAGGCAGCCTAAGCGAGCTCGCTGGGAGAGACCCTCGGCGTCATCACGCTGGTCAGGGTCTCAGCGAGAGGATTCTCTGTATGATGACACAGAGCTAGGTGATCAGGAGTCTAATCCTGAGACTGCTCTCAACCTGGATACCCCTGATGGTGACGCCATGGTGAATGATCTTATAGCGGCCATCAATAGACTGCTGGATATTTCTCCTCCAGCGGAGGAGGCAGCAGCACAGCAGGAGAAATTCCATTTCAGGTATCCCAAACGTAAATTGAGCTCTTTTCTGGACCACGCTGACTTCAGAGAAGCAGTCCAGAAACACCATGCTTATCCAGATAAGCGTTTCTCCAAACGTCTTAAGGATACACGTTATCCCTTTCCCCCTGACGTGGTCAAACGCTGGACCCAGTGTCCAAAGGTGGACCCCCCAATCTCCAGGCTTGCGGCTAGATCCATAGTTGCAGTGGAAGATGGGGCTTCACTTAAAGATGCCAATGACAGACAGATGGACCTTTGGTTGAAATCTGTCTATGAAGCTATCGGCGCGTCGTTTGCTCCAGCATTCGCAGCCGTGTGGGCACTCCAAGCTATTTCAGCTGGTCTGGCGCAGGTGGACTCTGTCATACGTCCATCAGTGCCGCAAGTGGCGTCCTTGACCTCGCAAATGTCTGCGTTTGCGACTTAAGCTATCAATGCGGTCTTGGACTCTACCAGCCGTACGTCAATGGCGTCCGCCAACTCTGTGGTTTTACGCAGAGCCTTATGGTTAAAGGAATGGAAAGCAGATTCTGCTTCCAAAAAATGCTTAACCAGTTTGCCATTATCTCAAGACAGACTGTTTGGTGAGCAATTGGCGGAAATCATTAAACAGTCCAAGGGTAAGGACTCTTCCTTACCCCAGCCCAGATCAAGCAAACCTCAACAGTGGAGGGGACAGTCGAGGTTTCGGTCCTTTCGAGGTTCGGGCAGGGCCCAATTCTCCTCGTCCAAAAGGACTCAGAAGGAGCAGAGGAGCTCAGATTCCTGGCGGACTCACGCACGCCCAAAGAAAGCAGCCGGAGGAACCGCTTCCAAGCCGGCTGCCTCATGACTTTCGGCCTCCTCTCTCCGCATCCTCGGTCGGTGGCAGGCTCTCCCGCTTTTGCGGCATTTGGCTGCCACAGGTCAAAGACCGGTGGGTAACAGACATTTTTGTCTCACGGGTACCGGATAGAGTTCAGTTCTCGTCCTCCGCCTCGGTTCTTCAGAACTTCCCCACATCCCGACCGAGCCGATGCTCTTCTGCAGGCGGTGTGTTCTCTAAGGGCAGAAGGAGTGGTGATCCCTGTTCCTCTTCAGGAACGAGGTCAAGGTTTTTACTCCAATCTGTTTGTGGTGCCAAAAAAGGACGGCTCTTTCCGTCCTGTTCTGGACCTAAAACTGCTCAACAAGCACGTGAAAACCAGGCGGTTCCGGATGGAATCTCTCCGCTCCGTCATTGCCTCGATGTCTCAAGGAGATTTCCTAGCATCAATAGACATCAAGGATGCTTATCTCCACGTGCCGATTGCTCCAGAGCACCAGCGTTTTCTACGCTTCGTTATAGGAGACGAACACCTTCAGTTCGTAGCCCTGCCATTTGGTCTGGCGACAGCCACACGGGTTTTCACCAAGGTCATGGCAGCAGTGGTAGCAGTCATGCATTCTCAGGGACACTCGGTGATCCCTTACTTGGGCGATCTACTTGTCAAGGCACCCTCTCAAGAGGCATGCCAACACAGCCTGAGCGTTGCGCTGGAGACTCTCCAGACTTTCGGGTGGATCATCAACTTTTCAAAGTCAAATCTGTCACCGACCCAATCACTAACATATCTTGGCATGGAGTTTCATACTCTCTCAGCGATAGTGAAGCTTCCGATGGACAAGCAGCGTTCACTACAGACAGGGGTGCACTCTCTCCTTCAAGGCCAGTCGCACCCCTTAAGACGCCTCATGCACTTCCTGGGGAAGATGGTGGCAGCAATGGAGGCGGTCCCGTTTGCGCAGTTTCATCTGCGCCCACTTCAATGGGACATTCTCCGCCAATGGGACGGGAAGTCGACGTCCTTAGACAGGAAAGTCTCCCTTTCCCAGACGGCCAAGGACTCTCTTCAATGGTGGCTTCTTCCCACCTCATTATCACAAGGAAGGTCCTTCCTACCCCCATCCTGGGCGGTGGTCACGACAGACGCGAGTCTGTCAGGGTGGGGAGCAGTTTTTCTCCACCACAGGGCTCAGGGTACGTGGACTCAGCAGGAGTCCACCCTTCAGATCAATGTTCTGGAAATCAGGGCAGTGTATCTTGCCCTACAAGCCTTCCAGCAGTGGCTGGAAGGAAAGCAGATCCGAATTCAGTCGGACAACTCCACAGCGGTGGCATACATCAACCACCAAGGCGGGACACGCAGTCGGCAAGCCTTCCAGGAAGTCCGGCGGATTCTGATGTGGGTGGAAGCCACGGCCTCCACCATATCCGCAGTTCACATCCCCGGCGTAGAAAACTGGGAAGCGGACTTCCTCAGTCGCCAGGGTATGGACGCAGGGGAATGGTCCCTTCACCCGGACGTGTTTCAGGAAATCTGTCGCCGCTGGGGAAGGCCGGACGTCGACCTAATGGCGTCCCGGCACAACAACAAGGTCCCAACTTTCATGGCACGGTCTCGCGATCACAGAGCTCTGGCGGCAGACGCCTTAGTGCAAGATTGGTCGCAGTTCCAGCTGCCCTATGTGTTTCCCCCTCTGGCACTCTTGCCCAGAGTGCTACGCAAGATCAGGTCCGATTGCCGCCGCGTCCTGCTCGTCGCCCCAGACTGGCCGAGGAGGTCGTGGTATCCGGATCTGTGGCATCTCACGGTCGGCCAACCGTGGGCGCTACCAGACCGGCCAGACTTACTGTCACAAGGGCCGTTTTTCCATCTGAATTCTACGGCCCTGAACCTGACTGTGTGGCCATTGAGTCCTGGATACTAGCATCTTCAGGATTATCTCAAGGGGTCGTGGCCACCATGAGACAGGCTAGAAAGCCCACGTCTGCTAAGATCTACCACAGAACGTGGAAGATTTTCTTATCCTGGTGCTCGGCACAGGGAGTGTCCCCCTGGCCATTTGCATTGCCTACTTTTCTTTCCTTCCTGCAATCTGGTTTGGAAAAAGGCTTATCGCTCGGCTCCCTTAAAGGGCAAGTCTCAGCGCTATCTGTATTTTTTCAAAAGCGTCTAGCACGACTTCCTCAGGTACGCACGTTCCTGCAGGGGGGTTGTCACATCGTCCCTCCGTACAAACGGCCGTTAGATCCATGGGATCTGAACAGGGTACTAGTTGCTCTCCAGAAGCCGCCCTTCGAGCCTCTGAGGGATGTTTCATTTTCTCGACTCTCACAGAAAGTGGCCTTTCTGGTAGCGGTCACGTCTCTTCGGAGGGTATCCGAGCTGGCAGCGCTGTCATCCAAAGCTCCCTTCCTGGTTTTTCACCAGGACAAGGTAGTGCTGCGCCCGATTCAGGAGTTTCTCCCTAAGGTGGTATCCTCTTTTCATCTCAATCAGGATATCTCCTTACCTTCCTTTTGTCCTCATCCAGTTCATCGGTATGAAAAGGATTTGCATTTGTTGGATCTCGTGAGAGCACTCAGAATCTACATTTCCCGCACGGCGCCCCTGCGCCGCTCGGATGCACTCTTTGTCCTTGTCGCTGGTAAGCGCAAAGGATCGCAGGCTTCCAAATCCACCCTGGCTCGATGGATCAAGGAACCAATTCTTGAAGCCTACCGTTCTGCTGGGCTTCCGGTTCCATCAGGGCTGAAGGCCCATTCTACCAGAGCCGTGGGTGCGTCCTGGGCATTACGACACCAGGCTACGGCTCAACAGGTGTGCCAGGCAGCTACCTGGTCGAGTCTGCACACTTTCACCAAACATTATCAGGTGCATACCTACGCTTCGGCGGACGCCAGCCTAGGTAGAAGAGTCCTGCAGGCGGCGGTTGCCTCCTCGTAGGGGAGGGCTGTTTTGCAGCTCTAACTTGAGGTATTAATTTACCCACCCAGGGACTGCTTTTGGACGTCCCAATCGTCTGGGTCTCCCAATGGAGCGCCGAAGAAGAAGGGAATTTTGTTACTTACCGTAAATTCCTTTTCTTCTAGCTCCAATTGGGAGACCCAGCACCCGCCCTGTTTCCTTCGGGATTTTTGGTTTTTTCGGGTACACATGTTGTTCATGTTGAACGGTTTCAGTTCTCCGATGTTACTTCGGATTGAATTTGTTTAAACCAGTTATTGGCTTTCCTCCTTCTTGCTTTAGCACTAAAACTGAGCAGCCCGTGATCCCACGGGGGGTGTATAGCCAGAAGGGGAGGGGCCTTACACTTTTTAGTGTAATGCTTTGTGTGGCCTCCGGAGGCAGTAGCTATACACCCAATCGTCTGGGTCTCCCAATTGGAGCTAGAAGAAAAGGAATTTACGGTAAGTAACAAAATTCCCTTCTTTGTTGTTTTTGTTGTTTTTTTTACAATAGAAATCAACAGGCTCAATCTCCATTCATTCTGTTATCTGTATACTTTTGGTTTAGCAGTAAAAATGGTATATCAATGATAATGGCAACATCCAATAGTGTTTTATACAGTGTATCTAGGACTACACCAACTTTTGGCTCTGCAACACCAAACCTGAAAATCCGAATGACCCAATGAAATTATTGGCACAAACGCAGTTGACAGGCAGATAAAGGACAGTATTTCTCTAGGCACTGTCATCTGGCCACCAGCGTCCCTCAAGCAGTCTGTTGTGACTTCACATGCTCAGGGTTCGTGTTGCCTACTGCATGCGGACCGCGCAACAAGATTTCTCCAAACTACACCAGCTCTGCTAGCAAAATGAAGGTGGAGACCAGCCCTTCAATTTAATCATTCGGTCGTACACAAGCTTATTGTATAGCTATGTCTATACAAACCTAAACCGATCTTTCACAGTGGAATATATATATATTTTCAGTTGATTTGTTCTTCTGCTCTAAAATTCCCATGTTGATGTACTGTCAAGTGTGGATCTGGAGACCCGCGGCTAGTTTGTGCGTCAGTGTGTACTCTGATGTCTGAATTTAGCCTTAAATGTGGTAGCAAAAACCTGGTGACAGACTCCCGTTTGAGAGCAGAATGATGTAGGGGCAGAGACCTATGTATCCTTTTACTACACTGAGTGAAGCCAGCTCTGATTGGCTGCAGGGATTATGTTACATAACAATGTCACGCAAGCCCCAGGAGATCCAGTGTTTGCACTGCTGGAAAGGCAACTGCATCAGAGGGGAGTATGTGTTATTTTACTGGGAGCAAACATAGGGCTAGAGAAGGGGTTGTCCAAATAGTGGCCACCCCCTTTAATATGAATAGATTCTGTGGGTGTGATTATTTGTTCTAGGGTTTTTTGTATTGTGGGTACAGTATGGGTCCTACATTCTAAGTGGAAAATGTACCTTCTGTCCTCAGTTATGCGCACACAGGGAAGTCTGCGACTAATCCTCAACACTAAGCTCTGGGCCCAAATGCAGATAGACAAAGCCAGTGAGAAGAGTATTCGAATTACAGCAATGGACACAGAGGACCAGGGTGTTAAAGTGTTTCTCATATCGGTAAGTGTCTGGTGAGCTGATAAACTGTTGTGTTGGCTTGTTATTTAGTTAAAATGTGTAGCGCAACGTCAGAGTACTCTTTATCTACATTAGAGCAAAATTACTTTTCACCTTTTTGACATTTTGTTAATTTTGTAAGAAAACTTTGAGTTACTCAGTAAATATATGGCTAATATCCACTTGTTTCGAAAGCCATTTTGCACTAGTATTTTTAAAGAGGCTATCTTACAAAGACAACCCATTTTAATTTTTTTAACATGCAAAAAGGGAGCTAGTAAACAAGTATAAGGCTGTGTGCCCATGATCAGTGTTTGCAGCGGTTTGGACGCAGCATACGTCAGCTGCGTCTAAAATGCTGCGTTGCACAGTATAGGCATAGTAGATGGGATTTCTAGAAATCCTGTGCCCACTGTGCTTGTTTTTTCCGCAGCAAACACTGACTTGTGGTGTGTGTTTCCAGACCGCAGCATATCAATTGTTTGCTATGGATTCGCATGCGTCCACTGTAGGGAGAGCACAAGCGCGAGACCGCAGCGCACTGAACCGTGATCGTGGACACAAGTAGCTGCGATTTCCTGCGGAGGAGACGCACAGCCCCACTGTGTTCTGAACGCAGAGAGTCCTGATTGTTGGCACATACCCTAAAGGGTTTAGTAGCCCAGGGACATAAGTCAGCATGGCATCTATATTTAAAAGCTGAGAATTTAGCTCTGCTCACGCTAATAGCCATTGAAAATTACATGCACTTTGACTGCTTTTCTGCATATTATTAAAGTGAGTAAAAAAAGCAAAGGCATTTTAACGGTCAGGAAAATTGACATTCAAAAATGCTCTGCAGGCCGGTTTCTCAGGCATTAAAGAAAGGCACAATTGGCATGATTTATATAAATATCTACTTTGCTAGCACTGTAATACACATTGTCTTTTGTGTATAAAAATACCCTGCGGAAAAAAATAAATTTGCCAGGCGGTTTTCACCGCCCCTCATCTCACTCAAATGCTGCTTTTGTATCCTCATAAAGGTGCAATTGTGACTTTGGCAAAGCTTTGCCCACTTTCGGTATTTTTATGCCAATTCCTCAGAGCATGGTTGCAAGCCTCTTTTTATACCGGGTTTTTATGATTCTAGCATTTTATTCTGGGTAGTTTCTCTGTGGGGGAGAGCAAAGGTTAGACCTCTATGCTAGGCAATACTCACAGGGGCGAAAAAAGTATGGAAAATTAGCCTGATTCCAAAAGATAGAAAACAGTCTCTATTCCACCTATTGGAGGGTAGCCACACTTTAAGTCCATGTTGAGCCTGTAATGAACTTTGACCAAAGTTATTTTCTCCAAAATTGAAAGACCACCTTCTGCAGACAAGTGTTCTGTCAGCGTTGAGCCTTCTATTGCTTGATCACTTTACAATACAATACACTGTACAATACACTTTATTACTTCAGTATTTCAGGGTGCTGCCAGTTTGCTGCTCTACTTTGAAGCTCTCCCTCTAGGCCTTTATAGGTTCATGACCATGACCAACAAATGCTTTTAATAGAAACCCCAGCTTCTGCGACAATACCATTGATACAATCATGACAGGGAGGGCCCCAAGCTCTATCAAACCACTTAGATGCTGCAGGAACTTGACCACAGCATCTAAGGGGTTCAACTTTAGCTCCAATCACATGATAATCACAGAAGCTGATGTTTATGGAGTAGGTTCAGATACTAGGCTCGCTCCAATCCATCTCATGTGGGCATTTGCCGTAGAAGAACATGGGCTAAAACGCTTTGTACAAATGGTTATCGGGTAGGTGTATGCTTCAACTAGCACTTTTTTTTTTTTCTGTAAAAATGTAATTTCATTGGCAACCTTCCTAGAAATCCACATATTTAATATATATTTGTTTACAGGCAAGTTCTAAAGACACAGGGCAACTCTTTGCTGCAATCCATCACCGCATCCTCGCTCTTCGGAGTCGTGTAGAGCAGGAAGCTGAGGTGAAGTGTCCTGAGCCGGCCAGTGAGGTCACCCAGTCTAATGAGGAAGACAGTGATGATGATGTCCTTACCCCTGCAGTTGCAGCTACAAGTGGTTAGTAAAATCTAGCAAGCATATTGCTTTTTAAAATGTGGCATTTAGATCGTGCCTTTAATCTATATTTTACTTCTTTCTTTAGCACCTAGTGACGATGGAGACAAGCCACCTGTATCCAGTACATAGCAGTCGCTTACCCCGTTCCTAGAAAGATGGTTGTCCTCACCTGGCAGGGTGACAATCCACAGATGCCCCCTCTTTGTACGCCTCATGGAATATTTAAGACCGGCTACCCATAACAAAGCTGGACTGAGGACACAGACTTTTACTACTCCCTTACCAATGAACAGTTCTATCTTTTTGTTCACTTTAAGTAAACCGGAAAATACATCGGGTCCCCAAATATATATATATATATATTTTTTTTTATAGTGTTTTTGGAGGGGATCAGGGAGGTATCCAACCTATACAGTGTAGAATGCTTGAGAATTAGCAGCTCATCATATTGATGAGCTGTGTGAAATCCTTTTTTTTTCTCCCCCTTCCTATTAACAGCTGTGCAATGTGCATTGCTTTTCCGAAATGTTAATTTTGTTTTATATGCATCAGTTTTACTTTCTATCCTGTTGCCAACCCTGTTAATGTACATATTAAGTTTTCTGATCATTGGTTGCTTTTACATTGGGATTCCAGTCCTGGACAGGAACAAAGCAATTAATGAAGATGTACAGGAACTCTTTGCCTGAATCCATTAATGTCTAAATACCATGGAATGGACGACTTTCACATTGGAATTTAACTTCAATAACACTGACTTTTACTAAGCTCTTAAAATAAGAGTCTTCTTCAGGACTTCATCAGTCAAATGAAAAAAGTCTCATACTCTGTTTTCAGTTCCCTTCTCATTTTGGTAAATTTTCTGGGTTTTTTGTTTTTTTTTTTTTTTTTTAATTAGTTTGACATATAAAAGGGGTTGTTCACTTGGAAAAATAATTGATCAGATGTGTTTTTAATACAAATATACCCACCTTTTTATATGCTTGAATTAAAGTTGTCAGAGGCTCAAGATATTGGCACTGATCCTCATCCCTTGTTAGGTTCCTCCCCTTCCTTCTGTTACGTGACCAGTTCTGAGTGTAAAGGGGGCTTGCTGACTACTCGTTCTTTAGCTTAGCTGGTAGCTGGACCCCCTACTTTGTACAAGCATTGATGGCTGTTGAAAGATCTCCTGTTTCAAAGCCAACTTGGAAGTTGAGCACAAATGTTGATTGTATTAAGTGTTAAGTTCCGGGCACCTTTTTTTAACTCAAGCACATTGGTAATATTTATATTTTAAACACATCTAAAAAATTTTTACGTGAACAACCCCTTAATATGCTTTTTTTTGTGTGCTGAAAAGGTGAAATGTTGTTTTTTTTTTGTATCCATATTTAAGGGAAAGAGTTAAATACTGTACACTAAGCTGTGTCTGGATTTTTTTTCTCTCTGAAGTGTTTAACCTATAACATGCATAATCGAACTGTATATTGAACAATCTGTATTTAGTGCTTATTAAAGGGACGGTTCACCCATATTTTTTATTTTCTAGATTGATATTATATTGAGAAACAATGTTTATCTCATATACCTTGTGTTGGCAATAGTGCCTGTGAGAGGCGCTATTGCAGACCGCTGTTCCCCTCTCCATGACCTCGGGGATCCGGTGATAACACGTCAAGTTCCAGATCACGTGACATCACCGTGGCCGGCCGCAGTCTTCCTGACTCACTGGGCTGTGGGCGGTGTTTCACCGCTCATCACAGCTCAGCGTGTCTCCTGCTTGCAGCGCTCTGCTGTGAGGGAGGAGGGCTGTGACGAGAGGTGAAACACCACCCACAGGCCATAACTCACGGACACTGCGGCTGGCCGCGGTGTAACGGGAAGTTGACGTGACGTCACCGGATCCCCGAGGTCACGGAGCCCGGGGGTTACGGAGCAGGAAACAGCGGTCTGCAATAGCGCCTCTCACAGGCACTATTGCCAACATAAGGTATTTGAGAGAATCATTGTTTCTCAATATAATATCGATCTAGAAAATAAAAAAATATGGGTGAACCACTTTAACACGGCAGATTTTTTGCAAAAAGTCTGACAATGACAATCCATGGCGCTGTTTCTGTAGCATATTCATGGTATTCTGATAAATGGAACAGTGTCAGACATGTTTGCAACAAATCTTCTACAACTTCTGTAAATCTTGTTCTAGTGCTGAGTGTACCCCACACCACCAAGTTGACACTGAACCAAGCCTTAAAGGGAACTTTTCATGACAAAAAACAAAACCGGTATTTACCTGCTGGTTTAGTGCCACTTTGAAGGTATATACTGTTCCACACAAGGGGATGTTTAGTGGTGAGAAAATGAAGTTAGACCTTTCATGCAGCCGCTTAGTTCCAGTTTAGTCACTATAAGTTGCCCACTGACAACAATGCAATTTCCAAAATTTGGGGACACACTGCCTCCAAACTCTATTTCGTAAACCTGTGTAAATGTATAGGTTGGGTTAATGTGGCAATATCCACACCGACTGAAGTTTTCCCAGGTTTCAAACATGCTTCCAGTCCTCTTCTGCAAGAATTAAATGTCTGCTATTTTGACTTGCCAGATCACACTGATGTGAGTTGGACGTCCCTTTTAGAATGCAAGTCTATGGAGTGTCAGAATCAGGCCCATAGACTAACAATGTAAAAAGCATCTTTCAGGCCATACACACTCTATTGTGATCTGCAAATTCGGAATAGCAGTCACATGATGCGGAAAAGGTCCAGAGTGGCTCTGGAAATTAGGGGGGGGGGGGGGGGGAGACTGCAAAAAGTATACAATTTTAAACCAGAAGTTTACATACACTATCTAAAGACATCTCTGCAGTTTTTCTCACGGTCTGACATGAAATCAGAATGAACCTTTCCCGTTTTAGATCAGTTAGGATTACCAAAATTATTTGATTTGCCAAATGCCAGAATTATGAGAGAGAAGGTTTTAAGGCATTTTTTTATTACTTTCTGCAAAGTCAAAAGTATACATAAAATCCCTTAGCATTTGGTACCATTGCCCTTAAACTGTATGACTTGGGTTAATGTTTTGAATATCCTTCCACAAGCTTCTCACAATAGTTGGTAGGAATTTGGGCCCATTCCTCCTGACAGAACTGGTGTAACAGCCATGTTTGTAGCTCACCTTGCTCCCACCTGCCTTTTTCACTTTGCCCATACATTTTCAATAGAATCATTGTGATGGCCACTCAAAAACATTGGCTTTGTTATCCTTTAGCTATTTTGTAACCAATTTGGGGGTATGAATTAGGTCATTGTCTATTTGGAAGACCCCTTTCTGCCCAAGCTTTAAGTTCCTGGCTTAGGTCTTGGGATGTTGCTTCAGTATTGCCACATAATATTCTTTCCACATGATGCCATCTATTTTATAAAGTGCACTCTCCTGCAGCAAAACAGCCCCACAACTTGATTCTGTCACCCCGTGTTTCACAGTTGGGATGGTTTTTTTTTTATGTGCTGTGTGCATTTGCAAACATTTATCTGTCTTTTTTTCTGTTTTGTTTGGAGTAATGGCTTCTTCATGGCACAGTGACCTTTCAGCCCATGTTGATACATTACTCCTTTCACTGTGGATAATGACACAATCTTACCAGCTCCCGCCAGCATCTTCACAAGCTCTTTTGCTTTTGTTCTTGGGTTGATGTGCTCATGTCTGACCAAAGCATGTTCATCTCTGGTACAGAGAACCCGTTTCTTTCCTGAACGTTATGATGGCTGGACATTCCCATCTTGTTTGTACTTGTGTATAATTTTTTGTATAGATGATAAACGAGTGATCTTCAGGTAACTGGAAATTGCACTCGACGATTAACCAGACTTATCCAAGTCCACAATTCTGATTTCTTTTGACGTTCCCATGATGCTACACAAAGAAGCAGGGTTCCAGGTGTGCATTAAAATACAGCCACAGGTATGTCTCAACTCTGATGTTGCCAATAAACCTATCAGAAGCTTCCAAAGACAATGACCTCATCCTATTGGCTGTCCCATATTGTTTAAAGGCATAGTACTTAGTGTATGCAAACTTTTGACTTTGCAGAATGTAATAAAAATACCCTAAAACCTTTTCTCTCATTCTGACATTTGGCAAATATAAATAATTTTGGTTTCTAGTTGACCTAAAACATGAGAGGTTTATTCTGATTTCATGTCAGATAGTGAGAAAAACATGCAGATGTCTTTTTAGATGGCGTATGAAAACTTCTGGTTTCTACTGTATTCCTACATACACTACATAAAGCATTTACACAGGTTTAGGCAAAAAACTGTATGGTGAGTATTTCTGTAAACAAATTTTCTAATGCCCCTTTCATTTTAATAATGTTACACCTTCAGTGTGTAACGAGGCGGGGGGAAGTAGACTTGGACAACTTTAATTAAAAATAAAATATATAAAAGTCTGAGCACTAACCTGCATAAGTTTAAAAAAAAAGTGATGACTTTCCTCTAGGGAAAAAAACCCAGCAGTTTTTTTGCTATATAATATAACAGCATAATATAGGCTAAGAAATGATTCCAGAGATGATACTTACTGGGCTGCTCAGTGTTTACTACAAACCATTTATTACATAAAAACTACACAAAATAGCTAAAAAAAGGTGAGGTTTGCATTTGTTTTTCCTCTGAAGATGCTTGATACATTACAAAATAAGAAAAAGAAGAAGATACACTTTAAGCAAGCTCCCAGCGATTTCACTTTGTCAACCTAAAACACAAGTGTGTGTGTGTGTGTGGAAAAAAATGCAAAAAAACACAGCTAGATGCTTTAGGTTAAAAAATAATAAAACAAAATACTCATGTCCTAAATAGTCTACCTCTTTGAGAACTCTGTGGGTTCACCCACATGCAAGTGTCCTCCTGTGCACATACCATTTTATGCTTTTCGAGATGTGCTTTACCTGTGCATAGAAGTGCAGGGGACCTGAGGCTGATCACATTTAGGGATCTGGGCAGCATCATAACAGCACCAGCATCCTGTAAAAAATAGTATAATCCTGCACAACAGACAGGCCTGCCAGAGAATTTTGTGTGGCCTGCAGTGATCTTTCTTATAGACGCAAAGACACTTGAGTGCCAGGAGATGGGGGCTACAGAATTGCAAGGCAAACTCAATAGCGTTGATGGATTTTCAGGTCACAATTTGCATCCTTTGGGGCCAAAGAACAAATATGTTTGTGTTTGGAAAGGGTGAATTTTCCACAGGTGTGCTTGTCAGGATGGCTGCGTGGTCCAAGGTGTTGCATTACGGTCGCAGTCTCAACTGGAGGCGTGGGTTTGAATTCCATTTCTGACAGGGTTCTGTTACATTACAATCCTGTTTTTTTTTTTTTTTTAATTTAGGTATGTTCTCTCACAATTCAGACATTTCCACAATCCAGTTTAGTCCAAGTAAAAATCCAATAGCAACCCATTGGGTCCTCGATCCTGTCTGTCACAATCGTGTTTTCCACTGGATTTTCTGTAAAAAGAGGCAGGAGAAAAAAACCCATAAAAGAAACCAAGAAAAACAAAATCTTCAAGATCCTCAGCAGATTGTGTTGATATTTCTCTGACTTTTTTCCAATTTCCTCCATGCTACTTTGAATTCAACTGAGTTTTTCAGTACCACTGCTTTCATTTTCTTCTCACATTAGTGACTTTTCTGAACAGAGTTAATTCAAAACGTTTTGGTTTTTTTTTTCAGGAATATCAGCACTTCCCGAATAATGAAAATCTTGATAAATGTACATTGAGAAAGAACTGTATCTCAAATCATTGATGCCTAAAAAAAAAAAAAAAAAAAAAAAAAGCATCCTTAGGCCATGTGCGCACGTTGCGTTCTATTCCGAGGTGTGTAAGTCACTGCCTATGCGTCTCAGAACACAGCTGAAAAAGCTGTGTTCTGAGATGCATTTGGCAGAACACCGTGCACACATTCCTGGAGAATTCATGCGTTCTGGATGCTTGCTCTGCCATAGACAGAGTGGGAAAAGCATCCAGAACGCACATTTTTGACAGTGCATTCCCACTCGGCTCTGCAGCATCCCCATAGGCTTGCAGTAGAGCCGAGTAGGACCGCACTGGAAAAAAGAGCATGGCTGGCTGTGAGACCGTGCCATGCGATCAGAATAAACTCAGATGAACTTCACCCGACTTCATTGTGATCACGCGGCTCTGTGCGAGTGCCGCGGCTTGATTTGTGGTCACACGTGAAGGACTCACCTGTGATCACAAATCCCCTGAGTGACTGCAGTGAGCCACGCGATCAGCGGTGCGTCACTCTGGTTACTCGCGGTCACAGCTGCAGTCCTCCACCTGAGAGTGGTGGCCGCGAGTAACGTCAGTGACAGCACAGCTGATCGCGCGACTCACTTCAGTTGCTGCATGGAGCTCACAGGAGCGGCGGTGTTCTACTGCCGCTCCTGTCAGCTTCCAATGTAGCAGAGCTGAAAGTGTCGTGGGACATTGTGTGGATTACGTCGGACCTGGAGGTGTTTTTCAGCGGTTAATAAAGTGGTGAAAAAGGGTGTTTTTTTTTTTTTTTGTCTTTCATCCAAATAAAGGATATTTTGGATGTGTGTTTATTTACTTTAACTTACAGGTTAATCATGGAAGGTATCTCGGGGAGACGCCTGCCATGATTAACCTAGGACTTAGTGGTAGCTATGGACTGCTGCCATTAACTCCTTATTACCCAGTTTGCCACTGTACCATGGCAATTCGGGATGAGCCGGGTAGAGTCCCGGGACTGTCTCATCTAATGGATGCAATTCCGGCGGCTGCTGGCTGCTATTGTTAGGCTGGGGGGCTTCCGTAGAGTTCCCCACCCTGAGAATACCAGACTTTCGCCATGTGGCTTTACCCTGGCTGGTATCCAAATTGGGGGACCGCACGTCTGGTTTTTTTTTCTTCAATTATTTATTTTTTTCTTCAATTATTTATTTTTTTCTGCTCGATATAGACACGCCCCCCCCGATGGCTGTGATTGGTTGCAGTGAGACAGCGGTCAGTCAGCGTGGGGCCGTGTCTGACTGCAACCACTCATAGGCGCCGGAGGGCGGGGGAAGCAGGGAATACGTGATGGATTAATGAGCGGCCAGCATTTTCAAAAGAGAAGACGCCGCCACAGTGTGAACACCGTGCAGCGCCGCGTCGGTGATCGTGGATTGGTGAGGGGGTGGGAGGGAGAGATCGACATGGACAGAGAGAGAGATAGAGAGACCAACAGAGAGAGAGACCGACCGACAGAGAAAGACGAAAGACCTGCTTTATGTTAAAAAAAAAACATGTGGATCGCATCAATAATGCAATGCAAACGCACTGCTTCACATTTTGGCAGCGATTTTTCTACAACTCATTGATTTCAATGGGTGTAGAACGCTGCCAAAATGGCAAAAACAATTGAGATGTTGCTTCTTCAAACGCAGAGATTTTTGACAAAACGCTACGTTTCCAAAGGCATCATGTGCACATATTTTGCATGATTCTCATAGACTTTGCTGGGGAATCAGAACGCATGCATTTTAGCAATGACATAGTGTAGTTGTAAACGCAGCCAAAACGCAGAAAAAAACGCAAAGTGCGCACATAGCCTTAAACCCAGGATCAGACCAGGGACATTTAGATCTTCAGTTTAATGCTCTCCCAACTGAGATCTTTCAGCATTCTACCAAGTTGATGTTACAGCATTGCAAAGCAAATTCAATGGCGTTAATGGATTTTCAGGTCAAAATTGGCCAAAGAACAAATATGTTTCTGTTTGGAAAGGGTGAATTTTCCACAGGTGTGCTAGTCAGGATGGCCACGTGGTCCAAGGTGCTGCATTGCGGTCGTAGTCTCTACTGGAGGCTTGGGTTTGAATTCCATTTCTGATAGGGTTCTGTTACATTACAATACTGTTTTTTGTTTGTTTTTTTTCCATTTTAGCTATGTCCTCTCACTATTCAGACATTTCCACAACCCAGTTTAGTCCAAGGACAAATTCAGTAGCAACCCATTGGGTCCTCGATCCTGTCTGTCACAATCATACTGTTCTCTGCTGCACTATCAGTAAGAAGAGGCAGGAGAAAAAAAACTCATCAAAGAAACCTCAAGATAAACAAAATCCTCAGGATCTTTAGCACTTTATGTTGATATTTCTCTGACTTTTTTCCGATTTCCTTCGTGCTACTTCGAATTCAACTGAAGTTTTCAGTACAACTCTTTTCACTCTCTTCTTGCATAAGTGACTGCTCTGAAAAGAGTTACTTTAAACGTTTTTTTTTCAGGAATATCAGCACTTCACGAATAATGAAAATTTTGATAAATGCACTTGGAGAAAGAACTGTATCTCAAATCTTTGATGTCTAAAAAAAACGTGCTAAAACCCGGGATCAGGACATCTGCAGAATATTCCGCAGCCGCACATACCACAGCATTGATACACCACTGCCCAAATCTCATAGGATAACATGGGGAGTGTCTGTACTTGCTTAAACCTGCAGATTTATCTGGAAAATCCAGATAAATCCGCAGGTTTCCCGCGGTAAAATCCGTGGGTACATTGTCCCGTGGGCTAATAGTTGTCCTGTGGCCAGATTCTCTCACCTAAGCTGTGGATATCTGCAGCTATGCCACCGTGAGCATTAGCCTCTTAGCTGCTTTTCAAATTAGTGCTCTCTGTCAGGTTCAGTGCAAGGAGGGGAATCCACGGGACCGCGCACCGGACTCCCCCAAGGAGACCACCAGGAGCGAACCCCTATACAGGGGCTGTCTGGCAATCACCCCAGAGGACCTAGATACGCGGCAGTCGGGACACGGGAGCGTTGCGGGTTAGCGTCCGAGGATGTCCACACAGGATATGGAGGCTGGTCCCAGGGTAGACGTGGACTGAAAAGAACTGGGTACAGGTACCGATTGGAGTTGGCGAATGGAGTCCGTGGGTAGCAAATGTGCAGTCAGGTGATACCAGACGGAGTCCAGGATCGGTGACGGGTACAGGCTGGAGGAAGATCCACAACAGTCTGACACCGGGGATTCTCCTGGAAAGCCAGAGGGCCGGACACGCACAGGCAGCAGTCGGGATCTGCGGGCAGAGACAGGGTTAATCCTGGGCACAAGACCCAGAGGGACCTGAACACTACCACAAGAGACACGGCTACTGGTACATGTTGAACAGACACCGCCCATAGGGAAAAGGAAGTCTTATATACCCTGTACCTGTTATCTGCCATTTCTTGTTTCAGAGATGCTGGCCCTTTAAGAGAAGGGGAGAGAGTGCGCCCGTGCCCTAGTGCGCATGTGCAGACTCGGGAGCCGGAGAAGCGTGCAGGGCGCAGGAGAGATGGGGCAGAGTTCTGGGCTGCAGCGAGACGCCAGGACTGCTGAGCGGGGGGCACGGAGGAGTCCAAAGGAGGAGAGCGGGAGAGGCTGCCGTGGTCGGGATGCACGGGAATCGGGCCGGTGAGAGGGGATCGGCGCCGTGACTAGCGGTGCCGAGGCCCTGGAGGCATGACAGTACCCCCCACCCCTCACGCCCCCCCTCCCTGCAACCAGGACAAAAAGCGACGAAGGAGAAATGGAGCATCAATATTCTACCGAGGTTCCCAAGACCGTTCCTCAGGGCCAAACCCTTTCCAATCAACCAGGAAGAACGGCCTACCTCTCACCCTCTTCATGGCCAAGGTGTCTCTTACCTCGAACACGTCATCAGAGGCAAGAGGAGGAGGAGAATCAGCGAAGTAAGGAATGAGGACCACCGGCTTGAGCAAGGACACGTAAAAGGAGTTAGGGATGCGCATCGTGGCCGGGAGCTGCAGTTTATAAGAGACTTCGTTGATCCGCTGGATGACCTTGAACGGACCAATGTATCGCGGACCCAACTTGTACGAGGGGATCTTCAGCCGGACGTACTTGGAGTACAGCCACACTTTATGCCCAGGAGAAGTGATGAGGATCGAGGCGTCTCCTGTCCGCATGCTTCATCCGAGCGGAAGCGTGTTCCAGAGATGTCTTGACAGCACTCCATATGTCGAAGTCCCTGGACAGGGCATCTGCAGCGGGAACATTAGAGGTAGAGGGTACCGGTAGTGGAACGGAAGGCTGGAGGCCATAGACAACATGGAAGGGAGAGCTGGAGGAGGACTCAGCCCAAGGGAGTAGCGTAGACCAGTCGTCATGATGGGCGTTGACGAAGTGCCAAAGGAAAGAGATCAGGACCTGGTTGACCCGTTCGACGAGGCCATTAGACTGGGGATGGTAGGCCGAGGAGAAGTTCAGAGATACTCCCAGATATTTACAGAGCGCCCTCCAGAAGCGCGAGGTGAACTGAGTCCCCCTGTCGGACACTATATGCAGGGGAAAGCCGTGAAGCCAGAATATGTGCTGAATGAAGGCTCTCGGCGAGTTCCGGGGCAGAGGGTAGGCCGACCATGGGAACGAAATGAGCGATCTTGGAGAATCGGTCCACCACGACCCAAATGACGGTACAACCAGAAGATGAAGGCAAGTCCGTGATGAAATCCATGGCAATGTGTTGCCATGGAACGCAGGGAATGGGCAGAGACAGAAGATGACTGAAGGGCAGGTGCTTGGGCGTCTTGTTGCGGGCACAGGATGGACAAGCGGAGACAAAAGAGACGACATCCTTACGGAGAGACGGCCACCAATAGTGACGAAGAATAGTGCACCAAGTTTTCTTCTGACCTGCGTGTCCGGCCACTTTCGAATAATGCCCCCATTGAAGAACCTTTAGTCTGTCGGTCTCTGCAATGAAGGTTTTCCCAGGGGGTATCTGTGCCAGGGTGACGGGAGCCACCAGGATGACCTTACTGGGACAGATGATGGACTGGTCTGTCTCTTCCTCTAGCTCTGCCGGAACGAAGGACCGGGACAAGGCACCAGCCCGCACATTCTTGTTTGCAGGCCGGAAATGTAGTTGGAAGTCGAAACGGACGAAGAACAGTGACCAGCGGGCTTGTTGCGGGTTGAGTCTCTGGGCGGACTGCAGATACGTCAGGTTTTTATGGTCGGTGTAGATAATAACCGGGTATACTGCCCCCTCCAGCAAGTAGCGCCACTTCTCCAGGGCCGACTTGATAGCCAGGAGCTCCCGATCGCCAATAGTATAATTGTGTTCCGGTACAGAGAAGACTTTGGAGAAGAACCCGCAGGTAACCATTTTCCGGGGGACGACTTCTGCATGAGCACGGCCCCGACTCCCGATGAGGAGGAATCCACCTCCAAGGTGAATTGTCTGTTCAACTCCAGTCGGTGGAGAACGGGAGCGGAGGCAAATGCCTGTTACAGGGAGTAGAAGGCATTGTCGGCCTCAGGTGACCAGTCTTTCGGGTTCGCCCCCTTCTTCGTCAAGGCGGAGAGAGGAGCCGTCAGAGCAGAGAAGTGAGGGATAAACTGACGATAATAATTGGCAAAGCCCAGGAAGTGTTGCATGGCTTTCAGTCCAGAGGGATGAGGCCATTTGAGAAAGGAAGACACTTTCTCGGGATCCCTCTGCAGACCTGTGTCGGAAATCACGTAACCAAGATAGGGAAGGGACATCCATTCAAACAAGCATTTCTCGTACTTGGCGCACAGACGGTTCTCCCTAAGCCTCTGCAGAACGAGTCGTACGTTTCTTCTATGGGTCAGTAAGTCTGGAGAATAGACCAGGATGTCGTACAGATACACGACCACACAGACGTAGAGGAGATCCCTGAATACATCATTCACCAGCTCTTAGAAGATAGCCGGGGCGTTACAGAGACCGAACGGCATATTCGTAGTGCCTGTCTCGGGTGTTGAATGCCATCTTCCATTCATCTCCCGGGCAAATACGAACCAGGTTGTAAGCTCCACGAAGATCAAGTTTGGTGAAGATGCGCCCCCCTAAGCCGATCGAATAGCTCCGGGATGAGAGGAAGGGGATATTTGTTTTTTACAGTGATCTGGTTCAAGCCACGGTAGTCAATGCAGGGTCTCAGGTCTCCTTCTTTCTTTATAACGAAGAAAAACCCGGCTCCTGCAGGGGATGAGGATCTCCTCATGAACCCCCTTGCCAGGTTATCCGCAATGTAGTCCGTCATGGCCTGCGTCTTGGCTGGTGACAAGGGATAGATACGTCCACGGGGAGGAGTGGTTCCTGGCAGCAAGTCGATAGCACAGTCGTATGGTCTGTGCGTCGGCAACACCTCGGCCTCCTTTTTGTCAAAGACATCCGCAAACGACCAATAAGCAGAGGGAAGTCCTGGCAGGGACTTGAGTACCGGAGGCTGAGGGACAGGGCGGACGAGCTGTATACAGCGCTCGTGGCAGGACTGGCCCCAACGGGTGATCTCTCCGGAGCGCCAACTGACGAGAGGTTCATGTGCCCGTAACCACGGGAGCCCCAGTGGGAGCGAGTGAGCCAGTTGAGGCAGTACGTATAGGCTGATTTTTTCAGTGTGCAGCGCGCCTATACGGAGCTCCATGGGTTCGGTGACGGATAACACTGAATCAGAGAGAGGTCTCCCGTCTACGGAGGCGATCACAAGAGGACTTGAGAGCGGTATAACGGAAATCCGGTATTTGTCCACAGTGGCTTGTATGAAGTTGCCTGCTGACCCAGAATCCAGATACGCCTCTGCCGTGAACCTGGTCTCCTGCGTGGTCACCTGGACATCAGCGTTACCAGGGACGCGAGTGGGGAGCGGCGGGTCTCTGGATTGCTGGGACATGGCGCTTCGGTCTCCTCTCCCGGAGTGCTTCCTTGGTCCGTTCCTGGAAGCGGAGGTCAATCCTGGAGGCCAGAGAGATCAGACCATCAAAGGTAAGAGGAACATCACGACCAGCCAACTCGTCCTTGATGCGACCGGAGAGCCCCTCCCAGAAGGCCGCAGTCAATGCCTCGTTGTTCCATCCCAATTCGGAGGCAAGCATGCGGAAACGGATGGCGTATTGACCAACAGTTAGAGAGCCTTGGCATAGTCGAAGGAGAGAAGAGTCAGTCGCGGAGGTACGTCCCGGTTCGTTAAAGGTGTTGCTGAAGGCCTCTAGGAATGCCCGGATGTTGGTGGTCACCGGATCTTCTCTCTCCCATAAGGGATTCATCCAGGCCAATGCTTCTCCCTTCAAATGGGACATCAGGAGGCCACTTTCGCCTGATCCAAGACGAAAAGGTGTGGGAGCAACTTGAAGTGCAGGGAGCATGGATTCAAGAAGCCTCTACAGGTCTTGGGGTCCCCGGCATACCGGGGCGGAGCAGCAAGACGGAGTTTTGAGGCTGAGGCGGACGCAACCGCGGTAACCGCTGCCGTAGATTGATCAGACAGGGCTGTGGCTGTTGCCTGAAGAGTATTCAAACAGGTATCCACGGACGTCAAAGGCCAGCATGCGAGATTGGGTCTCGTGTTGTCGCACTAGTTCTTGGTGTAATCCAGCCAGCTGGGACGCTTGTGACCCGGCGGGATCCATGGCCTGTTCAAGCTGTCAGGTTCGGTGCAAGGAGGGGGATCTATGGGACTGCGCACCGGATTCCCCCAAAGAGACCACCAGGAGCGAACCCCTATACAGGGGCTGTCTGGCAATCACCCCAGAGGGCCTAGATACGCAGCAGCTGGGACACGGGAGCGTTGCGGGTTAGCGTCCGAGGATGTCCACACAGGATATGGAGGCTGGTCGCAGGGTAGACGTGGACTGAGAAGAACTGGGTACAGGTGCCGACTGGAGTTGGCGAATGGAGTCCGGGGCTAGTGAAGGTGCAGTCAGGCGATACCGGGCGGAGTCCAGGATCGGTGACGGGTACAGGCTGGAGGAAGATGACGGGATCCACAACAGTCTGACACCGGGGATTCTCCTGGAAAGCCGGAGGGCCGGACACGCACAGGCAGCAGTCAGGATCTGCGGGCAGAGACAGGGTTAATCCTGGGCACAAGACACAGAGGGACCTGAACACTAGCACAAGAGACACGGCTACTGGTACATGTTGAACAGGCACCGCCCATAGGGAAAAGGAAGTCTTATATACCCTGTACCTGTTATCAGCCATTTCTTGTTTCAGAGACGCATGTGCGAGACCCGGGAGCCGGAGAAGCGTGCAGGACGCAGGAAAGATGAGGCAGAGTCCTGGGCTGCAGCGAGACGCCGGGACCGCCGAGCGGGGGGCACGGAGGAGGCAGAGGGAGGAGAGCGGGAGCGGCTGCTGTAGTCGGGGTGCACGGGAACCGGGCCGGTGAGAGGGGAGCGGTGCTGGGATAAGCGGCGCCGGGATAAGCGGTGCAGTGACGAGCAGCGCTCCGGCCCTGGAGGCGTGACACTTTCCTTCCATGGAATATCAGTTTAGGTAGATGGACATGTCTTGAGAGGTTTGCAGTTGTTCTATACTTCCATGTTTTTGGAGGATGGGTTTAACAGTGCTTCATAAGCTGTTCAGAGATTGGGCTATTTTTTATATCTTAACCCTACTATACTTTTGTCCACAACTTTATCCCTGACCTATCTGGTGTGTCCCTTGGTTTTCATGCTGTTTGATACCTAATGTTCTCAAACAAACCTATGAGGCCTTCACAGAACAGCTGTAGTACTGAAATAAATCACACACATGTAGACTCACTTGAGTAATTGACTTCAGGAGGCAATTGGTCACTCAGGATGTTTAAGGGTATCGGACTACAGGACCCTGAATACAAATACAGGTCACAATTTTCAGATTTAGATTTTTAAAATATAAAGAGAAAAATATGGTAGTTTTCTAAATAAGACGCACTTTTGTTCCCCCAAATTTTGGGGGAAAGTATAGGGTGCGTCTTATAATCCGAAGTCCAGGGGAGGTGGGGGCAACTCTGGAGCGGTGCTGGGGGCTGCTGGAGGCTGTTGGAGGCAGCGGGAGATCTCCTGCTCCAGCTCATATAATATGCACAGCCGCTGTCCATCACCGTGGTGCTGAAACTGCACCGCGGTGATGGGCTGGGGGAGCGGCGCATATTATATCTGCCTGCGCCCCCCTTTCATCGCACATGCCCCCCCGTGTTAGATATGGCCCCCATGCCGCTGCCCATCCTAAAATAAAAAAGCTTTACTTACCTCCCCCAGCGTGGGATTACAGCGCTGGAGAAGGTAAAGTGTTTATTTTACTATGGGCAGCAGCATGGGGGCAATATCTAAACACAGGGGGACGTGTGCCAGCAATAGGAGACCTGTGCCAGCTGTAGGGGATGTGTATCAGCAATATGGGATGTGTGCTAGCTATAGGAGACCTGTGCCAGCTGTATTGGATGTGTGCCAGCAATAGGAAACCTATGCCAACTGTATTGGATGTGTGCCAGCAATAGGAGACCTGTGCCAGCTGTATTGGATGTGTGCCAACAATAGGAGACCTGTGCCACCTGTATGGGAAGTGTGCCAGCTATAGGAGATCTGTGCCAGCTGTATTGGATGTGTGCCAGCAATAGGACACCTGTTCCACGTGTATGGGATGTGTGCCAGCTATAGGAGACCTGTGCCAGCTGTATTGGATGTGTGCCAGCTATAGGAGACCCGTGTCAGCTATAGGAGACCTGTGCTAGCTGTATTGGATGTGTGCCAGCTATAGGAGACCTGTGCCAGCTGTATTGGATGTGTGCCACATATAGGAGACCTGTGCCAGCAATATGGGATGTGTGCCAGCTATAGGAAACTTGTGCCAGCTATAGAATACTTGTGTCAGCACAGGGGGACATGTGGCATCACAGGGGGATGTGTGCCAGCACAAGGGGGCTATATTCAATATAAGGGGGCCATATCAAGATTAAGGGGGCTAATTATAGGATGGGGGCTATAAGAGACATATACCCTATATGATTTGTTAGACGGACACAGGCATTATAAGACTGACCCCATTTAACGTTAAAAAAAAAAATTCTCTTTTCCTTCACCAAATTTGGGGGGGGGGTCTTATAATCAGGTGCATCTTATAAAGCGAAAAATACGGTATATATCGTTTCCTTTATACTTCATAAATATTTGCTACATTGTGTTGCTATATCACAATAAGATACATTTAAGTTTGTGAGTGTAATGTGTAAAGTACTTATGGTATGAATACTTTTTGAAGGCACTGTCTGCGTGTTTTTATAGTGATCAGCATAAATTGGTACATCCCATTTGCAAATGAAGAGTTTAATCAATCTCACTGAACACAAAAACAATTTCCAAAATTTTGACAAGACTGATCTTCATAGACCTCTTTTTAACCCATAACATTAAAGTAAGGTTAATATAACTTTCACTACAAAACCCTCAGTTTTACTCAAATTAGTTTATGTAAAATGAATACACCCCACATCAAAATTATTATATCTAGTATTTTGTATGACCTTCATGATTTTTAACCCTTTCACCCCAAAAGCCTGTTTTCACCTACTTATCAAGGGCAATTTTTTTAAAATCTGACCAGTGTCACTTTTATTTGATAATAACTGGAATGCTTAAACATATTTCAGTGATTCTCACTGCTTTTGTGTGACGCATTACACTTCATGTTAGAGATAAATTTAGGTTGATATTATTTGCATTGATTTCTAAAACAAAAAAAATTGAAACTTTGAATATTATTTTTAATTTCTATTGCCTTAAGGACAGTCAAAAAAAAAGTTAAAAATAAATAGAACTTTCCACATGTTGACTTTTCATCAGCATAATTTGTGAACCCTATATTTCTTTGTTAGAAATGTAGAGAGGTTAAAACAGCAGCAGCAATCTTTTATTTTTCCAACAGAATTAACAAAACTTATTTTATTAGGGACCACTTCACATTTGAAGTGACTTATAAGGCTTATATGTAAAAGTAAAAAAAAAAAAAACAACAACCAAAAGTAACCCGATTATAAAACTGCACTCTTCAAGGTATTCAAAACCACATTTAGGAAGTTTAACTCTTCACATGAATTAAAAAGTGAAAATAATAAATGAAAACCTATTTTCCTCAAAACTGTTGGCAAAGCTCCAGATTTTTAATTTTCTCAAAAGAAAGGAGAAAATGAACAATACAATTTGTGATGAAATTTCTGCTAACCATGACGATGCCCCATATCTGGTCAGAAACCACTGTTCGGGTGCACAGCAGGGCTCAGAAGGGAAGGAGTGATATTTTGGATGGAATAGATGGCATGCTGCATTTGCTGAGCCCTAGATGTAATAAAACAGTAAAAACCCTCAAGTGAATTTGAGAAACTACTCCCCTCAAGGAATGAATCAAAAGGTGAGCATATTGAATCTACAGGTGCTTCAAAAGAATTTTATAACATTGGGATGTGAAAATTAAAAATCTTTTTTTCCCACAAAAAGTTTCTGTAGCACACAATTTGTTGTGCAATTTCTCCTGAGTGCGCTAATACCCCATATGTATCATATTTTTCGGATTATAAGATGCACTTTTCCTCCGCAAAATTTTGGAGGAAAGTGAGGGGTGTGTATTATAATCTGAATGTAGCTTACCGGAGTGGTGGAGAAGGGTCGCAAGAAACCGGGGGAATGCATCAGCTGTGTGGGGTCTCCGGCAGCTAATGCTGGGACGGCTGTGTGGGGTCTTTGGCAGCTGGTGCTGTGGCGACTGTGCGGAGTCTGGGGCGACTGGACTGGCGCTGCAGGGCAGGCGATGAGGACTTCAAATAATGCCACCCAGAGTTGGCGCGTGTGCAGATGGAGCTCTCAGCTGAAGCTCTCATCTGCACATGTGCCGCCTCCAGCCCATTGATCTCCCAGCAGTGCCCTTAAGGAAAATGGTGCCCGAAGGTCGCGCTTGCACAGATGAGATCTCAGCTTGCCATTGAGCTGAGTGACCAATCTGTGCTGACTCCAGGCGCCATTTCATTGAAGCCCTCACCGCCCGCCGCAGCCAAAGCCCCAGCACAGCTGTCCCAGCCGCCGCAGCCTGAGCCCCAGCCTCTGCAGCAGCTCCAGCACAACCTACAGTTTCTGGGACACCCACCGCCCCTGCCTCCTGTGAAGCCGCTCCACAACCGCTGCGGCCCCCTCCGGTAAGATACCACCAGATTATAAGACGGACCCCATTTTTCCACCCTTTTTTGCTCTGAATTTGGTGTGCGTTTTATAATCCAGTGCGCCTTATAAACTGAAAAATATGGTACTTGGAAACTACAGTTTAGGTGGAGAAGGGCTCAGAAGGCAAAAAGTGCTATTTGAAATTTGGAGCCCCATTTTGGCAGCAATAAATTGTGAAAGCCATTTTACATTTGAAAAACCTCATACATGCTAAAACAGAACACTCCTCCCCCCACAGTTTACTTTATTTTGTAAACGACACCCCTCAAAAAATTCAACTAGGGGAGCAGTGAGCACCTAGGTCCCACAGCTGGTTCACGGAATTTTATAACAATGAGGCGTGAAAAAATTACATTTTTTTCCCCACAAATATATTGATTTAGCGCCCAATTTTTCATTTTTGCAAGAGAATCAGGCGTAATTAGTCAACACATTTTGTTGTGTAATTTCTCCCGAGTACGACAATACTCCATATGTGATGGTCATCTACTATTTGGGCACATGGCAGGGCTCTGAATGGGAGGCACACCACTTTGGTAAATTTTGGAGCACCATTTTGGCAGAAATAGACACAATGTCAAAACTGAAAAGCCTTTGATATGTCAAAACAGCTGAAGCCCCCACAAGCGACCCCATTATGCAAACTATACCTCTTAAAGAATTTATCTAGATGTGTAGTGAGCATTTTTAACATTCAGGTGGTTCACATAATTGTATAACATTGTGCTGAGTAAATGCAAAATTACCATATTTTTTTCCCCACTAAATATTTTAATATTCAAAAGGGCTAATAGGAGAAAATGAACTACAATTTGTAATGCAATTTCTCCTGGGTATTCCAATATTATTTAAAAGTAAACACTTGATTTATTATTTAGGAATATACAGTCATAGCCAAAAGTGTAGGCACCCAAGAAATTGTTGCAAAAAAATGAAGATTTTTTTTTATACAAAATTATTGCAATTACACGTTTTGTTATACATGTTTATTTCCTTCTGTGTGTATTGGAGTAACACAGAGAAAAAAAGGCAAATTGGACATAATTTCACACTCAAGCCCACAGACCATTTAAGACCGGTTTTATCAGCATGGTCTGCGTGCTAAACAGCTTACAACGGTACCTGACCAGACCACCAGACACAGCTGGCGGAAGAACCTGTGGGTCTCAGTGCTGTTCATTGATGAAAGTCGATTCACGCTGAGCAGAAATGACTGCCTTCAGTTATGTTGGAGACGTCAAGGACAGTGCATCAGTCACTGTTGTTACCAAACAAGCCTTTGTCTAGTCAATACCCTACTCTTTGTGAATGGTACAGTGACAAGCCCCTACTACATGAATAACATAATTTATCCAGTAATTGTGCCTCTGTATGAACAACACATGCCTAATATCATATTCAATCAAGAAATAACGTCTGGAACTCCATTCTGAGTCTGAACTGGGTGCAAAAACCTAAAAAATCTACACTGAGAGAAGGTATGCACACCAGTGACTATGTAAGGGGAATATATGAAAAGCAGAAACTGCTGTGTGAATACTGACATGAAAAATCCAATAGCTATATGTAAGAGTGAAAGGATGAAAATGGAATCTGCATTACTGCCATGAACATATGAATAAAGAGAAATGTAGCTATTGAATTGATCAATGCAACAGAGCCCCAACACTACGCCAAAGTAGTAGCCATTTTCATACTTTCACTCTTACATATAGCTATTGGATTTTTCATGTCAGTATTCACACAGCAGTTTCTGCTTTTCATATATTCCCCTTACATAGTCACTGGTGTGCATACATTCTCTCCATATAGTGTAGATTTTTTAGGTTTTTTGCACCCAGTTCAAACTCAGAATGGAGTTCCAGACATTATTTCTTGATTGATTTGTAGTTTTTCGTTTGTGAACCCGGCCCCACCCACACTTATTGCCAGTCCACATTACACGAATATATAGCCTGGGTCTCAGCTTCCCATACACGGTAAGTTTTTTAACTGCATGAGAGGACACACACTAGCCAGCGACCCCAACGTAGAGAAATACTTTGGCGTAGTGTTGGGGCTCTATTGCATTGATCAATTCAATAGCTAAATTTCTCTTTATTCATATGTTCATGGCAGTAATGCAGATTCCATTTTCATACTTTCACTCTTACATATAAGTATTGGATTTTTCATGTCAGTATTCACACAGCAGTTTCTGCTTTTCATACATTCCCCTTACATAGTCACTGGTGTGCATACCTTCTCTCCATATAATATCATATTCACGGATGATAATGCTCATTAGAGAACAGCTGCTGGAGTCTGGAGTACTTCAAATGGAGTGGCCCGCACTTTATCCAGATCTGAAGCCCATAGAAAACCTATGGGATCAGCTAAGTAAGTAGAGGCTCATACCTCTTTTTTCTTCATAACATCAATAACCTGATGTCTGCCCTTCAAGAAGAGTGGGATGCCATGTCTCAGCAGGCAATAATTTAACTTTTGAACAGCATGATACGTTTTGTCAGGCTGTCATTGATGTTCAAGGCCACATTTTATTTCCTCTGCCCAAGTGCATTAATCTTCAATTGCTATTTCTCAGTCCAAGCCTCCAACCTACACAAATCCCTCTGCAGTATTAAATTATCCTCCTATTAATTATTATCCACTATTAACTAAAGGAGTTATCCGACATACACTCCAAAAAAAATTGTAAGCTAATCTGTGCTGTATTGTCATATAAATTACCCCTACATTGTTATTTTTAGTTTTCTAACTTTTGTTCCTCTTGAATTCACCCTTTATTCTCTGCAGCACCTTGTTTACATTCAGCTCCAACAAACATGACAATTTCCTGTGTTCTTGGTTGCCAAACCTCAGTCAGAGCTGGCACCACCCAGCCTCAGTGTCCAGAAACGCCCCCTGCCCGGCCTCAGTGTCCAGAAACGCCCCCTGCCCTCCCTCTGCACATTCAATGGCTGTCAGTATTCTGCCCAGCACCTGACCTCTCAGCATGTGACAGAGCAGAGATCCAGCTTCTCTCATCTGTGACACAGCAATCAGCTCACATCCCATCAACAATGGTAACAGAAAGAGTTGTTACATGTTCCTCACCCCTTATAGATAAATGAATACTGTGTAAGGCCCCTTTCACACGTCAGTGATTCTGGTACGTTTGTGCTTTTTTTTTTAAACGTACCAGAATCACTGTCATACCCAGACCCATTATAATGAATGGGTCTGCTCACACATCAGTGATTTGTCACTGCACGTGTCTCCGTGCAGCGTACCAGTGTGTGCGTGATTGCTGCACGGAGACATGTCCATTTTTTTCTGGCATCACTGATGTCCCACGGACCACGCAGTGGTGTGGTCCGTGAAACACGTGCCAGAAAAAAACGTGCTTTTAAAATAAAAAACATTTTAACTCCCCCGGCGTCCAGCGATGTCCTCTGCAGCCCGTGCAGCTTGCTGCTTCTGAGCCGGCTCATTATTGTCGCGCATATTCATGATGCACGACACAGCCGACCCGGAAGCAGCTGCTGCGGGGGTCAGCGCCGGCCGGATGCTGCACCGCGGGAGCGGTCAGCACCATGGAGAGCGGGCGCAGGTGAGTTGATTACTAAGTGCAATCACGGGCCACGGATAACGGAGCCCGGATTGCACTTAGACAACCCACGTGTGCCGTGAATCACGGCACACGCAGGGACATGTGCGTGTTTTACACGCCAGTGAAAAACGTCACTGTTTTTCACTGACGTGTGAAACGGGCCTAAGGCAGACTATATATAGCACCCAATGTGAGTCTATAGTAGATATATACGTCATATGTATGGTACATGTGTGTGCGTGGTTTGTGTCATATAGTTATGTGTGTATATATATATATATATATATATATATATATATATATATATATATACATATATGCACATAGATTCTCCAGGCTTATCCCTCTATGTGTCACTATATGAATTGACACATTGGGCTCCGAATGTAGAGTGTGCAGATTGCATACGAGTGGTCACATGACCATTCATTCTGACTGTCGACAACTGTGTCTGCTGCATGTGATGTGAGGATTCACATATCTACACTGTGTAGCAGCAAGCAAGAAATAGTGCGATAATAATAATAATCATCATCATCATCATCTACAATAAAATATAGTTACTGCAGATTTTTGTGAAAAATCTTGACCACTATTTTTTCCTTGGGCTACATGGTATTTTGGTCATGCTGTCATACATCACAGCATGCCTATGTCACTACTAGCATGATGCAGGTTTGTGAGGTGGCTTTCATTTCCGCACTGGCTCGTTCACCGTCTGTCTCGTTCACCGTCTGTCTCTGTCTGTCTCTAGCTTTCCGTCTCTTTTCTTTCCCTGTCTGTCTCTCTCTATCCGTCTCCCCACTGACATCTTATTATCTCTTATACTAACACTGTCCTTTGTTACTATAGTAACCAATCACAGCTGAGATTAATAAACTGTAGTTCCAGGCTCCATTCACTTTAATGGAGTCATGTTTTTTGGAGAGTAACTGTAAAGCGCAGGGTTAAATTTTCCTGTGAAACCGTAGTCTACGACGTTCCCTGGGTCACATGGGTCATCTATGCAAAAAAACGTTATTGTAAATGAGATAGTGCGGATTCCTTTAGCGGACACACACACACACACACACACACACCTTTATATATTAGATTATATATTTATTTAAAATTGAAAGATATATACAGTTGTGTACCGCTCATGGCGGCAGACCAAGTTGCTACTAAGGGACCTGTGAGTCAGGGGGCCAGTTCCAGGGCCTGCACTGGACCCTCCTCCGTCCTGTATTGCACGTTCAACTGAACGATAAATGCCAATATAATTGAAAGCAATGATCTGACGGCTCCCTCCTCCATTATTCTCCCTGTGCTTATGAGCTCTGATGTCTCAGTGCAGAGGGCACAATGATGTCACTTCAACGCACCCTCTGCAGACCAGTGCCGAACATTCAGGACACCTGCTGCGAAGATTGGAGCAGCGGGAGAATGGGGAGAGATGAGTAATTTGTTTAATCATTAGGTGGGGCAGCCATTATACTGTTTTGATCTGTGTAGGGGCCAAAATATAGTTTGCTGGGCTGTATGAGGGGGACATTATAGTATTTGGATGTCTATGTGAAGCGCATTATACTGTGTGTGAGCCATTATAAAATGTGGTGGGTTGTGTCGGGGCTATCATACTGTGTTGATGAAACTGTACTTTGTGGGTTGTTGAAAATGGAGGTTCACGAAACTTTGCGTCATCTTTTCAGAGTAGCTACTGAAAAAACTCGTTCTATCAGTCAGCGTAGGGGTAAACAGCCCTCTTTTCAGAGTATCAGAGGCTATTGTTGGGCAGAACCAGGACCTGGATTCCGGATGTGTGATCAGGATCAGGCACTTGTGAAATTAAAAATTAATAGTAACGTAAAAAAAAAAAAAAAGAAGAAAGCGCTTCATACTAAACCAAGGCTCCGCTGCAGCTGTACACTGCTCCCGTGGCTTCTCCTTCACTTGCTGGGCCGCTAATTACTGCTCATTCATATGCACTGCTTTCCCCGTCCTCCGGCTGTCCTGTCTCCTGTGATTGGTTGCAGTCAGACGCACCCTTAGCGTATGTGACAGCATCTGCCTACAACCAATCACGGGCGCCAAGACGGTTGATGAGCGGGAAAGCAATTCAACTCTGCGGATCATTATTGTGGTATAAAACGCATAAAATTTTTCACTGTGTTTTTCTCCCATATTATGACACCAAGAACAGAAAAAGCATATGGCTACAGTATGCAGCCCCAAGCCGTGCGCTTATCTTGGCCGTGTATCCAAATAAGAGGAACTGCATGCGGCTTTTTTCTTGATTTACAAAAATAATTTAAAAATAAACGAAATTCAGTTCCCCCGAATTTTGGTACCCAGGCATGATAAACCACAAAAGCTGGGGGCTGGTATTGTCAGGGTGGGGAGACCCCTATTTATTGAGCCGCCCCGTGCCTAAAAATAGCAGCCTGCAGCCACTCAGGATTGTCACATCCATTAGATGTGACAATCCCAGCACTTTACCTGGCTCTTCCTGGTTGCTCTGGGGCGGTGGCAATCAGGCTAATATGAAGTTAATCACAGCCCACAGCTGCCTCTAAGCCAGATATTAATCGTCAGGGTCTATGAGACACCCCCCCCCCTTAGTAATCTGTAAGTGACAGTAAATAAACACATACACCAAGAAAAAACAGTTTTTTGTAATTAAATACATCACCCTCATAAGCCTCTTGATTAGGCTACATTCACAGGACTGCCCCGTTTTTGCGGTCTGCAAAAAAATGGTCATGTTTTTTCACGGATGCAACTGTGTGGCATTCGTTCCGTTCTGTATATGGTCCTTGTGTCATCTGCGTACCTTCCTATTTTTTTCATACTGCAAAAAAACGGAAGCAGCTAGATAGATAGAGGGATAGATAGATACAGATAACTAGAGGTATAAATAGAGGGATGGATGAATGAATCAAGGGATAGATAGAGGGATAGATAATAGATGAGAAAGACCAATATAATGTCCTACCCCCCCCGCATAGTCTAAGCTGGCACCCTTTAGTGCCTTTCATGTGGCACTAAAGGGTGCTTAGCCTTGCATTTAGCCAATAAATAAATAAATAATTAAAAAAAAAACGACGTGAGGTCCCCCCTATCTTTTGTAGCCAGCTAGGGTAAAGCAGACGGCTGCAGCCTGCAGACCACAGCTGGCAGCTTCACCTTGGCTGGTAATCCAAAACAGAGGGCACCCCACGCTATTTAAAATTAAATAAATAATTTAAAACAAAAAACGTGGGGTCCCCCCCAAATTGCATCACCAGCCAAGGTAAAGCGGACAGCTGTGGTCTGGTATTCTCAGACTAGGGAGGTCCACCGTTATTGGACACTCCCCAGCCTAAAAATAGCAGGCTACAGCTGCCCCAGAAGTGGCGCATCCATTAGATGCGCCAATCCTGGTGCTTCGCCCCAGCTCATCCCGCGCCCTGGTGCGTTGGCAAACGGGGTAATATATGAGGTTGATGCCAGATGTGTAATGTCACCTGGCATCAAGCCCTGGGGTTGGTGAGGTCAGGCGTCTATCAGATACCCAACATCACCAACCCAGTCAGTAAGAAATAAAAAATAGACAACAAAAAAAGTTTTATTTGAAAAAACACTCCCCACATTCCCTCTTTCAACAATTTATTGACAAGAACAATCCAATCCGGGTCCGGCGTAATCCAATAAGGGGGTCGCACGGCGATCCATACCATAGTCAATGAGACTCCCAGTCAATGAAGAACAAAATGTTCCCCATTGGCTGGGAGAGCCGTGCAGTGACCTGAGCTAACATCAATAGGTCAGCCCAGGTCACTGCAGGGGATGCCGAGCGCTGCCGTCAGGGGGTTAGATGAGATCATTACCTGCAGTAACGATCTCCTGCACTCCTGACATCAGCGCTGTCACTGACTTCTATGCCCGCCGCGTTCTACGCAGTATCGCGAGAGCTTGTGACGTCACTGCTAGTGACAGTCTCGGGCCGCCCGCGAGACGGGCAGAGAAGGCAGTGACCGCGGTGACGTCAGGAGGCAGGAGATCGTCACAGCAGGTAATTATCTCATCTAATCTAACCTGCAGCTACATGTGCAGAGAGCAGGGAGACGCGCACACAGCTTAACGCTGGCTCCCTGCTCTCCTAGCTACAGTACACATCGGGTTAATTAACCCGATGTGTACTGCAGCTACATGTCACAGTGCAGAGAGCAGGGAGCCGCGCACACTGCTTAGCGCTGGCTCCCTGCTCTCCAAGCTACAGTACACATCGGGTTAATTAACCCGATGTGTACTGCAGCTACATGTCACAGTGCAGAGAGCAGGGAGCCGCGCACACTGCTTAGCGCTGGCTCCCTGCTCTCCAAGCTACAGTACACATCGGGTTAATTAACCCGATGTGTACTGCAGCTACATGTCACAGTGCAGAGAGCAGGGAGCCGCGCACACTGCTTAGCGCTGGCTCCTTGCTCTCCTAGCTACAGTACACATCGGGTTAATTACACGATGTGTACTGCAGCTACATGTGCAGACAGCAGGAGCCGGCGCTGGCAGCGTGAGAGCGGCGGAGGCTGGTAACAAAGGTAAATATCGGGTAACCACCTTGGTTACCCGATGTTTACCTTGGTTACAGCTTACCGCAGCTGCCGGCTCCTGCTCCCTGCTCGCTTCATTTCGTCGCTCTCTCGCTGTCACACACAGCGATCTGTGCGTCACAGCGGGAGAGCGACGACCAAAAAATGAAGCTGGACATTCAGCAACGAGCGGCGACCTCACAGCAGGGGCCAGCTCGTTGCTGGATGTCACACACAGCGACAGCGACGGGACGTCGCTGCAACGTCACAGAAAATGGTGACGTAGCAGCAACGTCGTTGTCGCTGTGTGTGATACCACCTTTAGCAGTCAGTGTCCCGCTCCCTGCCAGCCCCGCGGTGTGAGAAGTGCGGGCATCCGTGGAGCTTGCGCGGGACACAGACTGATGCACATACACAGATGATCCATGATGACACAGACAGCGCGCACGGGGAGGGGGGGAGGAAACAGTTCCCAGGGCGTCAGGCAGTAAACATGATAAAGCGCTGGGGACACAGCGCTGACAGTGTATCTGACAGCAAGTGTTCCTTGCCTTATTGAACTGGACACTGAATCGGCTGGAATTCAGGGCGCACGTAGCTGAGCACAGGAGGCGGGGGAGGGAGGCTAAGGAGTGTGTGGGAGGTTGTGGGCAGAGTACGGGGTGCAGGGGAATGTGTGGGAGGGTGCAGGGAACGGGGGCGGTTACTCCACGCACTGTACAGCCCAGCAGGGAGTCGACATGCTGTTCCAGATTTGCATGTCAACATGGCCCTGCCCATGTAGACATGAAATGACCGGAAGCAGCAAAATCGCGGCAGGAGCGGTCACATGACCACTCTGAGCCGGGGGAGAGGGGCTGACAGCAGGGCAGGTAAGTGGTCTCTATCTACTTACCTGCCCCAATGTAGCCCAATAGTGTAATAATGAAAAAAAGTCAAAAGAAGCCGGATAACCCCTTTAACTTTCATAGTTTAGTATCTTCAGCAAATATTGAAATTCTACTCTCAATGCCCCCTACATGGCCATTAATAAATATGTTAAAAAGATGCTTCTATTTTGTCTTCTACAGTACGCAGAGGAATAACTAGGCTTTTATAGACTGACCAGGATGTTGGTCACATGAATGGACCCCTGTAATATCCTCTGTGGTTGCCCCCATTCCATATATACCCCTTTCTGGACAACAATAACAATGTTCCCTGTCCTGCTTTCAATCCCTGCCTCATCTTGTAATAATGTCTATCTTTGCCCATACCCTCTAATAATTTCCCCCATTCTGGTCCCTTTATTACAGTATGAAGACGAGGATGAGAACATTATTAATATCCCCCACCCTGCTTCCTTTCATTAAAAATATACCTCATCCTGTAATAATATCCCCCTTCCTTGCTCCATCTTGTAATAACGTTCCCTGCACTGGCTGCTTTCTTTAATAATGTCCCCAATCCTGGCTTCCATACTGTAATTATGTCCACAGTCGAGGCGTTGTTCTGCAACTCTTTGTTTAGTTTTATAATTGATTCCTCTCACCTGTCCTTGCTCTCATCCTACATAGCCGTGGGACGGGGATGGATGGCGCATGGCAATCACTTCACATATCACCTGCAATGGGCATGCCCATGTCAGCTGCTGCTCTGTGATTGGCCGGCGGCCTGTATAGCCAGTGCGGTGCAGGGACACTGTGGTGCTTTTGTGGCGCCCTGGACAACCCAGGTCGTCACAGGTACTACACCAACACACCCCACACCCCGGCTAGGCACACCTAAGTCAAACACAAATCCTTGTTGCCTTCCTCCAGGGGCTGATGTCCACACCAGGGGGTGGGCCAGGCGGTTGGTCCCACCCACCGAGGAGTTCACAGTCCTGGAGGCGGGAAAAGAGTTCAGTTCAGTTAGAGAGAGTGAAGTGGTAGTAGAGGAGACTGACCGTGTCCGGGTGTGTGGCCCGGGCACATACAGCAAGGTTGGCAGACGGTGGTGACCGTCTGCAGGAGAGGCTGATTGGAGTGAGCCGTACGGACCGGGGACGGGCGGTGGCCCGCCGGTACCAGATCGGGGAGTGAAGAGAAGCCAGCACCATCCGGCAGGGCCTACGGACCCCGACCAGGCTACGAGTCGCCGTAAAACTGGTCAAATCCGTTAGCGAAGGGAACCTCCGGGGTTTCCCAGCAGCCAAGACCCGATTGAAGTCAATAGCTCACACCGTAACGGGAAACACAGTCACCGCCAAGGCTACAGTTCCCAGGGCCAGAGCTTGCGGGCAAAAGGGGCTCCCTCAGCATCCATCCAAGCTGGGGAGCGGGTTACCGGTGGGAAGCCATTGGAACCGTAAACACAACACAGGTGCAGGGAAAGGTAGTCACCATCAACCTACCGGGAGGAGAACAACCGCAGCCGCCTGTGGGACCCGTCCATCCAGCCGTTTGTTTGACCAGAGACTCCGTGTAAATTACTGGCTGAGTGAGTACCACCGTGCCGTGCGGCACAGCGCTGCCTCCGCGACCCTGCACCTCCAGGCCCCGTAACCCGCCTGTCACCCCCAAACCCTCACCGGGGCCCCGGGACAACCAACCCCCTACCCACGGAGGGGAGAACCAACATCCAAGCTGCTCCCTGTCATCGCTCCTGGGATCCCCGTCCAGAGCAGCGGTGGTGTCACAACTTCACCACAACCGTGGGTGGCGTCACGGACAATATCCCCAAAACCACACACCACCCCCCTTTCACTCACGGGCGAGGAACGCCGCTTGAGTCCCCGGGATCCGGCCCACCGCTCGAGCCACCACCGAGCAGCAGCAGCAGTAGCCGGACCCGAGCAGTGGGTGAGCGCAGCGTCCCCTCCTCCGCCCGCGACACTTTCAGCTGAAATACACCTCAACTTAACTTGCATCTGAGGACGCACATCCATCTGAAGATGGAGCTGGTGTTTGTTGGCTCCATGACTTTACAAGCAGCGATTACACTCCTGACTGCACATAGTTGTTCAGGCTTTGGCAGTCAATCTCCTGCAATCTGTGCACTATGTAAGACAAAATCATAAGACTGACAGCAGATAGAAAAAGCAAGTCAATTGCAAACTTGCTTATTGTCATGCTAATGTGACGCCCTGGACTAGCTAGGTAGTCACAGGTAGACCCCCTGCACAAACACCAGCCCCTAAAAAGGTATCATCAGCCAACCTAAAAACCCTGAGTCACCCCTCTCAGGTCTTCACGTTCACACCCGGGGCGGAGCCAGGCGGTTGGCCATGCCCTCCGAGGAGTTCGGATAGCCTGAGGCGGGAAAAACAGAGACCCGTTAGTGAAGTGGAAAGGAGGGTAGGTGAAGTGGAGTAGAGAGGAGTAACGTCTGTCAGGGATCTGGGTAGGAGCCCGGATACCCTGTGGCCAGGAGGCAGACGGTGGTGGCCGCCTGCAGGAGCCGGGAAGACAGCCGGTGGAACCGTCAGGGACCGGGACAGGGTAGTGGCCCGCCAGTACCGAACCGGGGGAACCGAACGGAAACCGGAGCACCAGGAGGGGTACTCAGACCCAGTACGAGGCCCAGAAGCCACTGGACCGAGTCAAATTCACTGATTGGGGTCTGGACCTTAGGTTCTTTCCCACCCAAGTCCCGACTGAAGGCAACAGTCCAACGAGGGGGATAGAAAGCCACTGCCCAGGCATAGAGATCCCATGGGCCAGCGTCTGCGGGCAAACGGGCTCCCCGACATCCACTAGCTGGGGAGTGGACTCCCGTCACTAAAGCGAAGGAAGTCAGCATTCTACTACAGGGGTGCAGGAGACAGGCGGGGACCACCAACCTGAGTAAGGGGCAAA
This sequence comes from Anomaloglossus baeobatrachus, assembly GCF_048569485.1. Classification (NCBI taxonomy): domain Eukaryota; kingdom Metazoa; phylum Chordata; class Amphibia; order Anura; family Aromobatidae; genus Anomaloglossus; species Anomaloglossus baeobatrachus. Next base: position 382,930,615 of record NC_134353.1, on the reverse strand, counting down.
GCGCAGTCGGCTGCGGGCACCGACCACCGTCCTTTTGGTTTACCAGAGACTCCTGTGTGTATTTATAATAGTGAGTACAACAGTGCCCTCGGGCAGCGCATCGCACCGAACCATCCCGCCCGCACCTCACAACCACCGGGCCCCAGGACCATCACACCCTGCCAACGGAGGGGTCAACACCAGGCTGCACAACACCGTCCCCGGGAGCCTAGTTAACGGCAGCGGTTGTGTCCACATTCACCACAACCCGTGGGTAGCGTAACAAACTTAACCCCCAAACAATCGCGGCCCCGGCCGTGAACCTCCCCACCGAACACCACCCCTCACGTCGCGCCAGCATCCCTTCAGAGCGACGTGACCCCCGGGTCCAGGAGGAGCTCGAGCCACCCACCGACGAGCACGGATCCGAGTGGCTCGGCAGCCGGCCGAGCCCCGGGGCGGTACACTAACAGACACTAATAACATGAGACTACACCTTTAATTTTAGATTTTGCTTAACATATGTAAAATTCTGTTTTTATTTTTGAACTAGGAAAAAAGGGTGATTGTTTTAAGTCCCCCACCATGCCCCCTGTTCTCAGACTGCAGTGCAGCAACTATTATCCGGGGACTGACTGTCACTTTGCAGCATGGAGGAGGCCATTCCCCCGATGAGTGAGGTGACGTCTCAGAGGGGAGGGGAGCAACAAAGAGCAGCTCCAGTGTCACACTTAATTACAGGTAGGCCGGTTTCAGACGTCCGTGTTTAATCAGGTACCAGTCACACGCATGGTTATGGTCACACGTGTGTCACACATATGACATCCGTGTTTGCATACATGTGACAGATACCGGAGAAAACACGGGTCTGTAAAAAAAAAAGATTTTCCATATTTACCTGCTTTCTTCGGCTCTGCTGCCTCCCGCGCCTGACTGCCGCAAATTATATTCATCGATTGTTCACCGCACTCAGGACCTGGAAGCCAGAGCATCGCGGGGACATCGCTGGATACAGCACCGCTAAGGACAGCACCACGGGGACAGGTGAGTATTCTGCAAGCACAGTGACATCCAGAAGGTCATTGGAGTTTCCGATGAACTCTGATGACATCCTGGTGACCCCCGCGACACCCGCGATACAGCTTCACGGGTTCAAACAGAGTTCATTGGGAACTGTGATGAGTCCCCAATGCTGTCCCCATGATGATCCGGCTTTCAGGTTCTCACACACACACACACACACACACACACACCGAGCACATACACACACACACACACACACACACATAGAGCACATGCATGTATACACTGAGCACACACACACACTCTGCTGTATGCTCAGCCAGCGATGCGGTCCCCGGCACTGAAGTCCCCGCGATGTTGCTGCTTCCAGCTCCTCAGTGGAGTGAATATTCAGTGAGTATAATGAGCGGCGATAAGGAGCAGGAGTCAGCAGAGCCGGAGACAGCATCGCTAGATACAGGTAAATATAGAAAATCTTTTTATTAAAAAGACCCATGTTTTCTCCGGTATGTGTCACACTGACATCACACGGATCAGATCGTGTGCGATCCATGTGACACCCGTGCTGCCGGAGAAAAAATGGACAAGCCTGCATGTGTGCGTGCAGGGTCATGAGAGGTCACTCGGTCCGTGTGAAACACGGACGTGTGAGTAACAGCAAATAATAGCATGGGTACGTGTGGCATTAGTTTTAAAAACGGATGTCACACGTACCTGAAACATGGACGTCTGAAACCAGCCGTAGTGTGAGGATATGGAACAGCATTGTGCGCTTCATCTTTATAGTTTATGTGGGCAGGGCAAGTAGAAGAATTTTTTTTTATCTCCCAGGAGTACTCTTTTAAGGTGCATTTACATTGACAGATTATCTTGCCCTTTTATGTATAAATACATATGTGGTGAATACAAAAGACTGGCATTAGACTTATTCCTTTCAAAGACCTTATATAGGACCAGGGGGCATTCATTGTATGTGGAGGAAAGGCGATTTTGGCAGCTAAATAGGAAAGGGTTCTTTACAGTTGAGCAGTCAGACTGTGGAATGCCATACCACAAGAGGTAATCATGGCAGATACTATAAGGGTGTGTGCCCACGATCAGTATTTGCAGCGGTTTGAACACAGCATATGTAAGCTGCGTCCAAACTGCTGCGGTGTAGAGTACAAGCATAGTAGATGGGATTTCTAGAAACCCTCGCTCACTGTGCTTGTTTTTTCTGCAGCAAACCCTGACCTGCGGAGCACCTTTCCAGACCGCAGCATTTCAATTGTTTGCTTTGGAATTGCCTGCGTCCTCCGTAGGGAGAAAACGAGCGAGAGACCACAGCACACCGGACCCTGATCGTGGGTATGAGTAGCTGCGGTCTCCTGCATTCACCTGCAGAAGAGATGTGCGGCCCCCCCGGTCAGCACTCACTGCGTTCTGAACGCAGTGAGTCCTGATCGTGGGCACATACCTTAACAGCTTTTAAAAAAGGGCTGCATGATTTCCTCAGAACAAAAGGCATTGTGGATTATAAATCTAGTGATAAAGAATTCATAACTGGTAGAAAAAGGTTGAACTTGATGAGCCGATGTCTTTTTTCAAAATATATAAGCATTCTTAAAGGGAAGGTGTCGCGTTTTTTATTAATAATAGTGATTATGAAATCAAGTTTTTTTAATACAAAAATAAATTCACTGTTTTAGTTTTTATTTAATTCTAGTTTTACTGAAGCACTGGGGGCTGCCATATTGGATTTGCTGTGTGTAACGATAGTTACTCACCTCCATTATGGCAGCCCTCTGTGCATTCACTCTGATAGTCTGACTCTATACTTTAGGCCGGGGTCACACGGGGCACTACTGTGATCCTCGCATGACACTCAGCTCACGCTGGCAGCACAGCAGGAGCAGAGTGTCATGTGAGTGTCACTGCGATCGGACCTCAGCTGCGGGGGATGGACCAGTACTGAGGAGGGGAGGGAGGGATTTATCTCCCTATCTCCTCCGTAGCTGGCTATTGCCATTCTCTCCCTGCACTCGCGGTACACCGGTGTACTGCAAGTGCAGTGCGATTTTTCTCTCGCCCCATAGACTTAAATGGGTGCGAGAGAAACCAGGAACACATTACAGTTGCAGCATACTGCGATTGTTTTCTCGGTCCGATTAGGGCTGAGAAAATAATCGCTAATGGGTGCTGACACACAGGCTAATATCGGTCAGAGTGGAATGCGATGTTTTATCGCATTCCACTCGCTCCGATTTTCATGCCGTGTGCCTTAGGCCTAATACAGGAAAGCTCTCTGTTGTGACCTGGATGCGCCCTCTGGGCTGTTTAGATCACAGCAGATCAGTGCCATCTTTGTGCAGCTCACATCGTATGCTGTGTGCTGCACTTTCCCCCTGTCGATTTTTGTAATTTTTGTATCATGTGTTTTGTATGTTATCTACCCTGTGATAGCACATGTGCTTTCTGATTAAACTCACTCCTCCCATTGGCAGCCGCTGTACCATCTCCCTGTTACCTGTTCGGCCTGTGTGAGTACCGACGCTCCTCCCCCCGCCGCTGCCACTGTCTCCAATGACACCCCCCTATGCCGCCGCTACCCTCCCCCCCCTACACCTCCGCCGCTACCCCCCCGCTCTCCTTGCCGCAGTGGGCGTCCATGCAGAGCATTCCATGTGGGCGTGCATGCAGAGCATTGCCTGTGTGCATGCAGAGCATTCCATGCGGACATGCATGCATGCAGAGCATTGCATTCTAAGCATACGGGCGCATAGAGCATTGCGTGCGGCCGGACGTTCATGGGAATTGCATGCGTGCATGCAGAGCATTGTGTGTGGGCGTGCATGCATGCAGGGCATTGCATGTGGGCGTGCATGTATGCGTGCAGAGCATTGCTTGTAGAGCATTCGGGAGTGCAGAGGATTGCATGTGGGTGTGCAGAGCATTGCGTGCGTGCATGCAGAGCATTGCATGTGGGCGTGCGTGCATGCAGAGCATTTCGTGTGGGCATGCACAGCATTGTGTGCGTGCGTGTGGCAGAGCATTGCGTGCTTGCGGCAGAGCATTGCGTGTGGGCGTGTAGAGCATTGTGTGTGGCAGAGCATTGCATGGATGCATGAGGCAGAGCATTGCGTGGGTGCGTGTGGCAGAGCATTGCAGGCATGCGTGCATGCGGCAGAGCATTGCAGATGTGCGTGCGTGTGGCAGGGCATTGCGGGCGTGCGTGTGGCAGAGCATTGTGTGTGCAGGTGCATGTGGCAGAGCATTGTGTGCACGTGCGTGTGGCAGAGCATTGTGTGCATGCGTGTGTGTGGCAGAGCATTGCGGGCGGGCATGGCAGAGAATTGTGCGTGTGTGGCAAAGCATTGCTGGTGTGCATGTGGCAGAACATTGTGTGTGCGTGTGGCAGAGCATTGTGGGCGTGTGTGAGAGAGCATTGCGTGTGTGTGCTTGCCTGTGGCAGAGCATTGTGTGTGTGCGTGCATGTGGTAGAGCATTGTGTGCGGGCATGGCAGAGAATTGTGCGTGTGTGGCAAAGCATTGCGGGTGTGCATGTTGCAGAACATTGTGTGTGTGTGCGTGTGGCAGAGCATTGCGGGCGTGCGTGTGGCAGAGCATTGTGTGTGTGCGTGTGCGTGGCAGAGCATTGTGTGTGCGCGTGCGTGTGGCAAAACATTGCGTGTGGGCGTGCATGCAGCAAAGAATTGCTGGACCAGGGCGTGCAAAGCGCTATGTGGGGAGCACTATGCAGCTGTACTTGGTGACACTTTAGACATTTGTGGTCAACAATAAAATGGCTCCGCACTGATCCCAAACGTCATCTTCCCTTATCCTTTTGGAAACACCCAGATTGGGAGGAGGAGGTGACATCACACACAGGAGAGCAGATTCTGCCCACTTTACTGCAGCTGTAATCCAGGCTTTTCTACAGTAGGATTTCTGTAGGATTTCAGCAGCTGCTCCCTCTGGTGTTTAAGAGTGGAAAATATCAAACTTTTTAATTTTTTTTAATATTTTGCTCAATTAAAAACAAATAATATTTAAACAAAAGATTAAAACATTAATACTTTACATTTTTTCAGTTATTTGAATTTTTTTTTTGACACCTTCCCTTTAAGAATGTTTCATGATACTCTTCCCATGTAAACATGCTGGTGAACACTTGATGAATGAGCAAAATGCTCGTTCATCGGTGTACATGATCTTTTATACAGCACGAAATAAAATCATCAACCTACTGTATATAAACAGGATTCATACTGCTGAGAACCATGGCAACCTATGCTCACTGAGCAGTCTATTAATTTGGTCTTCCTATATCAGGGGTGGGGAACCTTTTTTTCTGCCGGGGGCCATTTGGAAATTTCTACCAACCTTCAGGGGCCGCAAAAAATTATCAGCTTGAAAATCACCCTATTATATTTGGTCAAACAATTAACTAACTCCAGACCCCCACTGCTTCTCTTTGGTGCGGCTGTGATGTTCGATGATATTGATCATGTTGCTTATCACAACTGCTTTTCCAGGTTTGTCTCAGTCTGGAGCGCAGTCAACAAATTGGTAAATTGTATACATTATATAGAAGACGCTGAAGGCACATACATCACACAAGGGGCTGGGGACATATATACATCACAGAAGACACTGGGGCCCATAAATTTCAGGAGAGGCCGGAGGCATATATAAATACCAGAAGGGGCTGGGGGCATATATACATCACAGGAGATGCTGGGGACATATGTACATCACTGGAGGGTCTGGGGCATATACATCACAGGAGATGCTGGGGCACATAAATTACATGAGACGCTGGGGGCATATACATCAGAGGAGGGGCTGAGACTCAAACATCGCTGGGGGGGCACGGACAGTACGGCCGGGCACGAACAGCATTGGCGGTGGCAGGGACAGCACTAGAGGGGCACAAACGGGACTGGGGGACAAGGACAAGCCTGAAGGACCATGGACTGCACTGGGTTAGTGGCACACAGCACTGGGTTAGTGACACACAACACTGGGTTAGTGGCACAGAACACTGGGGTGATGGCACACAGCACTAGGGGAGGGGGTGACACACGTCACACAGCGCCGGGAGGCAGCACGAGTCCCACAGCACTAGGACGCAGCATGACTCACTCAGCACCAGGACGCAGCACGAGTTCCACAGCACTGGAACGTGGCACGGGTCCCACAGTGTTCTGGGACGCAGCATGACTCACACAGCGCCGGGACGCATGTTCTGCAGGGAGGCTGGTGAACGTACTGCTCCTCTTCTTCTGTGGGACTGGAGCGCAGGGCATCTCTCTCTAACAAAGTACGCTCTCAGTATGCTGGCACAGGCCAGCATACAGAGAACCTAATGGTATGTGCCCCACACATTGTGATTTAAAGGGCCAGCAGCCGACAAGACCGCGGCTGCCACCTGAGTACTGCAATCCACAGGAATGTGCCCAGGGGCCGTATAAAAAGTCATTGTGGGCCGCATATGGCCCGCAGGCCGGAGGTTCCCCACCCCTGGCCTATATAAACAGGCTATTAAATGACCACCAACTGGTAAAAGTTTGTCGATCAATGGTCATTTAGGGTAGCTGGACTCCAAGTTGCCAGACACAACCCATCTATATAACTGCACCCGTTGTATGATGTCCTATTATGTTCTATGTTTGGGATGAGCTTAACAAACTCGTAGATGTGCATATGTGAAGATTATGTGTAATAAAAAAAATAGAGTACAAAAGGGGTTTTAAATGGTCACTGTCATTTTAAGGCATTTCTACTCTTATCCATTATGCTGTAAATGGAATCTGTGAGCAGGTTTTTTGCTATTTAATCGGACAGCATCATAGGTGTTGAGACCCTAATTTTAGGGATGTATCACTTAGTAGGCTGTATACTGTAGTTTCAATACAGAGTTTAAAGGGCACTTTACACACTGCAACATCGCTAGCAATCCCGTTAGCGATGTGAAATTCTAGATCGCAAGTGCGATCTTCTGAGGTCGCACATAGGTCATTTTACGCATGTGCGATCTCGAAAGGTCGCACTTGCGATCTAGAATTTCACATCGCTAACGGGATCGCTAGCGATGTCGCAGTGTGTAAAGTACCCTTTAGAGGCAGCAGATTATCACTATATCTCATGTTCATGGCAGTCAGTAACCCCACCACTGATTAGCAGCTTACAAACCAGGGGTGTGGGCAGAGTTATATGCAGCCCCAAAATCTTAGCTTTCCTATAGCTACATAAAACAAAACAGAGATTCTATCAAAACTACACCATGAAGTCCAGTAAGTGATACATCCCTGGAATGAGGCTTTCCCCCCATATTATGCTACTCTCAGGTTGTATAGCAAAAACCTGTTAAAAGATTCCCTTTAATTATAGTCAAAACAAAAAAAGGCATATCACCAAACTCATAAATCTGGCATGAGGTGTCAAGGAAGCTCAAATAGTCCAGAATCAAAGTTAAGATTGATTTTAATGAAGGAAAAGTGGTTACAATAATTGACATTATACATAGTACATAGAAATGAATTAGGTGGCGCCCTGGACAAGCCAGGGGCCACAGGTAACTACACCACCACACCCTACACCCCGATTAGGCACATCTAAGCCAGACACAAAATCCCTGTTGCCTTCCCCAGGGGCTGATGTCCACACCAGGGCGTGGAGCCAGGCGGTTGGTCTCCACCCACCAAGGAGTTCAGAGTCCTGGAGGAGGGAAAAGCGGCAGTTAAGCTAGGGAAGTGAAGGAGTGAGGAGATTAGCTTGGACAGTGAAAGTGGAAGGAGGAAAAGTGAGGAGTAGTGAAGTGGCAAGAGAGCAGACTGAAGTGAGTCCGGGTGTGTGGCCCGGACAGAGCAGCAAGGTTGGCAGACGGTGGTGACCGTCTGCAGGAGTGGCCTATCGGAGTTTGCCGTAAGGACCGTGGACGGGCGGTGGCCCGGCGGTACCGGACCGGTACACAAGGAGAAGCCAGCACCATTGGCAGGGGCTTTTCGGACCCCGGCAAGGCTAGGAGTCGCCGTGAATTTGACGAATCCGTTAGTGAAGGGGACCTCCGGGTTTCCAAACAGTCAAGTCCCGACAGAAGGCAACCGTCCAACCGTGAAGGGGAGACACCGCCACCGCCAAGGGCAACCGTTTCCCAGGGCCAGCGCCTGCGGGCAAAAAGCGGCTCCTCCGGCCTACATCCAAGTCGGGGAGCGGGTTACCGGTGGGAACCCATCGCTACCAACATTGAACTTAGGTGCAGGGAGAGACAGTCATCACTAACCTACGGGGAAGAAGCAACCGCAGCCGTTTGGGGGACCCGTCCATCCAGCCGTGTGTTTTACCGAGAACTGTGTCATCGTCTCAGGCTGAGTGAGTACCCCCGTGCCGTACGGCACCGCGCTGCCCCTGCGACCCGCCTGTCATTCATCCCTACCCCATCTCCGGGCCCCAGGACAACCAACCCCCTACCCACGGAGGGGAGAACTAACATCAAAGCTGCTCCCTGTCACCGCTCCCGGGATCCCCGTCCAGAGCAGCGGTGGTGTCACCAAAATCACAACCGTGGGTGGCGTCACGGACAATATCCCCAAAACCAAACCACCCCTTTTCACTCACGGGCGAGGAGCGCCGCTCAAGTCCCCGGAATCCGGCCCATCGCTCGAGCCACCGGGCAGTGTGGCGCCCCTGACCTGGTCAGGCACCACTGAGTACTGCACCCATGCTGGGGACAGTACAAAACAGGTAATCCAGAAGGCTGACCGAGGTGTGACTACACAGGCGCATAGTGATCAGGTCTCACACATTTACCTTTGAGAGGACCCCTGGGGATCCCAGGAGGGGGCGAAGCCTCCATCTCCACTCGAGGGGTGTGGTGGAGAGCCTGGTTGCTAGGTGACGTAGGCAAGAACAGGAGAGGAGGGAAGAGTGAGCCGAAGACAGTTGAGTGGTGAAGTTCAGGGAGGGCAGAAGCAGACCCTGTAGCTCTACACAATTCTGACAACGTACGCGCAGTGACTACCGACGGGGGAGAACGGTCACCTGGTAGTGCTGCCTGAAATCCACACACAGCTAAAGAGAGAGCAACGGAGTGGAAAGTAAGGAGACTGTCAGGGAGGTACCAGGCCCAAACGGGTAGCAGGTCCCGGGGCAGGGATAGATCCACCTGTCCTTTGCCAAACCTGCATGAGGGGGGCACTTTACACCCCCAAGACAACACCACAGAGTCCGCAGCCACGTAGCAAAGTGAGGGCCCATAGCTCACAGGAGGCAAGCAGCCGGAGTGACCTGGTCCAGGCTACAAGCAAACGGGCCAAAAGAAGGGGAGAGAGGCACCAGCAACTTCCCTGGGCGACCCCAGCAGGGCTTCAAGCAGGGGTTACCCCAAAACACAACGGGCTAAGGAAGGCGAGTTGGTAGCCACCCTCATAAGTCAGCCTGAAGGACACCTGGTTCCAGCCTGGTTCATCCCAGCTACGCCCGGGTTACTCACCCTGCCACCATCAGTGAGTAAAATCCCTGAAAGACATCCTGCTTGTGCGTGTGAGTCATTCTGCGACTTGTAGTTCCACACACCTACACGGGACCCTGGGGCATGCCTCACTCTCAGGAGGCTATTACAACTGACTGCACCTACTATCAGCCCCAGGCACCCCTAACCTGCAGTGGCGGTCTCCACTGACCGCAATTCTGAGAGTGGCGTCACGACAATCAAAGTAGAGGATTTCCTACCTGTGACAAGATCCAGCCGCGTGGAGTCCCTGAAGGTAATGCGCCGCTGCACCGACACCGAACCTCGGGGCCCCACACATCTGGCGTCACGAACAGGATAAGGACTAGACCTGTTCAGACAGGTGACCATGTGCCTGGGCGGTCCGCTTGGAAAATTGGAAGCGCCGCCATATTGCCACCATGAAAAGCGCGCTGAAAAACAACAGCAGCCCGCGCTGGGAGAAGTTACCGCCCACGAAGAGGTGTGGCTACCCAGAGATCCCCTGAAGAGTCCTGGTCTCGCAAGTGATGAGAGCGGAGGCGTTCAGAGACGTCGGGAAAGAAAGGGAGCCAGAAGCCTGCTACTAGAAGAAGGAGACGCAGAGGAAATGGCGTCTGAACGCAGAGACCCAGAACCAGGCTCCGCTGCCTGGTGGTATCGGGAACTTGCCCAGTTTTGCGACCAACTAGAGGCCAGGGTCGTATGGCAGATCAGCGAGGGACGCACGGAGCTCCTGGAAATGGCTGCAGCGGTTCAGGCCTATGAGAGGGGAACCGCCCGACGAGTGCCAGACCGAGCGGCGACGACTCGGACCCCGATGATGTTACCGATGGGTGAGTCCTGTGTTGCCCCTGTCAGCGCGAGTGCCCCGACCCCTGCTGCCATGCCCGCGGTCCCCGAAGAGGCGCCCGGCGCGGCGACGCTGAATCAGGCCGCAGCCACGCCAGGTGCGGCCCGCCGAACCCAGGCCGCCGCAACGATGCCCAGCCCGGCCCGCAAAGATCCGGCTGCCACCGCGACCCTCCTCCACGCCGCAGGTGCGGCCCGCCAAGGACCGGCTGCAGCTGCGACGCCAATCCAGGCCGCAGAAGCGCCCAGCCCGGCCCGCACAGATCCCATCGCAGCTGCGACGCCAATCCAGGCCGCAGAAGCGCCCAGCCCGGCCCGCACAGATCCCATCGCAGCTGCGACGCCAATCCAGGCCGCCGCAGCGATGCCCTGCTCGTCCCGCCAAGACCAGGCCGCTGCCACGCCAGGCTCGGCCCGCCAAGACCAGGCCGCTGCCACGCCAGGCTCGGCCCGCCAAGACAAGACTGTACAATTATTTACCCCGGCCTGCCAGGTCAGAGCAGGCACCGCTCCCCAGCCCAAGGAAGTCCCTGCTAGGAAGTCCCTGCTGGGGGAGGACCCCGAATACTGGAAGCTGAAGGCTGATCTAGAGGCCCACTTCCCAAAGGAGATGGTGGACCGGTATCTGCTCCCTCCGCATACTCACAGGAAGACTCCTGCAACATTCATGCCAAAGGGTCCCCCGCCCTGGCCTGCTGATGAAAATCCATCCCTAGCGCTGCCACAAGAGGAGTGCCCAGAAGAACTAAGGGGGAGGGGAGGCCAGGAAGCTGAGAAGCTGACCCCAGAGCCATCAGCAGTGGATGCAGCACCAGTCCAAGAGCCAGAGATGCTGCCGTACTCCCGCTGGGATGAAGAGGGCCCGACATCCTCCGCTGAGGAAGATTTGTCCAGATACCTCACCTGGGAGCCTGCAAGTGGTGAGGTGGCAGCCAGGCAGGACCCAGCCCGCAGGACACGGCGCCGCAGCAGGACAAGGGATCCACCTGCACAGCAGTCTCCCGAGGAGAAGGACGAGGTCACGGCCAGAGACTTAGAGGAAAAGCGGTCCTTGAGAAGAGCCAAATCGCAGGTCAGAGGCCCACTTTGTCGAGGAGTTGTAGAAGACTTCAATCTAAAGTCTGGATATGGCTTTATAGTAGCACCTGGTGTAAAAGAGGGCATCTTTGTGAACAGAAGGGATGTTAGAGCACATTTACCTAGAGGACATCCAGGAAGAAACCTACAGATAGGAGACTCAGTAGAATTTACAAAGCACCAAGGAGAACGCGGATGGTACGCACTAGATGTTACACCATGCCCCAGAAATCCCTGCAGTAACCCTGCTGTCTTAACACTACAAGATAAAGAAAGAGAAAAAGAAACAGACACAGAAGAAGAGGAAAGAAAATACAAAGAACTCATTGATGAAACCACTACAGATGATGACGACAGGTGCCACAGCCCTACAGGCCCAAGCCCTGGTGAGGAGGAAGAAGGAGCAAAGTCCATGTAAAGTAAAGTAAGAAGTACAGCAAGTTAAAGTACAGTTTTGCAACGTTTACAAGTTCAAGCATGTGCCCACATGAACTTATGTGAGAAACCCTTTTGCACTTTAACCCATGAACCTTAAGGCTATGAACTGGCTATAGCCACAAACTCTCGCAGTGTTTATAGTTACCCCAGAGGTACCACCACTACCAGGGAGCACGCCTGTTTATGGGGCCTGGCTCTCCACCACAAAGAGGGTACCTGGTCAGCACCAACTGTGGAGGCCGCCTCTACATCCTGCCAGAAGAGGCTGAAGGCGCGGCTCCACCAGGCCAGGTATACCCTGAAACCACCAGACCATGAAAGCCGCCTCTACATCCTGCCAGAAGTGGCTGAAGGCGCGGCCAACGGGAGAGGCAGATGGGAAGAAAGGTCTGGGGAAGCTGATGGCCCAGACCTGGTTACCAAAAGAAACCAGTGACCTGCCGCCTGAGAGGGTTGAGGGTGGGTTAACGGACTTGTGGGTGGAGGGTGGTGATGTATGGTACCTGATGGTTTTAAAACGTTTAACCATGTTTTACTGTTTTACGCATGTTAAAATGTTGTCTTGCAGCCCGAGGACGTGCTGGTGATAACTAAGGGGGAATGTGGCGCCCCTGACCTGGTCAGGCACCACTGAGTACTGCACCCATGCTGGGGACAGTACAAAACAGGTAATCCAGAAGGCTGACCGAGGTGTGACTACACAGGCGCATAGTGATCAGGTCTCACACATTTACCTTTGAGAGGACCCCTGGGGATCCCAGGAGGGGGCGAAGCCTCCATCTCCACTCGAGGGGTGTGGTGGAGAGCCTGGTTGCTAGGTGACGTAGGCAAGAACAGGAGAGGAGGGAAGAGTGAGCCGAAGACAGTTGAGTGGTGAAGTTCAGGGAGGGCAGAAGCAGACCCTGTAGCTCTACACAATTCTGACAACGTACGCGCAGTGACTACCGACGGGGGAGAACGGTCACCTGGTAGTGCTGCCTGAAATCCACACACAGCTAAAGAGAGAGCAACGGAGTGGAAAGTAAGGAGACTGTCAGGGAGGTACCAGGCCCAAACGGGTAGCAGGTCCCGGGGCAGGGATAGATCCACCTGTCCTTTGCCAAACCTGCATGAGGGGGCACTTTACACCCCCAAGACAACACCACAGAGTCCGCAGCCACGTAGCAAAGTGAGGGCCCATAGCTCACAGGAGGCAAGCAGCCGGAGTGACCTGGTCCAGGCTACAAGCAAACGGGCCAAAAGAAGGGGAGAGAGGCACCAGCAACTTCCCTGGGCGACCCCAGCAGGGCTTCAAGCAGGGGTTACCCCAAAACACAACGGGCTAAGGAAGGCGAGTTGGTAGCCACCCTCATAAGTCAGCCTGAAGGACACCTGGTTCCAGCCTGTTTCATCCCAGCTACGCCCGGGTTACTCACCTTGCCACCATCAGTGAGTAAAATCCCTGAAAGACATCCTGCTTGTGCGTGTGAGTCATTCTGCGACTTGTAGTTCCACACACCTACACGGGACCCTGGGGCATGCCTCACTCTCAGGAGGCTATTACAACTGACTGCACCTACTATCAGCCCCAGGCACCCCTAACCTGCAGTGGCGGTCTCCACTGACCGCAATTCTGAGAGTGGCGTCACGACAATCAAAGTAGAGGATTTCCTACCTGTGACAAGATCCAGCCGCGTGGAGTCCCTGAAGGTAATGCGCCGCTGCACCGACACCGAACCTCGGGGCCCCACAGCAGCAGCAGCCGCAGAGCAGCGGCAGCCAGACCCGAGCAGTGGGAGAGCGCAGCGTCCCCTCCTCCGCCCGCGACAAATTATGCAATAGAAGTGTTCTTTTTTTTCTTAGCTTTTAAATCCCATGAGCCGTCTTAATTATCAAATCTTTTTCTTCCTTTGATGTTTGCAGAAGGAGACTAAAGGCCGCTTTGCACACTGCGATATCGGTACCGATATCGCCATTGTGCGTACCCGCCCCCATCGGTTGTGCGACACGGGCAAATCTCTGCCCGTGTCGCACAACATCGCCCGGACCCGTCACACAGACTTACCTTCCCTGCGACGTCGCTGTGACCGGCGAACTGCCTCCTTTGATGGGCCAGATGGATGGGCCAGAGGCTGGATCAGTAAAGAGCAGAGAGCACCACTCCGACTCAGACGCCAGCAAGGTGGAAGTGGGGTACTGGTATGGGCTGGTATAATCAAAGATGAACTTGTGGGACCTTTTTGGGTTGAGGATGGAGTGAAGTTCAACTCCCAGACCTACTGACAGTTTCTGGAAGACAACTTCTTCAAGCAGTGGTACAGGGAAGAAGTCGGTATCGATAAAAAAACCCCACAATGCTCCATTACATGCATCCAACTACTCAACAGCGTGGCTGGCCAGTAAAGGTCTAAAAGATGAAAAAATAATGACATGGCCCCCTTGTTCACCTGATCTGAACCCCATAGAGAACCTGTGGTCCCTCATACAATGTAAGACCTACAGGGAGGGAAAACAGTACACCTCTCAGAAGAGTCTGGGAGGCTGTGGTGGCTGCTGCATGCAATGTTTATCGTAAACAGATCAATCAACTGACAATCTATGGACGGTAGGCTGTTGAGTGTCATCATAAAGAAAGGTGGCTATATTGGTTACTAATTTTTTGGGGTTTTGTTTTTGCATGTCAGAAATGTTTATTTCTAAATTTTGTGCAGTTATATTGGTTTACCCGGTGAAAATAAACAAGTGAGATGGGAATATATTAAGTTGCCTAATGATTCTGCACAGTAATAGTTACCTGCACAAACAGATATCCTCCTAAGGTAGACAAATCTAAAAAAAAAAAACACTCCATCTTCCAAAAATATTAAGCTTTGATATTTATGAGTCTTTTAGGTGGATTGAGAACATAGTTGTTCATCAATAATAAAAAAAAATCAGCTAAAATACAACTTGCCTAATAATTCTGCACCCATTGTAGAGTGTGGAAGGAAGACCAGAACACCCAGTGGAAACCCACGCAAACACTGGGAAAACATACAAACTCCTTGTAGATGTCCTTGGTGGGATTTGAACTCAGGACCACAGCGCTGAAAAACTGTAGTGCTAAAGACTGAGCCACCTTGCTGCCCATACATGGCTCTGGGTGTATCATGCATGATTAGAATTAGGCTCTGTTCACACTAGAAAGAAGTGACATGCTCATTCTTTTTCTCAAGAAATTCTGTAGAAAGACTGTCGGTCATTCTTTCTTTTTCTGTGTATGTCGGTCAATCTCCCTCAGTCAGTCGGTCTCTCTGTCTTGTGTGTCCCTCTCTCTTTCTGTCCATGGTGGTCAGTCTCCCCCCTCTCTCATACTCACCATTCCCTGATCACCGGCACAGCGCTGCACAGCTGTTAAAAAAACTCCGGCGACTTTTACTATTTTGAAAAAGCCGGCCGCTCATTAATCAATCTCGTATTCCCTGCTTTCCCCGCCCACCGGCGCCTATGATTGGTTGCAGTGAGACACGCCTCCACGCTGAGCGACAGGTGTCTCGCTGCAACCAATCACAGCCGCCGGTGGGCGTGTCAATATAGAGCAGTAAAATAAATAATTAATTTAAAAAAACCGACGTGCGGTCCCCTCATTTAGATACCAGCCAGAGTAAAGTCAAACGGCTGAAGGCTGGTATTCTCAGGATGGGGAGCCCCCCAGCCTAACAATATCAGCCAGCAGCCGCCCAGAATAGCCGCATACATTAGATGTGACAGTTCTGGGACTCTACCCGGCTCTTCCCGATTTGCCCTGGTGCGTTGGCAATTGGGGTAATAACGTGTTAATGGCAGCCCATAGCTGCCACTAAGTACAAGATTAATCATGTCAGGCGTCTTCCCGAGATACCTTCCATGATTAATCTGTAAGTTACAGTAAATAAACACATACACCCGAAGAAATCCTTTATTTGGATTAATAAACACTAACAAATACCCTTGTTCACCACTTTATTAAACCTGAAAAAGCCATTCATGTCCGGCGCAATCCACGGAGCTCCCGCGTCGCTTCCAGCTCTGCTACATGAAGGTGACAGGAGCAGCAGAAGAACACCGCCGCTCCTGCCAGATCCACACAGCAACTGAGGTGAGCCGCGCGATCAGCTGTGCTGTCACTCAGGTTACTCGCGGCCACCGCTGGATCCTCCAACTGTGACAGCAAGTCGCCCGAGTGACAGCGATGAAGTAACAGGTGAGTTGCGGCCTCGGGTGGAGGTTCCAGCTAGACGCGGGTAGCCTGAGTGACAGCAGCGCTAATTGCGCTACTTACTTCAGGCACTCAGGGGATTAGCGGTCACTGGTAAGTCCTTCACGGGTGACTGCTAATCAGTACGCGACACATACAGAGCCGCGGTATGACAATGAAGTCGGGTGAAGTTCACCCGAGTACATTCTCTACACGCAACTCTGTCTGCTGTCAGCGGGTATGCATCAACGACATTTTGCATCACACACGTACCATTTGACGGACAAAACACTCGCATGTCAGTTACGTATCTCACGCACACACGGACATTCCATGCGCACATGCGGTTAGCATACGCCGTTCACACGGATGCCACACGTACCATAAAAACGGATCACGGCCCTGAAAAACGGCCGGTATTACACGTGCGTGCTTTTCACGGATGTGTGTTTCAGGCCTGAGGTGAAATGGACTGAGAGGAGGTACTGTGTGGGGTGGATTGGATTGTGGCGAGGACATCATACTATGCAGGGTGGAATGACGGACCTTTGGGATGGACATCATACTATGTGTAGTGGAATGAACTGGGGGAAGACATCATGCTGTGGAGGATGGAATGGCTTGTGGAGAGGACCTCAAACTGTGTGGGGTGGAATGGACTGTGGGGAAGACATCATACTATGTGGGGTGGAATGAACTGTCGAGGTGGGGTGGGGAGACATCATACTGTGTGGATTGAATAGATTGTTGGGAGACATCATACCGTGTGTAGTGGATTGGACTATGGGGGACAACATACTGTGTGGGCTACAATGGTTTGTGGGGAGAATATCATATTATGTGGGGTGGAATGAACTGTCGAGGTGGGGTGGGGAGACATCATACTGTGTGGATTGGAATAGATTGTTGGGAGGCATCATACCGTGTGTGGTGGATTGGACTATGGGGGACAACATACTGTGTGGGCTGCAATGGTTTGTGGGGAGAATATCATACTATGTGGAGAGCAATCGACTGTGGGAGGTCATCATATTGTGTGGTGGAATGGACTGTGGGGAGGATATCGTACTGTGTGGGTTGGAATGGACTGTGGGGGGGGGATCATACTGTTTGGTGGAATGAGCTCTGTGGAGGACATCATATTGTGTGCTTTGGAATGCAATATGGAGAGAGCATCGTACTGTGTGGGGTGGAATGGACTATGGGGAAGAGATCATACTATTTGGGGTGGAATGGACTGTGGGGAGATCATTGTGTGGGGTGGAATGCACTGTGTGGGGTGGATATCATATTGTGTGGGGTGGAATGCACTGTGTGGGGTGGATATCATATTGTGTGGGGTGGATATCATATTGTGTGGGGTGGATATCATATTGTGTGGGGTGGAATGCATTGTGTGGGGTATCGTACTGTGTGTGGTGCAATGGACTGTGGCGAGGATATCATATTGTGTGGGGTGGAATGCACTGTGTGGGGTATCGTACTGTGTGTGGTGCAATGGACTGTGGCGAGGATATCATATTGTGTGGGGTGGAATGCACTGTGTGGGGTATCGTACTGTGTGGGGTGCAATGGACTGTGGCGAGGATATCATATTGTGTGGGGTGGAATGCACTGTGTGGAGAACATCCGTGTCAGAAAAACAGAGAACAGATCTCGTGCATGGTGATTGACTCCAGCAGCTTGCCGTAGTTTCCAGCTCCGCTTTCTCCCGCCTCGCAGTTCAGGTTGGATTGTTTACACCATGGCTCCACTGTTGCACGGTACGTTTCATGGGTAGAATTGCGCAATAAGTACGCAGAAACAGACTCCGCCATCTTGGTGCTCTCATGTGAAAGCGCCGTCTGACGCCATCTTGGTACTCCAGTTTAGAGGAAGCGGAAGTCGATTTATTCGTGGTTTCATGAAAGAGCTGTATTGGGTGAGTTGTTTATGTCGCTGAGCGTGCCTGTCATCTGTTATATTGTGCTGTCGTGACATATGGCAGTATATGCAGGAAGCGCTGTGTAATGTATGGCTGGATTTGTTCCTACAGATCTGGATTGCTGGTATAAAGTGTTCTCTATACCCCGCAGAGCTTTCAGTACAATGTGCTGCCCTCTTTCCAGGGGCTCTGTCCTGTCCATAGGAAGGACGTTAAAGCTGCAAGTTCCCATGTAATTTGATAGGTATCTGTCTACCCTACTGTATCCCCATAATGGGGTGTGTAGTACTCTATAGTCCAAACAAAGACTTGTTACAAAAAGTTATCCCCTAGCCTCAGTGTCTGCAGCCATCTCTAGAATGGGGTTCTCAATGGACGCTCACCTCCGCTACATTCATTGTCTAAGGGACTACCTGCCATTGATGAGTGTTGTACCCTTTATTCTTCCGTTAGGCTATGTGCGCACGTTGCGTATTTTCATGCAGTTACGCTGCGATCTGCACCGCAGCGTAACTGCATGCGTCCTGCATCCCCAGCACAATCTATGAAGATTGTGCAAATTCCATTTAAAACTCAGCGTTTCGGCTGCTGCCAAGACGCTGCGTTATAAAAAAGCAACATGTCACTTCTTTTGTGCGTTTTGGTTGCAGTGTCGGTCTCTCTCTCCCCCCTCTCTCATACTCACCGATCACTGACCAAACACCGGTGCGGCACTGCACAGCTGTCACACTGCTCCGGCGGCTTCTCCTGCTTTTGAAAATGCCGGCCGCTTATTATTCAATCTAGTATTCCCTGCTTACCCCGCCCACCGGCGCCTATGATTGGTTGCAGTCAGACATGCCTCCACACTGAGTGACAGATGTCTCACTGCAACCAATCAGAGCTGCCGGTGGGCGGGTCTATCTAGTGCAGTAAAATAAATAAATAATTAAAAAAAATAGCGTGCGGTCCCCCCAATTTTGATACCAGCCAAGATAAAGCCACACGGCTGAAGGCTGGTATTCTCAGGATGGGGAGCCCCACGTTATGGGGAGCCCCCCAGCCTAAAAATATCAGCCAGCAGCCGCCCGGAATTGCTGCATCGATTATATGCGACAGTCCTGGGACTCTACCTGGCTCATCCAGAATTGCCCTGGTGCAGTGGCAATCTGGGTAATAAGGAGTTAATGGCAGCCCATAGCTGCCACTAAGTCCTACGTTAATCATTGCAGGCGTCTATGAGACAACCGCAATGATTAACCTGTAAGTGAAAGTAAATAAACACAAACACCCGAAAAATCCTTTATTTGAAATAAAAGACAAAAAAACACACCCTCTTTCACCACTTTATTAAAATCCCCAAATATCCTTCCAGGTCCGACGTAATCCTCACGAGGTCCCGCAACGCATCCAGCTCTGCTACATGAAGCTGACAGGAGCGGCAGTAGAACACGACCGCTCTCTATCAGCTCCATGCAGCAACTGAGGTGAGCCGCGCTGTCAGCGGAGACATCACTCAGGTTACCCGCGGCCACAGGTCTCGGGGTGGAGGACTCGAGCTGGCCGCTGGTAACCTGAGTGACGGCACCGGTGATCGCGCGGCTCACTGCAGTCACTCGGGATTTGCGGTCACCGGTGAGTGCTACACATGTGATCGCAAATCAAGCCGCAGTACACAGACAGAGCCGCGCGATCACAATGAAGTCGGGTGAAGTTCATCCGAGTTCATTCTGATCGCGTGGCACTGTCTCGCAGCCAGCCATGCTCTTTTTGACAATGCGGTCGGCTCTGCTACAAGTCTATGGGGATGCAGCATAGCCGAGTGGGACCGCACTGTCAAAAATGTGCGTTATGGAAGCATCCAGAACGCATGAATTCAGCAGTCACAATGTGTCTCAGAACACAGCTTTTCGGCTGCGTTCGGAGACGAACATGCAGTGACTTAAACGCTGCGGAGTAGAACGCAACGTGCGCACATAGCCTTACATAGTGCATGGAGCTGAGGTGATTAGGACATGCTGTCCTCCACTCCATCCATTAATCAAGGGACTACCTGCCATTATTGAGTGTTGTATCCTTTATTCCTCAGTCCCACAGAAAGTGCATGGAGCGGAGGTGAGTGGGGCATGCGCACCTCTGCTCCATCCATTAATCAAGGGACTACCTGCCATTATTGAGTGTTGTATCCTTTATTCCTCAGTCCCACAGAAAGTGCATGGAGCGGAGGTGAGTGAGGCATGCGCACCTCTGCTCCATCCATTGATGAAGGGACTGCAGGCAATTGATGAGCATTGTACCCTCATTCCTCAGTCCCATAGAAAGTGCATGGAGCGGAGGTGAGTGAGGCATGTGCTCCTCTGCTCCATCCATTGATGAAGGGACTGCAGGCAATTGATGAGCATTGTACCCTCTTTCCTCAGTCCTATAGAAAGTGCATGGAGCGGAGGTGAATGGGGCATGCGCACCTCTGCTCCATCCATTGATGAAGGGACTGCAGGCAATAGATGAGCATTGTATCCTTCATTCCTCAGTCCCATAGAAAGTGCATGGAGCGGAGGTGAGTGGGGCATGCGCACCTCTGCTCCATCCATTGATGAAGGGACTGCAGGCAATAGATGAGCATTGTACCCTCATTCCTCAGTCCCATAGAAAGTGCATGGAGCGGAGGTGAGTGGGGCATGCGCACCTCTGCTCCATCCATTGATGAAGGAACTGCAGGCAATTGATGAGCATTGTACCCTCATTCCTCAGTCCCATAGAAAGTGCATGGAGCGGAGGTGAGTGGGGCATGTGCTCCTCTGCTTCATCCATTGATGAAGGGACTGCAGGCAATAGATGAGCATTGTACCCTCATTCCTCAGTCCCATAGAAAG
The DNA here is from genome assembly GCF_048569485.1 of Anomaloglossus baeobatrachus. Classification (NCBI taxonomy): domain Eukaryota; kingdom Metazoa; phylum Chordata; class Amphibia; order Anura; family Aromobatidae; genus Anomaloglossus; species Anomaloglossus baeobatrachus. The sequence continues at coordinate 382,909,805 of NC_134353.1, read as the reverse complement.
TGCATGGAGTGGAGGTGAATGGGGCATGCGCACCTCTGCTCCATCCATTGATGAAGGGACTGCAGGCAATAGATGAGCATTGTACCCTCATTCCTCAGTCCCATAGAAAGTGCATGGAGCGGAGGTGAGTGAGGCATGCGCACCTCTGCTCCATCCATTGATGAAGGGACTGCAGGCAATAGATGAGCATTGTACCCTCATTCCTCAGTCCCATAGAAAGTGCATGGAGCGGAGGTGAGTGGGGCATGCGCACCTCTGCTCCATCCATTGATGAAGGGACTGCAGGCAATTGATGAGCATTGTACCCTCATTCCTCAGTCCCATAGAAAGTGCATGGAGCGGAGGTGAGTGGGGCATGTGCTCCTCTGCTTCATCCATTGATGAAGGGACTGCAGGCAATAGATGAGCATTGTACCCTCATTCCTCAGTCCCATAGAAAGTGCATGGAGCGGAGGTGAGTGGGGCATGCGCACCTCTGCTCCATCCATTGATGAAGGGACTGCAGGCAATAGATGAGCATTGTACCCTCATTCCTCAGTCCCATAGAAAGTGCATGGAGCGGAGGTGAGTGGGGCATGCGCACCTCTGCTCCATCCATTGATGAAGGGACTGCAGGCAATAGATGAGCATTGTACCCTCATTCCTCAGTCCCATAGAAAGTGCATGGAGCGGAGGTGAGTGAGGCATGCGCACCTCTGCTCCATCCATTGATGAAGGGACTGCAGGCAATAGATGAGCATTGTACCCTCATTCCTCAGTCCCATAGAAAGTGCATGGAGCGGAGGTGAGTGAGGCATGCGCACCTCTGCTCCATCCATTGATGAAGGGACTGCAGGCAATAGATGAGCATTGTACCCTCATTCCTCAGTCCCATAGAAAGTGCATGGAGCGGAGGTGAGTGGGGCATGCACTCCTCTGCTCCTTCCATTGATGAAGGGACTGCAGGCAATAGATGAGCATTGTACCCTCATTCCTCAGTCCCATAGAAAGTGCATGGAGCGGAGGTGAGTGGAGCATGCGCACCTCTGCTCCATCCATTGATGAAGGGACTGCAGGCAATAGATGAGCATTGTACCCTCATTCCTCAGTCCCATAGAAAGTGCATGGAGCGGAGGTGAGTGGGGCATGTGCTCCTCTGCTTCATCCATTGATGAAGGGACTGCAGGCAATAGATGAGCATTGTACCCTCATTCCTCAGTCCCATAGAAAGTGCATGGAGCGGAGGTGAGTGAGGCATGCGCACCTCTGCTCCATCCATTGATGAAGGGACTGCAGGCAATAGATGAGCATTGTACCCTCATTCCTCAGTCCCATAGAAAGTGCATGGAGCGGAGGTGAATGGGGCATGCGCACCTCTGCTCCATCCATTGATGAAGGGACTGCAGGCAATAGATGAGCATTGTACCCTCATTCCTCAGTCCCATAGAAAGTGCATGGAGCGGAGGTGAGTGAGGCATGCGCACCTCTGCTCCATCCATTGATGAAGGGACTGCAGGCAATAGATGAGCATTGTACCCTCATTCCTCAGTCCCATAGAAAGTGCATGGAGCGGAGGTGAGTGAGGCATGCGCACCTCTGCTCCATCCATTGATGAAGGGACTGCAGGCAATAGATGAGCATTGTACCCTCATTCCTCAGTCCCATAGAAAGTGCATGGAGCGGAGGTGAGTGAGGCATGCGCACCTCTGCTCCATCCATTGATGAAGGGACTGCAGGCAATAGATGAGCATTGTACCCTCATTCCTCAGTCCCATAGAAAGTGCATGGAGCGGAGGTGAGTGAGGCATGCGCACCTCTGCTCCATCCATTGATGAAGGGACTGCAGGCAATAGATGAGCATTGTACCCTCATTCCTCAGTCCCATAGAAAGTGCATGGAGCGGAGGTGAGTGGGGCATGCGCACCTCTGCTCCATCCATTGATGAAGGGACTGCAGGCAATTGATGAGCATTGTACCCTCATTCCTCAGTCCCATAGAAAGTGCATGGAGCGGAGGTGAGTGGGGCATGTGCTCCTCTGCTTCATCCATTGATGAAGGGACTGCAGGCAATAGATGAGCATTGTACCCTCATTCCTCAGTCCCATAGAAAGTGCATGGAGCGGAGGTGAGTGGGGCATGCGCACCTCTGCTCCATCCATTGATGAAGGGACTGCAGGCAATAGATGAGCATTGTACCCTCATTCCTCAGTCCCATAGAAAGTGCATGGAGCGGAGGTGAGTGGGGCATGCGCACCTCTGCTCCATCCATTGATGAAGGGACTGCAGGCAATAGATGAGCATTGTACCCTCATTCCTCAGTCCCATAGAAAGTGCATGGAGCGGAGGTGAGTGAGGCATGCGCACCTCTGCTCCATCCATTGATGAAGGGACTGCAGGCAATTGATGAGCATTGTACCCTCATTCCTCAGTCCCATAGAAAGTGCATGGAGCGGAGGTGAGTGGGGCATGTGCTCCTCTGCTTCATCCATTGATGAAGGGACTGCAGGCAATAGATGAGCATTGTACCCTTATTCCTCAGTCCCATAGAAAGTGCATGGAGCGGAGGTGAGTGGGGCATGCGCACCTCTGCTCCATCCATTGATGAAGAGACTGCAGGCAATAGATGAGCATTGTACCCTCATTCCTCAGTCCCATAGAAAGTGCATGGAGCGGAGGTGAGTGAGGCATGCGCACCTCTGCTCCATCCATTGATGAAGGGACTGCAGGCAATTGATGAGCATTGTACCCTCATTCCTCAGTCCCATAGAAAGTGCATGGAGCGGAGGTGAGTGGGGCATGCGCACCTCTGCTCCATCCATTGATGAAGGGACTGCAGGCAATAGATGAGCATTGTACCCTCATTCCTCAGTCCCATAGAAAGTGCATGGAGCGGAGGTGAGTGAGGCATGCGCACCTCTGCTCCATCCATTGATGAAGGGACTGCAGGCAATAGATGAGCATTGTACCCTCATTCCTCAGTCCCATAGAAAGTGCATGGAGCGGAGGTGAGTGGGGCATGCGCACCTCTGCTCCATCCATTGATGAAGGGACTGCAGGCAATAGATGAGCATTGTACCCTCATTCCTCAGTCCCATAGAAAGTGCATGGAGCGGAGGTGAGTGGGGCATGCGCACCTCTGCTCCATCCATTGATGAAGGGACTGCAGGCAATAGATGAGCATTGTACCCTCATTCCTCAGCCCCATAGAAAGTGCATGGAGCGGAGGTGAGTGAGGCATGCGCACCTCTGCTCCATCCATTGATGAAGGGACTGCAGGCAATAGATGAGCATTGTACCCTCATTCCTCAGTCCCATAGAAAGTGCATGGAGCGGAGGTGAGTGGGGCATGTGCTCCTCTGCTTCATCCATTGATGAAGGGACTGCAGGCAATAGATGAGCATTGTACCCTCATTCCTCAGTCCCATAGAAAGTGCATGGAGCGGAGGTGAGTGAGGCATGCGCACCTCTGCTCCATCCATTGATGAAGGGACTGCAGGCAATAGATGAGCATTGTACCCTCATTCCTCAGTCCCATAGAAAGTGCATGGAGCGGAGGTGAGTGGGGCATGCGCACCTCTGCTCCATCCATTGATGAAGGGACTGCAGGCAATAGATGAGCATTGTACCCTCATTCCTCAGCCCCATAGAAAGTGCATGGAGCGGAGGTGAGTGAGGCATGCGCACCTCTGCTCCATCCATTGATGAAGGGACTGCAGGCAATAGATGAGCATTGTACCCTCATTCCTCAGTCCCATAGAAAGTGCATGGAGCGGAGGTGAGTGGGGCATGTGCTCCTCTGCTTCATCCATTGATGAAGGGACTGCAGGCAATAGATGAGCATTGTACCCTCATTCCTCAGTCCCATAGAAAGTGCATGGAGCGGAGGTGAGTGAGGCATGCGCACCTCTGCTCCATCCATTGATGAAGGGACTGCAGGCAATAGATGAGCATTGTACCCTCATTCCTCAGTCCCATAGAAAGTGCATGGAGCGGAGGTGAGTGGGGCATGCGCACCTCTGCTCCATCCATTGATGAAGGGACTGCAGGCAATTGATGAGCATTGTACCCTCATTCCTCAGTCCCATAGAAAGTGCATGGAGCGGAGGTGAGTGGGGCATGTGCTCCTCTGCTTCATCCATTGATGAAGGGACTGCAGGCAATAGATGAGCATTGTACCCTCATTCCTCAGTCCCATAGAAAGTGCATGGAGCGGAGGTGAGTGGGGCATGCGCACCTCTGCTCCATCCATTGATGAAGGGACTGCAGGCAATAGATGAGCATTGTACCCTCATTCCTCAGTCCCATAGAAAGTGCATGGAGCGGAGGTGAGTGGGGCATGCGCACCTCTGCTCCATCCATTGATGAAGGGACTGCAGGCAATAGATGACCATTGTACCCTCATTCCTCAGCCCCATAGAAAGTGCATGGAGCGGAGGTGAGTGAGGCATGCGCACCTCTGCTCCATCCATTGATGAAGGGACTGCAGGCAATAGATGAGCATTGTACCCTCATTCCTCAGTCCCATAGAAAGTGCATGGAGCGGAGGTGAGTGGGGCATGTGCTCCTCTGCTTCATCCATTGATGAAGGGACTGCAGGCAATAGATGAGCATTGTACCCTCATTCCTCAGTCCCATAGAAAGTGCATGGAGCGGAGGTGAATGGGGCATGCGCACCTCTGCTCCATCCATTGATGAAGGGACTGCAGGCAATAGATGAGCATTGTACCCTCATTCCTCAGTCCCATAGAAAGTGCATGGAGCGGAGGTGAGTGAGGCATGCGCACCTCTGCTCCATCCATTGATGAAGGGACTGCAGGCAATAGATGAGCATTGTACCCTCATTCCTCAGTCCCATAGAAAGTGCATGGAGCGGAGGTGAGTGAGGCATGCGCACCTCTGCTCCATCCATTGATGAAGGGACTGCAGGCAATAGATGAGCATTGTACCCTCATTCCTCAGTCCCATAGAAAGTGCATGGAGCGGAGGTGAGTGGGGCATGCGCACCTCTGCTCCATCCATTGATGAAGGGACTGCAGGCAATAGATGAGCATTGTACCCTCATTCCTCAGTCCCATAGAAAGTGCATGGAGCGGAGGTGAGTGGGGCATGTGCTCCTCTGCTTCATCCATTGATGAAGGGACTGCAGGCAATAGATGAGCATTGTACCCTCATTCCTCAGTCCCATAGAAAGTGCATGGAGCGGAGGTGAGTGGGGCATGCGCACCTCTGCTCCATCCATTGATGAAGGGACTGCAGGCAATTGATGAGCATTGTACCCTCATTCCTCAGTCCCATAGAAAGTGCATGGAGCGGAGGTGAGTGGGGCATGTGCTCCTCTGCTTCATCCATTGATGAAGGGACTGCAGGCAATAGATGAGCATTGTACCCTCATTCCTCAGTCCCATAGAAAGTGCATGGAGCGGAGGTGAGTGGGGCATGCGCACCTCTGCTCCATCCATTGATGAAGGGACTGCAGGCAATAGATGAGCATTGTACCCTCATTCCTCAGTCCCATAGAAAGTGCATGGAGCGGAGGTGAGTGGGGCATGCGCACCTCTGCTCCATCCATTGATGAAGGGACTGCAGGCAATAGATGAGCATTGTACCCTCATTCCTCAGTCCCATAGAAAGTGCATGGAGCGGAGGTGAGTGAGGCATGCGCACCTCTGCTCCATCCATTGATGAAGGGACTGCAGGCAATTGATGAGCATTGTACCCTCATTCCTCAGTCCCATAGAAAGTGCATGGAGCGGAGGTGAGTGGGGCATGTGCTCCTCTGCTTCATCCATTGATGAAGGGACTGCAGGCAATAGATGAGCATTGTACCCTCATTCCTCAGTCCCATAGAAAGTGCATGGAGCGGAGGTGAGTGGGGCATGCGCACCTCTGCTCCATCCATTGATGAAGGGACTGCAGGCAATAGATGAGCATTGTACCCTCATTCCTCAGTCCCATAGAAAGTGCATGGAGCGGAGGTGAGTGAGGCATGCGCACCTCTGCTCCATCCATTGATGAAGGGACTGCAGGCAATTGATGAGCATTGTACCCTCATTCCTCAGTCCCATAGAAAGTGCATGGAGCGGAGGTGAGTGGGGCATGTGCTCCTCTGCTTCATCCATTGATGAAGGGACTGCAGGCAATAGATGAGCATTGTACCCTCATTCCTCAGTCCCATAGAAAGTGCATGGAGCGGAGGTGAGTGAGGCATGCGCACCTCTGCTCCATCCATTGATGAAGGGACTGCAGGCAATAGATGAGCATTGTACCCTCATTCCTCAGTCCCATAGAAAGTGCATGGAGCGGAGGTGAATGGGGCATGCGCACCTCTGCTCCATCCATTGATGAAGGGACTGCAGGCAATAGATGAGCATTGTACCCTCATTCCTCAGTCCCATAGAAAGTGCATGGAGCGGAGGTGAGTGAGGCATGCGCACCTCTGCTCCATCCATTGATGAAGGGACTGCAGGCAATAGATGAGCATTGTACCCTCATTCCTCAGTCCCATAGAAAGTGCATGGAGCGGAGGTGACTGAGGCATGCGCACCTCTGCTCCATCCATTGATGAAGGGACTGCAGGCAATAGATGAGCATTGTACCCTCATTCCTCAGTCCCATAGAAAGTGCATGGAGCGGAGGTGAATGGGGCATGCGCACCTCTGCTCCATCCATTGATGAAGGGACTGCAGGCAATAGATGAGCATTGTACCCTCATTCCTCAGTCCCATAGAAAGTGCATGGAGCGGAGGTGAGTGGGGCATGCGCACCTCTGCTCCATCCATTGATGAAGGGACTGCAGGCAATAGATGAGCATTGTACCCTCATTCCTCAGTCCCATAGAAAGTGCATGGAGCGGAGGTGAGTGGGGCATGTGCTCCTCTGCTTCATCCATTGATGAAGGGACTGCAGGCAATAGATGAGCATTGTACCCTCATTCCTCAGTCCCATAGAAAGTGCATGGAGCGGAGGTGAGTGGGGCATGCGCACCTGTGCTCCATCCATTGATGAAGGGACTGCAGGCAATAGATGAGCACTGTACCCTCATTCCTCAGTCCCATAGAAAGTGCATGGAGCGGAGGTGAGTGGGGCATGCGCACCTCTGCTCCATCCATTGATGAAGGGACTGCAGGCAATTGATGAGCATTGTACGGTACCCTCATTCCTCAGTCCCATAGAAAGTGCATGGAGCGGAGGTGAGTGGGGCATGTGCTCCTTTGCTTCATCCATTGATGAAGGGACTGCAGGCAATAGATGAGCATTGTACCCTCATTCCTCAGTCCCATAGAAAGTGCATGGAGCGGAGGTGAGTGGGGCATGCGCACCTCTGCTCCATCCATTGATGAAGGGACTGCAGGCAATAGATGAGCATTGTACCCTCATTCCTCAGTCCCATAGAAAGTGCATGGAGCGGAGGTGAGTGGGGCATGCGCACCTCTGCTCCATCCATTGATGAAGGGACTGCAGGCAATAGATGAGCATTGTACCCTCATTCCTCAGTCCCATAGAAAGTGCATGGAGCGGAGGTGAGTGGGGCATGCGCACCTCTGCTCCATCCATTGATGAAGGGACTGCAGGCAATTGATGAGCATTGTACCCTCATTCCTCAGTCCCATAGAAAGTGCATGGAGCGGAGGTGAGTGGGGCATGTGCTCCTCTGCTTCATCCATTGATGAAGGGACTGCAGGCAATAGATGAGCATTGTACCCTCATTCCTCAGTCCCATAGAAAGTGCATGGAGCGGAGGTGAGTGGGGCATGCGCACCTCTGCTCCATCCATTGATGAAGGGACTGCAGGCAATAGATGAGCATTGTACCCTCATTCCTCAGTCCCATAGAAAGTGCATGGAGCGGAGGTGAGTGAGGCATGCGCACCTCTGCTCCATCCATTGATGAAGGGACTGCAGGCAATAGATGAGCATTGTACCCTCATTCCTCAGTCCCATAGAAAGTGCATGGAGCGGAGGTGAGTGGGGCATGCGCACCTCTGCTCCATCCATTGATGAAGGGACTGCAGGCAATAGATGAGCATTGTACCCTCATTCCTCAGTCCCATAGAAAGTGCATGGAGCGGAGGTGAGTGGGGCATGCGCACCTCTGCTCCATCCATTGATGAAGGGACTGCAGGCAATAGATGAGCATTGTACCCTCATTCCTCAGTCCCATAGAAAGTGCATGGAGCGGAGGTGAGTGGGGCATGCGCACCTCTGCTCCATCCATTGATGAAGGGACTGCAGGCAATAGATGAGCATTGTACCCTCATTCCTCAGTCCCATAGAAAGTGCATGGAGCGGAGGTGAGTGGGGCATGCGCACCTCTGCTCCATCCATTGATGAAGGGACTGCAGGCAATAGATGAGCATTGTACCCTCATTCCTCAGTCCCATAGAAAGTGCATGGAGCGGAGGTGAGTGAGGCATGCGCACCTCTGCTCCATCCATTGATGAAGGGACTGCAGGCAATTGATGAGCATTGTACCCTCATTCCTCAGTCCCATAGAAAGTGCATGGAGCGGAGGTGAGTGGGGCATGTGCTCCTCTGCTTCATCCATTGATGAAGGGACTGCAGGCAATAGATTAGCATTGTACCCTCATTCCTCAGTCCCATAGAAAGTGCATGGAGCGGAGGTGAGTGGGGCATGCGCACCTCTGCTCCATCCATTGATGAAGGGACTGCAGGCAATAGATGAGCATTGTACCCTCATTCCTCAGTCCCATAGAAAGTGCATGGAGCGGAGGTGAGTCAGGCATGCGCACCTCTGCTCCATCCATTGATGAAGGGACTGCAGGCAATTGATGAGCATTGTACCCTCATTCCTCAGTCCCATAGAAAGTGCATGGAGCGGAGGTGAGTGGGGCATGTGCTCCTCTGCTTCATCCATTGATGAAGGGACTGCAGGCAATAGATGAGCATTGTACCCTCATTCCTCAGTCCCATAGAAAGTGCATGGAGCGGAGGTGAATGGGGCATGCGCACCTCTGCTCCATCCATTGATGAAGGGACTGCAGGCAATAGATGAGCATTGTACCCTCATTCCTCAGTCCCATAGAAAGTGCATGGAGCGGAGGTGAGTGAGGCATGCGCACCTCTGCTCCATCCATTGATGAAGGGACTGCAGGCAATAGATGAGCATTGTACCCTCATTCCTCAGTCCCATAGAAAGTGCATGGAGCGGAGGTGAGTGAGGCATGCGCACCTCTGCTCCATCCATTGATGAAGGGACTGCAGGCAATAGATGAGCATTGTACCCTCATTCCTCAGTCCCATAGAAAGTGCATGGAGCGGAGGTGAGTGGGGCATGCGCACCTCTGCTCCATCCATTGATGAAGGGACTGCAGGCAATTGATGAGCATTGTACCCTCATTCCTCAGTCCCATAGAAAGTGCATGGAGCGGAGGTGAGTGGGGCATGTGCTCCTCTGCTTCATCCATTGATGAAGGGACTGCAGGCAATAGATGAGCATTGTACCCTCATTCCTCAGTCCCATAGAAAGTGCATGGAGCGGAGGTGAGTGGGGCATGCGCACCTCTGCTCCATCCATTGATAAAGGGACTGCAGGCAATAGATGAGCATTGTACCCTCATTCCTCAGTCCCATAGAAAGTGCATGGAGCGGAGGTGAGTGAGGCATGCGCACCTCTGCTCCATCCATTGATGAAGGGACTGCAGGCAATTGATGAGCATTGTACCCTCATTCCTCAGTCCCATAGAAAGTGCATGGAGCGGAGGTGAGTGAGGCATGCGCACCTCTGCTCCATCCATTGATGAAGGGACTGCAGGCAATTGATGAGCATTGTACCCTCATTCCTCTATCCCATAGAAAGTGCATGGAGCGGAGGTGAGTGGGGCATGCGCTCCTCTGCTTCATCCATTGATGAAGGGACTGCAGGCAATAGATGAGCATTGTACCCTCATTCCTCAGTCCCATAGAAAGTGCATGGAGCGGAGGTGAGTGGGGCATGCGCACCTCTGCTCCATCCATTGATGAAGGGACTGCAGGCAATAGATGAGCATTGTACCCTCATTCCTCAGTCCCATAGAAAGTGCATGGAGCGGAGGTGAGTGAGGCATGCGCACCTCTGCTCCATCCATTGATGAAGGGACTGCAGGCAATTGATGAGCATTGTACCCTCATTCCTCAGTCCCATAGAAAGTGCATGGAGCGGAGGTGAGTGGGGCATGTGCTCCTCTGCTTCATCCATTGATGAAGGGACTGCAGGCAATAGATGAGCATTGTACCCTCATTCCTCAGTCCCATAGAAAGTGCATGGAGCGGAGGTGAATGGGGCATGCGCACCTCTGCTCCATCCATTGATGAAGGGACTGCAGGCAATAGATGAGCATTGTACCCTCATTCCTCAGTCCCATAGAAAGTGCATGGAGCGGAGGTGAGTGAGGCATGCGCACCTCTGCTCCATCCATTGATGAAGGGACTGCAGGCAATAGATGAGCATTGTACCCTCATTCCTCAGTCCCATAGAAAGTGCATGGAGCGGAGGTGAGTGAGGCATGCGCACCTCTGCTCCATCCATTGATGAAGGGACTGCAGGCAATAGATGAGCATTGTACCCTCATTCCTCAGTCCCATAGAAAGTGCATGGAGCGGAGGTGAGTGGGGCATGCGCACCTCTGCTCCATCCATTGATGAAGGGACTGCAGGCAATTGATGAGCATTGTACCCTCATTCCTCAGTCCCATAGAAAGTGCATGGAGCGGAGGTGAGTGGGGCATGTGCTCCTCTGCTTCATCCATTGATGAAGGGACTGCAGGCAATAGATGAGCATTGTACCCTCATTATTCAGTCCCATAGAAAGTGCATGGAGCGGAGGTGAATGGGGCATGCGCACCTCTGCTCCATCCATTGATGAAGGGACTGCAGGCAATAGATGAGCATTGTACCCTCATTCCTCAGTCCCATAGAAAGTGCATGGAGCGGAGGTGAGTGAGGCATGCGCACCTCTGCTCCAACCATTGATGAAGGGACTGCAGGCAATAGATGAGCATTGTACCCTCATTCCTCAGTCCCATAGAAAGTGCATGGAGCGGAGGTGAGTGAGGCATGCGCACCTCTGCTCCATCCATTGATGAAGGGACTGCAGGCAATAGATGAGCATTGTACCCTCATTCCTCAGTTCCATAGAAAGTGCATGGAGCGGAGGTGAGTGGGGCATGCGCACCTCTGCTCCATCCATTGATGAAGGGACTGCAGGCAATTGATGAGCATTGTACCCTCATTCCTCAGTCCCATAGAAAGTGCATGGAGCGGAGGTGAGTGGGGCATGTGCTCCTCTGCTTCATCCATTGATGAAGGGACTGCAGGCAATAGATGAGCATTGTACCCTCATTCCTCAGTCCCATAGAAAGTGCATGGAGCGGAGGTGAGTGAGGCATGCGCACCTCTGCTCCATCCATTGATGAAGGGACTGCAGGCAATAGATGAGCATTGTACCCTCATTCCTCAGTCCCATAGAAAGTGCATGGAGCGGAGGTGAGTGGGGCATGCGCACCTCTGCTCCATCCATTGATGAAGGGACTGCAGGCAATAGATGAGCATTGTACCCTCATTCCTCAGTCCCATAGAAAGTGCATGGAGCGGAGGTGAGTGAGGCATGCGCACCTCTGCTTCATCCATTGATGAAGGGACTGCAGGCAATAGATGAGCATTGTACCCTCATTCCTCAGTCCCATAGAAAGTGCATGGAGCGGAGGTGAGTGGGGCATGTGCTCCTCTGCTTCATCAATTGATGAAGGGACTGCAGGCAATTGATGAGCATTGTACCCTCATTCCTCAGTCCCATAGAAAGTGCATGGAGCGGAGGTGAGTGGGGCATGTGCTCCTCTGCTTCATCCATTGATGAAGGGACTGCAGGCAATAGATGAGCATTGTACCCTCATTCCTCAGTCCCATAGAAAGTGCATGGAGCGGAGGTGAGTGGGGCATGCGCACCTCTGCTCCATCCATTGATGAAGGGACTGCAGGCAATAGATGAGCATTGTACCCTCATTCCTCAGTCCCATAGAAAGTGCATGGAGCGGAGGTGAGTGGGGCATGTGCTCCTCTGCTCCTTCCATCGATGAAGGGACTGCAGGCAATTGATGAGCATTGTACCCTCATTCCTCAGTCCCATAGAAAGTGCATGGAGCGGAGGTGAGTGAGGCATGCGCACCTCTGCTCCATCCATTGATGAAGGGACTGCAGGCAATAGATGAGCATTGTACCCTCATTCCTCAGTCCCATAGAAAGTGCATGGAGCGGAGGTGAGTGAGGCATGCACTCCTCTGCTCCTTCCATTGATGAAGGGACTGCAGGCAATAGATGAGCATTGTACCCTCATTCCTCAGTCCCATAGAAAGTGCATGGAGCGGAGGTGAATGGGGCATGCGCACCTCTGCTCCATCCATTGATGAAGGAACTGCAGGCAATAGATGAGCATTGTACCCTCATTCCTCAGTCCCATAGAAAGTGCATGGAGCGGAGGTGAGTGAGGCATGCGCACCTCTGCTCCATCCATTGATGAAGGGACTGCAGGCAATAGATGAGCATTGTACCCTCATTCCTCAGTCCCATAGAAAGTGCATGGAGCGGAGGTGAGTGGGGCATGCGCACCTCTGCTCCATCCATTGATGAAGGGACTGCAGGCAATAGATGAGCATTGTACCCTCATTCCTCTATCCCATAGAAAGTGCATGGAGCGGAGGTGAGTGGGGCATGCGCACCTCTGCTCCATCCATTGATGAAGGGACTGCAGGCAATAGATGAGCATTGTACCCTCATTCCTCAGTCCCATAGAAAGTGCATGGAGCGGAGGTGAGTGGGGCATGTGCTCCTCTGCTTCATCCATTGATGAAGGGACTGCAGGCAATAGATGAGCATTGTACCCTCATTCCTCAGTCCCATAGAAAGTGCATGGAGCGGAGGTGAGTGGGGCATGCGCACCTCTGCTCCATCCATTGATGAAGGGACTGCAGGCAATAGATGAGCATTGTACCCTCATTCCTCAGTCCCATAGAAAGTGCATGGAGCGGAGGTGAGTGGGGCATGCGCACCTCTGCTCCATCCATTGATGAAGGGACTGCAGGCAATAGATGAGCATTGTACCCTCATTCCTCAGTCCCATAGAAAGTGCATGGAGCGGAGGTGAGTGGGGCATGCGCACCTCTGCTCCATCCATTGATGAAGGGACTGCAGGCAATAGATGAGCATTGTACCCTCATTCCTCAGTCCCATAGAAAGTGCATGGAGCGGAGGTGAGTGGGGCATGCACTCCTCTGCTCCTTCCATTGATGAAGGGACTGCAGGCAATAGATGAGCATTGTACCCTCATTCCTCAGTCCCATAGAAAGTGCATGGAGCGGAGGTGAGTGGGGCATGCGCACCTCTGCTCCATCCATTGATGAAGGGACTGCAGGCAATAGATGAGCATTGTACCCTCATTCCTCAGTCCCATAGAAAGTGCATGGAGCGGAGGTGAGTGAGGCATGCGCACCTCTGCTTCATCCATTGATGAAGGGACTGCAGGCAATAGATGAGCATTGTACCCTCATTCCTCAGTCCCATAGAAAGTGCATGGAGCGGAGGTGAGTGGGGCATGTGCTCCTCTGCTTCATCCATTGATGAAGGGACTGCAGGCAATTGATGAGCATTGTACCCTCATTCCTCAGTCCCATAGAAAGTGCATGGAGCGGAGGTGAGTGGGGCATGTGCTCCTCTGCTTCATCCATTGATGAAGGGACTGCAGGCAATAGATGAGCATTGTACCCTCATTCCTCAGTCCCATAGAAAGTGCATGGAGCGGAGGTGAGTGGGGCATGCGCACCTCTGCTCCATCCATTGATGAAGGGACTGCAGGCAATAGATGAGCATTGTACCCTCATTCCTCAGTCCCATAGAAAGTGCATGGAGCGGAGGTGAGTGGGGCATGCGCACCTCTGCTCCATCCATTGATGAAGGGACTGCAGGCAATAGATGAGCATTGTACCCTCATTCCTCAGTCCCATAGAAAGTGCATGGAGCGGAGGTGAATGGGGCATGCGCACCTCTGCTCCATCCATTGATGAAGGGACTGCAGGCAATAGATGAGCATTGTACCCTCATTCCTCAGTCCCATAGAAAGTGCATGGAGCGGAGGTGAATGGGGCATGCGCACCTCTGCTCCATCCATTGATGAAGGGACTGCAGGCAATAGATGAGCATTGTACCCTCATTCCTCAGTCCCATAGAAAGTGCATGGAGCGGAGGTGAGTGAGGCATGCACTCCTCTGCTCCATCCATTGATGAAGGGACTGCAGGCAATAGATGAGCATTGTACCCTCATTCCTCAGTCCCATAGAAAGTGCATGGAGCGGAGGTGAGTGGGGCATGTGCTCCTCTGCTCCTTCCATTGATGAAGGGACTGCAGGCAATTGATGAGCATTGTACCCTCATTCCTCAGTCCCATAGAAAGTGCATGGAGCGGAGGTGAGTGAGGCATGCGCACCTCTGCTCCATCCATTGATGAAGGGACTGCAGGCAATAGATGAGCATTGTACCCTCATTCCTCAGTCCCATAGAAAGTGCATGGAGCGGAGGTGAGTGAGGCATGCACTCCTCTGCTCCATCCATTGATGAAGGGACTGCAGGCAATAGATGAGCATTGTACCCTCATTCCTCAGTCCCATAGAAAGTGCATGGAGCGGAGGTGAATGGGGCATGCGCACCTCTGCTCCATCCATTGATGAAGGAACTGCAGGCAATAGATGAGCATTGTACCCTCATTCCTCAGTCCCATAGAAAGTGCATGGAGCGGAGGTGAGTGAGGCATGCGCACCTCTGCTCCATCCATTGATGAAGGGACTGCAGGCAATAGATGAGCATTGTACCCTCATTCCTCAGTCCCATAGAAAGTGCATGGAGCGGAGGTGAGTGGGGCATGTGCTCCTCTGCTTCATCCATTGATGAAGGGACTGCAGGCAATAGATGAGCATTGTACCCTCATTCCTCTATCCCATAGAAAGTGCATGGAGCGGAGGTGAGTGGGGCATGCGCACCTCTGCTCCATCCATTGATGAAGGGACTGCAGGCAATAGATGAGCATTGTACCCTCATTCCTCAGTCCCATAGAAAGTGCATGGAGCGGAGGTGAGTGGGGCATGTGCTCCTCTGCTTCATCCATTGATGAAGGGACTGCAGGCAATAGATGAGCATTGTACCCTCATTCCTCTATCCCATAGAAAGTGCATGGAGCGGAGGTGAGTGGGGCATGCGCACCTCTGCTCCATCCATTGATGAAGGGACTGCAGGCAATAGATGAGCATTGTACCCTCATTCCTCAGTCCCATAGAAAGTGCATGGAGCGGAGGTGAGTGAGGCATGCGCACCTCTGCTCCATCCATTGATGAAGGGACTGCAGGCAATAGATGAGCATTGTACCCTCATTCCTCAGTCCCATAGAAAGTGCATGGAGCGGAGGTGAGTGGGGCATGCGCACCTCTGCTCCATCCATTGATGAAGGGACTGCAGGCAATAGATGAGCATTGTACCCTCATTCCTCAGTCCCATAGAAAGTGCATGGAGCGGAGGTGAGTGGGGCATGCGCACCTCTGCTCCATCCATTGATGAAGGGACTGCAGGCAATAGATGAGCATTGTACCCTCATTCCTCAGTCCCATAGAAAGTGCATGGAGCGGAGGTGAGTGGGGCATGCGCACCTCTGCTCCATCCATTGATGAAGGGACTGCAGGCAATAGATGAGCATTGTACCCTCATTCCTCAGTCCCATAGAAAGTGCATGGAGCGGAGGTGAGTGGGGCATGCACTCCTCTGCTCCTTCCATTGATGAAGGGACTGCAGGCAATAGATGAGCATTGTACCCTCATTCCTCAGTCCCATAGAAAGTGCATGGAGCGGAGGTGAGTGGGGCATGCGCACCTCTGCTCCATCCATTGATGAAGGGACTGCAGGCAATAGATGAGCATTGTACCCTGATTCCTCAGTCCCATAGAAAGTGCATGGAGCGGAGGTGAGTGAGGCATGCGCACCTCTGCTCCATCCATTGATAAAGGGACTGCAGGCAATAGATGAGCATTGTACCCTCGTTCCTCAGTCCCATAGAAAGTGCATGGAGCGGAGGTGAGTGAGGCATGCGCACCTCTGCTCCATCCATTGATGAAGGGACTGCAGGTAATAGATGAGCATTGTACCCTCATTCCTCAGTCCCATAGAAAGTGCATGGAGCGGAGGTGAGTGAGGCATGCGCACCTCTGCTCCATCCATTGATGAAGGGACTGCAGGCAATTGATGAGCATTGTACCCTCATTCCTCAGTCCCATAGAAAGTGCATGGAGCGGAGGTGAGTGGGGCATGCGCACCTCTGCTCCATCCATTGATGAAGGGACTGCAGGCAATTGATGAGCATTGTACCCTCATTCCTCAGTCCCATAGAAAGTGCATGGAGCGGAGGTGAGTGGGGCATGTGCTCCTCTGCTTCATCCATTGATGAAGGGACTGCAGGCAATAGATGAGCATTGTACCCTCATTCCTCAGTCCCATAGAAAGTGCATGGAGCGGAGGTGAATGGGGCATGCGCACCTCTGCTCCATCCATTGATGAAGGGACTGCAGGCAATAGATGAGCATTGTACCCTCATTCCTCAGTCCCATAGAAAGTGCATGGAGCGCAGGTGAGTGAGGCATGCGCACCTCTGCTCCATCCATTGATGAAGGGACTGCAGGCAATAGATGAGCATTGTACCCTCATTCCTCAGTCCCATAGAAAGTGCATGGAGCGGAGGTGAGTGAGGCATGCGCACCTCTGCTCCATCCATTGATGAAGGGACTGCAGGCAATAGATGAGCATTGTACCCTCATTCCTCAGTCCCATAGAAAGTGCATGGAGCGGAGGTGAGTGGGGCATGCGCACCTCTGCTCCATCCATTGATGAAGGGACTGCAGGCAATTGATGAGCATTGTACCCTCATTCCTCAGTCCCATAGAAAGTGCATGGAGCGGAGGTGAGTGGGGCATGTGCTCCTCTGCTTCATCCATTGATGAAGGGACTGCAGGCAATAGATGAGCATTGTACCCTCATTCCTCAGTCCCATAGAAAGTGCATGGAGCGGAGGTGAGTGGGGCATGCGCACCTCTGCTCCATCCATTGATGAAGGGACTGCAGGCAATAGATGAGCATTGTACCCTCATTCCTCAGTCCCATAGAAAGTGCATGGAGCGGAGGTGAGTGGGGCATGCGCACCTCTGCTCCATCCATTGATGAAGGGACTGCAGGCAATAGATGAGCATTGTACCCTCATTCCTCAGTCCCATAGAAAGTGCATGGAGCGGAGGTGAGTGAGGCATGCGCACCTCTGCTCCATCCATTGATGAAGGGACTGCAGGCAATTGATGAGCATTGTACCCTCATTCCTCAGTCCCATAGAAAGTGCATGGAGCGGAGGTGAGTGGGGCATGTGCTCCTCTGCTTCATCCATTGATGAAGGGACTGCAGGCAATAGATGAGCATTGTACCCTCATTCCTCAGTCCCATAGAAAGTGCATGGAGCGGAGGTGAGTGGGGCATGTGCTCTGCTTCATCCATTGATGAAGGGACTGCAGGCAATAGATGAGCATTGTACCCTCATTCCTCTATCCCATAGAAAGTGCATGGAGCGGAGGTGAGTGGGGCATGCGCACCTCTGCTCCATCCATTGATGAAGGGACTGCAGGCAATAGATGAGCATTGTACCCTCATTCCTCAGTCCCATAGAAAGTGCATGGAGCGGAGGTGAGTGGGGCATGTGCTCCTCTGCTTCATCCATTGATGAAGGGACTGCAGGCAATAGATGAGCATTGTACCCTCATTCCTCTATCCCATAGAAAGTGCATGGAGCGGAGGTGAGTGGGGCATGCGCACCTCTGCTCCATCCATTGATGAAGGGACTGCAGGCAATAGATGAGCATTGTACCCTCATTCCTCAGTCCCATAGAAAGTGCATGGAGCGGAGGTGAGTGAGGCATGCGCACCTCTGCTCCATCCATTGATGAAGGGACTGCAGGCAATAGATGAGCATTGTACCCTCATTCCTCAGTCCCATAGAAAGTGCATGGAGCGGAGGTGAGTGGGGCATGCGCACCTCTGCTCCATCCATTGATGAAGGGACTGCAGGCAATAGATGAGCATTGTACCCTCATTCCTCAGTCCCATAGAAAGTGCATGGAGCGGAGGTGAGTGGGGCATGCGCACCTCTGCTCCATCCATTGATGAAGGGACTGCAGGCAATAGATGAGCATTGTACCCTCATTCCTCAGTCCCATAGAAAGTGCATGGAGCGGAGGTGAGTGGGGCATGCGCACCTCTGCTCCATCCATTGATGAAGGGACTGCAGGCAATAGATGAGCATTGTACCCTCATTCCTCAGTCCCATAGAAAGTGCATGGAGCGGAGGTGAGTGGGGCATGCACTCCTCTGCTCCTTCCATTGATGAAGGGACTGCAGGCAATAGATGAGCATTGTACCCTCATTCCTCAGTCCCATAGAAAGTGCATGGAGCGGAGGTGAGTGGGGCATGCGCACCTCTGCTCCATCCATTGATGAAGGGACTGCAGGCAATAGATGAGCATTGTACCCTCATTCCTCAGTCCCATAGAAAGTGCATGGAGCGGAGATGAGTGGGGCATGCGCTCCTCTGCTCCTTCCATTGATGAAGGGACTGCAGGCAATAGATGAGCATTGTACCCTCATTCCTCAGTCCCATAGAAAGTGCATGGAGCGGAGGTGAGTGAGGCATGCGCACCTCTGCTCCATCCATTGATGAAGGGACTGCAGGCAATAGATGAGCATTGTACCCTCATTCCTCAGTCCCATAGAAAGTGCATGGAGCGGAGGTGAGTGAGGCATGCGCACCTCTGCTCCATCCATTGATGAAGGGACTGCAGGCAATAGATGAGCATTGTACCCTCATTCCTCAGTCCCATAGAAAGTGCATGGAGCGGAGGTGAGTGAGGCATGCACTCCTCTGCTCCTTCCATTGATGAAGGGACTGCAGGCAGATGAGCATTGTATCCTTCATTCCTCAGTCCCATAGAAAGTGCATGGAGCGGAGGTGAGTGGGGCATGCGCACCTCTGCTCCATCCATTGATGAAGGGACTGCAGGCAATAGATGAGCATTGTACCCTCATTCCTCAGTCCCATAGAAAGTGCATGGAGCGGAGGTGAGTGAGGCATGCGCACCTCTGCTCCATCCATTGATGAAGGGACTGCAGGCAATAGATGAGCATTGTACCCTCATTCCTCAGTCCCATAGAAAGTGCATGGAGCGGAGGTGAGTGGGGCATGCGCACCTCTGCTCCATCCATTGATGAAGGGACTGCAGGCAATAGATGAGCATTGTACCCTCATTCCTCAGTCCCATAGAAAGTGCATGGAGCGGAGGTGAGTGGGGCATGCGCACCTCTGCTCCATCCATTGATGAAGGGACTGCAGGCAATAGATGAGCATTGTACCCTCATTCCTCAGTCCCATAGAAAGTGCATGGAGCGGAGGTGAGTGGGGCATGCGCTCCTCTGCTCCTTCCATTGATGAAGGGACTGCAGGCAGATGAGCGCAGTACTCTGCTTTCTCCGTTGGTGTAGTAAATGAATGGAGTGGAGGTACGCTCGTTCAGCCCGCACTCTGCAATGGTCAGACCACAGGCAATCAGCAAGTTATCCTCTTGAGAAAGCAAGCATTTCAGTTTTGAGAAAACACTTTTAACCCATTCATGACTTTGCCTTTGTTCATATTTTTCCATTTTCGTCTTTCCCTCTCCTTCTTCCAAGAGCCAAAACCTTTTTTTTTTAATTTTTCGGCACTATAGCTTTGGGGGTTTTTTTGCGGGACGAGTTGTATTTTTCAACAAAAACGTTCATTTTACAACTTAGTATATTGGAAAACGGGAAGAAAAATCCAAGTGTGGTGAAATTTCAAAAAAGTGTAATTCCACAATTTTGTTTTTTTTGTTTTTTTTTTAACCTTCTGTGTTCACTATATGGTAAAACTGACCTGCGATGCGGCGGCCGGATGGAACGTTGCCTGGCACGTTTTTTCACGCGGCAAAAAAAAACGCATCGCGCCACATTCGGCCGATGCGGCGCATTTTTCAATGCATGCCTATGGCGGCTGGATGCGGCGCGATGCGGCAATAACCGCATCCGGCCGCCGCATGCGGTTTTTGCCACTGCGCATGCTCAGTGGCATGCCACAAGCGGCAAAAACCGGACTGGCCGCAAAAGAAAAACTTATGCAAAGGATGCGGTGTGTTCACTGCATCCGTTGCATAGCTTGCACAGCCGGATTGAGCCGCAGAGCTCAAGCCGGATGTGTGAAAGCAGCCTTAAGGATCCTTTTTTTTTTTTTTTGTAACTTTTTCTAATTTTTGTTGGCAATATTCTGGATAATGTTTGTTGTTTTGTTTTTTTTTTGCAATGGGCGATTCTTCGATGTTAGAAAGTGATTTATTCAAATACGCCATTATTGAATCAGGATTTCTAATATCCTCTGTGTGGGAAGTAACAGGTTCTTTGAATGTTCTGCCTGCAGAGTATTTTTCTCTTTTGCAAGTTGCTTTCTGCAACTGTCACAAATTTTCATGCCTGCATTACTTGATGGATTTATAGGAAACATCCAATCTTGTACAGGCCGAAGATTTTTCTTCATCGTTCCTTATGGGAGACCCAGACCATGGGTGTATAGCTTCTGCCTCCGGAGGACACACAAAGTACTACACTCAAACGTGTAGCTCCTCCCTCCTAGCATATACACCCCCTGGTAGCCAGTCCTAGCCAGTTTCAATGCTTTGTGTTCAGGAGGTCATACACACATGCATTCTCTGATTTTTGATTTTTTTGATTTCAAAGATTTGGAAGAAAAGCGGGTCCAATCTGGACTCCCGGCATGTCCCTTCTCACCCCACTGTGTCGGCGGTGCTGTTAAGGTTGATTTTACAAGGCTGGAGCCTTCACATGCCACGCTCCTTCACCATCCTCTGAGGCTCTGGCTTGAAGTGGGAGCCATCACGGTTCTCACTGCTTTGCAGGAGACCGGTCTCCATCCGCAGCCCTGTCAGGATCCTGCCGGACGGAGCGATCACTTCTCAGGGACCTGGCCCTGCGTCTCATAAGCTAAGTATTGAGACGTTATTCAGGGGTCCCTTGTACATTTATTGTGGGGAGTTGTGTTATTTCACTTTGTTGTGATTTCCGGCCGGTTCTCTGGTTTTTACCCGAGAACCGCGCCGATGGTGCCTGTTTGCCGGCCACATTGTTAAATCTAGGCCCCGGCTTCGCCTGAGGCCTAGTTTCGATTTCACTGCCCCTGCATGTCAGTCATGCAGAGGGACAGTGCGGCTCCGCCCAGCGGCTGTTCGGCACAGGGGAGAGACACTCCTCTCTGAGGAAAGATTCCCTCCCCTGTATATCTCCTTGGCCCTCCGGATCCCGCTCTTAGAGTAGGCCCCGCCCCCTCTCCTCGCTCCGGCGCCATTTTTTCAGCGTCCTTAGGCCATGTCTGCACAGCGATCGGCGCTGACTGCAGCATCTCTCTGGGGCTCCGGGCTGTGGGATCTGGAGGGCACAGAGACAATGTCAAAACAGTCTGGCAAGCCACAACCTCCGGTTCTGGACCTGCTTATATACTGCTTATCTACCGCTTATATACTGCTTATATACTGCTAATATACTGCAATACTCTGCTGGGGGTCATTCTGGCTCAGAGCCCCCACTTCAGCAGCATGTCTCACACGAGAAGTAAGGCTGCAAGGCTGCACTCAATATGCACTGCATGTAGGCTCGTACTGCCTGTACCGAGCACATAACCACATTGTGATTCCTGCTCTAACATGGTGGTGCCTCAGCCTGGAGTCTCATCCCCAGTGGTCCCTCCGGCTGCTCCGGCTCCGGTGGCTGAACCCCCGGCTTGGGTAGAATCCTTCTCTCCATGGGACAGCTGTCCCAGACTCTGCTGAGCATGCATTAGCCCCCTTCTCAGGACGCCTCTGCTGCTACGGCTCGCTCAGCGAGGCCCACAGAGGATTCTTCTTCTGGTCTCAGACCCCGTCCTCCTCACAGGAGAAGCAGGGTCCCCTCTCCTTCCTCGTCCCGCCGCTCTGATTCAACGAGCTGACTCGCAGGACGAAGAGGATCCCTTTACTGGGGGCTCGGACGCTTTCCATGTCCCCCATTGATCGGTCCGAGGGTGACGCAGATATTAGTGTTTCGTTTGCGTACATTAATTCTGTACTGGACCTCAATCCGCCAGTATCAGAGGAGCAACCCTCTCTGGCAAAAAGACACCAATTTACCTTGCCTAAGAGAACAAGGAGTGTGTTCCTTAACCACTCCAGTTTTCAGGCCACTGTGACCAAGCCCAGGGTCTGCTCTGACAAACGCTTCCCAAAGCGTGGTTCTGATGACCGTTTTCCCTTTCCACCAGAAGTGGTCAAGGAGTGGGCTCATTCACCAAAGGTGGACCCTCCGGTGTTTAGACTCTCAGCCCGGACCGTTGTATCAGTGGCTGATGGAACCTCACTTAAGGTTTTGCTGTCCGCCAGGTTGTCCTTCTGACCAAATCTGTATGGAGGCGGCAGGGGCCTCGTTCTCCCCATTTTTGCAGCAGTGCGGGCTTTCAAAGCCATCTCTGCTTCTCTAGAGGAGATGCATTCCCTCACAGGGACTCTATGCCCGAAATGGTTGCCTTAACTTCAGTCTTTTCATCCTATGCCATGTCTGCCATGCTGGAGACTCTCACCGCACTGCGGTGGCCTCGGCTAATTCCCTCGCTATCCGCAGGCTCCTGTGGCTTCGAGAGTGGAAGGCAGATGCTTCTAAAGAAGTTCCTTGCTGGGCTCCCTTTTGCTGGGACCAGACTATTCGGGAACAACTGGATGAAATTATTAAGGAAGCTCTTGGCGGGAAGAGTTCTTCCATGCCACAAACCTAAACCAGGAAACCTGTCCAGGGCAGGAATCAGTCGAGGTTTCGTTCCTTTCGTTCCTCCATCTGATCGTTCTCTAAGCCCTCGGCCTCGTCCACTAGCTCAGCCAAGGATCGTAAACCCAACTGGCGCACGAAGCCGCGTCCTCAGAAGACCGCAGGAGCTGCTGCCACTAAGTCAGCCTCCTCCTGGCTATCTGGCCACGCCAGCAACGTCCTTGGTCGGTGGCAGGCTCTCCCACTTTGGCGACGTATGGTTTTTAACACGTCTCCGATCTGTGGGTGCGGGATACCATCTCCCACGGCTACAGGATAGAATTCTATCCAGCCCGCCAAACAGATTTTTTCTGTCAACTCCCCCCTGCTCCAAGGCCGCCGCCTTCTCACAGGCCGTAGCATTCTTGCAGGCCAATGGAGTAATTGTACCGGTTCCCGACTGGGAACGGTTCTGAGATTTCTACTTAAATCTATTCCTAGTCCCCGAAAAGGGCGGTGCCTTCCGACCTGGATCTCAAGCTTCTCATCAAGCATGTTCAGGTGCGGCATTTTCGCATGGAGTCTCTGCGATCAATCAATGACCCAAGGAGATTCCCTAGCATCCATCGACATCAGAGATGCCTATCTGCATGTGCCAATCGCAGTTTCACACCAGCGTTGGCTACGTTTTGCAATCGGAGTGGTCCAATTCGTGGCTCTTCCCTTGGGGTTAGCCACGGCCCCTGGAGTATTCTCAAGGTCGGGGCAGCTGTGATTGCGGTCCTGCACCTCTAGGGGTTGGCAGTGATCCTTTTGTCCTGGACGGCCTTCTAGTCAGGGCTTCATCCAGTGCAGACTGTTAGCGGAGTGCCTCGCTCACTCTCGCCACTCTAGCCAATTCGGGTGGCTTGTCATTCTGTCCAAGTCCACTCTGACTTCGACCCAGAAGTTCACGTACCCAGGGACGCAATTCGAGACTCTGTCGGCACTTGTGAAAGCTGCCCTTAGTCAAACAGCAGTCCCTCCTCTGGTGGCCGACGTCGTTCCATCAGGCACCTAATACAGGTGCTGGATCAGATGGTGGCGTCAATGGAAGCGATTCCCTTGCCCAGTTCCATCTGCGTCCTCTGCAGCTGGACATTTTCCGCTGTTGGAACAAGTGGACTTCCTCCTTCCACGGGGTGGTGGACCAGGGGCTCGTTTCAGTGGCGGCTTCGGCCCCTCTGTCTCAGGGACGCTCCTTCCTGGCCCCGTCCCGGGTGATCCTCACCAGGATGCTAGTCTATCCGGCTGGGGAGCAGTATATCTCCACCATGGAGCGCAGGGCACTTGGAATCCGTCCGAATCAGCCCTCTGGATCAATGTGCTGGAAATCAGAGCTGTGTTTCTAGCTCTCTTAGCCTTTCACCATCTGTTGGCGGCCAGGCACATTCGAGTTCAGTCAGACAACGCGACAGCGTTTGCCTACATCAACCTCCAGGGCGGGACACTCAGCCGCCTGGCAATGTTGGAGGTTCAACGCATTCTTCAGTGGACGGAGGACTCCTAGTCCACCATATCCGCAGTCCACATCACAGACGTGGAAAACTGGGAGGCAGATTATCTCAGCCGTCAAACCGTGGACAGCGGCGAGTGGGCTCTGCATCCGGCAGTGTTTCGGTCAATCTGCCGCAAGTAGGGCTCTCCGGACGTGGATCTTCGCTCCACGATCCTCAGGCTTTTGCAGCAGACGCACTGGCTCAAGATTGGTCCCAGCTTCGTCTGTCTTACGTGTTTCACCCTCTAGCTCTTGCCCAGAGTCTTGCGCAAGATCAGAATGGAGGGCCGTCGCTCTTGCCCAGAGTCTTGCGCAAGATCAGAATGGAGGGCCGTCGGGTCATTCTCATTGCTCCAGACTGACCCAGGCGAGCTTGGTACCCTGACCTGCTCCATCTGTCCGTAGAGGTGCCATGGCATCTCCCGGACTGTCCAGACCTTCTCTCACGAGGTCCGTCTTTCCGCCAGAATCCTGCGGCTCTCAGATTGACGGCGTGGCTTTTGAGTCCTGGATCTTGACGACTTCTGGTATCCCTCCTGAAGTCATCTCCACTATGACTCGGACTCGGAAGTATCCTTTGGCCTTTTTGCCTTGCCGACCCTCCTGTCCCTTCTACAGTCCGGTCTGCAGCTAGGACTATCCCTCAATTCCCTCAAGGGACAGGTCTCGGCTCTGTCAGTGTTGTGCCAGCGGCGTATCGCCCGGCTGGTTCAGGTGCGCTCCTTCATGCAGGGCGCATCTCACATCATTCCGCCTTACCGGCGGCCTTTGGAGCTCTGGGACCTTGATCCGGTCCTCACGGCTTCCGGAAACCCCCCTTTGAGCCTCTTAGGGAGGTTTCTTTGTTTCGTCTTTCACAGAAAGTGGTCTTTCTAGTGGCCAGAACTTCCCTTAAGAGAGTCTCTGTTTTGGCTGCACTCTCTTCGGAGTCACCCCTTTTTTGGTTTTTCATCAAGACAAGGTGGTTCTCCGTCCGACTCCGGACTTTCTCCCTAAGGTGGTTGCTGCTTCCACCTTAACCGGGACATTTCCCTGCCTTCCTTTTGTCCGGCTCCTGTTCATCGCTTTGAAAAGGCGTTGCATACTCTGGATCTGGTGCGGGCGCTCCGGATCTATGTGTCTCGCACCGCTGTTCTTAGGTGGTGCACCTCTCTTTTGTGCTGACCACTGGTCAGCGTAAGGGCCTCTCGGCATCTAAGCCGACCCTGGCTCGTTGGATTAGGTCGGCCATTTTCGATACCTACCAGTGTACTCAAGTGCCTCTCCCGCCGGGGATCAAGGCACACTTGACCAGAGCTGTCGGTGCCTCTTAGGCTTTCAGGCCCAGGCTACGGCTCAGCAGGTCTGTCAGACTGCCACTTGGATTAGTCTGCATACCTTTTCGAAGCACTACCAAGTGCATGCTCATGCTTCGGCAGATGCGAGTTTGGGCAGACGCATCCTTCAGGCGGCTGTCGCCCATTTGTGAAGTTAGGTTTCGCCTACTTCTCAGTTTTTCTGTTTATTCCCACCCATGGACTGCTTTGGAACGTCCCATGGTCTGGGTCTCCCATAAGGAACGATGAAGAAAAAGAGAATTTTGTTACTTACCGTAAATTCTTTTTCTTATAGTTCCGACATGGGAGACCCAGCACCCTCCCTGTTGCCTGTTGGCAGGTTTCTTGTTCCGTGTGTTTTCACCGGCTGTTGTTGTTGTAGACAGAGGTTCCGGTTGTTCCGGGTTTTGCTCTATCTCTACTTGTGGGTGGATGTCCTCCTTCAGCTTTTGCACTAAACTGGCTAGGACTGGCTACCAGGGGGTGTATATGCTAGGAGGGAGGAGCTACACGTTTGAGTGTAGTACTTTGTGTGTCCTCCGGAGGCAGAAGCTATACACCCATGGTCTGGGTCTCCCATGTCGGAACTATAAGAAAAAGAATTTACGGTAAGTAACAAAATTCTCTTTTTTTTTTTCTTGTTGTGTCCAGTTTTCTCAAAAGGATTACAACAGCATATATTATAAATGAGAAGTAGCAGCCATTGCTGTGTGAGAAAAATACAGATAATATTAAAGGGGTTATACGGCTTCTTTTGACTTTTTTTTTCTTATTCCCCTATTGGGCTACATTGGGGCAGGTAAGTAGATAGAGACCACTTACCTGCCCTGCTGTCAACCCCTCTCCCCCGGCTCAGAGTGGTCATGTGACCGCTCCTGCCGCGATTTTGCTGCTTCCGGTCATTTCATGTCAACATGAACCAGGGCAGGACCATGTTGACATGCAAATCTGGAACAGCATGTCGCCTCCCTGCTGGGCGGCTACAGTGCAATGAGCCCCGCCCCCTTCCCTGCACCCTCCCACACATTCCCCCGCACCCCTTACTCTCCCCACAACTTCCCCCGGCACTGCTGTGGGACCCGTGAGCTGAGGGGAGGGGCCTGGCGGCGGCTGCCGTGGTGTCATCGGGCCCCCTGCTCAGGATCGCACATTCAAATGGCATCACATCAACTGGCATCACAGATCACAGATGCCGATACATTTGAAAGCACTGATGAGAGGGAGCGCTGCTTCTCATCACTGTCCCGCTGTCTGTGTCTGACAGTGCAGGACAGCGGTGACGTCACTACTGTGCTGATATGTCCTGATCAGACAGCGTGCGAACGTGCAGGAGCGGCGGGGACCGAGGAGGGGTAAGTATGTATTCCCTACATGTGTACAGAGCGTCGTGTGTGGGTGTGGGTGTGTGGTTGCGGTTGCAGAGCCCGATGTGTGTGTGTGTGTGTGTGTGTGTGTGTGGGTGTGGGTGTGTGGGGGGGGGGTTGGGTACGGGTTGGCAGCCCACCTGATCTAATAGT
Organism: Anomaloglossus baeobatrachus; assembly: GCF_048569485.1. Taxonomy (NCBI): domain Eukaryota; kingdom Metazoa; phylum Chordata; class Amphibia; order Anura; family Aromobatidae; genus Anomaloglossus; species Anomaloglossus baeobatrachus. The sequence goes on along the minus strand of NC_134353.1, from coordinate 382,882,549 downwards.
ATGGGCGTCACCTAATAGGCTGTGGGTTTGTGACTGTGTTATCTGTATGTGTGAACAGCGCTCTATACAAGCCACTTGTGTGCAATTTTACCATCCAGCAATCGCCCCCCTCCAGTCCATGGAAGAGTGTGTGTGATTTGCTCCTCCTGCACCTGTGACGCCTCCATTTGGGGGTTTAGCTGTATTTTGGTACAGCATTTTTCTACCCAATTTTCACTATAGCTGCATTAGTTTTTTTTTAATCGCTAGTGAAAACAATGGCAGCTTTTTTCATATAAATAGTGATCGATCACTGCAATAAACGCAGCATTTATCAGTTGTGCAAGCAGTAATTTACTCACTCTGTGAGGGTTTCAAAAAACACTGCATGTGTTACCCCCATTGAAATGAAGGGTATTATTCTGAACAATGATCACTCAGAATAGTGCTGTGTGTATTAGCCCTTCAGAAAAGCATTAAACTATTAATATAAATTTACTCAAACTTTAAACTCACCAATATTGTAGCACACAACTCCCTCGCCTGTGTGGAGAACGGTTTCTTCAGAAGTGACCATGTCCAGGCATGGCGTCCACAAGAAAGCTCTGAAGCTCTCTCTTTGAGTACTTTCACACTTGCGTTCAGCACAGTCCGTCACTATGGAGAATAGCGCAGTCCGTTAACGCACTGCGCTATTCTCCATAGACTTATATGGACGACGCACTGTAACGCAAGAGTTGCATCCGCTGGACGACGCAGCGTCGTTATTATGACGCTGCGTCGGATGGAACGAACGCAGCATGTAACGTTTTACGGCGGAAACCTTTTTTTTTCACTGCGCATGCTCATTTTTTTTTTTTCTTTTAAATCACAGAAACTTTATTTTGTTTCTCGGTGGCCGAACATTCAGCTGAGCGCCCGGCCGCCGGCATGTGAGAGCCCTCAGCTGAGCGTCCGGCTGCCGGCATGTGAGAGCGCTCAGCTGTGAGCTCCCGGCCGCCGGCATGTAAGAGTGCTCAGCTGAGCTCCCGGCCGCCGGCATGTGAGAGCGCTCAGCTGAGCGCCCGGCCGCCAGCATGTGAGAGCGTTCAGCTGAGCGCCCGGCCGCCAGCATGTGAGAGCGTTCAGCTGAGCGCCCGGCCGCCGGCATGTGAGAGCGTTCAGCTGAGCGCCCGGCCGCCGGCATGTGAGAGCGTTCAGCTGAGCTCCCGGCCGCCGGCATGTGAGAGCGTTCAGCTGAGCGCCCGGCCGCCGGCATGTGAGAGCGTTCAGCTGAGCGCCCGGCCGCCAGCATGTGAGAGCGTTCAGCTGAGCGCCCGGCCGCCAGCATGTGAGAGCGTTCAGCTGAGCGCCCGGCCGCCGGCATGTGAGAGCGTTCAGCTGAGCTCCCGGCCGCCGGCATGTGAGAGCGTTCAGCTGAGCGCCCGGCCGCCGGCATGTGAGAGCGTTCAGCTGAGCGCCCGGCCGCCGGCATGTGAGAGCACTCAGCTGATCGTTCACAATAGTCTGCTGCCGGTAAAACTGTAAAGAAGAAAAAAAAAAACAACTTTCCGATGTTTTGTACGATCCGTTGCATCCATTGTGCCATTATATGCAACGCATCCATTGCATTCGTCACACAACGCAATGCAACGGATGCCGTTCAACGAAGTGTGAAACTAGCCTTAAGGGGGCTTTACACACTGCGACATTGCTAATGCGGAGTCATTGGGGTCACGGAATTTGTGACGCACATCCGGCCGCATTAGCGATGTTGCTGCGTGTGACACCGATAAGCGATTTTGCATCGTTGCAAAAACGTGCAAAATCGCTCATCGGTGACATGGGGGTCCATTCTTAAAAATCGTTACTGCAGCAGTAACGAAGTTGTTCCTCGTTCCTGCGGCAGCACACATCGCTGCGTGTGACGCCGCAGGAACGAGGAAGCTCCCCTTACCTGCCTCCCGGCTGCTATGCGGAAGGAAGGAGGTGGGCGGGATGTTACGTCCCGCTCATCTCCGCCCCTCCGCTGCTATTGGGCGGCGGTTCAGTGACGTTTCAGTGACGTCGCTGTGACGCCGCACGGACCGCCCCCTTAGAAAGGAGGCGGTTCGCCGGTCACAGCGACGTCGCCGGACAGGTAAGTATGTGTGACGGCTCTGGGCGATGTTGTGCGGCACGGGCAGCGATATGCCCGTGTCGCGCAACAGATGGGGGCGGGTACGCACACTAGCGATATCGGGACCGATATCGCAGTGTGTAAAGTAGCCTTTAGAGTTCCAGATTTTTAAATATGATCCCATTGCGATCCCAACCTGAATTTTGGTACAGATGTGGCCAGGAACATAGCAGGCACATGTGCATTTTTTAAAATTTTTAAATTGAATGTTTTTTTTTTTTTTTTGGAAATTTGTTTTAAAATGTTGCCTTTGCGTTCGCACTGGTAAAATATTAACAAAGATACTCTTGTGACTTATCTGGTGAAAGCCTGTAAGGTTCTGAGTAGAATGGTGTTTATTGTTTCTCTATCTTTTTTCTAGTTATGAGGAGAGATGTAAAGGCAGGCAACACCAAAATTCACACTTTTTCCCAACTTTGAAAATCATTTAAAAAAAAAATAATCTAGAAATTTTTTTCTTCACATTTTGCATTCACTGACACGCTATTACCAAATAACAAAATCTCAAAAGAATTAAAAATATAGAGGTAAAAATCATTGGTTCACTTGACATGGAATGACCCCAGAAGTTCGCCTGCGCAGGACCTCAATGCCAGCGAGTGTGGATGACGTAGGACGCGTCATGCACCACGGCTTCAGAAGAAGGAGAACAAAGATGGCCGAAAGAGGGGGCGCCGGTACCAGAGAACGGAGACGCCCATCTGACCTAACTCCACCGCAGATGCAGTGACCGGTTTAGGTGAGTATTATAAAGTGTTTTTTATGTTCTACACAGCGGCCTGGGTTCTTATATACAGCATGTTAGAATGCTGTATATAAGAGCTCACTGGTGGTGGCCGCAGCTTATAGGCCCCAAATCTGGTGACAGGTTCCCTTTAAAACAAAAACTTTATTCAGAAAGCTTTAAAAACCATGAATAGCATGTCTAACAGCTGATGTGTTCTAAACGTTTGGAGGGACATATATCATGGCCATCTTTTACATTCTAATGTTGTTTGCCACAGGAGGAGCATTTCTAGAGCCTGAATATTCCGCACACGGCAACGATCTCCGGTCCGTATGGCTACTTATAGCCTGGCAAATGAAAGACTCCGTATCTTGGAGGATATTGAGAGAGAAATTGCTACCATCTTACTGAATGCAGGTAATCTTGTGAAAGGAGAACTGTACAACCTGTGCTGTTAGTCATTCCAAAAGGTTAATAAACCTGAATATAGAAGTAAAAGCGAGGTTTTGTCCTTCCTAGGAGAATATATGCCAAATTATTAGTTATGTTATATTAGGATGTTAAGTCCCGCTCATCTCCGCCCCTCCGCTTCTATTGGGCGGCGGTTCAGTGACGCTACTGTGACGTCGCTGTGACGCTAAACGAACCGCCCCCTTAGAAAGGAGGCGGTTCGCCGGTCACAGCGACGTCGCTAGGCAGGTAAGTAGTGTGACAGGTCCGCGCGATGTTGTGCTCCACGGGCAGCGATATGCCCGTGTCGCACAACCGATGGGGGCGGGTACGCACGCTAGCGATATCGTTCACGATATCGCAGCTTGTAAAGCGGCCTTTATTTTCAATAACAGGCATAAGCCTTCCATCCCTGGAGTCTGTTAGTTTCTTAATCTGCTGATGATAAGCTTTTTGGGCAGCCTCGCAGACAGTGGTCAGAGAGGTGTACTGTTTTCCTTCAGAATAAGTCTCCTATTTAAACACTTCCCGACCAGTATGTTCTACATTGCTGTATTACTGGTACGTCCTGGTGATCATGCAGGCACAGGCCGTGTCCAAGCATTTGCTGCTGGGAGCTCGGCTTACATGACAGCCAAGACCCAGCTCTCACTGCCAAGGCTGCCCCTGACATTAACCCCCTAAATGCTGCGATCAATAGCAATCACAGCATTTAAGGGGCTGAGACAGGGAGTGCTTTTCCACCTGCTTAGGACCCTCATGTCGTGATCACCGGGACCCGATTGTTGACCTTCTGATTACCAGAATACAGTAGCCTGTTACACCATGCCAGGATAGTCTAAGAGGCGATCTGTCAGTGTCACATTGACCTGTATAATGTATTGCATTGCAATGCATTATACCAACAATCAGACTAATAAAAAGGAAACAGAATTTTTTTTTTTTTTTTTTTTAAAATTCTAAAAATAATTTATAAAAATCAGAAAATAAAGATTCCCCCGCCCCCCTCCCCCCCAAAGAAAAACCAGAAAAAAAGTCTCCAAAAATATATACCAGTAAATACGTATATTTATGTATATACAAAAATAAACAACAAAAATACACATTTGGTATCGCCGCTTCTGGAACAATCAAAGGTAGAAAACTGTCATGCTAGTTCACCACTTCAGTGAACACTGTTAAAAAAAAAAAAGGAGCAAAAATCTCTTATCATACAGCTGACAAAAAAGTGGAATAAAACGCAATCAAAAAGTCATATACGGCTCTGGCAAAAATTAAGAGACAACTTCCAAATTTTCCTGATTTTTCTCTTTTTTGGTATATTTGAGTAAAATGTAAATTGTTCTTTTATTCCATAAACTACTGACAACGTGTCACTGAATTTCCAAGCAAAAAATGTTGTATTTATTTTCTGAGAACGAGAAATAGTTAAAATAACAAAAAAATGCACATTGCTTTCAGACCTCAAATAATGCAAAGAAACAAGTTCATAATCATTTAGAAACAACAATACTAATGTTTTAACTTAGGAAGAGTTCTGCTATCAATATTTTGTGGAATAGCCATATGTTTAATCACAGCTTTCTTTATCGTTCCTATGGGAGACCCAGACCATGGGTGTATAGCTACTGCCCCCGGAGGACACACAAAGTTACTACACTCAAACGTGTAGCTCCTCCCTCCTAGCATATACACCCCCTGCTAGCCAGTCCTAGCCAGTTTCATTCTTTGTGTCAGGAGGATCACACACACACATGCATCCTTTTTTGATTTTTCATTTTTTCTAAAGATTTGGAAGAAAAGCGGGTCCACTGGACTCCCGGCATGTCCCTTCTCACCCCCCTGGCGGCGGTGCTGTTAAGGTTGACTTCAGGGCAGGAGCCCTTCATGCCGCGCTCCTTCACCATCCCTTAGGGGCTCTGGCTTGAAGTTAGAGCCAACACGGTTCTCACTGCCTTGCAGGAGACCGGCCTCCATCCGCAGCCCTTTTGCAGAACCCTGCTGGACGGAGCACTGAACCCCCACCCCACCCAGGGACTGGGCCCTGCGTCTCAAAGCTAAGTATAGAGATGTTATTTAGAGGGTCCTTCTGCAATGTGGGGCACTTTTATTGGGGGGGACAGTGATTTACTTTGATAATGCTGCTTTTTACTGTGTTTCCGGCCGGTTCCACGGTTTTTACTGAGAACCGCGCCGATGATGCCTGATTGTCGGCCGCATGCATAACTCTAGGCCCCGGCTTCAGCCGCGGCCTAGTTTCGTTTCGTTCCCCTGCATGTCAGTCATGCAGGGGGACGCTGCAGCGCCGTCCGCCGGCCGCTCTGCACAGGGGAGGACACTCCTTTTTGAGGAGATGATTCCCTCCCCTGTACATCTCCTTAGCCCTCCGATTCCCGCTCCTGGGTTAACCCCCGCCCCCCCCCCCTCACTCTGGCGCCATTTTCTCAGCGTTCTTAGTACACTGGTCGGCGCTGGCTGCTCTGCAGTGCAGAGGGAGTGAATATCTGGCTGGGGGTCCAGGCTTGGAATCCGGAGGCCACTCATAATAGCGGCCTGATAAGTCACAACCTCTGGTTGTGCACTTTTATACACTCTCAGGGCATTCTGAAGGAGTTAATTCTTTATTATAGAACCTCCTCCTCAGCAGCATGTCTCACACTAGGAGCAAAGCTCCAAGGCTGTACACTACATGTTCTGCATGTAAGCTCATATTGCCTGAACCGGCACAGACCCACACTGTAATGGTTCTTATGTGGTGGTGCCTCAGCCTGGAGTCTCCCCAGGCTGAACCCCTGTCTTGGGTATTCTAGACATTCTAGACAGAGCCCCCACCTCTGCAGCATGTCTCACAGAGCGAGGCTGCAGGCTGTTTTTATTATCCACTGCAGGTAGTCTCGTACGGCTGTACCGAGCTCATAACCACTGTGGCCCCTCAGCTTGGAGGCTCATTAATGGTCCCTCCAGCTGCTCCGGTTTCGGTGGCTGACCCCTGGGGGAATCCTATTTCCAGGGTTCGGCTGTCCCGGCATCTGCTGAGCATGCAGCCCCCTTCTCAGGGCGTTTTCTGCTTCAGCTCGCTCAGCAAAGCTCACAAGGGACTCTCCTTCTGGGCTCAGACCCCGTCCTCCTGACAGGGAGACGCAGGGTCCCCTGTCCTCCCCGTCCCGCAGCTCCGATTACGAGCTGACTCACTGGACGAGGAGGATGTCTCTACCAGGGGCTCGGACGCTACTTTATGTACATTGATCCGTCCGTAGGTGACGCAGATGTGAATGATTGGATTGCGTCCATTATACTTGTACTGGACCTCCATCCGCCTGTATCAGGGGAGTATTCCCCGCTGGCAGAAAGGCATCAGTATACCTTTAACAGGACGAGGAGTGTGTTCCTTAACCACTCCAGTTTTCAGCCCGCTGCGTCCAAGCCCACAGCCTGTCCTGCAGACCCCACAGCGGGGTTCTGCTGCCTGTCTCCCCCTCCCATCAGAGGTGGTCAAGGAGTGTACTCATTTGCCAAGGGTGGCCACTCCGGTGTCTAGACTTTCAGCCCGGATAGTTGTATCAGTGGCTGACGGCACCTCTATAAGGATCCCACGGTACATTAATTTTGTACTGGACCTCAATCCGCCGGAGTTACCTTATCTAGGTGAACACAACGTGTGTTCCTTAACCACTCCAGTTTTCAGGCCCCTGTGACCAGCCCAGGTTCCGCTCTGACAGTCGCTTCCCATGAAGCGTGATTCTGAGGACTGTGTTTCCCCTGTCCACCAATGGTGGTCAAGAAGTGGGCTCATTCACCTCAGGTGGCTCAGCCCGGACCGTTATGTCAGTGGCTGATGGCTCCTCACTTAAGGTTTTGCGGTCCGCCCGGTTGTCCTTTTGGCCAAGTCGGTATGGGGGCGGCAGGAGCTTCGTTCTCCTCAGCTTTACAGCAGTGCGGTTTTTTTGTACCTTCTCTGCTTCTCTGGAGGAGATGCATTCCCTCACAGGGACTCTATGCCCAAAACGGTTGCCTGAACTTCCAGACTTCAGTCTTTTCATCCTCTGCCAGGTCTGCCGTGCTGGACACCGCACGGCGGTGGTCTTGGCTACTTTCCTCGCTATCCGCAGGCTCCTGTGGCTTCGGAGGGACCAGTTTCCTCGGAACCAACTGGATGAAATTAAGGAAGCTCTTGGCGGGGAGTGTTCTTCCTTGCCACAAACCTAAACCAGGGAACCTGTCCAGGGCAGGAATCAGTTGAGGTTTCGGTGGTTTCCGTTCCTCCATCTGATCGTCCTCTAGCTCGGCCTAGGTTCATAGAACCAAATGGCTCGAAGCTGCGTCTTCAGAAGACCGCAGGAGATGCTGCCACTGAGTCAGCTTCCTCCGAGCTATCTAGCCACGCCAACAACCTCCTTGGTCGGTGGCAGGCTCTCTCCACTTGGCGACGTAGGGTTCTAACACGTCTCCGTTCAGTGGGGGCGGGATTATATCCCCCATGGCTACAGGATGGAATTCTGTCCACCCGCCAAACAGATTTTTTCTGTCAACTCCTCCCGGCTCCAAGACCGCCGCCTTCTCACAGGCCGTGGCATTTCTTGCAGGCCAATGGAGTAATTATACCGGTTCCCGACTGGGAACGGTTCTGAGATTTTTGCTTAAATCTATTCCTAGTCCCCGAAGAGGGCGGTGCCTTCCGACCTGGATCTTTTGCTTTTCAAGCATAGTCAGGTGTGGCGTTTTCACATGGAGTCTCGGTTTTGTTCCGTGTGTTTTTCACCGGATCAATCAAGAACCCAAGGAGATTCCCTAGCAGCCATCGGCATCAGAGATGCCTATCTGCAGGAGTCAATCGCAGTTTCACACCAGCGTTGACTACGTTTTGACAATCGGAGTGGTCCAATTCGTGGCTCTTCCCTTGGGGTTAGCCACGGCCCCTCGAGTATTCTCATTGGGGCAGCTGTGATTAGGGTCCTGCACCCCTAGGGATTGGCAGTGATCTTTTGCCCTGGACGGCCTTCTTGTCGGGGCTTCATCCAGTGCTGACTCTTAGTAGAGTGCTTCGCTCACTCTCGCCACTCTAACCTATTCGGGTGGCTTGTCTTTCTGTCCAAGTCCACTCTGACTTCGAACCAGATGTTCTCAGGGACGTAATTCGAGACTCTGTCGGCACTTGTGAAGCTGCTCTTAGTCGATCAGTAGTCCCTCCGCTGGCGGTCGACGTCGTTCTATCAGACACCTTATACAGGTGCTGGTCAGACGGTGGCGTCAATGGAAGCCTATCCGCCTTGGGAGCAGTATATCTCCACCGTGGAGCGCAGGGCGCTTGGACTCTGTCCGAATCAGCCCTCTGGATCAATGTGCTGGAAATCAGAGCTGTATTTCTAGCTCTCTAAGCCTTCACCATCTGTTGGCGGCTAGGCACATTCGAGTCCAGTCGGACAACGTGACAGCGTTTTCCTACATCAGCTTCCGGGGCGGGACACTCAGCCGCCTGGCAATCTTGGCGGCTCAACATTCTTCAGTGGACAAGGGACTCCTAGTCCACCGTATCCGCAGCCCACATCCTAGATGTGAAAACTGCGAGGCAGACTATTTCAGCTGTCCAACCGTGGTCCACAATCCTCAGGTTTTGCGGTAGACACACTGGTTCATGTTTGATCCCAGCTTCGTCTCTTTACGTATTTCACCCTCTACCTCTTGTCCAGAGTCCTGCACAAGATCAGTAAAGGGGGCCGTCGGGTCATTCTCATACTCCAGACTGACTCAGGCAGGCTTGGTGCTCTGACCTGCTCCTTCTGTCCGTTGGGTTGCCATGGCATCTTGCGGACCGTTCAGACCTTTTCTCAAAAGGTCCGTTTTTTCCGTCAGAATTCTGGATTCTCAGATTGACGGCGTAGCTCTTGAGTCCTGGATCTTGGCGACTTCTGATATCCTTCCTGAAGTCATCTCCGCTATGACTCTAGCTCCAAAGTGTCCTTTGACCTTTTTGGCCTTGCTGACCCTCCTGTCCCTTCCACAGTCCGGTCTACAGCTAGGACTATCCCTCATTAAGGGACAGGTCTCGGCTCTGTCAGTATGTGCCAGCGGCGTATCGTCCGGCTGGCTCCGGTGCGCTCCTTTAAGGGCGCATCTCACATCATTCCGCCTTTCCGGCGGCCTATGGAGCCCTGGGACCTTAATCCGGTCCTCCCGGTTCCCGGAAACCCCCCTTTGCGCCTCTTGGGGAGGTTTCTTTGTTTCATCTTTCACAGAAAGTAGTCTTTCTAGTGGCTATAATTTCCCGCCAGAGAGTTCTGGCTGCACCCTCTCGGAGTCACCCCCTTTTTTGGTCTTTTGCATCAAGACAAGGTGGTCTTCGTCCGACTCCGGACTTTTTTCCCTAAGGCGGTTACTGCTTCCACCTTATCCGGGGCAATTTTCCTGCCTTCCTTTTGTCCGGCTCCTGTTCATCGCTTGAGGAAGCGTTGCATATCCTGGATCTGGTGCGGGCGCTCCGGATCTATGTGTCTCGCACCGCCGTTATTAGGCGGTGCACCTCTCTCTGGTGCTGACTGCTAGTCAGTGTAGCGGTCTCTCGGCATCTAAGCCGACCCTGGTTCGTTGGCTTAGGTCGGCCATTTCCGAGACCTACAAGTGTACTCAAGTGCCTTCCCCGCCGGGGATCAGAGCACATTTGATCAGACCTGTCGGCGCCTTTTTGGGCTTTAAGGCACCAGGTTACGGCTCAGTAGGTCTGTCAGACTGCAGCTCGAATTAGTCTGCACACTTTTTCGAGGCACTACCCAAGGCATGCTCATGCTTTGGCAGACGCGGGCTTGGGCAGACGCATTTGTCCGGCGTCTGTCGCCCATTTGTGAAGTTAGGTTTGCCTGCTTCTCAGTTGTCTGTTTATTCCCTCCCATGGACTGCTTTTGAACGTCCCATGGTCTGGGTCTCCCATAGGAACGATAAAGAAAAAGAGAATTTTGTTACTTACCGTAAATTCTTTTTCTTATAGTTCCGTCATGGGAGACCCAGCACCCTCCCTATTGCCTGTTGGCAGGTTTGTTGTTCCGTGTGTCTTCACCGGCTGTTATTGTTGTAGACAGAGGTTCCGGTTCTTCCGGATTTTACTCTGTCTCTTCTTGTGGGTGGATGTCCTCCTTCAGCTTTTGCACTAAACTGGCTAGGACTGGCTAGCAGGGGGTGTATATGCTAGGAGGGAGGAGCTACACGTTTTTGAGTGTAGTAACTTTGTGTGTCCTCCGGGGGCAGTAGCTATACACCCATGGTCTGGGTCTCCCATGACGGAACTATAAGAAAAAGAATTTACGGTAAGTAACAAAATTCTCTTTTTTATGCGTCTTGGCTGCTTTCCACCAATCTTTCACACTGCTTGTGGGTGACCTTATGTCACTCCTGGTGCAAAAATGTAAGCAGTTCTTCTTTGTTTGAAAAATTGTGACTATCCATCTTCCTCTTGATTACATTCCAGAGGTTTTCAATGGGATTCAGGTCTGGAGATTGGGCTGGCCATGACAGGGTTTTGATGTGATGGTCCTTCATCCACACATTGATTGACCTAGCTGTGTGGCATGGCGCATTGTCCTGCTGGAAAAAAACCAGTCCTTTCATTTTTAAGGCCTTTACTGGCTTTCCAAGCAGTGGAGTACTTTAATGGATGCAATGGAACATTGTCCTGCATCAAAATGTTCTTGAATGCTGGAAGAAAGTGTTTTCTAAAACCTAGTAGTGAGTTTGGGAGTTGATTTTTGGATCCATCTTCAACCCAAAAAAGTCTAGCTAGATCATCTTTAATAACACCAGCCCATAGCAATACCCCACCTCCAACTTGCTGGTGTCTGAGTCGAAATGCAGGTCTATGTCCGTTACTGATCTAGCCACAGGCACATCCACAAAGGTTGTTGGGTTTCAGCCTTCCTTACCTTGGCCATGTCTATGAGCACTGAACACCTTGTACTTCTGGATAATCCAGGGAGGTTGTAGTTCTGGTATATGACAGCTTTGAATTATAATGGGTTTCTGGTTGCTTCGCTTTGATTCTTGTCAAATATTTGGCAGTTAACGCTCGCCTTTTTTTTTTTTTTTTTTTCTCGACGTGTTTTTTGCGACCCTGTCAACTATTTGAAGAAAACTTTTAATGCTTCTGTAATCACGCAGCTTGGAGTTGGAAAATATGTGTAAAAATAATGATGAGGGCAAAATACTTGCCTAAAAATTCTGCCCACTGTTTTCTTTTGAGCAATAGACTATCTTGATATTTGCCAGAAAGGTCAGCGATACATACATCTAAAGGTTATATAGTTTTGTGAATGTAAATTATACAGTTTTCTAATTTGTTTCAGGGAATGTAATATTGGAGCTCTCCAAAGAGAAACCAAATGAACGTCTCTTAGACAGACATGCCTCCCAATTCACCACTTCCATGCAGAAGGTTGAATCTGAACTCTCAGGACAAATCCGTTATCTCACACAGGTATGTTACAACATAGCTATTTGTGCCATGATATGTTAACTAGAGATGGGTGAACCTGTAGATGTTCGGGTTTGGCTGGGGTTAAAAAGAACCCATACATCTGCCCAGACGCCAATCCCTATGGATGCCATGTAAGATCGTGTTGCGGAGAGCTGATGAAGTTACAGAGCAAGTGATCTCACTTTGTCAGTTTTCTTACATATTGGGGTTGCTGTAGACCACAAATGACCGTCTCATTAAGGGTGTAGAGGAAAAGGAGTTCCTTACAACCTGAAGGAGGCTACTTTTTTAACCAGTTGTTTTGTAGCAAGACACAAGATTGTGAGAGAGAGGAGGGACAAAGTGATAATCTCCTATGACAGGGGTGAGCAATGAATTTTCCAAAAGGGCCACATGAGACTGTGAGACTTGTGGTGGACTGAACCAAAAGGTTGACCTAGTCGTAATCACGTCACCACTGCAGCCTAGGCGCGTAGCTGGAACAAGGGAAAGGTGAGACACTGCTAATCAAGAATCATATCACATCAGGGGTGCCCAATATTTCCCCCTAAAAAATGCAAAGGAAAACCTACTAAAAACAATACGTTTTATTTCATCGTTATCAAAACAATTTTTATAGTGGAAAAAGAAACACAATAGAACCTGGCAAGAAACTGGTATATTCAAAAGCTAGTATGCACGTATCAAACAAATAACCAGGGGCATCAATAGGTATATCCAGATAGATGTGACCAGGTAGATGAGATCATAAAGAAGGGGATCACAATATAATAGTAAAGTAGGGAGAATAGTAGTAAAATCTCTCCCTATTAAACCTTATATCATGATCCTGTCTGAACATAGCCTAGTAAGCCCTTTAACAGAAATTTTGAAACTTATGACCCTGGTGGAATTTATGCGTTCGTAATTTTTTTTTATTTTTGTTTTTATATATATGATATATATATATATATATATATATATATATATACTATAGTATATATAGTATATATATATATATATATATATATATATATATAATAGTACAATCCATTGGACAGAAAAGAGTCCAGCTCTGCTTCTGATGCTGCAGCAGTGACGTCTCGACTACAGCACACATCACCTCTGCTGCCAATCGCTGAGCTCGGTTGCTGATACTGTCTACATTAGCAGAGCCATTGAGCTCAGTGATTGGATGCAGAGATGATATAAACAGGTTCAATATTCTCTGATAAAACCTATAACCGGAAAATATGATGACGTATACTTGCCTCCAGGGTTGTCTGACCACTTTCAGCCCTGTGAATATTATCACATGACAGCTGCAGAGATCGGCGTCCTCTCACCGGCGGTGGACAGTGACACAGGACTGAATGCCACCAATACAGAAGTATACTTTTTTTTTTTTTAATTTAAAGGTGGGATTAAACATTATCGTTATTTATATACATGTGCATTATTCAACTTATAATGGGCAATATCTGGGCCTGATTCTTCTGTGATGTGTGGGTCCATGTATATGAAATAAATTCATTCCACATGAACCCCAAATATCTTTTCGCCATGCCTAAAATGTGATTCTGGAGCAGAAGTGCCTAATTCAATATCAGAATAAGGCTATGTGCGCACGTTGCGTACAGTTCACTGCAGAAATTTCTGCAGCGATCTGAAGAGCACATGTGCGCTTCTAATCGCTGCAGAAAATGTCCGTAGTGAAGCCGATTCCATGCGCTCTGCCTGCAGCTTCTCCCATAGACAGAGCAGGAGCTGCCGGCAAAGCGCAGGAAAGAAGTGACATGTCACTTCTTTTTACGCAGCGCTTCGGCAGTAGCCGAAGCGCTGCGCTCTAAAGTGCCATGTGCGCACGGCCCCTGCACAATCTCCATAGACTGTGCAGGGGACGCAGGACGCATGCAGTTACGCTGCGCTACAAAGCGCAGCGTAACTGCATGTATTTACGCAACGTGCGCACATAGCCTTACACTTTGTTCCGGGAAAAATCTATTTGGAACATGTAGTGCAGTGGAACCTCGGTTTACGAGTAACTTGGTGTGCGAGTATTTTACTATACGAGTAAAGCTTGTTGTAAATTTGTAACTCTGTTTACGAGCAAATACTCACCGCACACACTTCCGGTTCCATACTTTCACCGCGCTCTGACTCGCTCTGGCAGCAGAAGCTCCGGCATCGGTCGCGATGGTTACCCGATACACATCCTGTACCGGCAAACTTCAAGAACCGGGAGGCCGGCGATGGAATGGAATGGAAGGTAAGGTGAGCATAATGTGTGTGTTTGTGCATGTGTGGAATGGCACAATAGTCGACCAGGATGGGACATTGCACAAGTTGTGGAATTGTCTGAGCTTGCATTATTTCCTATGGGAAATTTTGATTTGCTAGACGAGTAACTTGGTTTACAAGCACACTCCTAGAACGGATTGTTCTCCTAAACCAAGGTTCCACTGTATATATAAATGGATACTTAGCATTGACCTCACACAGCCCTGCAGGGAGTTGACTATGTCCTTCTCAGGCCTGTTAACTGTATCCAGGGCCAGCTTACACGGAGTACACCTAACCTGCCTACATAGCTATCTACACTGTCATAAAAGCTCAAAACCATCTGTCTGCATCACTGCAGCATTTGATGTCCTGTGTGTTCGACAGAGACAGACAAGAGGCTGTATGTCGCTCATGGGTCGCACTTTGCCGAGTCTGTCCTTGAGTTTGTGTATTGTACCCTATTTAAGATTCCTTATTGCAACTAAGACTGAAAATGAAATATAAGAAACACCAATCAGTAATTTCTCTTGGTTTTGGATTTCTGTGATTCTGACTCTTTGACGTTCTTTCTCAGGTAGCGACAGGACAGCCCCATGAAGGTTCCAGTTACAGTTCACGCAAGGATGGGACAATGGCTCTCAATAGAATTGACTATGCCCGGGTGAAGTTGGCTGATCTTTGTAGAACGTGTGAACAGATGTTGGAGCAGCCTTGATGTTCATTAAGAAGAAATAAAATGCATTTTATAAGTGCATTAATAAGATCTAAACCACACGGCAGCATTGGCAGACTGTGCAGATGGTCTAAAGCTGAGAAGAGAGGACTTTGGACAGCACAACAATTGTTCATAGGGACAGAAAAAAAGACTTAATTTCATATTGTTTTGCTAAATCCTATTGTATTAGGAGTCCTGTCTTTTTTTTTTTTCTTTCTTTCTTTACTAGAGTCTTGCAAGGTTGACTTTGTAATCTGCAACCTTTTTAGGGTTGGAAGGGATAGCGGTTTATGCTACTAATAAAATATATTGGAAATGTTAAACATTGCATTTGTGATAACCATAGTCTGCAAGACACTAAGGGTGGCTTTGCACGTTGCAACATCGCACGTGCGATGTCGGCGGGGTCAAATCGAAAGTGGCGCACATCTGGCGTCACTTTCGACATCGTAGTGTGTAAATCCTAGATGATACGATTAACGAGCGCAAAAGCGTCGTTATCGTATCATCGGTGTAGGCTCCGACTCTTTCAAAATTACGCTGCTGCGACAGGTACGATGTTGTTCCTCGTTCCTGCGGCAGCACACATCGCTGTGTATGAAGCCGCAGGAGCGAGGAACATCACCTTACCTGCCGCCGAAGAAGGTGGGCGGGATGTTTACATCCTGCTCATCTCCGCCCCTCCGCTTTGGCCGCCTGCCGTGTGACGTCGCTCTGACGTTATACGACCCGCCCCCTTAGGAAGGAGGCGGTTCGCCGGCCAGAGCAACGTCGCAGGACAGGTGAGTGCATGTGAAGATGGCGTAGCGATAATGTTCGCTATGCCAGGAATCACAAGATATCGCTGATGCGACGGGGGCGGGGACTATCGCGTGCGACATCGCAGCATCGGCTTGCGATGTCGCAACGTGCAAAGCCCGCCTAACATTAATGCTGACCATAAGCACCAGCCAGTTATTTTTCATGACCCTCTCCCATACTCCTGCACGCAGTTCATCCAAGTGTTCATGAGTTGGTAATAGGAAGAGGGGAATAAGCAATTGCCAGACACCCCTGGTGGTAGTTTTTCTGTTCTGGGGATTGGGTGTGTTAAAACCTAAGTGCCCCATTGTTCTCTCTTTTTACATCTGTTGTGTTCTTCTATAGTCACCACACTTCAGACTATCTAGCTCACTCTATACTCTGCGTGAGCCGGAAGTCTTTTAGGGTACGGTTCCACTTGCATTTTGCACCGATGAGTGCAATCCAATTAAACATCGGATTGCTCTAACTCTAGTGCAAACCTATGGGGCAGTGTCCATCTGCGATTGATTTCTCATGCCACAGCGACATGCGGAATGAATCACAGCATGCTGCGTTTGGCAGCGAGTCTCGGCTCACACACCCCCATACAACTCTATAGGAGCGTGTGAAACATCGCACTGTACTCGCATGTATTCCGAGTACAGTGCTATATACGCAGAGACAGGCAGCAGAGAAGATGGGGAGAAAGTGTCCGCCCCCCTCTTCTCCGCAGCTGTGTCCCGATCGCAAGATCGCATCATAGCTCGCAGCAGAGGGTCATTAGCATATCGCTTCCGATGCTCTCACATCGGAAGCTATGCGCAAGTGCAACCATACCCTTTCAGTGTAAATCTATTGAGGGTTCTGACGCCCCTTAAGCTCACACTGTAAAAATTACTTCTAGGTAATGCAGAGCACTGTCACCGGGAGGAGTCTGCAGAGCAGTGATGTCACTTGAACAGGGCATCAGAAATGGTACTGTGTTGTAAATGGTACTTTGTGTAAAAAAAAAACAAAAAAAACCCAGTTCTGATTTGTCTTGTAGAAGTACCGTATATACTTGAGTATAAACCGAATTTTTTAGACAATTTTTTTTTTTGTGCTGAAAAAGCCCCCTACTCGAGGGTACTGCAAAAAATTATTCTCAATTGTCCTCCATTCCTGAGGTGTCCTCTTACCTGCTTCTTGCAGACCACAGGCATATAGACCCCTCCATCATAGCATCCGATGCACGGGGCCGCTGCTGCCATCATCGTTTAATTTCAGTTGAATGCTTTGCGGCGCCTCAAAGCATTCAACTGCAGTAAAGCACCAACGATGGCCCCAGCCGCGATCATGGAGGGGTCTATGTGCCTGCGGTACACAAGAAGCAGGTAAGAGGACACTGCAAGAACGGAAGAGAGGTGAGAATATTTATTTTTTGTGTGTGTCAACAACGGCATAATAGGGGACAAGAAGGGAACTAAAATGAAGATGCTCCTAAAGAATGGGCACATTACTACAATATGGGGCACAAGGATGGGGCACATTACTACAGGAGACAAGGATGGGGCACATTACTACAGGCATCAAGAATGGGTAACATTACTACAGGATGGGGACAAGGATGGGCACTTTACAACAGGATGGGGACAAGGATGGGCACTTTACTACAGGATGGGGCATAAGGATGGTCACACTACAGGAGACAAAGATGGGGCACATTACTACAGGGGACAAGGATGGGGCACATTACTACACGATGGGGCACATTACTACAGGATGGGGCACATTACTACAGGATGGGGCACATTACTACAGGATGGGGCACATTACTACAGGATGGGGCACATTACTAGAGGATGGGGCACATTACTAGAAGATGGGGCACATTACTAGAGGATGGGGCACATTACTAGAGGATGGGGCACATTACTAGAGGATGGGGCACATTACTAGAGGATGGGGCACATTACTACAGGATGGGGCACATTACTACAGGATGGGGCACATTACTACAGGATGGGGCACATTACTACAGGAGGCAAGGATGGTGCACAGTATTACAAGGGGGGACAAGGATGGGCACATTACTATAGAAGATAAGGAAGGGGCACATTACTATAGGAGACAAAGATGTTGCACATTACTATAGGAGACAAGGATGGGGCACATTACTATAGGAGACAAGGATGTTGCACATTACTATAGGAGACAAGGATAGGGCACATTACTATAGGAGACAAGGATGGGGCACATTACTATAGGAGACAAGGATGGGGCACATTACTATAGGAGACAAGGATGGGGCACATTACTAAAAGGGAGGGACAAGGATGGGCGCATTACATTTTATTGGTATCTATTTTTATTTTTGAAATGTACCAGTATTTACCAATGCTGCTGCATTTCCCACCCTAGGCTTATCCTCGAGTGAATACGTTTTCCCTGGTTTTTTTTTATGGTAAAATTAGGGGCCTCGGTTTATACTTGGGTTGGCTTATACTCAAGTATATACAATATGTACTACAAAGTAGCCTGGTTCAAAACTCTGACCTTTTCCGGCCTTAAGTTTCCCAAGATTTAGGCCTTTTAAAAAGATCAATATTACAATTACTTATAATCCAACAAAATTGAAACATACTAATAAAATTGATATTTCTAAGTTTGATGGCTATTGAGATTAAACTATGGGCATGTTAACCCTTCTTATGACCAGGAGTGTTTTGGGCATTAATGTTTCATATTTGGAAAAAAAAATTTCTTAGCCATATACTTTTCCTAAAATAGTTGGTTTAGCCTTTAATATTTGCCTCCAAAATTTCTCACAATTCTGCTGTGCATAATGATTACAAATCTCGAGTACATTATTTAACGCAGGCCTGCATAACATATGGGCAGCATGTGTCATCTGTGGAAGGATATTGTTCAGCCCGCAGAGAATCGAGAGGCTCCGGTTCTCATCTTCCTAAATTCAGCTGAATTTGCATCTTTCTTAGGCCCCCTTCACACGTCAGTGATTCTGACATACTGTTTTCATACGTACCAGAATCACGGACATACACAGACCCATTAAAATCAATGGTTCTGTGCACACATCAGTGATTTTTCACTTTCCATGCGGTGTACACGTGTGTCCATGTTTCCGCACAGAGACAAGTCTGTTTTTTTTTCTGGCATCACTGATGTGACACAGACCACACAGTGGTGTGATCTGTGTAACACAAACCAGAAAAAAAAGTGTTTGAAATTAAATGATTTTTATACTCGCCTTCTCCAGCGATGCTGTCTTTGGCCGCTGCTGGCTGTTGCTTCCAAGCTGACTAATTATGGCCATTCAAATGCACTGCACAGCTGACCCTGAAGTAGCTGCAGCGGTGAGACAGCGGCGGCTGGACACAGCAGAGCTGAAGATTCAGCCCACGGACAGCAGCGGTGTGGACAGGTGAGTTTGGAGTACCTGATCTCCATGTGCTATCACGGATCACAGACAGCACATGGAGGACACACATGTGCCATGAAATCACGGCACACGGAGGGACATATCTGTTCCTTTCTCGCCTTTTCACTGGGGGACACAGACAGTGGGTATTATGGTGTCTCCAGGGGGGGCGTGACACTAGATTGAAAAAGTGTTAGCTCCTCCTCCCACAGCATATACCCTAGCTAGACAGGAAACTAGCTCAGTTTTTTTCTAGTGTCAGCAGGGAGGCTGACATGTCTGGCCTTGCCCTACCAGGTGCCTCAGGCCAGCTTATTTTGTTTTAATTTTTTATTTTGTTTTTTCTTATTCATTCTATTTTTGATATGGGGCAATACCAGGGTGCCTGCCACCCTTGTTCCCCCCCGCGTATGGGCAGAGGAAACCTGGCGTGCACAAGCCGTCAGTCTTCCCTCGCGCCCAAGTGGACGGGTCTGCGTACCCCTCCAGGCTCCCTGGAAGCACCTCACACCAAGCTAGCTCCAGAGGGCTAAGCAGAGCCGAGGACCTGCTTCAGCCTTGAGCCGAAGATGCGTCCCTGAGATCCCCGCATCCATCACCGACGCGTCTTCACACGGAGCCAGGAGCAGGTAGGGAGACGACGAGTGATCTGTCCCCTGCATCCAAACCGCCGCCTGGAAAGGCACCGGTGGGGCGATGCAGGCCGTGATCCCGTGGAGCATCATTAATGTAGCCCCCGGCTTCGGCCTGCATTCTAGCAACGCCCCCTCCCATTGCTCTGGAAACCGCTCCCTCACTCAGGAGCAGCTCCTTTCCAATTGGCCGTCACGCTTAGTCCCAGCCCTGAGACCAATGAGACCAATCAGTCTCCGGGGGCCGTCTCTCTCCTCCAGACTGCCAGGAACACTGGACGCCATTTTCCACGTGGGGAGCAGACTCTGGTGAGATCGCCTCCTTGGCTCTGCACTTCTGCAGCACTATATACCGCTCTGCTCAGCGGTATATCGCTGTCTCTCTAGCGGTGTGCGCCTGCTGGCTAGCGGTGTATATCAGCTACTAGCAGTATATACTGGCTCTGCCTGCAGGTATATGCCGACTGTTTGACAGCATATGCCATTTTGCTATCGGTATATACCGGCTCTGCATAGCAGTCACTTTATAATACTGCTAGTGGCTCCTCACTCATACTAACAGCGGCATATCCCTATGTAGGACTCTGTTGCTGACATGCGTAACCGCAAGGGTGATAAACCTTCCCAGGCGTCCTCTACGGACCTGTACTATGCTTGTACCACCTGTGGACGCTCGTTTTCTAATGGCCTAAGCTATCCACGATGCCGGGGCTGCGATGCCCCTACTACCGTGTCACAACAGACCCAGTTGCCGGACCAGGAGGCCTCGCAGGTTTTGGATTCTGCCCCGGCAATCGGCCAGGCAGCACCCCCGTCTGATGACGTTCTTCCTGCATGGGCTCTTCTAATGTCTAAAAGGATAGATGACCTTGTCACTCAGATATCCCAAACCTCAGGCAGCCTTCCCTCGACTCAGCTCCTTCATAGGAGCCCACCTGCTTCGTCTGGTCCTTCTTCCCCAGAACGTAAAAAGGCTGCTTCCAAGAGGCGCCATTGCGACCTCTACGCCTCTTCCGACTCGGACGATGGTCAGTCTGACCCGGGCTCTGTGACTTTTAGTAGTCACGATTCCCAAGACTCTGACTCTGATTCAGATGTCCCTTCCGAGTCTAGGCATATAGAAGACACACTAATTTTGGCTGTCAATCACTCTTTGTCGATTTCTGATCAGCCTCCGGACCCGACTTCTCAGTCGGCAATCAAGCGGGCCAAGAAGCCTCCTAAGTCCTTTGCCCAGGATCCGGTTTTTCGTCAAATCGTGTCTAAACGGTGGGATCACCCTGATAGAAGGTTTAATAAAAAACCTTTCACTTCATTCGCTTATCCTTTTCCATCTGAAATGGTTAAGACCTGGTCAGTACCCCCCCGTTGTGGACCCGCCAGTATCCAGGCTGGCTAAACACACGGTTATGTCCGTTTCAGACAGCGCGTCTCTCAAGGACTCGTCCGACCGCGCAGTTGATGCGGCGGTCAAGTCTATTTTCCAGGCTTCAGGCTCCTCTCTTCGCCCCCTGTTTGTCTTGACATGGGTCGCGAGAGCTATGGGTGTGTGGAGTAAGAACCTACACAGGATGCTTCGCTCTTGTAATATTCCTCTGGAGGCTTTTGAGATCCTTGATTTGATCTCCCTAGCCTCTAATTATTTTCTTCACGGCTCCCTAGATGCAGCTAGTTTGTCAGCCCTAACGGCAGCCAATGCTGTTTTTGCCCGCAGAGTCCTTTGGCTAAAGATATGGAACGCGGACAGTGCCTCCAAGAAATCCCTGTCCACACTCCCCTTCCATGGTCTTCGCCTGTTTGGAGAATCCCTGGACAAACTCTTATCTGAGACGACGGGTGGAAAAAGTACCATTCTACCACAAAAGCAGCCTGTATCCAGGAATTTTAAAAAATCTTCTTGGCGCAGGCAGTCCTTTTGGCCCGTCTCCCAAAAAGCTTCAGTACAAGGATCATCCCAACGCTCAGATCGAGGATCTGGCCCCTCAAGGAGCTCTTCTTGGCGTTCCAACTCCAAACAATCTAAACCTAAGGGACCTC
Source organism: Anomaloglossus baeobatrachus (assembly GCF_048569485.1). NCBI lineage: Eukaryota > Metazoa > Chordata > Amphibia > Anura > Aromobatidae > Anomaloglossus > Anomaloglossus baeobatrachus. The sequence goes on along the minus strand of NC_134353.1, from coordinate 382,860,927 downwards.
GCCCTGCACAGGCCACCTCAGCATGACGCCAGGTATCCCTCAGATCCAACTCCTGTTGGAGGGTGGCTTCTGCTTTTTCGGGATATCTGGCTAGACCACACTCACGATGCTTGGGTTCGAGAAATCGTCACCTCAGGTTACAAGATCGATTTCCATTCCCTGCCGGCCAGCAGGTTTCTGCGTTCTCGTCTCCCAAAGTCCGAAACGCAAAGCCAGGCCTTATTTCAGGCCATAGCCTTGTTACAAAAAGCAAACATTCTGATTCCAGTGCCCCTGGAACAGCGCGGCAAAGGTTTCTATTCAAACCTTTTTGTCGTTCCCAAAAAAGATGGCTCTGTCCGCCCTATCCTGGATCTCAAAAGACTGAACAGATCCGTACGCATTCGGACCTTCCGAATGGAGTCATTGAGAGCAGTACTAGCCGCCATGGAACCGGAAGAATTCCTAGCCTCCATAGATGTTCAAGATGCTTATTTACACATTCCCATATGTGTATCCCATCAACGGTTCCTTCGTTTTGCCGTAAGACACCGTCATTACCAATTCAGGGCCCTCCCCTTTGGACTGGCCACTGCGCCTCGGGTCTTCACAAAGGTCATGGCGGCCGTCATGTCCATTTTGCACCCCAGAGGCGTTCTGGTCGTTCCCTATTTGGACGACCTACTTGTCAAGGGGAGCTCTCCTCAAGTTTGCTCAGAAAGCGTGCAAATATGCTTAGACACGCTGTCAAGGCAAGGGTGGCTTATCAACTTCAACCAGTCATCCCTCATTCCTCGTCAGCGCATCACCTTTTTAGGTATGCTGATAGACATGGCTTAGTCCCGGGTTTTTCTTCCAGAAGACAAGAGGTCTTCCCTCATCCGGGCCGCCCAATCCCTCCGCTCCCGCCGTCACACATCCCTTCGGAATGGGATGAGAGTGTTAGGCAAGATGGTGGCAGTCATGGAAGCCGTGTCCTTTGCCCAATTCCATCTGGGTCCTCTACAACTGGATCTTTTATCCTTCTGGGACAAGAATCCAGCTTCTCTAGACCGGTCAGTCCGCTTATCTCGGACTGCGCTCCACTCCCTCATCTGGTGGACTCAAGTCTCATCCCTATCTCAAGGGAAGTCCTTCCGTCCTGTCCACTGGCAAGTAGTCACGACAGATGCCAGCCTCATAGGCTGGGGAGCGGTATTTCTCCACCACACTGTTCACGGACGCTGGTCTCCCTCCGAACGCTCCCTTCACATCAACGTTCTACAGATCAGAGCCATATTTTTGGCCCTTCAGAACTTTCAGCCCTTGCTATTGGGTCTCCCTGTTCGGATCCAGTCAGACAATGCCACGGCTGTGGCTTACATCAACCATCAGGGAGGAACTCTCAGCAGGGCAGCGATGAAAGAAGTATCCAGGATTCTTCTTTGGGCAGAGATGCACATTCCCATTATTTCAGCTGTCCATATTCCGGGAGTAGACAACTGGGCCGCAGACTTTCTCAGCAGACAGGGTATAGTGGCAGGGGAATGGTCCCTCCACGACGAAGTGTTTCATCAGATCACTCTTCGTTGGGGACTCCCAGATGTGGACCTCATGGCGTCTCGGATGAACGCCAAGGTACATCCCTTCATATCCCGGTCGAGAGACCCGCTAGCGCTCGGCTCCGACGCTCTAGTCTTCCCGTGGTCGCAGTTTTGCCTGCCCTACATTTTCCCTCCGTTTCCTCTCATTCCAAGAGTAATCAAGAAACTCAAGGCGGAGGGAATTCCCGTGATCCTCGTGGCCCCGGACTGGTCCAGGAGAGCCTGGTACCCAGAGCTTCTCCAACTTCTCAGCGACACTCCCTGGCGTCTTCCCGACCGCCTGGATCTTCTGTCGCAAGGTCCAATATTCCACCAGAATACAGCACAGCTGCATTTGACGGCGTGGCGCTTGAATCCTTGATTCTAGCCAAGTCAGGTCTTTCTTCTAAGGTAGTTCATACCATGCTTAATGCTCGGAAGCCCTCCTCCACCAGTATCTATCACAGGACCTGGAAGACCTATCTTCCTGGTGTGACCGTCATCACCGGTCGCCCCTTGGTTTTTCAATCCCTGATGTGCTTGCCTTTCTGCAAGACGGTCTGGACTCGGGACTAGCCCTCAGTACCCTTAAAGGTCAAGTTTCTGCCTTGTCAATTTTTTTCCAGAAGCAGCTGGCTTCTCGCCCTCAGGTCCATACCTTTCTTCAAGGGGTAGCGCATTTGATCCCTCCTTATCGCCACCCCTTAGATCCCTGGGATCTGAATCTGGTTCTCGGAGCTCTTCAGCTTCCTCCTTTCGAACCTTTAAGAGAAATCTCTCTTCAACGTCTCTCTTGGAAGGTTGCCTTTTTAGGCGCCATTACCTCTATCAGACGAGTGTCCGAACTGGCGGCCCTTTCCTGTCACTCACCTTACCTGATATTCCATCATGATAAGGTGGTCCTTCGGCCTTCCCCCGCCTTTCTTCCGGAGGTCGTATCTTCTTTCCACTTGAACGAAGACATTGTGTTGCCGTCATTCTGTCCGGCCCCGGTCCACTCCTTAGAAAAAGCCCTTCACACTCTAGATCTTGTTAGGGCTCTGCAGATCTACATCTCCAGAACAGCGCCGTTGCGCAAGTCCGATGCCCTCTTCGTCCTCTCAGAAGGACACAAAAAGGGCAACCAGGCTTCTAAATCCACGATTTCTCGATGGATCAGGACTGCCATCTGTGAGGCATACACAATCTGTGCGGGCCCACTCTACGCGAGCAATGGGTGCTTCCTGGGCTATCCGCCATCAGGCTTCGGTGGCCCAACTTTGCAAGACCGCTACCTGGTCCAGTGTGCACACGTTTACAAAATTCTACAGAGTGCATACGCATGCTTCCGCGGATGCTGCTCTTGGAAGACAAGTCCTTCAGGCGGCAGTGGCCCATTTATAAGTGGCCACTGCTCGGTTTCTTGACAGTGTTGATATGTGTTCACTGCAGTTGCAGTTGTTAGTCAGCTCTTAGTCTGATGTTATACACTGTTAATAGTTCAGTTCCCAACCCAGGGACTGCTTTGGGACGTCCCACTGTCTGTGTCCCCCAATGAAAAGGCGAGAAAGGAAATGACATTTTTGTGTACTCACCGTAAAATATCTTTCGTGGAGCTTTTCATTGGGAGATACAGCTCCCACCCTTGTGGTTTTGGTTGTCCTTCTCCTACTGCTTTTACACCAAACTGAGCTAGTTTCCTGCCTAGCTAGGGTATATGCTGTGGGAGGAGGAGCTAACACTTTTTCAATCTAGTGTCACGCCTCCCCTGGAGACACCATAATACCTACTGTCTGTGTCCCCCAATGAAAGGATCCAAGAAAGACATTATACGGTGAGTACACAAAAATGTCATTTTTTAACAAATCAGTGAAAAACATGTGTTTTTCACTGACGTGTGAAAGAGACCTCAGTTGAATACAGTTGATTACTTGAACAGTGGGACTCGGGCAGAGGTGAGGAGTGCTCTTTAACCCCCACCACTGCATGCAGCAGTGTGATGAGGTTGTTGTGCTGTGAACTCATCACATTGCTGCTATTGCCACAGCGCAGAGGGAGGCGTGGATGTGTCCTGAAATGGTACGTACTCCAGGAGGAGCTGAAGATTATATATACTAATTCTCGGAGGAGGGAGGGATTTGGTGTTGCTATGAGGACACCTTTATGGGTCAAAGGGCGGGGAAGGGGGGATAGTGGAGGTTCAACAGTGTGCAAAAGGGCAATGTGGGACATATTATGTAGTGGTGCAGGGTGTGGAGGAACATTATGGAGAGGTGTGGAGGAACATTATGGAGCTTTATGGGGGAGCATTATTGAGAGGTTCAGGGTGTTGGGGGACCTTAATGGAGCTGTGCAAGGTGTGGGGGACATGGAGAGAGCTAGTGTGTGGGGGAACATTATAGACAGGTTCAGGGCATGGGAGGACATTATGGAGCCATGTGGGGTATATTATAGAGTGGTACATGGTGTGTGGCACCATACCACACACTTTTGTAAATACAGTATTTTATTATATCTTTTCATTGGACAACACTGACAATATGACACTTTGATATAATGTAAAGTAGTCAGTGTACAGTTTGCATTCCCTCAATGAAATGTAGCTACCCACAGCTGGCAGCACTCATCCAGCTCCAAACCATATTCCCACCACCACCACAATGCTTGACTGTAGGCACTCTGTACCGTGGCACTTCTGTAGGCTGTGGTGCTCAAGTTGGATCCAAAAGCATGGCAAAAAGGAGGACTGAAATTCTGAAATAGGATAGCCTGTCTGCACCTTTTTCCACCACACTTTTTTCTTCAACTCAACCATCCATTAATATGCTTGGATACAGCACTCTGTGAATAGCCAGCTTCTTTAGCAATGGCCTTTTGTGGCTTAGGCTACTTTCACACATCCGGCTTGAGCCGTGCGGCTCAATCCGGCTGTGAAACCTATGCAACGGATGCGGTGAAAACACCGCATCCTTTGCATAAGTTTTTACATGCGGCCGGTCCATTTTTTTCCGGTTGCGGCACGCTACTGAGCATGCGCAGTGGAAGAAACCGCATGCGGCGGCCGGATGTGGTTTTTCCGCATCGCGGCGCGATGCGTTTTTTTTGCCGGAGCAAAAAACGTTGCAGGCAACGTTCCATCCGGCCGCGGCATCGGCTAAATCTGCCGCATGCGGCGAAAACCGGACTGAACGCAAGCCCCTGCGGCACAATACGGCACTAATGTAAGTCTATGCAAAAAAAAAACGCAACCGGCGGCAAAAAAAATGGTTGCGGTTTTTCTGCAGAGCGCCGTATTGTGCCGCAGAGCAAAAACCGGATGTGTGAAAGTAGCCTTACTCTCCTTGTGGAGTGTGTCAATGACTGCCTTCTGGATATCTGTAAAGTCAGCAGTCTTCCCCATGATTGTGTATCCTACTGAACCAGACTAAGGCCTCTGCCACACTCACGTGAATTTCACGCACGTGCCGAGAGACACGTATTTTCCCTGCGTGTTGTGTGCAGGTAAGTACGTGTCTCTGGTACGTGCGTGACACGTGTGTTCTACGTGTGCTATCCGCGATAGCACACGTAGAATCAGTAATTATTATACTCACCTGGTCCTTCCTGACGTCCGCGGTGCTGTCCGTGGTGCTGATCCTCGGTCTCCAGCCCTCCCGTCTCCCCGCTGCTGCTGCTGCCAGGCAGTGAAGTGAATATTCAATGAGAATAATGAGCGGCGGTCGGCAGCAAGAGGCAGCAGCGGCAGAGACAGGAGGGCTGGAGAAGGTGAGTTAATGTTTTTTTTTTTTTTCACTGACATGTGTGTTTTCTCCGGCGCGTGTCACACGGGACCGCATCCACACTACACCCGTGTGGTGCGGGTGCGGGCCGTGTAACACCCGTGCTGCCGGAGAAAACACTGACATGTCAGCGCTTTGAAAATCGCACACACGTACAAACGCACACGGACACACGTTCCGTGTGGTTTTACGTGTGTGTGCCTGCTACAATAGGGTAGCATTGGTTAAAGTGTCTCCGTGCCGCCGGTACGTGTAAAAAATGACAAACACGTGCCGGCAGCACGGATGTGTGGCACAGGCCTAAGGGACCACTTTAAACACTAGGAAGTCTTTGCAGGTGTTTTCTGTTAATCATTCTATATAAATGAACTTTTTGAAGATATTCTAATTTATTGAGATGCACCTGTATATACTCATGGTCTTTAAAAAAGTGGCCATGCAGTGTATATACACTCATACTTATGGCTAAATCTATAGCTGCTATGAAAAAAAATATTGGTGAAAGAATATGTCCGAAAGCAGATAGAAGTCACAGCAATGAACAAAGCAGATTTCGATGTCATGTTGTCAGAAACCTGCAGGAAAGAGCAAAGAGGATCATACATCAGTGCTATGAAGCGGTTTAATAGAAACAGGAATATTCCAATGGACCAAAAAACAGCTACTAATTGGAATGGATGAAGGGGATGAAGGAGTATATTCCCACTCTTAGGCTGGAAACACACCTATGCGTGTAAAATCGGTCCGAGTTGCCGGAAAAAAAAACTCGGACGATTTTAGTTCACATTAGGTCAGTGTGCAATGCAAGTGCGATGCTTTTTTAAATTTTTTTTCCAGGATAGCAGAGCGTGTGTAATGCGTGTTTGATCCGTGTGTGATCCTTTTTTTTCTCAGCAGCTGTCATCTGCCATGCTGACAGCAGACACAGACAGAGCCGCACGATCAGAATGAAGTAGGATGAACGTCACCCGACTTCATTGTCATCCCGCGGCTCTGTCTGTGTGGCATGGCCTGATTTTCGGTCACGGTGAAGGTCTCACTGGTGACTGGAAATCCCCTGAGTGACTGCAGTGAGCCGCGCGATCAGCGGTGCCATCACTGAGGTTACCCGTGGCCACAGCAGAAGTCCTCCCGCTGAGATCTGTGGCCGCGGGTAACCTGAGTGACGTCATTGCTGATAGCGCAACCCACTTCAGTCGCTGCGGGGAGCTCACAGAGAGCGGTCGTGGTCTGTGACCGCTCTCTGTCAGCTTCCGATGTAGCAGAGCTGACAGCGTCGAGGGACCTCTGTGGATTACGTCGGACCTGGAGGGGTATTTGGGGGTTTAATAAAGTGGTGAAAGAGGTTGGTTTTTTTTGTCATTTATTTCAAATAAAGGATTTTTTGGTGTATGTCTTTATTTTCTTTATCTTACAGGTTAATCATGGAAGGTATCTCGGGGAGACGCCTGCCATGATTAATCTAGGACTTAGTGGCAGCTATGGGCTGCTGCCATTAACTCCTTATTACCTCGATTGCCACTGCACCAGGGCAATTCGGGATGGCCGGGTACAGTCCCGGGACAGTCGCATCTAATGGATGTGGCTATTCCGGGCGGCTGCTGGCTGATATTGTTAGGGTGGGGGCCTCCCCATAACGTGGGGCTCCCCATCCTGAGAATACCAGTCAGCAGCCGTATGGCTTTACCCTGGCTGGTATTAAAATTGGGGGGAACCGCACGCCGTTTTTTTTTAATTATTTATTTATTTTAATTGCATGATATAGACCCGCCCACCGACAGCTGTGATTGGTTGCAGTGAGACAGCTGTCACTCATCGTGGGGGCGTGTCTGACTGTAACCAATCATAGGCGCCGGTGGGCGGGGAAAGCAGGGAATACGAGATTGAATAATGAGCGGCCGGCTTTTTCAAAAGAGGAGAAGCCGCCGGAGCAGTGTGAACGCCGTGCAGTGCCGCGCCGGTGATCAGGGATTGGTGAGTATGAGAGAGGGAGGGGAGAGGGATAGATCGACATGGACAGAGAGAGAAAGAGAGACCGACAGAGAGAGAGACCGACCGACAGACCGACCGACAGAGAGAGAATAGAGACCGAGAGGGAGAGACCGACTGACATTAATCGCATGTTTCTCAAAACACTGGAAATGAGTGAGGTCTCACAATGTCGGTCAATCTCTATAATTGACCGACATTGTGAGACCTCACTCATTTCCAGTGTTTTGAGAAACATGCGATTAATGTATTTAGAAAAACGAATGTCACTAGGATGGTTTGAGTGCCGATCCGTGCGACATGCTTTTTTTTCACGCTCCCATAGAGTTGCATTGGAGAGACTCGTGCGTGAAACTCGCCAAAAAGCAGCTTGCTGCAATTTTTTTCTCAGTCCGTTTTGGAGTGAGAAAAAAAGCGCAGATGAGAGCTGATTCATTGAATAAAATGTGTCTGAGTGCAATGCGAGATTTTCTCGCATTGCACTACTGCGAGAAACTCGCAAGTGAGAAGCTGGCCTTACACTGCACTACATATACATTTACACAGGTTTAGGCAATAAAACATTTGATGGGAGTGCTACTTTACACCAGGATAACATAATATAGCGGGTCCTTGTCTCCTCCGCACACACTGCTCTATTGTAAAGATTATATGAAAGGTATTTAACCCAAATTCAGGGGAAATGAGAGACAACAGCTTTCCTTGACAGGTGATGTGGAAAACCATACTTTTCCAACTAAGCTTGGATAATAATTCTAAGAAATATGATAAATTATAAGATTCTGTTTGTAATGATTCATTCTCCTAGGTATTCCCACATAACCTGTGAGTGATATTATTGAAGTTAAAAACCACGGTAAGTCAGGAATGAAGTGAAGACCACGTAATGTTACAGAGCAGGGGGCGAAGTGCTGAGGAGCAGAGGGCGGAAAAGTCACTAACACTTCATAACTACAGAGTCAAAGCCTCCTATGATATCAACATCAGCACAAATTTTGTGCCCTGGGAGCTGCTTCATGGATTGGGTTTTCATGACTCTGCAGCTGCATTCAAGCTTTACACCACCAAGCACAATGCCAAGTGTTGAATGGAGTGGTATAAACCAGCTGCCCCTGGACTCTGGAGAAGGGGAAATGCATTCTTTGGGGTTACGGATCATATTTCTCTGGCATTCGATGGACAAGTCTGCTTTTTGTGACTGCCAGGGGAACATTACTGGCCTGACAGTAATGTGCCAACTGTACAATTTGGTGGATGAGAGATAATCTTATGAGATTTTTTTACAGGGCTCGGCCTTGGTATTTTAGTTCCGGTGAAGGGAAATCTTAATTCATCAGCATAGAAAACATTATGGACAAATGTGTGCCGCCCCCGTGCCAGCAGCCGGTGCTGCTCGGATCCGGGCCTTCCGGGGTGGTGACTCGAGGGTCTCCGGACCCGGGGGTCTCGCGGACACGCCGAATAAAAAGGGGGACATAGATGTACGGGCTAGGCCGTATTAAGTTCGTAACGCCACCCACGGTGTGTGGTGAGGTGGGACAACACCTCTGCTGATGTGGGCACCCGGGGGAGATGTTGTGGCAGCTAGATGTTAACCCCTCTGTGGGCAGGGATGGTTGCCTCGGGACCCAGTGTCTCTGTGCAGGGTATAGCGACGGCAAGGGGATGTTTGATTACTCACAGTCAATGAATCACACGAGTCTTTGGTAAACCAAGGTGTTGGTGGCCGGCGCCGCGGCCGGTTGAATTCGGATCCCCCACCCGGGCTGGTGGTCTCTATCCTTTTCCTCTGCACTGACTTGGTGTAAGGTGGACTTCCTAGTGTGAAACTCAAGAGTCCGCTCCCAGCTGGATGTGGCCTAAGGAGCCGTGCCCGCAGACGCTGGCCCGTGGGATCTATGGGCCCTGGCGGTGACCTCCTATCCCTATCGGTGGGCTGTTGTCTTCTATGAGGGACTTTGGGTGGGACAGGACCAATAATCCTGGCCTCAATTGAGTTAATTAACCAGACCGCTGGTTTCCGGTAATGGCTTCAGGGTCCGAGTACCCCCCTTTGTGCTCCGGTTTCCGGGTCGGTTCCCCGTTTCGGTACCGGCGGGCTTCAACCCTGTCCCGGTCCACCTCGGTTCTGCCGAGCCGTCTTCCCGTCTCCTGCTCACGGAGACCACCGTCTGCCTCCTAGCCAAAGGCACCATGACTGCTACCCTGGCACCATTCAACTTGAACTTCCTCTGCTGGAGCTACACCTAGCTCCAGCTCACACTCCTCTCCAAACTGAACTACTAGCTAACCTGCTTGTTTTCCCGCCCCGGGCCGTCTAGACCCCTGGGTGGGCGTGTCCAACCGCCTGGTCCCGCCCACTGGTGTAACTATCTTTCCCTAAGGGGGGGTGACTAGGGTTTCAGGTCGGCTGTGTGTTTCCTAAGTGAGGGAAGGTGTTATGCAGGGGTCTATCTGTGACTACCTGGTTTTGCCAGGGCGTCACAAATGTATGCCTCCAACTTTGTGGTAACAGATGAGGAAGGCCCTTTATTTTTCCAGCATGACTGTGCTCCGAGAACAAAACAAGGTCAATAAAGCCATGGTTGGATGAATTTGACCAACTGCAGTTCTGATCTCAACACCATCCAACATCTTTGAGATGAATAAAGCGGGCTTTACACTCTACAATATATCTTACGATGTGTCGGTGGGGTCACGTCATAAGTGACGCACATCCGGCATCGTAAGTTATATTGTAACGTGTGACAGCTATGTTAAAACGTTCATCGCATACACGTCGTTCAATTCTTAAAAATTGAATGTGAGATTGTTCAATGTTCCCGTGGTAGCACACATCGCAGTGTGTGACACCCCGGGAACGATGAACAGCAGCTTACCTGCATCCCGCGGCTCCCGCCGGCTATGCAGAAGGAAGGAGGTGGGCGGAATGTTTACGTCCCGCTCATCTCCACCCCTCCGCTTCTATTGGCCGACTGCTGCGTGACGTCGCTGTGACGCCGAACGTCCCTCCCACTCCAGGAAGTGGATGTTCGCTGCCCACATCAAGGTCGTATGGAAGGGTAAGTACGTGTGACAGCAAATAATCGTTTGTGCAACACGGTCAACAAATTGAACGTGTCGCACATACGATGGGGGCGGTTACGATCGCATAGGATATCGTATGCGAAATTGACACGTGTAAAGCAGGCTTTAGAATGGAGATTGAGACAGGACCACCCATCCAACATCACTGTGACTTCATAAATTTCATAAACTTCCACAGACACCTTCAAAATCTTGTAGAAAGGGACCAACTCCAGTTTAATGGTGATGGATATAGAATGGGATGTCATCAAACTCTCTAGCCCCATACTTATGTCCATATAGTGTACCTCCCCTATTTCTTCATAGATTTTAAGTTTGTGAGCAGGGCCATCACCCCTCATGGTACATATTGAATTGTGTCATTCTATAATGTCTCATATTGTCTGTGCATGTCCCCTTTAAATTGTAAAGTGCTGGGGAATATTTTTGGCGCTATATAAATAAACATTATGATTATCATATGTATAAAAACATTGATTTATTTGTTATTTCTTTTTCATCATATTATTTCCATAAATTTATAAACCCCCATAGACTTTATTATACATCATTATATTGAATCTCATTGGCTGCAGGGCTTGTGCTCAGCATTCTAGAATGTTATGACATCACAGATTCATAACCATGGTCACCTCTGCCTGGATATTATGACATCATGAAGGGTATATAAGGGAGCACCCACCCAGAATTCCTTTGAGGGTTATAGAAGGAGTATAGAGAGAGAGTCCATGTGCCTTACACTCCGGTTCTGTCATTATTTCCCATTCCCTCTCTATATGTTTCTGATTTCTTATGATAATCTTCCTCTACTTTCCAATTCTCATATCCCAGACATTTTTTGATGAGAAAACCTTATATTTGTTAATTAGCCAGTAGTTATGGAATATTTACTATTCATGTAATTGGTAATTTATTCCAATTCAGGGTTTTGCGCTTACAGAGGAGAAAAAATGTAGAGAATAATTCAGAGATGATTTTATGTAAGTCCGAAGAAGTCATGTAATTCAGAATAGTGATTGCAATGTTATTTCTTTTTTTTTGTAAATTCTTTATTTAAGATGTTTCTTAATATTACAGAAATGAAATAGCAACAACAAATAAGCATAAACATGTATTTTTCAGATGAAAGGAAAGAGAAAAGGAAAGGAAAGAGGGAGAGATGGGGACGTGAGGTTGGTATAAAGTAAAGAGAGGACAAGGGGTTGGGAATGTAGAGGGGGTAGGGGAAGGGGAAAAAGGTGAGATTCCCACCTATTTCTAAGAAGGTGTCTGGTTACTAGGATTTATATATATGAAAGTATGAAAAGGCTTTGTTTTCAGAGGTGTGTATGAGCAACGTGTTTGTTTTGCTTAACTGTCTATTCGGTTTCTGAGCTAATGTGTTATCTTTGGATGAGCAAATTTGTCAAGAGATTTTAGTTAGCTTTTGGTATCTGTCCCATTTGTCCCAAGATTCTAAAAGCTTCGCATTTTTCCTAGTGTAATGCAATCAGGCTTTTTCATGTATGCTTATAAGATTTGATTCATTGAACCACTCGGTTAGACTCGGTGCATCACCTTCTTTCCAGTGTCTGGCTATTAGAAGTTTTGCTGCATTTATGAGATGAGGTATTATTGAGAGTTTGTTTAGGTGTTCCTTTTGTGGATCTAGATTGAGGATAATAAAGTTTGGGTTGAAAGGGAGTTTGGTCTTGAGCATTTTCTATGTGAATTTTAATGGAATCCCAATATTTTGCTATTTTTGGGCAATGATACCAAATGTGTGAAGGGGTGCCAGTCATTTGATTACATCTCCATCAGTGTGGTGACAAGGAGTTGTCAATTTTGTAGAGAATGTCTGGGGTTTTATACCACCGTGAGATAATTTTATAGTTGAGTTCTTGATATCTAGAAGAGGTTGATAGGTTGTGGGCGTTGTTGAAGATCATTTGAATTTCACTAGGGTTGAAGGTGGTGTTTAGTTCCATTTCCCATCTGTTAATGTAAGAAGGTTTTTCCGGTGTTATATAGTAGCTTGTATATTTTTGAGATTAGCCTATTCTTCCCTTGAGCATGTAGTAGAAATTCTTGTTGGGGGGACGGGTTTGCAGGGGAAATATCTGGGATGTGATATGAAGCTAGGTCTCTAATGATGGCTAGGTCTTTATCTTTTAAATCTATTGGATTAAAGATGGATTTTATCTCTTGTATAGTTAATGGTTCATGGTTATGGATTATCTCTGATAGTGTTATGTTGCAGAGATTTTGATGTCCTAATTTTGTTTTTTAGGAGTCTAAATTTTTGCAGGATTACATGTAAAATGGGGGTGGCTCTGCAAATGTTCGGAATTAGATCTAGTTTTTTATTAAATTTGTGCCAAAGCTTAAGTGTTACTTTGGTAAAAGGGTTCAGTATGTCTTTATATTTGAATCTGTTGTGAGGGGTTGGCCATAGAAAATGTGATAGGTCTCCTTTTAAGTTGCTGATTTCCAAGGTAGTCCACAGTTTTCTAGGGGGGTTTGTCCTCATTTCCATGAGTCTGGCTATGTTTAATAAATGGGATTTTGAAATATTTATTTTGAAGTTGGAGAATTCACTATATAACTTGAAATCTGTGGTAAGGGCCTTAATTGAATTTGAAGGGTTCGTTAAAATGAAAAGTATGTCATCTGCAAATACCACGGATTTGTATTCTATTTGGTTGCATTTCAGGCCTGAGATCTTGGGATTTTGTCTTATTTTCTGGAGAAAGGTTTCTATTGTTAGAATAAATAGAAGTGGTGAAAGGGGACAGCCCTGTCTGGTTCCATTTTTTATGTTAAAACTAGAGGAGAGTTCATTATTTATTTTTAGCTTTGCGGTTGGGGTGGTATAAAGTGCCAGGATTTTGTCAATGAATAAGGGTGGAAAGCTTCAATATTGTTATGTTTTGCATATTGAATGGCATTTAGTGTTTTAATTACATTATCTTTTGCTTCTCTCTCTTTTGTAAATCCCACTTGTTCTAGGTTTATAAGATCAGGTATTATATTTTGCATTCTTTTTGCTATGATTTTGGCATACAGTTTTACGTCATTGTTAATCAGCGAAATTGGTCTATAGCTTCCGCAAAGGGATGGATCTTTTCCTTCTTTTGGGATTAGAGTTATGTGAGCTGTTAGAGCTTCTTTATTGAATGGGTTATTCTTGTTTATATAGTTAAAATAGTTTGTCATATGTGGAACTAGTTCTGTTTTACTTGGTTTGTATTTGGGGCGTTATATACAATTATGATTGTGTATAAGGAGTTGTATAGTTGGCATTTCAAGAAGATGAACCTGCCGTCTGGATCATAAATGACGTCTTTGAGGTTAAAGGGTATCTTTATATGGATAATAATCGAGACCCCTTTATTTTTCTTGATTGGGGAATTGGCATTAAACCATCTGGTGTAGACCTTATTTTTTGTTACTGGTGTGTACGTCTTCTTGAAGTGAGTCTACTGGAGAAGAGCGATATCTATTTGGTGTTTGTTAAGATAGCTCAGTATTTGTGATCTTTTTTGGGGGATGTTCATGCCTTTAACATTGAACGTTATAAAGTTAAGATTAGCCATAGTTACCATGAAATAATTGATAATTTATCTTTGAAATTTGGATAGGTATCTGGGAAGGGTGAAAAAGATTTAGTATAGGGTAGAGTGTGAGATATTTGAGTCTCTTAGCCATAGCCTTGAGACGTTGTGGATTTCTCAAATTGAGAAATGAAAAAACAAAGAAAATTTGTAGCTGGAAGGGATAGGGTAAGCCAAGCCAATCCCTTCCAGTGTAATCTACAATAGTGGATTTTCCGGTCCGTGGGGGCGTGGACCTAGGATGTAGTACTTTTAGACAGTATATGTACTTGACACTTTCAGTGAAGTGAACTAGGGGGCACTATCTCCCAGCTAAGTCTTATCAGTAAATGTAATGTAAGAGGGTGAGATAACAAGTCAGTTATAAATGATAACTAATAACCAATTAAAGCAAACATTCCATATTTGTATAGTTACAACCAATGGTCTTCGGTTTTGTTGCTTGAACGATGAGGATAGAGGTCATGAGCGTCCAAGAGAGTTCTTTGTAGAATTGTGATTTGATTGAACGATATGCACAAATCACAGGCAGATAGAAAGAGGACTAAGTCCCGATGTCTCTATTTCAACAAATTTAATGTCTTTAGAACAGGAACTGAATTGGGAACATACGCAATCATGTGGTAAACTTAGACAAAACTACGACTTCTCTCCAATTCTCTCCTCCTCCCCCGAACGAAAACGTTGGGTGGAAGGTTAACAGAGGGAGAGGAGGGAGAGGGAAAAAAAAAAAAAGGATTTTTTTTTTATATGAATATCTTTTCTTTTCCGTTTCTCATCAGGGTATCTTAAACTTGAATGATGAGGTATTGGAGAGTCATCATCCATTTTCATCTTGTTCCCCTTGTCTTTTTCTTGGAGTCTTCTTTGGCCCCTGATTCAGTTTTCTCACTTTACTTGCTCTGGGTGGTGATGTTGTGGTCCATTTGTCACGTTTAGGTAGTGCAGGCAAGTGAAGGAAATCTTCAGCGGAGGTCCAATCTGGTATCTTTATATGCATTAAGTCCAACTTATTGAGGACAAAGGGAAGATCGTCTGGAGTTCTGATTATTAGATATTTGTTGTCAAAGGAGATGGCTAAACCAAAAGGAAACATCCATCTGTAGATTACAGTTAGGTCCAGAAATATTTGGACAGTGACACAAGTTTTGTTATTTTAGCTGTTTACAAAAACATGTTCAGAAATACAATTATATATATAATATGGGCTGAAAGTACACACTCCCAGCTGCAATATGAGAGTTTTCACATCCAAATCGGAGAAAGGATTTAGGAATCATAGCTCTGTAATGCATAGCCTCCTCTTTTTAAAGGGACCAAAAGTAATTGGACAAGGGACTCTAAGGGCTGCAATTAACTCTGAAGGCATCTCCCCCGTTAACCTGTAATCAATGAAGTAGTTAAAAGGTCTGGGGTTGATTACAGGTGTGTGGTTTTGCATTTGGAAGCTGTTGCTGTGACCAGACAACATGCGGTCTAAGGAACTCTCAATTGAGGTGAAGCAGAACATCCTGAGGCTGAAAAAAAAGAAAAAATCCATCAGAGAGATAGCAGACATGCTTGGAGTAGCAAAATCAACAGTCGGGACATTCTGAGAAAAAAGGAATTGACTGGTGAGCTTGGGAACTCAAAAAGGCCTGGGCGTCCACGGATGACAACAGTGGTGGATGATCGCCGCATACTTTCTTTGGTGAAGAAGAACCCGTTCACAACATCAATTGAAGTCCAGAACACTCTCAGTGAAGTAGGTGTATCTGTCTCTAAGTCAACAGTAAAGAGAAGACTCCATGAAAGTAAATACAAAGGGTTCACATCTAGATGCAAACCATTTATCAATTCCAAAAATAGACAGGCCAGAGTTAAATTTGCTGAAAAACACCTCATGAAGCCAGCTCAGTTCTGGAAAAGTATTCTATGGACAGATGAGACAAAGATCAACCTGTACCAGAATGATGGGAAGAAAAAAGTTTGGAGAAGAAAGGGAACGGCACATGATCCAAGGCACACCACATCCTCTGTAAAACATGGTGGAGGCAACGTGATGGCATGGGCATGCATGGCTTTCAATGGCACTGGGTCACTTGTGTTTATTGATGACATAACAGCAGACGAGTAGCCGGATGAATTCTGAAGTGTACCGGGATATACTTTCAGCCCAGATTCAGCCAAATGCCGCAAAGTTGATCGGACGGCGCTTCATAGTACAGATGGACAATGACCCCAAGCATACAGTCAAAGCTACCCAGGAGTTCATGAGTGCAAAAAAGTGGAACATTCTGCAATGGCCAAGTCAATCACCAGATCTTAACCCAATTGAGCATGCATTTCACTTGCTCAAATCCAGACTTAAGACGGAAAGACCCACAAACAAGCAAGACCTGAAGGCTGCGGCTGTATAGGCCTGGCAAAGCATTAAGGAGGAAACCCAGCGTTTGGTGATGTCCATGGGTTCCAGACTTAAGGCAGTGATTGCCTCCAAAGGATTCGCAACAAAATATTGAAAATAAAAATATTTTGTTTGGGTTTGGTTTATTTGTCCAATTACTTTTGACCTCCTAAAATGTGGAGTGTTTGTAAAGAAATGTGTACAATTCCTACAATTTCTATCAGATATTTTTGTTCAAACCTTCAAATTAAACGTTACAATCTGCACTTGAATTCTGTTGTAGAGGTTTCATTTCAAATCCAATGTGGTGGCATGCAGAGCCCAACTCGCGAAAATTGTGTCACTGTCCAAATATTTCTGGACCTAACTGTATATTTTTTTTTCTCAGTGTTTTTGTTAGGGCTGTAATTGTCTTCTCAGATCTAAAGTGAGCTTTGAAAGGTGCTGATAGATTTGTATTTCTGTCTCTTCATATTCAATCTTGCGGGTGTATCTCGCTTTTTGGTAGATTTGTTCCTTTATTTTAAAGCTTTGTAAACAACATAGAACATCCCTTGGTTTATCCCAGTTTGCTGTTTTGGGTTTGTAAGCTCTGTGGGCTCTTCCTAACCCTATGTCAATGGTTTCTTCTTTGCCAAGTAGAGTATTAAATATCTGTGTAAGGGCTGTGTGAATGTCTTTGTCTTCTACTGATTCTGGTAATCCTCGGATTCGAAGGTTATTCCTTCTGGACCTGTTCTCGAGATCATCTATGTGAAGTTTTTGCAAGAAGATCTCTTTTTGATTGTCGATCAGGATTTCTGTCACTCTCTCTGAGTGCGTTGTAATTTGGTCAAAGTCGTTTTCAAGGGTATGAACTCTTGTATAGATCTGTTTTATGTCGCTTTTAAGTTCAGCCATCTCTTCTTTTATGGTCTGTGTGAATTCCTTAAATAGGTTTCTGATGCAGTTTGCTGTAGGAAGGGCTTTGATATGTTCCATGAGATTGGCATTTCCGCTTAGTGTCTCTTCATCCTCATCACTGTCTGACAGTGTGAAGTTGGTGGTTGGTGCTTGTCTGGATTTTTGTGCTGACATCTCTCGGGTGTGTTGTTTTTTAGATTTATCCCCTTCCTGTTTCTTCTTTGGATTCTTTTTCAGGGATTTGTTTGGCTCGTCAAATTGTAATTTGTAGTTTTCCCCCATTTTCTAGACCTGGTCTTAATAGAACTTTGCTATGAGAAGTAAGTTGGGTTAACGCATTTGGAGTAAGCTTGTCCTCTTTTTTTTTTCTCCTTTCCCCTTTTAAAGGGAACCTGTCATCAGAAATTTGGCTTTCAACCTAAATGGCACTTGCGATGCAATCACAGCGCCGCCCATACTCTCGTGCGTCCGAACACATCACCAGGTGTCCCGGCGTGCACGGGACCTCGGGCGCAGTGGGCGGCGTCCTGAGGGATGATTTGGAGCATGGGGGACGGCGTAAGATACAGCAACGGACGCCACACGGCCTGCCCCCATGGACGATTTACAAGATTTTCAAACCGAAAGGTACAGTTTTATAAAGTATTTATTTTGGTTTAAAAGGGGGCACAAAAAGTATAGAAACCTTACTAGAATGTAGCCCACGAGCTGCAGAGGGGGAAACATTTAGGTTGAAAGCCAAATTTCTGATGACAGGTTCCCTTTAACTTTCTATATCTCAGCTGCTGCAGCCCTTTTCTTATCTTGACCACTAGATGTCACTGTTCACCACTGTTGCACATTGTTCTTGCACCTTATACTGGAGCTTCTGTTTGTTGTATGCTTAGAATCGTCAGCTCTAGCTGTACTTTTTATATATCAATGTATAACCTAGAGGGGTTTTATGTCCAGCCACTTAAGTTTTGCTGCATTAACATGGGGTGAGCAGCATCTGCGATACAGCAACAGGCAGCTTGGGATGAGTTAAATTTCCCCTGTGCTGGACTTTTATTGTCCAGATGAGCACGGGGGAGGGAAGCAGGCTGCTCTGGTCTTGGTGCTGTCCTAAGAACTTAACCCCTTACAGTTCTGTCTCCTCTCCCTGAGCCTTCCCCTCCTCTCTGTAAACCCCAGTACAGGAGTGGATCCCAGGCCAGTGTCTCTGTTCCTGTTTTCCAGGTACCTCTGCTGATTGATGGTGTAGCTATCTGCTGTGCTCTGCTATCAGCAGTCTCTCTCCCTCTCCTCACAGCGTTACAAATGGTGGTGCAGGGGGAACTTGGGGCCCCACTCTCTCAGGTGGCAACCGCAGGCCTCCTCTCCTCCAGAGCCCCTCTCTCTAGCTCCATCCAAGAGAAATGAAGGGAGGTCAGAGTGGTGCAGGTGCTGTGCCTCTCTGCTGGATTCTAATGGCAGCTGCTCCCATACATCTAGCAAGCCCTCTCTCTTCTGGCCTTCTCCCTCAGTCCCTGCAGGCAGTGGGGCAGGAGGGAGCTTGGAGCAATGCTTCTTCTGTCAGTAAATCGCAGTGCTGCTGCACCCTCCTAGTCTCTGGGGACTGGTAGTCGTATGGTTGGTATGGCTGCTACTTTAGGCCCTGGCTTCAGCACTGTAATCAGGCCGCTACTCACTCAGTCTCCACAACGCTCCAAAGTTGTTTTCCTGGGCTCCACAGCAGATGTAGGGAGATGGATTTTGTCTTGGGGCCATTTTTTCTTAAGGATCGGCGTTGGATGTCACTAGATTACAAATTGAGATGCAGGAGCTCCTCCATGTGCATCCTTCTTCTTCCCCAGCTAAGCCACGCCCCCTTGCAATGTTATTTCTATCCAGATCTGTAACAATGAATCCTGTTGTCTGATGTCTTATGCACGTCATGGGTAGGCGGCAGTTATCCTGTCACTGTGGGAAAACACAGAGTGACAGGTCCGTGCCGACAGCAGTCTCCAGCAGCTGACCGCCACGGGAGAGGTGTGGGGACCAATCACAGCAGACCCTACTCTCCGATCGCTATGATTGGATAGTAAATGTAGCTATCCAATCACAGCATGTATCCAAAGCAGGAAACAGCAGCGCAGCTCCGATTCAGTGACTGTGCTACTGTCAGAGAAATAAAGTCTAAAACATCCATCGTCACCCCACTGTCATTCCTCCCATTTCCTGTCATATGTTGTTTTTTTTTTAATATAATAATATATATATATATGTATATATATATATATATATATATATATATATATATATATATATATATATATATAAAAATAAATATTTATTTTACTATCTTTTCATTGTAAGTTTGTCCTGTCCATCCATCATTAGATAGCTTTAGTCAGGTGTAGGGCATTAGGGGGGCTAATTACTTTAGAAATTGATAGCTAAGGCTAATGTTATGATGCAGGAATTAGCATTAGGTAAAGGTTTAGGGACTTTGTGTTATATAAAAAATATATGTAAAAAGTAAAAATAAAATAAAACTTATCTATCTGTCTGCAAATATACAGTATATACTGCAGTCTCATATTTGGAGACCAGAGGAGGGTGGGGGGAGACTACCTGGTGAGACAGAATTGTCCCCGGTCAGCACTAACCATGCAGGGTGCACAAACCTCTGCATTGGCCCGTTTTCCTTTTTTGTAATTAAAGAATTTTAAATATGAATATACTTTTTTTTCTAAAATACAAAGGAAATGTGTAATTTTTAACTTTATGAATATAACAAGTCCAACATATATAAGGGTAAACTCCCACAGAAAGAAGCCATACATGGGAATAAAAAATATCATTTTATTAACAAAAAAATAATGAAATTTACATAATAAGAAGACAGAATACCATAGTAAAAAACAACAATAGAGAGAGGGCCATATAAGCCTTAATAAATACAGTAAATATATGATGTTGAAAAACACACCAGGCCACAATAACAATATGTGTACATATGTAGCGCCCCTGAAGCCATCAGGAGCTACAAGGTACTGAATCCTGTCAAAGATGCAGGGCCTACCCCCAGGAACCCGGAAAAACAGTGCAGATAACATCAAAACACACTATAATCCCGGTTTTCCCCATTCCCAAGGACTGGTGACAGACTAGAATTGGACCCAATGGATGGCCACCCAGGGGCGGAGCCGATCCAGTCCACTAGACGATGGCCAGGTGGGAGGGGTCAGACAGTCAGTAAGTGGAGGAGAGAGGAGACAGACATATCCGTACTGACAGCAGAGTGTAACGGTGACCTGAGGGCCCAGGCATGTGGTTGCTGGTGGAGTACGGTGGAGTACTCCTGGAACCATAGCACCGACGGGGGACACAGCCCTAGGTCAGGCAAATGCTCCAGGCAGACCTGATAAAATTTGCACAGTGAGGGGACCATCCAGGACCTCCCTGACCGTAGAGTCCGGGGGCATCAGCAGTAACGGGAGATCCAGGGACCGGAATGGAACACCGACCCTACAGGGTTCACATTGCCGCCGTATGGACTAAAGACTGCGAGACTACCAGGAGGGGACCCCCAGACGCTCCAAGCCACGGGGACCCACCAACTTGAGAAAAGTGCAGGGGAAAGAAGCCACCAGGTCACCAAACTGGCACTGGGACTAAGGGGACCAGTGGTGAAGACCAGCCTTCCTCTGGGTACCAGCTATCATCCTGCTGTGAGTAAAGAAACCAGTTACACTGCATTCCCTTGTGTGGCCTATCTTCTTTACGCACCTAACTCCATCACCTACCCCATGGGGCCCTGGCCCTACTTGCAGAGGGACCAACATCCAGGCTGTCACTAATATCAGCCCCAGCTGTGATAAACTGTGCAGTTCCATCACCATAACCGCAACCCGCAAGTGGCGTCACGATACAAACTCTATGAAGTGAATAATATGGAGGCACATTAGATACCTTGTTGGTGGTACAGCAAAACGCAGGGCGGAACGCGTGTCGGGCTGAAGGGACCGCCATGGCCAATCTATTTCATCACTGCTGTACCACCACCAAGTTATCTAATGTGCCTCCATATTATTCACTTCATGTATCATTTGTATGGTGGGATAGCTTAGTTCAGCGCCTGTACTTTGTATGTACAACTCTTGGTGGTACTTGAGCACCATCTACTGGCCTTTATTAGGCACTACAGCTGACTGTATATACTGTATATATTTATTATATAACTTGGTACTAGGGTGTGGACATTGGTAGTTTCATTTTTCTAAGCACTTTGTATTGATTGCACAATATTAACTTTATTCTGTGCAGTTATATAATTGTTTATAATTGCATTTGATGAGTACACATGGGTTTTCACCAGGGGCTGGCTGGCAAATTTTAGCCTAGAGGGCAAGCACATCGCAGTGGTTCATGAGTAGGGGCCCATCCTTAACATGTTTACTCCTAGGTGCTCCATAGGCTATGTTTACAGGACCTTACTGCTTGTCTGAGAGCTGCTCATGGAAAAACCTACAGCACTGGGACCAGTTCAGATGATTGTACTGGTCAGGTGTACTACATATTATGCTTATTGATGATTATTTTTAAGCTACATATATGTCTTTAGATATAAATATGAGCAACAATAGGGAAAATAATGACCATAGTAAAGTATTAGAGTATAGAAAAAACTCCAAAAAATGTCCAATTTTGGTAAATATCAAAAATCTTTATTAATACAAAAGACTAAAAATCTCACACCAAAAATAGAGGACAATAATAATACAACAGTAGTGCAGGTTGAGGAGTGAAGTAATCCAGATAAAGATAACTGCTACAAGTGGATCAGGAATGGGGAATTACTGCACAGAAGTGCAGAGATTGACTAGGTGTTTGATGGAAAAGTCACTACATGCGGGTATAATAAAGTTCATTTTATTACCCATGTAAGACTCTAGATAAAGAATCCCGCTATATATAATGCATAGTGCATTTGCTGCATGGAGTGACAGTTTCCAGCATCACACAGTGTCCGGCTCTGCAACAGTTCTATATGGCACCGACAATCACCAGGGGCAGTTCTCCTAGGGCTGAAGTCACAGACTGATAGCAAGGCTTCAGATAAAGATCACCTCCAGGTTCGTTTCTGCAGCCGCTGTCTCTCTCTGGCAGCCATTTATATCCACTGTTGGAGGCAGCACTATAAGATGGGGATCCAGAACCATGAAGGATTTGAATACTTCCCTGAAGAGAAAGAGCGTGCAGTACCCTGTGACGACCTTATAGTCCAGGGGCATCACATTCCCGACTGGTTAAATATAGCTCGTCCTCGAGCTACAGGACATCCAGAGGTTTCTTTTGAAACTAGGAAAAAGCAGAAAGAAATAACATTTTTATTAACAGGTTCACTTCCCTCACAGGGGAGGCACATCACTTAAACGTTGCATTAACTCTTAAGGGTGCTTTACATGCTCAGACATCGCTAACAATATATCATCAGGGTCACATCGTTAGTGACGCACATCCGGCGCCGTTAGCGACATCGCAGCGTGTGACACCAAGGAGCGACGATCAACGAGCTCAAAAACGCTCCTTTCCCAAATATCGTTGCTGCTGCAGGTACGATGTTGTTCGTCGTTCCTGCAGCAGCACACATCGCATGTGTGACACCGCAGGAACGACGAACATCTCCTTTCCTGCGTCCACCGGCAATGAGGAAGGAAGGAGGTGGGCGGCACGGTGCCGCTCATCTCTGCTCCTCCTCTGCT
Organism: Anomaloglossus baeobatrachus; assembly: GCF_048569485.1. NCBI lineage: Eukaryota > Metazoa > Chordata > Amphibia > Anura > Aromobatidae > Anomaloglossus > Anomaloglossus baeobatrachus. The sequence goes on along the minus strand of NC_134353.1, from coordinate 382,837,941 downwards.
ATTGGACGGCTGCCTTGTGACGTCGCTGTGACGCCGCACGAACCACTCCCTTATAAAGGAGGCGGATCGCCGGCCAGAGAGACGTCGCAGGGAAGTTAGTCTGTGTGACGGGTGTTAGCGATGTTGTGCGCCACGGGCAGTGATTTGCCCGTGTCGCACAACCGATGGGGGCGGGTACGCTCGCTAGCGATATCGGTACCGATATTGCAGCGTGTAAAGTACCCTTTAGAGTTCATCTTAATTAATTAACAATGGAACGCTACCGGTTATGTTAGTAGTGGAGGCTCAACCTGCTCTGCTGCAGCCTCTTCCTGCGACAGTCCAGTCCCAACGTCCTGAATCCCATTAACCCGCCACCCAAACAACCTGAACCCCACTGGTTCCTAATTTGTTCTGTGACAGGATTAATGTCCCGGATTTAAAAAGGATGACTCTGGTAGGCACAGGAGGTGCAACTTATTTACAATAGCACAAGTTTGTGCCGGCCGCAACCAGTGCAGCAGTCATGGTCCATTTTTACTACTAAAAATATATAAAAGAAACGGAGTCCATGCACCAGGTGCAAACATCATATAAACGTTTCTTAATCAGGTGAAATACTCTGTTGATTTAAACCGGTTATTATCATCATTTGCATATAAACAATACTTATTATTGCTCAAGAAAAATATCAAACTGTGAAAAATAACAAAGGAAAACACAGATACCTAACATTTTTACTTTAGATAGCCGGGTCACGTGACCACGATTCCGTGAGACCACGCACCACAGACGCCGGCAGGATCTTCTCATCTATCATCACATGTTTGGTCACATCTAGGGCATACCATCCCCACTCTCCACAATGTCGGGTGTAGGAAACCATGTCTCCCGGCTCCAGATTCTGCTGAGGATGCCCCCCGGGGAGGTGCTGTGCCACATCTCGCCGGGACATAAACACCCCAGCCGTGAGGCCTGCTTTGTGGATGAACCCCCATCCTTGGTCGGGGTCAAAGCGCTCCACAAGACCATGGTACCATACCACGGCTCTCTGACACGGAAGGGAAGGTGGCTTTCCTTAAGTGCTCTTTCTCTCTATGGGTACAGGCAGCAATCTCCTGTCATGGCTGATCTCTTGTGGTTACCTCTAATTACAATTTTTGCAGCTGCTTCTCTCTTTCCCAGTAAGGGGCGTCAGCGTCCGGCCTCGCTTGCCTCACTGGTAGCTGTCGGAGATGGACTCCTGATCCTCAGGTTCCGCCTCCGCCATGATGGAAAAAGGGACCGACTGCTCCACAGCCGGGGGTGCAGAGTCCGGGTGCTCCGTATCAAGGTTCGGGCCCGGTGGTGCAGCCGAGTCTGGTCGGGCCGATGTTGGGGTAGCCACCTTCGTGGCCTGGTGGTTGGGTTGGAAGCTCTGCAGCTTGCTCTTGGCAAATGGGGGCTAAAGGTTCCGCTGCTGGTGTTGGAATGGGCAGCTCGTCATCTGCACCGGACGAGGGTGACGGAGCGGAGCACTTGCATCAGAGGGGGCAGACCACACCCCGCAGCCATATAGGCCGAATCAACCGGGGCTGGGTAGCTGCTTATCCGCTACTCGCGTGGGACTTCAATCTCACGGGCTCGCACCGCCATTGCCAGGCTCCTCATCTCTTCCCTCCAGTGGTCCAGAATAAAGTGGAACTGCGTCCGCATCCTCCTGCAGAGTTGTTCCGTCTCCTGCTCGATCCAGGTCGCGGTCCCAGGAGCAGCACGCTCCAGTGACCACTCTCGTACAGCTGCCATCTTGCCTCTGCGGTTCCCAGGAACGTTATGACAGAGTCCTGGTGTCCCTGTTCCATTTCCACTGTTACATGCCATCACGCCCCCTCGGTTTTTGCCAGCCACTCACTGTTGCGCTGGAGCCCTCTGGGAACTTCCGGATCCGAGTAGACTCTCTGGACGAGGGGCGGGGCTTCGGCTTCAAGCGCTTTTGGTCGAGAAGATGGCGTTTTGCCGCCAAAGATGGCGGAAAATGGCGGGAACGGGACTTTTGATGTGCAGTTTTTGGATTTCGGCGAAAAAAGTGATGCAACGGATCCGGCAAAAAAACGGATCAGTCGCATCAGTTTTTTCCATCCGTTTCTTCCGTATTTTGATGGATCCATTTTGATAGTAATCATGCTCAGTTAAAAAAAATGGATCCGGCGGCCACAATCCGTTTTTTGCCTTATTACGCCGGCGCAATACGGTTTTTCGCTGGAGACAAAAAACGTTCACCTCAACGTTCCATCCGGCACCGGACAAGCAAATTTTGCCACATGCAGCGAAAGCCAGATGGAACACAAGACCATCTGGTGCAATCCGGCTCTAATAGAAGTCTATGGGGGGAAAAACGCATCCGGCGTCAATAGACGCCGAATACGTTTTTTCATGTTTCTGCCGGATTGTGCCTAATGGCAAAAAAACTGATGTGTGAAAGCAGCCTAAGATATAATGGAGCGGGTGGTTGTGCACAGATGGGGTTTGCATAGGGCACCTATTGTGAATGTCGTCTGTGTGGTTGCTGTTTTGGAGCTCCCTCTGGTGGCTAGGAATGGTATTGGAGCTGAGTCTGAGCCTGTGACTCACTAAAAAAATGTATGTCTGGAACACCAATGGTGTGATTATGGTGCAAGACTCAAAAAACATAACTATACAATAGGATAAAGAGTTGCACACAAGTCACAATGTATATGGGAATGATGAAAAGCAAAACTGCTATGGGAATACTAGACTGAAAAATACAATGAACTCTCTGAAAAAGTGAAAAAACATGAAAAATGGAATATGCATAACGGCTATGAATAAGCCGTTCTATTGATCAATGCAAAAGAGCCCCAAAACCAAAGCCAAGGTAATCTCTATTTTTGGGGTCCCTAGCCTATATGTAACCTCACCTGCAGTTAAAAAACTTGCTCTGTATGGGAAGCATACAGAGCAAGTGAAGATTTGCCTTTCTACGTTGGTGAGCATGGGGTTTCCCCCTTTGCTAGCTCTTCTGCAAGAAAGGAGAGTTTCTCCCTGTCTAACTGGATTATTTGCACTTTTGTATTTTTGTGTTCTTTTTGGTATTTTGTCTCTCCATTATTTAAAAGAGTACCTGATATAGTGGGGGTGAGGTCGTTCGACCTCAAGGGCCATTTTACTATCAGGAGACTGGTATTTTTTCTGCAGGATTTTTGTACTGACCACAATCAGTTTCCTTTCCTCTCCTTTGTATCTAGTTAGTTGGGCCATGGCTTTGCTTAACCTATTTTTTCTATCTGTGTATCATGTTTTCCTACATCGCCGTAATCTTTGTATGTTGGGGGCTATCTACTTCTTTAAGGACTTCTCTGAGGCAAGGTAGATTTCCTCATTCCTATCTGTGAGGCGTAGCTAGTTTGCTAGTTTCTCAGGCTGTGATGAGGCGTCTAGGTGTATAGGAACGCTCCATGGCTACTTCTAGTGCGGTCTGATAGTTAAGGGATTGCATTCAGCCCAGATTCCAACTACTCTTGTTGCTCTTGGTGTTTTTCCACTAATGGGAGTTTTTTTGTAATCTTCCATGGTTACTGGATCATAACAGGTGACAGTCACACAGGTATATGCGTTGCACAGTGTCTGGCAGCCTATTGATGATGTTCATACTATTAGATCAGGCGGTCTGCCTTGCACTATATAAGTGCCTCAACACACAGGACAGACGCCCCAAAGGATCCAGCTGCATCCTGCAGAAAATTGTGATTCACAGAAAAGGACATAAATACAAAAGAAGTCATCTTGCTACTGCATTGACCTGCTGCTTGACCTGTTGTCTAAAGGCTGTTTTTGGTGCGATTTTTGGTGTGTATCTGGAAGCCATAGTTACCATTGAGCTTCCGGATGCACACACAGGCTCTGGTGCGAGTGGGGGAGCGTGTGCAATGAGTGACGCAGCCGCGCATGCGCCGTATGAGCCTAAGCGCATTGGACATAGTGGCGGTCACTTGACCATCACTATGACTAAAAAAATGTCCTGTCAGGTTACAGGCATATACTTCCCCATGCTATAGTCAATGCGAAACGTGCGTTGGGGTTCTACACTTTGTTCTTTACTGGCACTGATACTGGCACTGGAACTTTAGTAAGTATATTTACTTTCCCTCTGCATCCTAATTTATATTCTGACTTAATGTTCATTAAGTGCTGGATTTGACACACTGTCGGTGTTTCCATAGATTTTGTATCCATTGTAGTAATTTTGTTGTATGTTTACACATGTATTTTTCCATGCAATTATAGGATCCATTGTTGAACGTCTTCTTAATCATGCATTAATAAAGATGTATATTTTTGACCAGAAAAAAACTCCTTTTTTCTCCTTGTTACAAACTTTTTAATTATGCAATTTGTGTAAATTTATCAAATTTTTGGGGGAAATTCTGCGAAGTCTGTGAATTTGAATTTCAAAAGATCTGCTCATCTCTACCTCTGAGAGACTCAACCTTTGGAACATGATCTTTTTATACACAGTCAGACCCTTCAGGTTGTTTTCATTAGTACAGCTTACTTTTCTAACCTTTTGTTAACTCTGCCCCAACGCCCAACATTTTTAAGACGTATTGCTGCCATCAATATTTAGATGAGTCAAATTTTTGAAATGAAATGGAAAATGTGATTTATGTTCTGTGTTCATTAAATTATGATTATAAGAGTTTTCCAAATCATTGCATTCTTGTCTTTTACAGTTTATATAATGTCCCATCTTTTGTGGAATTGGAGTTGAATTTCTAATGGCAACACAGCAAATATTTTTTTCTTATAGAGGATAACTCTTTTATTTGGATATCAATGAATTGAAAAACTTTAGATACTGTATGTGACAAATAACGACTGAATAATAAAGATCAAGAAATATTTAGTTTTGCATGTAATAGATACAATCATTCAGAACTCCTTTAAAAACCATTGAAGAATTGCATAGCACAGCCAAAATGCCTTGCCAGTAGGAAAATTAATGAAGGGAACATTTAGGCCACTGCTGAACTTTCGGAAATAAATATTTAGCAAAAACAAGAATATCAAACTTCAGAGACTGTAATTCCTTTCTCTCTCTCTTTTTTTTTTAAAGGCAAATCGCTGCTGATTTCTGAAAATAATACATTATTACAGTGTTTAATTTGTGGATATAAGAACATAGACTCGATTATAATGCAATACAAAGTTAGCATGAGAGAAGCAGTCTTAAAACATGAATTTCTCACGGTGTTTTTTCACATTATTTTTCTTTATCTCTACTGACCAGGCATGCACAACTTCAGTCCTCAAAGCCCACCAACATGCATGTTTACAGGGTTTCCTTAGAATTGCACAGGTGATGATTCCAACACCTGTGCGATGCCAAGGAAATCCTGAAAACACGCACTGTTGGTGGCTCTTGACAACTGGAGTTGTGCAACCCTGCTATAGATGTTTTGTTAAATGTGTATTACAGGTTTATTCCAAGTTTTAATTCTATGCTCAATTATGTCTTCTCTAGTAATGGGCGAACCTGAACTGTAAAGTTTGAGGTCCAAACCGGACACCTAGTGTCTGTGCATGGACCCCAAACATGGACTTCTTAGACCGCTGCCACCCCAGAATTTGCGCATCTATTAGATGCGCCATTCAAGGTACATGGCTCATCCTGATTTCCCTGGTGTGGAGGCAATAGGGGAAATATAAGGGGTTAATGACAGCTGTGACTTGTCAAAAAAATCGCAGCTGCCACAAAGCCCTAGATTAATAATGGGTAAGGGTCTAAGAGACCCCCTCTTACTAATCGTGAAATTAAAAAGAAATAATTACGAAACACAGAGAAAAATCATTTATTTAAAAAAACAAAAACAAAAAACACCCTCTTTCTCCAATTTATTAACCCCCAAACACCCCTGTAGGTCCGATGTAATCTATATCATGAAGTCCCACGATTATCTCAGCTCTGCTACTTCTGAGGTTAAAACACGTGGTCACATTAAAAAATTTGACTGATCCCTGTGGCATCAGGGACACACTGACAGAGCCACAGCTGTGAGATTGGTGACATCAGTGAGTTCACCTGAGGTCACAGTTGGCAGTTCCCATGGTACCCTAACTGTGGCCTCAGGTGAGTTCAATGTTTTGTGTTTATTTCTTTTTACTTACACGATTAGTAATCAGTGGGCGTCTCACATGCAGATGCAGAGAGCATCGGGGTACGTCTCACAGACAGCGTCTCACAGCAGATGCAAGCTGCTATTTTTAAGCTAGGGAGGGCCTAATAACTATCGGCCTCCACAGCCAAAGAATACCAGCCCCCAGCTGTTTTCTTTATCTTGGCTGGGTATCAAAATTGGGGTCGACCCCATGCCGTTTTTTAAATTATTTATTTAAATAATTAAAAAAAACCTCACACGGGGGTCTTTGGTATTTTGATACACATCCAAGATAACGCACACAGCTTGGGGCTGCAGCCTCCAGCTGTCTGCTTTATCTGTACTGGGTATCAAAATACAGGGGACCCTAAGCCATTTTTTTGAATTATTTATTTTAGACTCCACTTTGGGACCCAGACATCTAGTATGAGGGCAACCAATCATAGTCGCCGGCACAATGGCAGTCTGATGGCAACCAATCATAGTCGCTGTCAGAGAGGGTGGATGGGGAAGCAGTGAATATTCATGAGCTTACCCAGAAGCAATGTAATACCTGCACAGAAACTCATTAAGTGTAAGAGCTCGTGCGCACACTGCGTCCTGACCATTGCAGAAATAAATGCACTCTATGGCAGACTTGACACTGCGTTTTGACAAAAAGAATGCATCTAAAACGCATGTATTTTGGATGCATTTTACATGCGTTTTGGATGCATTTTTGTCAGTGCGGTCCCCCGGAAATTCAGCTCTGCTACATGCCCACTGACAGCAGACACAGACAGAGCCGGGCGATGAGAATGAACTCTGATGAACTTCACCCGACTTCATTGTCATCCCGCGGCTCTGTCGTATGCTGTCATGAACTCAGATGAACCTCCGAGGTCAGTGCCAGGACACAGGAGTCCTCAGCAGTGACGTCAGAGCTTCACCTGAGTTCACTGACATCGTGCGGCTATCTCTCTCTGTGTCACAGCCTGATTTGCGGTCACACGTGAAGGACTCACCTGTGACCGCGATCAGCGGTGCCGTCACTCAGTCCACCACCTTAGAGCTGTGGCCGCGGGTCACCTGAGTGACGTCACTGCTGATTGCGTGGCTCACTTCAGTTGCAGCGTGGAGCTGACAGAGAGTGGTCGGAGTCTGTGGCCTCTCACTGACAGCTTCATGTAGCAGAGCTGAAAGCGTCGTAGGATCTCATGTGTATTATGTCAGACCTGGAGGAGTATTTGGGAATTAATAAAGTGGTAAAAAAGGGTTGTTTTTTTGTCTTTTATTCAAAATAAAGGATTTTTTTGATGTGTGTGTATATTTTCTTTAACTTACAGGTTAATCATGGAAGGTATCTTGGGGAGACGCCTGCCATGATTAACCTAGGACTTAGTGGCAGCTATGGGCTGCTGCCATTAACTCCTTATTACCCTGATTGCCACCGCACCAGGGCAATTTGGGATAAGCCAGGTAGAGTCCTGGGACTGTCGCATCTAATGGATGCGGCATTTCTGGGCGGCTGCTGGCTGATAATTTTAAGGCTGGGGGTTCCCCATAACGTGGAGCTCCCCATCCTGAGAGTACCAGCTTTGAGCCGTGTGGCTTTACCCTGGCTGGTATCAAAATTGGCAGGAACCTCACGTTGTTTTTTTTTTAATTATATATTTATTTATTTTACTGCACGATATAGACACGCCCACCGGCGGCTGTGATTGGTTGCAGTGAGACAGCTGTCACTCAGCAAGGTGGCGTGTCTGACTGCAACCAATCATAGGCACAGGTGGGCAGGGGAAGCAGGGAATACGAGATGGAATAATGAGCAGCCGTCATTTTCAAAAGAGGAGAAGTTGCCACAGTGTGAACGCAGTGCAGCACCGCACCGGTGATCAGGGATCGGTGAGTATGAGGGAGGGAGTGGGAGGGAGAGACCGACATCGACAGAGAGAGAGATAAAGATATATAGAGAGAGACTGACCGACAGACCAACAGAGAGAGAGACCGAAAGACCTGCGTTTGTTATGTCAAATAAACATGCGGATCGCAACAAAAATGCAGTGCAAACACACTGCTTAGCATTTTGTTAGGTTTTTTCAATAACTCATTGATTTCAATGGGTGTAGAACGCTGCCAAAACGGTCAAAAGAATTGACATGCTGCTTTTTTAAATGCAGAGATTTTCTCAAATTTTTGACAATCAAAACGCTGTGTTTTCAAAAGCAACGTGCGCACGGATTTTGCATGTTTCTCATAGACTTTGCTGGGGAAGCAGAACGCATGCATTCTGACAATGTGATGCTGCAGCTAAAAAATGCTGCAGAAACGCAAAAAAAAAAAGCAACGTGCGCACGAACCCTAATTGTCCTGCTTTAATCCCCATTTTGCTTCCTTGTGATCAGATTATTTATTCAGTTTGGTAAATGGCGAAAAAAATGGGGCAATGTAATAAAAATGTATCTCTAAGGCCATGTTCACAGGTAGCGTAAATGCTGCGTTTTTTCTGCAGATGCCTGTACCACACAATGGAATAACAATCTTCTCTGATTATTGTGGCTTGCTGTGTTTTTTTATGCGTTTTCCTAGATATTTGATACATGTTTGGTGCTGATGTGAATCCGGGGTTTAATTGCTTTCTTAATACAACAGAAAAGCTTTAATTCTGTGTTTAGAAACGCAACAGCATTTTTTTTTCGCTTGAGTTTTTTTTCAGGTTCCACAAAGAAGCCTATAGAGAAAAAACCCCACAAAAAGTGCACAGTTCAGCAGCTCCTTAAAGATGTTCAGCGGGCAGAGATTTCATGAAATCACATCCACTTTGCTTGGACATTTAGTCCGTGTTCACTTGTAGCGTCAATGATGCATTTTTTCTGCTGTTTTTTTTGCACATAAATTCTGCTGTCTTTAACTGTCCAAGCAAAGTGGATGTGATTCCATGAAAAGACGCCGCTGAACTCTGCGGTTTTGGTGCTTTTTTATTTCTCTAGAGGTTTCTATGTGAAGCTTAAGAAAACGCAGGAGAAAACTGCAGATACTTTTTCATTGCAGAATATAAGCTTTTCTGTACTATAAAAACACTAACAAATGCAGATTCACATCTGCACCAAAAACGCATGAAATAATGAAGAAAAGGCATAAAAAATGCAGCAAAGATGGAACAATCAGGGAAGATTGTTAGGCGGGCTTTGCACACTACGACATCGCAGGTGCGATGTCGGTGGGGTCAAATTGAAAATGACGCACTTCCGGCATCGCATGCGACATCGTAGTGTGTAAAGGCTCGATGATACGATTAACGAGCGCAAAAGCGTCGTAATCGTATCATCGGTGCAGCGTTGGCGTAATCCATGATTACGCTGATGCGACAGTCCGATGTTGTTCCTCGCTCCTGCGGCAGCACACATCGCTGTGTGTGAAGCCGCAGGAGCGAGGAACATCTCCTACCGGCATCACTGCGGCTTCCGTAGGATATGCGGAAGGAAGGAGGTGGGCGGGATGTTTACATCCCGCTCATCTCCGCCCCTCCGCTCCTATTGGCCGCCTGCCGTGTGACGTCGCAGTGACGCCATACGACCCGCCCCCTTAATAAGGAGGCGGGTCGCCGGCCAGAGCAACGGTCGCAGGACAGGTGAGTCCATGTGAAGCTGCCGTAGCGATAATGTTCGCTACGGCAGCTATCACAAGGATATCGCAGCTGCGACGGGGTCGGGGACTATCGCGCTCGGCATCGCAGCATTGGCCTGCGATGTCGCAGCGTGCAAAGTGCCCCATAGTGTGTAGTTTGGTCCAGAAACAACAAAAAAAAAAATAACAACCCACAATATTTATGCAACGTGTGAATACATTACAGACACTAAAAGCAACATGTGTGAAGTGATGTTCATATAAATTATGAAAACGTTCTGGCTGCTGTGTATGTATAAACAGTCTGAGGTATCTGATGAACGCCCCTTACTGCCAAATGGGTGTGGCTAGAAGTTGGGAGGTATGGAAGTGCATTGTAGTGTGGTAGAAGGGACAAACAAGGAAGCACGACAGGTCATTATAGTTAACAACAGCACGTCTTTTTCGGATGTAGATGAACTTGAGCAGACCATAAATGACATCAGATTGGATAGTATTCACACTTGGATTTGACTGAGTTTTAATGCAGATGGGATACATGGTAGTAGTTTACACTTCATCTCAAATAGGATCTCACAGTCATCTGTATTCTTTACTTCTTTCTGCACACCGGCTACAGCAACTACTTTCCAAAAATGCTCCTTTAGCACCCCTGCAGGGAACTGCAGCCTCTCCTTAGGGTGCAGGACCTACCCCCCATGGTTCCAGGTTCCCGAAAATTGGTGTCTATACCATCAGCACCACAAATTCCAACCACACCTCACATCATGACCTGTCAGACACACCAGTGTGTTGGTTAAGCTGGAATAGGGCACCCACCTAGGGGTCAGGCAGACTGGTGGGAGGGGACCAAGAGAGAGCAGTGAGAGCCCTCAAAGATTGAGGAGCTGGGAGTAGTAGCTCCCGGGGAGCGAGACCAAGGTTGGGTCGCAGACGGTGGTCCGGGACCACAGGAGTCGGGGAACGGTAGCAGTGACATTGGAAAAGGGTGCGACGGACATAGTCTTGGAGGACTGTCGGCATCAGAAAGCCCAATAAGTGGACCGGTACCAAACACGACGGGGTACAGGACCCTAGGTCAGAAACCGATTCAACGCCCTGATAATTAATCTGGGAGGGAGAGTATCTTCATGAACTTCCCTAAGGGCTCAGAGATTGAAGGCATCAGCACAACGCAGGGAATAGGGTTTTCCAGATAAAGCAACCCACTGAAATCCCAAGTGCCAGCCATCAAGAACATAGCTACACTTCACATAGGTAGATGAGCTCTGACAGCTTCAAGCCAAGGGTCCACAAACAGAGAATCAAATTGTGCACAGAGGCAAGGTCTGGACAACCAAGTGACACCGGTGGGAGCGGACACCTGGATGGGCTCCCCGCAGTGGCAGCGGTACACAGAGACTTTGGTTTACCACAGTGTGTGCATCTACTCTATAATCCTCATCCAGCACCACGACTACCACAGTGAGTACCCTGATCACTGCACCCTGCCTTCCCAAATCCATCAAAACCCCAGAGTCCGGGGCCTTCCGTACCTGTGGAAGGACTGACACCTTGCTGCCCCACACCATCTTTCCCGGTACTCCTTCCAGCAGGGCGGTACTCCCATTATCGCAACCCGCAGGTGGCATCACAAACATCTCCCCTGTGTATACCCCCCTTTTAAAGATCAAAGTGTCCGCCAAGCCGGGTCCGGACGACCCCACTCGAGCCACGATCCCGGATCCGAGCAGCCCGACCAACACCGGAGCGGTACACTCCCATGAGTGAAGAATTAGAATTCCGTCTCCAAGTTTTCCACTCTAAGTTGACACTTGTAGTCCACCACCGTGAGTATAGAGGTGACCTTGTCTAACCCACAGCAGTATCGGGACTAACAATAGCTCTGCATTATGAAGGTCACCAATTATGGTCCGGTTTGGCCCCCTCCTTTGTTTTAGGATTCTTGACTCAGAAAATCTATTTCTATCTGGCTGATGCTGTGTGTTGCAACTATAGACACAACTCCTTACATAAATGAAGCGCCTCCCTGGGCCTCCCACTACTTGCTAACCCTTTCTTACCCAAAACTCCTGTAGCTAGTATTAGGTTTCACAGTAACGATATACTGTATATCAGTGCAACAATTGAGAAAGGCATAAATATAACACAATACAATTATTAAATGATCTTCAGGGGGCACAGATCATTCTTCTACTCCTCTTCACATCCTCCTCTTTAATGGTTGCTGTGTTTGGCAACCAAAACCTGTTACATAATGTAATCTTCTCCTGAAAAAGAACATCACAATAAATACGATCAAGAGTCCATCAACAAATTCTTGGCAAGTGGACAATGAAAAAATCTTTAATGCATATGGCTTCATGGCTTCAATGAACACAGTCCCTTTTGAATTAAAAGGCAAGAATAGTTCCTTTCAATTAGATATACAGCCCATAAGGTGCAAAAATCCTTGGTATGGATCTGGATCTTCTTGGTAAAAACTCTGAAACGAGAGCTAAAACACAGTCCATTTTTTTTAAATACAGAAAGAAAACAGTCTCTTAACCTATTATCTATCATTGTCCTTTTTTTGGGACGCCTAATCTTTTGCTTAAAATTCATTAAATTAAATTAATTAATCATTAATTAGTTCATTTAATTTATACATTAAATTAATTAATTTTGCTTAAATTTCATTTAAATTTTTTAATTTTTTTTTCATTAAAAATCTGTCATTTAATAAAACAAAAATGAAAACTTCTAAGTTGGCAAGTAATGGGTTAAAGTGCAAAAACAGACCTGTGGATAAGGATTAGACCAAAGCTGAGGGCAGGGGCGGACTGGCCCACCAGGAGGTCGGGAGAACCCCCGGTGGGCCCCTGCTATTGATGGCCATGCCCCCTAGGCAACGCCCCCTACCCCCCTGGGCCCCTATGAATATGTGTGAGAGGCCCCCCCAGCCGGTAACATCACTAATCATATCGGCACATTGCCGATATGATTAGTGACAATCCCATTCCCTCTGCAGCAGCAAGCAGGGAGAGCGATCTCCCTGCTCTGCCTGATGTCACTGTCAGTGCCGCTCTGATCCTCTGTGCAGCGACACTGCAGGAGGAGGCAGCCTCAGAGCGATGACTGTTTACTTCCTGTGCAGGTGACTGCAGCATCACGCTGCGTAGGACGGACCCGGCGTCGCCCCAGGCCAGGCTGCAGGAGCAGCAGCACATGAGTATAGAAGGCGGGGGTCCAGGGGGGCGAGCAGAGGCCCAAGGGGGCGAGCAGGGGCCCCAGGGGGGGCGCGGGGGCCCAGGGGTGTGTGCAGGCGGGTCTTTACCTCACCAGTCACCTGCCTGGGGCCAGCCCCAGGCCAAGGGTCCCCAGACAGTGCTCCAGCCGCCTCCACCATCCCATCTGTCCTGCTGCTGCGAGCTTGTAGTGCAGCTGTCCCCTCACAGTATGGTGCCCTCAGGCAGCTCCCAGGCCACAGGGCATCACGGGCCTGAGTGTCCCCGGCCCCTGTGATCTCTATGTACGTCCCTGAGTGGGCCCCGTGATCTGTATGCACGTCCATGAGTGGGCACCGTGATCTCTATGCACACCCGAGTGGGCCCCATGATCTGTATGTACACCCCTGAGTGGGCCCCCTGATGATCTCTATGTACGCCCCTGAGTGGGCCCCATGATCTGTATGTACGCCTCGGAGTGGGCCCCGTGATCTCTATGCACTCCCCTGAGTGGGCCCCCATGATCTGTTTATATGAATCGGGGGCAGGGGCGGGCTGGGCCGGAAGGCAATTGCCCCCTGGGCTGGGGGCTTAGCAGCTATGTGTGGGGCCTCCCGCCGTTTGTTGCATTAAATGCCGCCACTGTGTTTAAACTAGTCCAAGTGCCAGCCCATTATGCACCATTTGATGTCTGTAGCCACAGTATAGTATATATTAATCTGAATACTGGCTGTGCTGTATTGTGTGCCCCCTCACCCTGTGCCCACAGAAAATCTATAGCCCCTATCTTGTAATATAAGGTTCCCCGTCTGTATTAATATTCCCTGCCTGCCCCGTCCTGTAATGATGCCCCCGTCCTGGCCCTGTATGGAATAATGTCCCTGTCATGTAATAACGCTCCTTTCCTGACAGTATATGTAATAATGTACCTGTCCTGGCCACTGAATGTTATAATGTCCCTGTACTAGCCCTGTTTGCAATCATGTCTTAGTCCTGGACCCTGAATGTAATAATGTCACCGTCCTATATTCCCGTCTGAGTGCATATTGCTAATTCTTGCCTAACCATCAGGGCCGGCGTCAGCACCCGGCAAACCCGGGCAAATGCCGGGGCCCTGGAGAGCCGGGGGGGCCCACTCGGCCTCGTCAGTTCTCCTGTCCCTTGGCCGGGGCCCACTCGCCTTTACAGTTCTGCGGTCCCCGGCCGAGTTCCGGGGACCGCAGTCCTCGGCAGCAATCTGCGGCGCCGTCACTTTAAGGCGCGCAGACATCCTCGTTTGAATTTCACCTGTGGGCGGAGCTACCGCCTTCTCAGTCCCACAGATGAAGGAGGCGAGCTTCTGTCCGGCGCTGTGTGGGCCCCCTCTCCACCGTGACCATCGGGTAAGTGCCCTCCCCGCCTCCCCATTATAGGCCCCGGTGAGCTGCTTCTACCCCCTGGATGTATGCCCTGGCCCCTGCCAATGCCCCCACCCGCCGATTCCGCGGGTGCGGGCCCCGCCGAGCCGCGGGTGCTGGCCCCGCCGAGCCGCGGGTGTGGGCCCTGCCGAGCCGCGGGTGCTGCCAGTGCCGCGGGTGCTGTACCCGCCGAGCCGCGGGTGCTGGCCCTGCCGAGCCGCGGGTGTGGGCCCTGCCGAGCCGCGGGTGCTGCCAGTGCCGCGGGTGCTGGCCCCGCCGAGCCGCGGGTGCTGCCGCTGGTGCTGTACCCGCCGAGCCGCGGGTGTGGGCCCTGCCGAGCCGCGGGTGCTGCCAGTGCCGCGGGTGCTGTACCCGCCGAGCCGCGGGTGTGGGCCCTGCCGAGCCGCGGGTGCTGCCGCTGGTGCTGTCCCCGCCAAGCCGCGGGTGTGGGCCCCACAGAGCAGCAGAGTTGTGTGCATTTGTCTGAATGTAGCAGAGTTGTATGTGTTTGTATGTAGCAGAGTTGTATGTGTTTGTCTGTATGTAGCAGAGTTGTATGTGTTTGTATGTAGCAGAGTTGTATGTGTTTGTCTGTATGTAGCAGAGTTGTATGTGTTTGTCTGTATGTAGCAGAGTTGTATGTGTTTGTCTGTATGTAGCAGAGTTGTATGTGTTTGTCTGTAGCAGAGTTGTATGTGTTTGTCTGTATGTAGCAGAGTTGTGTGTGTTTGTCTGTATGTAGCAGAGTTGTATGTGTTTGTCTGTAGCAGAGTTGTATGTGTTTGTCTGTATGTAGCAGAGTTGTGTGTGTTTGTCTGTATGTAGCAGAGTTGTGTGTGTTTGTCTGTATGTAGCAGAGTTGTATGTGTTTGTATGTAGCAGAGTTGTATGTGTTTGTCTGTATGTAGCAGAGTTGTGTGTGTTTGTCTGTATGTAGCAGAGTTGTATGTGTTTGTATGTAGCAGAGTTGTATGTGTTTGTCTGAATGTAGCAGTGTTGTATGTGTTTGTCTGTATGTAGCAGAGTTGTATGTGTTTGTCTGTATGTAGCAGAGTTGTATGTGTTTGTATGTAGCAGAGTTGTGTGTGTTTGTCTGTATGTAGCAGAGTTGTATGTGTTTGTATGTAGCAGAGTTGTATGTGTTTGTCTGTATGTAGCAGAGTTGTATGTGTTTGTCTGAATGTAGCAGAGTTGTATGTGTTTGTCTGTATGTAGCAGAGTTGTATGTGTTTGTCTGTATGTAGCAGAGTTGTATGTGTTTGTCTGTATGTAGCAGAGTTGTATGTGTTTGTATGTAGCAGAGTTGTGTGTGTTTGTCTGTATGTAGCAGAGTTGTATGTGTTTGTATGTAGCAGAGTTGTATGTGTTTGTCTGTATGTAGCAGAGTTGTATGTGTTTGTATGTAGCAGAGTTGTATGTGTTTGTCTGTATGTAGCAGAGTTGTATGTGTTTGTCTGTATGTAGCAGAGTTGTATGTGTTTGTCTGTATGTAGCAGAGTTGTATGTGTTTGTCTGTATGTAGCAGAGTTGTGTGTTTGTCTGTATGTAGCAGAGTTGTATGTGTTTGTCTGTATGTAGCAGAGTTGTATGTGTTTGTCTGTATGTAGCAGAGTTGTATGTGTTTGTCTGTATGTAGCAGAGTTGTATGTGTTTGTCTGTATGTAGCAGAGTAGTATGTGTTTGTCTGTATGTAGCAGAGTTGTATGTGTTTGTCTGTATGTAGCAGAGTTGTGTGTTTGTCTGTATGTAGCAGAGTTGTATGTGTTTGTCTGTATGTAGCAGAGTTGTATGTGTTTGTCTGTATGTAGCAGAGTTGTATGTGTTTGTCTGTATGTAGCAGAGTTGTATGTGTTTGTATGTAGCAGAGTTGTATGTGTTTGTCTGTATGTAGCAGAGTTTGTGTGTGCGTTTGTCTGTATGTAGCAGAGCTGTATGTGTTTGTCTGTATGCAGCAGACTTGTGTGTGTGTGTGTGTGTGTCTGTAAGTGTATATGACTGTATATATTTGTCTGTTTATATGTATTTTTGTGAGTTTGTCTTTAAATATGTATATGTTCGTATCGGTGTCTGTGTGTGGATGGGGCCCACTGGGACTCTTCCGCCCGGGGCCCACAAAAACCTGGAGCCGGCCCTGCTAACCATCCTTGTATACAGTAGCATAGATAAAGCGATCTTTAGAAAAAGTATTTCTAAAGATCTTTATATTATGCTAATGCGTGAGGTGACTAGTTACAAGGGCGTTGCTTCCCTTGCAAGTCGCCCCCATTAGAATGTTAGTATGCCCCTGTGGGTGACCTAACATGCTAATTAATGTGCAGCGTCAGAGGATGATCTCACTCACCTCACCCACCTAATGAGCGCAGGGACTAGTCCCAAGGGCGTTGCTTCCCTTGCTAGTCGGCTCCAATAGCATGTTAGTGTGTCGCCCTGGGCAAGCCAGGGGACACAGGTAACAACACACACGCACCCCACATTCCCTGCAGGTACACCAGCTAACCTACAAATCCTTGTTGCCTTCCTCCAGAGGCTGATGATTCACACCAGGGGGTGGAGCCAGGCGGTTGGTGTCCGCCCACCAAGGAGTTCACAGCTCTGGAGGCAGGAAGTACCAGGCAGAAAAGCTCAGGGAGGAGCAGGACTGAGGAGGAAGAAGTAGGAGGTGAACAGAGTGTAGCTCAGGAGGGAGCTAGAGTGAAGTGAAACAGCAGTGAAAGTGACAGAAAGCCTGAAGTTGGTCTGTGGCTGTGTGCCCAGACGGAGTCAGCAAGGTCAGCAGACAGTGGTGAAGGTCTGCAGTGGGACTGTCTGGAGGTTGCTGGAAGGACCACGGAGGCTGTGTGTACCCGGGGGTCTGGAGCAGTATACAAAGGGCAGTCAGCGCCAAGGCAGGGGCTTTTCGGATCCCGGCAAGGCTTGGAGTCGCTGTAAATTGCTAAATCCGTTAGTGAAGGGGACGCAGATCCCCCAACAAGCAAGTCCTGATTGACGGCAAAGGCCCAACCACAACGGGGAAACACCGCCACCGCCAAGGCACCAGTTTCCCAGGGCCGGCGCCTGCGGGCAAAGTGTGGAGCTCCTCCGGCACAGATTGTAGTCGGGGAGCGGGTAACCGGTGGGAATCCACCGCTACCAAACAGACATTTCAAAGGTGCAGGGAAGAGACCGTCACCGCTAACTGCAGGGAACCGCAGCACCGTGAACCGTGCGAGGGACCCGTCCAACCAGCCGTTTGTTTACCGAGAACTGTGTCGTGTTTACTGGCTGAGTGAGTACCTCAGTGCCGCAAGGCACAGCGCTGCCCCTGCGCCCCTGCTCCCCACTGGGCCCCGGGATCACCAACCCCTACCCACGGAGGGGCAACACAACAACTGGCTGCTCCGCCTCACCATCCCCGGGATCCCCATATAGAGCAGCGGTGGTGTACACTCAATCACCACAACCGTGGGTGGCGTCATGGACAATAAACAATCTCCCCAACCAAAATTCCTTTTTCACTCACGGGCGAGGAGTGCCGCTCGAGAAGCCCCCGGGATCCGGCCCACCGCTCGAGCCACCACTGAGCAGCAGCCGCCGGACCCGAGCAGAAGGGGTGAGCGTAGTGTGCCGACACCCTCCTCCCCGCCCGCGACAACTTGGCGTCACGAACAGGATCTTACCACTCTGCCGTCTGGTAGAGGTGCGCCTTGTTACCGCCGGAGGTAACCGGCTGAAAAATTTCAGAAGCCGCCATCTTTGGCGCGAAAAGTTCCCGCTCGAGCATCTTCTCGAGCAGTAGAGGCGCAAAGGCCAAAACCCCGCCCCGAGAGAGGAGGGGCCGGAAAGAGCTAAGGGGGACGAAAACAAGATGTCTGCGCCCGACGGAGCCGCTGGAGGAGCGGTGGTCGCAGCCGCAGCGGCACCCGCGGATGGGAATGGGCCTGCCCAAGTCCCGGCTGTACCAGCGGGAGGTGCCGCGGCCCCCGCACTCGCTCAGGTCATGCCGTTCTCCTTGCCCTATGCGCCCGGAGCTGCCTGGCTACCGCAGTATGACGGGAAACCGGATGCCCTACAGGCCTTCCGGAAAAAGCTTAACCCGTTGCTAGAGCTGTACCCCCTGACTGATAAGCAACGTGCAGCGATAGTGCTAGGCCAGCTAACCGGTGCGGCGGAGCAGGAAGCGGAGACCTGGGCCGAGGGGGACCGGCTCTCTGTAGCCACCATCTTTGAGAAGCTACAGACTGCCTTCGAGACCCGGACTGAAGCTGAGCTGAGGATGCAGTTTTACCAGTGCCGGCAACGAGCTGGGGATAGCATTCGGGACTATGCTCTACGTCTGCAGACCGCCCTCCGCACGCTGAAGCGGGTGAACTCTATTAATGAGGCGGATAGCAACAAGATGTTAGTGGAGCAATTTGCGCAGGGGATGAGGTCCCCTGAAGATCGTAAACAACTCCGGCTGTGGGCCCTGGAACACCCTGATGTGGACTTTGCTGTGTTAAAGGAGCGGGCTATCAAAGCACTACAGCCCCCAGCTGCCGAAGTTCTGGAGCCCGTCCCGTGGCCCGTCGAGACAGCTCCCGTTGTGGCGGCCTCAGCCAAACCAACCTCCCTAATACCTGCAGCCCCGAGCAGCACAGTAGAAGTGCTGGCAGCCCAGGTCCGTCGCATGGAAGGAGACCTTGCCAAAATCCTTGCTGCACTGCAACCTCTGACCAGATCTCAGCCTCCAGCACAGATACAGCTTGCTGACAGTCCCGAGGATGTTCCCTGGATGCAGCGGAGAAGTGCTAACAACCCGCGGAGCAGACCTCCAATCTGCTACAAGTGCCGTAAGCCGGGCCATTACTTCCGACAGTGCCCGTTAAACGAGCAACCCCTGGGGCCCCGGGCCAATCCTCAGGAGTAGAACATCGTGGCCCCCCAGACTGGCGAGACCAATATATCGGGGCCCGCCCCATCATCCCCGTGGCTGTGGACGGTATACCAGTGATGGCTCTCTTGGACACTGGATCACAGGTAACTACCATACCGTACACGTTGTACCAGCGGTATTGGGCCATAGACGAGCTGGCGCCCCCAGACAATAGTATAACGTTGATTGCCGCTAATGGACTCCCATTGACCCAGGTGGGGTATAAACAAGTGGCTATGACAGTGGGGCAAGCTGAACTGCAACACCAGGGCATGATTGTGATCATGAATGAACCCAATGATCATAACCCGAAAATAGTGCTGGGAACCAATGTGATGGAGCACTGCATGGCTGATGTGTTGACCCTATTGCAACAGCTAGCCGCCACAGCGGCAGGGAGCCGGCAGAGGGCTGTGCAGCGTGAGATCCGAGCCCTGATGTACCGCCAGCATGTAAGCTCAACAGGAGGGGAGATTGGTGGAGTGAGAGTGATGGATGTTGCTCCATTGACTGTGCCCCCTAGGAGTGAGATGATGATCTGGTGTAGGGCAGCAGTAGGGCCTCAGGGGCGTGGCTACCCTGCAATGATGGAGCCCATGCCTTCCGAGCACTGGCCCACTGTAATGGCCGCCCGAGGGGTGGTGGATGTGAAGAAAGGGAGAGTGCCTGTGAGGGTGTTGAACTGTGGGGAGGAAGAAGTCAGGCTTCCCCGGTATGCCACCATTGCCAAGCTGCTCACCCTGGATCCTCACACTATCCATGAAGCCAGTCCATCCACACTCCCACCTACCACCAACACTTCCCCACCCCAGGGGGAGACAAAGGAGTGGCACCAACAGTTACATGTAGGCACTGATGATACCCCTACACATCACAGGGCAGGGGTACACTGGGTGGTGCAGGAGTACGAACAGGTTTTCAGTAAGCACCCCCTAGACTTTGGGCAGATCAAGGGGGTCCAACACCACATCCCCACCGGTGACCATCCCCCTATCAAAGAGAGGTATAGACCTATTCCCCCTGCACATTACCAGTGTGCCAAAGATATGTTGAGGAATATGAAGGAGGCAGGGGTTATTCGGGACAGCTGTAGTCCCTGGGCCGCTCCGTTGGTGCTGGTTAAGAAGAAGGATGGTACCATGCGGATGTGTGTGGACTACCGGAAGATCAACCAGATAACCCATAAAGATGCCTATCCATTACCTCGTATGGAAGAGTCTCTGGCTGCACTGAGAACTGCAAACTACTTCTCAACCCTTGATCTCACTAGCGGATACTGGCAAGTGGCCGTGGCCCCAGAGGACCGGGAGAAGACCGCCTTCACCACCCCGATGGGGCTCTGCGAATTCAATAGCATGCCGTTTGGGCTGTGCAATGCCCCCGGAACCTTCCAACGGCTGATGGAGTGCTGTCTGGGACATTTAAACTTCGAGACCGTCCTGTTGTACTTGGATGATGTGATTGTTTATTCCCAGACATATGAGGCCCATCTGGAGCACCTAGCCGAGGTGTTCGCGTCCCTTGCCAAGTACGGGATGAAATTGAAGCCCTCTTAATGCCACCTGCTGAAACCCCGGGTGCAGTATCTAGGGCATGTGGTGAGTGCGGACGGTGTCGCCCCCGACCCTGAGAAGATTACTGCCATCCAGAGCTGGCCGAGACCAACTACAGTGAGGGAAGTAAGGCAGTTTCTGGGTCTGGTGGGGTACTACCGCCGCTTCATAAAGGGGTACACGAAGATGGCTGCCCCCATGCAGGACCTCCTCGTGGGACAGACCAAAGGTGGTAGACCCATTGGAACCCCACTGTCGTGGGAGGACAAGCATGAGGAGTCCTTTTGCCAGCTGAAGGCGACCTTGACCGGAGAAGAGGTCCTGGCGTACCCTGATTATGGGCGCCCGTTCATCCTCCACACGGACGCCAGCAACGTGGGGCTAGGAGCGGTCCTATCCCAGGTCCAGGATGGAAAGGAGAAGGTGATTGCCTATGCTAGCCGAAAACTCCGGCCGACCGAACGGAACCCTGAGAACTACAGCTCCTTCAAGCTCGAGCTGTTGGCGTTGGTATGGGCTATCACGGAGCGGTTCCGCCACTACTTGGCGGCAGCAACATTCACCGCGTTTACGGATAACAATCCGCTGACTCACCTGAACACGGCCAAGTTGGGCGCACTGGAGCAGCGGTGGGTAGCCCGGCTAGCCAACTATGATTTCACCATAAAGTACCGAGCCGGTCGTGTCAACATAAATGCGGATGCACTCTCCCGAATGCCCCATTTGTCAGAAGAGGGGTGCGAGGATGACGACCTCGAGGAGATCGAGTTGCCTGCGTTTCACCAGCCGCCTACTGAAAGGGTACAAGTACATCAGCAACGGGTGGACCTGGACCCACAACCCAGTCAAGAGTGGCAGGAAGCTCAGAACCAAGCGCCAGCTGTTCGCCTTGTCAAGACTCTGGTGGAACAAGGTGCTATGGGAATAGACCCTGCCGCTCCAGCCAAAGCCCAACGCTTGTGGAAAGAACGGAAACGGCTTTACCTGCACCAAGGGAGGCTGTACCGTGAGCTGATCAACCCGAAAACCCATGAGAAAATATGCCAGTTGGTTGTTCCTCAAGCTGACGTCGCTACTGTCCTGCGGGCATACCATGATGGTGCTGGCCACTTCGGGTGGAAGAAGCTGGAGATGCTGTTGAGGGAGCGGTTCTATTGGAGTGGGATGCGTGAATCGGTGGAAGCCTGGTGCCGAGAGTGCGGTCCTTGTATGCTGAGGAGAAAGGACGAAACTAGCCAGAGGGCACTCTTACATCCCATAGTCACCCATCAGCCGCTGGAGTTGGTCGCCCTAGACCATGTCAAGCTCACCCCTAGCCGAAGTGGGTACACCTACGCATTGACCATGGTAGACCACTACTCAAGATTTATGGTGGTAGTCCCCGTTAAGGACCTGACTGGTCGAACTGCTGCTCGAGCGTTCCAGGCTTATTTTTGCCGGCCCCATGGGTACCCCGAGAAGGTGCTGACTGACCAAGGCCCGGCTTTTGAAGCAGAGGTGTTCCACGAATTCTGCCAGTTGTACGGCTGCAAGAAGATCCGGACCACTCCGTACCACGCCCAAACCAACGGCATGTGCGAGAAAATGAACCACTTGGTCCTGGGGCTCCTCAAAACGCTACCGCTGGAGGAACGGAACATGTGGCCGGAAAAGTTACCCGACTTGGTCGATATGTATAATAACATCCCGTCTAGCTCGACGAAGTGCACCCCAGCGTATCTGATGAGGGCTCGTCCTGGCCGCCTGCCGGTGGATCTGGAGATGGGGTTGGAGGCCCCAGAAGCACTCCCTTCGACGGTGGAGTGGGAAAGTCGGAGGAGAGCACAATACCGGCAAATCCAGGAGTATGTGGAGAAAAACCTCAGTCGAAGTCGAGAACAGCAAGAGCACCAGTTCAATCAGAAGGCATCCGCAGGTCCTTTCCAGCCAGGAGATGTAGTACTGAAACGGAAGAGGAAGGCCCACAAGCTGGATGATCAGTGGGAGCAAGTCCCTTACGTCATACAACCCACAGAATGGGGAGATGGAAAGGCTTACCAGATCAGTCGTGACCAAGGGGGCACCCTGGCCACAGTTTCCCGGGACCATCTAAAGAGATGTCCCCCAGCGTTGAAGGCAGAGGCTGAAGTACCGGCTCCTCCACCAGCGGAGAAGGCAGCAGAGGTAATCCACACTGTAATGGGTGACTTCCCAGCAAACTGGCCTACGCAGAACGGCGCGGTGATCCTTCCAGTGATACTGTTCCCACAACCCGTGGATGAAGAAGTAGTGGAAGTGGTTAACCGTGAGCCAGAACCAGTGCCAGTGCCCAGGGATGAACCTGTACCCAACTCCCCTACACCTCCGCCTGCTCCCCACCATAGCAGGGAGGAGGAACCGATTGTTCCCTCTACCCCACTGTCTAGCACCACTGACACCGGGCCCCGAAGGTCCACCCGTTCCAACCTAGGTAGACCCCCACTTAGGTACAGGGAGACCGTTCTGTGAGTAAAAGGGGTCAGGGAATGTAAAAAGTGGTTGGTTGTTGTTGTTTGAAAAGTTGAAAGTCTGAAAGAATGATAAGAAAATGATGATACCGTGAAAGTAACCTGATTTGCTTAGGGATTTACAACCGGCTGGAGCCGGCACCGTTGTCCCCGTGGGGACCGTTAAAAAGTTTTTGCATGGAGGACTATCCATGGACAAGCCCGTGAACTTGCAGGGCAACCACAAACGTTAGTGGCTTGTAAATATGTTGTTTACCGTTACCGTTTTCCGCAGTGCCGCCTCCGGAGAGGCAGGTTGGAGGGAGGGCCCTGAGCAGAGCAGGCTGGGGCCCAGCCACCAAAGGAACCGGTGGCCACCCTCTGGAGGGAAGGACAGATCCCGCTCGGGTACCGTGTGCTGGACTGTGGGTCAAGGGGTGCTGCCTGGGTTTTAGGGGCAGCATCAGAGCCAGGTTGCTTGGGTGGGAGAGAGCGGAAACTGTAACCGTAATCCGTTTGCAACGTTAAAAAGAAATGTGCCTCCCATCTTGGGAAGAGTTGTTATTAAAAATGTACATAATTTACCGTTTATCATGTTATACCTTTTTGCATTTACAGAAAACAAAAGGAAAATAAAACCGGTGTTGGACGGGCAGCCCGAGGACAGTCTGCGTTTTGCTAAGGGGGAATGTGTCGCCCTGGGCAAGCCAGGGGACACAGGTAACAACACACACGCACCCCACATTCCCTGCAGGTACACCAGCTAACCTACAAATCCTTGTTGCCTTCCTCCAGAGGCTGATGATTCACACCAGGGGGTGGAGCCAGGCGGTTGGTGTCCGCCCACCAAGGAGTTCACAGCTCTGGAGGCAGGAAGTACCAGGCAGAAAAGCTCAGGGAGGAGCAGGACTGAGGAGGAAGGAGTAGGAGGTGAACAGAGTGTAGCTCAGGAGGGAGCTAGAGTGAAGTGAAACAGCAGTGAAAGTGACAGAAAGCCTGAAGTTGGTCTGTGGCTGTGTGCCCAGACGGAGTCAGCAAGGTCAGCAGACAGTGGTGAAGGTCTGCAGTGGGACTGTCTGGAGGTTGCTGGAAGGACCACGGAGGCTGTGTGTACCCAGGGGTCTGGAGCAGTATACAAAGGGCAGTCAGCACCAAGGCAGGGGCTTTTCGGATCCCGGCAAGGCTTGGAGTCGCTGTAAATTGCTAAATCCGTTAGTGAAGGGGACGCAGATCCCCCAACAAGCAAGTCCTGATTGACGGCAAAGGTCCAACCACAACGGGGAAACACTGCCACCGCCAAGGCACCAGTTTCCCAGGGCCGGCGCCAGCGGGCAAAGTGTGGAGCTCCTCCGGCACAGATTGTAGTCGGGGAGCGGGTAACCGGTGGGAATCCACCGCTACCAAACAGACATTTCAAAGGTGCAGGGAAGAGACCATCACCGCTAACTGCAGGGAACCGCAGCGCCGTGAACCGTCCGAGGGACCCGTCCAACCAGCCGTTTGTTTACCGAGAACTGTGTCGTGTTTACTGGCTGAGTGAGTACCTTAGTGCCGCAAGGCACAGCGCTGCCCCTGCGCCCCTGCTCCCCACTGGGCCCCAGGATCACCAACCCCTACCCACGGAGGGGCAACACAACAACTGGCTGCTCCGCCTCACCATCCCCGGGATCCCCATATAGAGCAGCGGTGGTGTACACTCAATCACCATAACCGTGGGTGGCGTCACAGACAATAAACAATCTCCCCAACCAAAATTCCCTTTTCACTCACGGGCGAGGAGTGCCGCTCGAGAAGCCCCCGGGATCCGGCCCACTGCTCGAGCCACCACTGAGCAGCAGCCGCCGGACCCGAGCAGAAGGGGTGAGCGTAGTGTGCCGACACCCTCCTCCCCGCCCGCGACATTAGTACTATCATGCTATTGAATGTGCAGCTTCAGAGGATGATCTCACTCACCTCTCCGCTGCCATCACCACCCGACGCTGGATTTCTGTTCAGTGCACATGACCCCGGAGTTTGGGTTATGTGCACTATGAAGCCGGGTGTACGTGTCCTGGCTTCACACTGAAGTAGTACACATGTCTGAAACTCCGGGGTCATGCGCACTGAGCCGAAATCCAGCGTCAGGTGGAGATGGCAGCGGAGAGGTGAGTGAGATCATCCTCTGAAGCTGCACATTCATTAGCATGATAGTACTAACATGCTATTGGAGCCGACTAGCAAGGGACGCAACGCCCTTGGGACTAGTCCCTGTGCTCATTAGCATACGATATAAGATCTTTAGAAATACTTTTTCTAAAAATCTCTTTTTTTAATGCTGCTATATACAGGGACTGACAGGCAGGGATTAGCAATATGTACCCAGAACTGCTCGTGGTTCTGGGTGCATATTGGACATGACAGGTTCCCTTTAATGCCCTCGTCCTGTATTAATTCCTCCGTCCTTTAATGATGCCACCGTCCTGGCCCTGTATGTAATTATGTCCCTGTCCTGGTCTCTGACTGTAATAATGTCCCCATCCTAGCTGTACTAGCCATGTTTGTAATAATGTCTTAGTCTTAGACCCTGTATGTAATAATGGCCCTGTATGTAATAATGTCACACTCATGGCCCTAGTGTTCCCTGTCCTGGGAACTATATGTAATTATGTTCCCCGTCCTAGCCCTTCATGTAATAATGTCCTCATTATGTAATAATGTCCTTGTCCTAGGCCCTGTATGTTATAATGTCCCTGTTCTGGGCCCTTCATATAATAATGTCACCGTCCAGGAGATTTCCTCAAATACATTTCAACACTATAAATAAACGATTCCTCTCATCTTTCCTCGATCCCGCAATGAGCAGCTTCTTCTGTCTCCTCTGAGTGGAGTGGTGAGCGGCACATAACAGTAGCATCATGCACAGTATGCAATAGCATGCCAACATCAGCTGCAACAACATTTTTGATATGAGCGGTTGCTGAGTATTTGGTTGCAAAAATTTCTGCACCAAGTCTGCATCTCTTGGCAGGAAAAACTTTGTTTTTTTCAGTGCTTTTTTGCCTTGTTTTCAGTATATTTCTATGTGTTTTTTACATGCGTGTTTCCATTGTGTTTTTCATACATTTGGGGTGGAAAAACACTGGCAAAAACGCTGAAAGAATTGACATGCTTCAGTTTTTCTGCTGCAAATAAAAAAAAGCAACATGTGCACAAACTTCAGGATTCTCATTGACTTTGCCGGCAAAGGATTTGCCTGCAGTTTTGTGACAAAACTGTACTCAAAAACACATGGTAAAAAAAACTTTTTAAAAACACACTGTGTGCACACAGCCTTTTGCAGGTAACATACATGACATTGGACCAAGCTACAAATTAAAGGAAAAGCCAAGTATGCCTGCAGGTAAGATGAGGTTAGCATGAGAGAGCCTGGGGCCACAGAATAGTGACCTGGTACCCTAAACAGGATCCTGCAAATTAATTCACTTTTACCAGTCATATATCCCCGTATATACTGATATACTATGTGCTCAGACATCTGATGTTATGTACAGATAACATGCGGCTGATATATCTGATGTCTGTACTCATCATACACCATCACATATCCTATATATGACATCTGGTATCTGTAGTCACAGCAGATCATACACCGTCACATATTGTCCTTGTCACGGGTTCTTCTCCCATATCACACAATCAACAGAGCGAGAGATGGCGGTACAATCCAAAGAGCATTTATTCCAAGCAAATCAAAACGGTCCATAAGATAATCCACAAAACAGAGGGTAAAATTAATCCAGTAACACAAATATAGTCCAATTAATCCAGTAACTCAAATATAGTCCGTTAAGCGATAAATGTCCAGGTCTCTCTCTGAGAAGTCTCAGCTTCTTCCAGAGGATCAAACTTCCTGCTTCATTCTTGAAGTTCTCCAACAGACTGCCAATCTCCAAGTAAGGCCTCCGATACACATCCCTGAAAAACACGCACTTGTGTTACGTTCCATTTTTCGGGTCTGTTTTCATTTTTAAGTCCGTTTTTATGGTACGTGTGGCATCCGTGTGAATTGCGTATGCTAGCCGTGTGTGTTGAATGTCCGTGTGTGCGCGAGATACGTAAGTGACATGTCCGTGTGTTGCCCATGTGAAATGTTCCGTGTGTGATGCACAATGTCATTGATACATACCCGCTGACAGCAGACAGCGACGCGCGATGAGAATGAACTTGGGTGAACATCACCCGACTTCATTGTCATCCCGCGGCTCTGTCTGTGTCGCGTACTGATTAGCGGTCACCCGTGAAGGACTCACCGGTGACCACTAATCCCCTGAGTCACTGAAGTGCGCAGCACGATTAGCGCTGCCGTCACTCAGGCTACCCGCGGCTAGCTGGATCTTCCACCCGTGACCGCAACTCACCTGTGACTTCATCGCTGTCACTCGGGCGACTTGCTGTCACAGTTGGAGGATCCAGCGTTGGCCGCGAGTAACCTGAGTGACATCATCGCTGATCGACGCTTCTCAACTCAGTTGCTGTGTGGAGCTGGCAGGAGCGGCGGTGTTCTGCTGCAGCTCCTGTCACCTTCATGTAGCAGAGCTGAGAGCATCGCGGGACCTCCATGGATTACTCCGGACATGGATGGCTATTTCAGGCTTAATAAAGTGGTGAACGAGGGTATTTGTTAGTGTTTATTATTCCAAATAAAGGATTTCTTCGGGTGTATGTGTTTATTTTCTGTAACTTACAGATTAATCATGGAAGGTATCTCGGGAAGACGCCTGACATGATTAATCTTGGCCTTAGTGGCAGTTATGGGCTGCTGCCATTAATTCCTTATTACCACGATTGCCAACGCACTAGTGCAAATCGGGAAGAGCCGGGTAGAGTCCCAGAACTGTCGCATCTAATGGATGCGGCTATTCTGGGTGGCTGCTGGCTGTTATTGTTAGGCTGGGGGGCTCTCCATAATGTGGGGCTCCCCATCCTAAGAATACCAGCCTTCAGCCGTTTGACTTTACCCTGGCTAGTATCAAAATGAGGGGGGACCGCACGTGGTTTTTTTAAAATTAATTATTTATTTATTTTACTGCTCGATATTGACACGCTGAACGGCGGCTGTGATTGATTGCAGTGAGACAGCTGTCACTCAGCGTGGGGGTGTGTCTCACTGCAACCAATCATAGGCGCCGGTGGGCGGGGAAAGCAGGGAATACCAGATTGATTAATGAGCGGCCGTCTTTTTCAAAATAGTAAAAGCCGCCGGAGTTTTTTTAACAGCTGTGCAGCGCCGCACCGGTGATCGGGGAATGGTGAGTATGAGAGAGGGGTGAGACTGACCGACAGACTGAGAGAGGGACAGACAAGACAGAGAGACCGACCGACGGACTGAGGGAGATTGACCGATTTACACGGAAAAAGAAAGAATGACTGACATCGCTAGAAAAAAGCACAAAACATACACGGAGCATACGGCGATGCATCCGTGTCACGTACGTGTGCTCATGGACCCATAGACTTCCATTGGGTCCGTGTGTGCATGTTCCGTGCAGAAAACGGACATGCTTCAGTGCAAAACGGATACACATACGTATCATGGATACGGACACACGGACCGTATGGAATAACGCACGTGTGACCTCAAACATAGCATAACATTGGTGCACGTTTGTCCGTGTCTCCGGTATATACGGAAACGGACCAAACGCGCACGTGTTTCACGGATGTGTGTTTGAGGCCTAAAACAGAGAGTTTAGTTGAATCCCTGGACCCCTCCCCCAGACCTAGGGACAGAAACACTGTAGGGGGTGATTATCTACAGACAATAGAAAGTCCACATAAGCAGTAAAAATAATGGATAGTGAACCACGCCTAAACATGAACCCACACAAAATGGTACGTAACATGACCCACAATATCCCACAATCACAGTCCTGTATTCTGGATGTGATATACTATGTACAGACATTTTATGACATATACAGGGTAATATGTGACTGGTATATCCTATACTATGACCTTTTTCCATTGGTGTGTAGTTTATATACTTTGGTGACATGGTTGCGTGAGTATGTTTGAAAAATAACAAAACAGAAAGATATTCTGAGGTCCAGTAACTGTGTAGCACTTGTGTGATGACCTTTACACCAGGTCTTTTTCCTGCATTGTCGTCACTGGTGGCTTTTCCATCGTTTTCTGCTGGGGATCCACCAGCATCTTTACTCATTTTACTCTTATAAGGGCAGAGTCACACTTGCATATGGCATGTGATGCGAGAGCATTTGATACGATCTGCTAATGACCCTCAGCTCAGGATCTGCTGTGAGTGTAAAGGGTGCTTTACATGAGACGATCTATCGCGCAATAGATGGTCGGGGTCACGGTTTTTGTGACGCACATCCGGCATTGCTTGTGACGTCGGGCTGTGTGACACCTCCAAGCGACGCCGTATCGCTCACAAATCGTGAGTCGTATACTCGTCGCTCGGTTTCATAATCTCGTTTAATTAAAATGGCACCAGTTGCTCATCGTTCCCGGGGTAGCACACGCCGCTGCATGTGACACCCTGGGAACGATGAACAGCAGCTTACCTCGCTCCTGCCGGCAATGCGGAAGGAAGGAGGTGGGCGGGATGTTTACATCCCGCTCATCTCCGCCCCTCCACTTCTATTGGCCGACCGCTGTGACGTCGCTGTGACGCCGAACGTCCCTCCCCCTTCAGGAAGAGGATGTTCGCTGCCCACAGCTTGTCGCGCAGCAGGTAAGTGCGTGTGACGGGGGTTAACGACTTTGTGCGCCACGGGCAACTAATTGCCTGTGACGGACAAACGACGGGGGCGGGTAAGATCGATCGTGAAATTGCACGATAGATTGTACCGTGTAAAGCAGGCTTAAGCCGAGTAATTGATTGCTCTCAGTGAGAGAAACAAAATTAAAATTTTGTAGTTGTTATACCTTTTAATGGCTAACTAAAATAAAAATAATAATAATTATTATTTTTATTTTTAGTTAGCCATTAAAAGGTATCACAACTACAAAATTTTAATTTTGTTTCTCTCACTGAGAGCAATCAGTCATTTTTCAACTGGCTAACACGGTACCAAAACCTTTTTCTTTTAACTGTAAGCCGAGTGTCATGTGACTGTGATCTGTTCCTGATATCGGATCACAGCTGCGGAGGAGAGGTCGGGCGCTGTGGAGGACAGTGAGGAGTTACTCTCCCCATCTCCTCCATTGTCAGCCTGTGCATACAGTTAGGTCCAGAAATATTTGGACAGTGACCCAATTTTCGCGAGTTGGGCTCTGCATGCCACCACATTGGATTTGAAATGAAACCTCTACAACAGAATTCAAGTGCAGATTGTAACGTTTAATTTGAAGGTTTGAACAAAAATATCTGATAGAAATTGTAGGAATTGTACACATTTCTTTACAAACACTCCACATTTTAGGAGGTCAAAAGTAATTGGACAAATAAACCAAACCCAAACAAAATATTTTTATTTTCAATATTTTGTTGCGAATCCTTTGGAGGCAATCACTGCCTTAAGTCTGGAACCCATGGACATCACCAAACGCTAGGTTTCCTCCTTCTTAATGCTTTGCCAGGTCTTTACAGCCGCAGCCTTCAGGTCTTGCTTGTTTGTGGGTCTTTCCGTCTTAAGTCTGGATTTGAGCAAGTGAAATGCATGCTCAATTGGGTTAAGATCTGGTGATTGACTTGGCCATTGCAGAATGTTCCACTTTTTTGCACTCATGAACTCCTGGGTAGCTTTGGCTGTATGCTTGGGGTCATTGTCCATCTGTACTATGAAGCGCCGTCCGATCAACTTTGCGGAAATTGGCTGAATCTGGGCTGAAAATATATCCCGGTACACTTCAGAATTCATCCGGCTACTCTTGTCTGCTGTTATGTCATCAATAAACACAAGTGACCCAGTGCCATTGAAAGCCATGCATGCCCATGCCATCATGTTGCCTCCACCATGTTTTACAGAGGATGTGGTGTGCCTTGGATCATGTGCCGTTCCCTTTCTTCTCCAAACTTTTTTCTTCCCATCATTCTGGTACAGGTTGATCTTTGTCTCATCTGTCCATAGAATACTTTTCCAGAACTGAGCTGGCTTCATGAGGTGTTTTTCAGCAAATTTAACTCTGGCCTGTCTATTTTTGGAATTGATGAATGGTTTGCATCTAGATGTGAACCCTTTGTATTTACTTTCATGGAGTCTTCTCTTTACTGTTGACTTAGAGAGAGATACACCTACTTCACTGAGAGTGTTCTGGACTTCAGTTGATGTTGTGAACGGGTTCTTCTTCACCAAAGAAAGTATGCGGCGATCATCCACCACTGTTGTCATCCGTGGACGCCCAGGCCTTTTTGAGTTCCCAAGCTCACCAGTCAATTCCTTTTTTCTCAGAATGTATCCGACTGTTGATTTTGCTACTCCAAGCATGTCTGCTATCTCTCTGATGGATTTTTTCTTTTTTTTCAGCCTCAGGATGTTCTGCTTCACCTCAATTGAGAGTTCCTTAGACCGCATGTTGTCTGGTCACAGCAACAGCTTCCAAATGCAAAACCACACACCTGTAATCAACCCCAGACCTTTTAACTACTTCATTGATTACAGGTTAACGAGGGAGACGCCTTCAGAGTTAATTGCAGCCCTTAGAGTCCCTTGTCCAATTACTTTTGGTCCCTTGAAAAAGAGCAGGCTATGCATTACAGAGCTATGATTCCTAAACCCTTTCTCCGATTTGGATGTGAAAACTCTCATATTGCAGCTGGGAGTGTGCACTTTCAGCCCATATTATATATATATAATTGTATTTCTGAACATGTTTTTGTAAACAGCTAAAATAACAAAACTTGTGTCACTGTCCAAATATTTCTGGCCCTAGCTGTATATTGCACTGTACTTGGATAATATCCGAGTGCAGTCCGATGTTTTTTCGCTTGTATGGGTGCGAGTGACATGGCTCTCGCAGACAATTGCAGCATGCTGCCATTTTTTCCTCAGTCAGTTTCGGGCTGAGGGAAAACTCGCAGGTCAGAGCTGCAGCATTGTCTTACATGGGGCCGAGTGCAATGCCAGATTTTCTCTCTGCACTTGGGCGAGTCATATGCAAGTGTGATTCTGTCCTAATGGAGAGTAGCTTCAGCAAAAATTGAATGTATCACTTCTAACTTCTTTTACTGCTCATTTTCAGTTGGATTCCAGGCAGAATCCACCTGAAAAAGATGTTAAGTACACATACCCTAAGGGTAAGTTCACATTTCCGCTATTTCCCGGGCGTCACAATTCGCCGCTTTGAGAAACAACTGGAACTGCCAAAAATGCTTTGGCGGCTTCCGTTGCTTCCCATAGACTTGTATGAGCGGCGGATTGTGACGGATGGCCTTGCGCTGTATCCGCTGTGCGGCAGATCGACTGACTGCCGATGGGGATGATCGCTGCATGCAACGTTTTTCGGTGCGTCACAACCAACGCACCATGTCTCTCTCTCTGTCTCTACCTCTCTCTCTCTCTGTTTCTGTCTCTCACTCTCTCTCTCTCGCCTCTTCCTAAAAGGTTAAAATAAACCTTTCAGAAAAAAATTTAAAAAACGGTACCCGTTCAACACTACATGTGTTTGTACACAATTAACCTTCCCAACATCACAAGCCGTCAAGAGACGGATTGTGACACTGGGAAAATAGCGGAAATGTGAACTTAGCCTAAGGCTTTGTTCACATGCAGCATTTTTTGCATTTTTTTTTAATACAAATTCCATGATGCTTTTAACAGTACAAGCAAAAGCTGTGAGATTTCAGAAATCTCATGCACATGTTTGGTTATTTTTTTATTTTCTCACTGAATTTGTGAATTGCAGCATTTTTTTTAAAATCTGCAGCACATCACTTCCTACAGCATTTTTGCACTCATAGAAAGCAACAAAAAAAAGTAAAAAAAACTGCAATAGCTTTTTTTCCCACAGTGTTTTTGAAGTGTTTTGGTGAATAAGACTATATTTATCACACATGTACTGTAGAAAAAGCACACACGTAATCCACACCCAAAAAATGCCACGAAAATACCGGAAAATGGACATTTTTACTGCCAAGAAAGCAGGTTTTGGCTGCAGAGAAAATGAACACGCTGAGTATAGCCTATGCTTGGTTTTGGTGCCAAATCTGTGTACTAGGCTCGGTTGATTTACTGCTTCTTTGGCCACGTTCACATGTTGCATATTTGTCGAGTTTGTACCTCAGAATTTGTAGCCAAAACCAGGAGTGAGTGATAAATACAGAAGTGGTGCCTGTGTTTCTATTGTACTTTTACTCCGATTGTTCTACTCCTGGTTTTGACTTATTTTATTGGTTATTTATTGGTTTATAAAGTTGATCCATTTTGAAAGAGTTTATGGACGTATGTTATTCCTATATACAGTATGGTAACTGCATGGTGCTGGTGGGCCCCAAGATTGATTTTTCCTGGTGGGCCCCAGGTACTCCAGTCCGCCGCTGGCTGAGGGTGTAGGACACTCCAGCCTTTTAAGCGCCCTTAACTCAGCAGAAAAAGGGTGCAACAGGAACAACAAAAAATTAAAATAAAAAGTTCAGCCATATGGCTATATAAGATCTATTTACAGCCTCAAAGGATCAAGCAGGAACAATCCGTCCATAACAAAAGGCTATTCAACCCATCAACTGTAAAACCTAGGACCGAACTGGTCCACTAGACTTCCTTCAGAAAAGGAATGACAGCAACACTTCCCCTTAAAATATTTAGCCTTTCAGCCCAACAGGATGTCTCTGTCAATGTTCCTCCAGGTCAACAGGAGCTCTATAACTAGACCATCTAACCCCAGCTTCTTCTCAGATCTTTTAAATCCTATTATTCACTCCTGTCGACTGGAGGCTTAGGAATTGACTTCTGTACCTCTAAAGGGCTCTTTCTAAAGGCTGGTCAGCATGCCTCTCAAATTATGGTTTTGGGGATGCTCTTGTCAAGTTGATCAAAGCTACCGCTCTTTGGGACACTCTCACACTAGCGGAACTTGAGAAGCTAAAGGTGTCTCATAGCATGTCCCTTCTGTGATCGGTCAGTCTCTTGTGGGGTCTGTCAGTGGCAGAAATGATTGATATCTTGAAACTGACTGTCTGCATAGGTCACCAAGTTGGCTTCCTTCTGTGGCTCTTCTAGTGTAATTTTGCTGCTGCTGTTCACTCCTGACACGTGTTTTGTCTCTTTCTTCTGCCCTTTATTCTTTCCATCCTGTAACATCGAGTTACGTGACCGCAACGACATCTCGTTAGCGATGTCATTGCGTGTAAAGCGGCCTTAAGAAATATGTGATGGGTGAGAAATAAGACCAAATTCTCAAATAAAATATAGTACAAAGATTCTTATATTTGCCTGTACTAAAAATTACTATTTATGCAAAGTTTGTTGAAAGAACAGTTCCATTTAAACTAGGCAAGCTTATAAATATGTACTGCATTTAAGTCATAGTAGGTATTAGAAACTATTTTGGATATCTAATTTAGAAAGAAAATAAATTATACTGTTAGATAGCGCTTTGTCAAGAATCATATACTGAAAACTAAGACTCCTTAAAATAGTCTGAAGATTATTAAACATGCAGCATAAAAAGGGAGGAAAAAAGCTGGATGACAGCCTCATTTTTTCCACATATGGACTTATGGTCTGGAGAATGACAGGTTCACTCCTCAACTCCAGCTGTTATATCTTTTTGTGGCTTGGCAATTCTCTCCTACGCTTGGTATTTTCTTTCGCTAGGGTTTCCTTTCACTCTGACTCCTTCAACTATCTGCTCAGACTGCTAAGAATGCTGATCACTAGAGATGAGCGAACCTGCTCGATAAAGGCTCTCCAATCTCAGATTCGGTACGAGTCTGGACAGGTTTATTCGGCCTCTGCAAACCCAAGTCCATCCTTCAAAATTTGTAATGCCCGTTTACGTTCATTTGTCGGCTCCGAACATTGACCGCGTTTCCATAAATGTTTTCTTACTAGCATTTCCTGGTTTGTCTAGGATTGCGGTGCTGTTTCATGTGGGAATGTGTAAAATGAGTGCAGGAGGCAGGCAATCTGCAGTGGGACAAGGCTTTTGGCTTGTGTCTGTGTTTTTTTTCTGATCTTTATTTGCTAATGGTCCTGCAGCCAATCACAGCACAGGAAACAAGGTGGAGGACAGAAGGGCTTATGTGATTGGCTTGCTAAGTCACTTGTCAATGTGGATATAAGTAGCAGCAATTTTGCCTCGGCATCACATTTCATGAATGTTGGTCAATATGGAAGTTGCTGCTGCTCCTCCTCATTGATAGTGAGATTAAGAGTAGAGTTGATCGAATCCGCCAAAATCGGGGACCAGCGGATCTCTGTCGGATTGAAAAAATAATCCGGATCCGCCCCAGATACTGGTGCCCATATAAGTCTATGGGAGCCAGAATCCGGAGATTAAAAACATCTGTGGAGGGGATAGGGGGGTAGAAACGCGCGTAGTATACTTACCCGAGGCTATGTCATGGCGACACCCTCCTTCCGGGTCATGCTTTTCCCTTCCGGAGCCAACAATTCAATATTCATTGTTTTGCACACCCACCGGTGCGTGTAATTGGTTGCAGCTAGATGTGTCCCCACCCTGAGTGTCAGCATGTCAGCTGACTGCAACCAATCACAGGCGGCAGGACAGCTGGTAGGCGGGGAAAACAGTGCAAGTGTCTGCGGGTCAGTATGGTGACCGTGCAAGTCTTTCAGAAACACATGCAAGTTCCTGTCAGAAGTGTGATGTCAGACTCGTACAAGTCTGACATGACATCAGGCGCCACAGCCTGCGCTCTCTGAACTCTGAATATGAGCGTGCATGTACCTAGAAATGCATGCACGCTCCTGTCAGAAGTGTGCGCAGCTATGCTGGTGATGCGCTGTCAGACTCGTAGAAGTCTGACATGACATCAGCCGACACAGCCTGCGCTCTCTGAACATGAGCGTGCATGTACCTAGAAACACACGCACGCTCCTGTCAGAAGTGTGCGCAGCTATGCTGGTGATACGCTGTCAGACTCGTACAAGTCTGACATAACATCAGCCGGCACAACCTGCGCTCTCTGAACATGAGCGTGCATGTACACAGGAACACATGCACGCTCCTGTCAGAAGTGTGTGCGGCTGTGACGGTGATGCACTGTCAGACTCGTACAAGTCTGACATAACATCAGCCGGCACAACCTGCGCTCTCTGAACATGAGCGTGCATGTACACAGAAAGACATGCACGCTCCTGTCAGAAGTGTGCGCGGTTGTGTCGGTGATGCGACTTTTTTATTATTATTTAAATAAATAATTTAAAAAAATGACGTGCGGTCCCCCCTAATTTTGACACCCAGCCAAGATAACACCAGCTAGGGGCTTGTAGTCTCAGCCCGCAGCTGCCCAGTATTGCTGCATCTATTAGATGTGACAATCCCAGTGCTTTAACGGCTCTTCTCGATTGCCCTAGTGCAGTGGCAATTGGGTAATAAGGGGTCAATAGCAGCGCACAGCTGCTACTAAACCCTAGGTCAGTGATGGAACAGGTGTCTATGAGATACCTGCATCACACTAACCTGTAAATGAAAGTAAATAAACACAGACACAGAGAAAATTCCTTTATTTGGAATAAAGTACAAAACACACATCGTCCTTCACCTCTTTATTAACCCCCAATACCCTGCAAGTCCGGCGTAATTCACACGAGGTCCCATGTCGCTTCAGCTCTGCTACATAGCCAGTGGCCATAGAGCACGAGCGCTGGCTGTGCAGACAATGACTGAGCCACGCTGACTGCATGACAGGCAGATACTGTCACAGGCTTGGAGCGCATGTGCCTGCAACCAATCACAGACGAGAGGAGGTCCGGTGGGTGGGGAAAACACAGAAAGCTGTGTGTATATGATGCACAGTACAGGAAGTGAATGCATGACCCGGAAGCAGTGTGCCGCCATAACACCAAGTCTCGGTAAGTATGAAACGCTGTTTTATTTCTGTTTTTCTTTTTTTTTCAATGATTTTTCCCAGTGATGGATCCGGATCGTGCACGCGGAATCCCAGATCTGGGTCTGGCACCTGGAAATCTTTGAAACCACGCGGATCCGAACTTTTACAGTTTGGATCCGCTCATCCCTAATTAGGAGTTTAATACTAGGCAGTTTAGCTACATAGGCCAGCAATCGTTTAGAATAGGGATGTGCAGTACAGAGAGGGGTGTGCCACAAATCGGCACATGAAATCATAGAAAGATTGCAGGTATTTGTAGTGCATTATTAACAGTTTAGGCCAACGATAGTTTAGAATAGGGACGTGCAGTGTAGGGAGAGTTGTTGTGCCACAAATCAGAAATAGGGATTTGCAGGTACTTGTAGTGCGTGATAAAACGTTGCCAGGCAGCGAGGCATCCAAATAGCTCTTGGTGCCTGGTGCAAATTACACAGGCTGAGGCCAGAAGCACATTAATAGGTATTGGAAGTGCAATCTGTACACAGTGCAAGCTGGCAATTGTAATTGCCTTTAGAAAAATGTAAAAAATATAGCTCTGGTTACAGCCACGAATTATTGGTGGTATCTAAAAAAGTTGTTAGTGCACTATGTACACACTGCATCTTGCCAATTTAAATTGCCTTTTGAAAATGAAAAACCAGTGCTCTGGGTATAACCACGTATCATAGGCAGTCCCAATAAAGATTTTATTACAGTATCTAAAAAGTGTTTATTGCCACTTTTTGGGTCTGCTATAAAGTACGTCACTGAAATCAATTTATAGGTGTTGTTAGTGGTGACTGCTGAAAAATTGCCATTGAACAAGGTAAAACGGTGTTCTTCTAACTTTTCCGTGTCTTTTTAAAATCAGCCAGTGAAATACTATTGTAGGAAGTGGTACTTTTTCCTGCCTTCACAATATTGGCAAATCAGGCAAGAAATCCAAAATTTATCTTTTGAGTCACTTGTCTTACAGGTGTGGGAGTAGAGTTGAGAAAAATCTGTTTGAAAGTATACATATACCATGAGTGGTAAATACTGACTAGGTAGTCGTGGAAGGGGTAACAGGCGGGGTGTTGGAGGTGTACATGAGGGAAGCTCTGTTAGTGAAAGGTCTAGTGAGCAAACACCGACTCAGCCTGTCGCAAGAGAATTGAGAACAACTTATGTTACTGGACAGTCTAGATTTGTTTGGCAGTCGTACATAGATTCAATTTCAACCTAGGTCTTTGTACAGGTCTTTATGCCTGATTCTGAGCCCTGTACCTAATGAGCAATTCCCCTGATGAATCCTAATGGAGGCGTTGTGAGGCTTTGTGGACTTGTTAGGGCTTTTTTGTACTGGAGGATCAGATTAGGACTGCCCTTGTTAGGGCGGGAGTCTGGGTGATACAGGGTTAAGTATAGACTCATAACAGTGTTAGAGGTCAACGCCTGGAGATAGACCAATGCCATGTTTCACCATTTAAGTGACCCTACCGTATGAGACCTACATCTAAGGGTTTGACTGTTCTATTTTTTGTCACCACTGTGATTATATTTATTTATTATCTCATTACTATGATAAATGGGTGCCAGTAAAGTCACTACTGTGACAGTGGAGAACAATATAACCCTTTCAGAGCCTGGCTGTGTTGGAATTGTGACGCCCCTGCCTATCAGGTCGTCACAGAGTATTGTGCAATCTGCCCTCCTGTACAATATCCACCTCCAACTTGGTTACGGATCCCTGATCTTTGGTGTTGCCAAGAACAAGCTAATCAAAATCCTAGGAAGACTCTGCACCACACCCACCAAACACACCACTGGCTGACCTGAAAGGAATAGGGTCGCCCACTCGGGGGGTTGGATAAGGGGAGGTCAGGAGTGTCAGGAGTAGTTCAGTTGTGAAGTGACTCTCGAGAGGAGAGGTCAGGAGCTGGGCTCCTTGGTACTACTAGGTGGCAGACGTTGGTCTGGGCCTGGTAGGAGATGGACCCCGGTCACAGGGGATCGTGACAAGGGGCACGGACTGTAGAGGAGGACAGCCGGTGGCCTTGTGCCATCACCAGGCAGGGGCCAGGGCACGACAGAGTACGTGGACCCTAGGTCAGGAAGGAGCTTCAGGCGTCCTGGCAATTTACCCGACAAGGACGGAGTCTTCAAGATCCGTTCTCCACCCCCTCCAAAATCGGGGTACTAGCGCAACGAAGGGGATAGGACTTTCCCACCGCGGTTCCGGATCCGAGCAGCAGCGGCAGGCTACTGACACGGGGGCGGCACAGAATTCTGTGCTTAAGGGAGTTTTTTTATAGTTTAGCTGAAATGAAAATTTGAAAGTATTGAGGTCTGTTGGTCCTAGGAGCACGGGATTGGAGTATTGATTTTCATATTGTCCAATGAGGATGAAAATGTCAAAAGGTTTATTCAGACTTAAATTTATGTTAATCAATAACTTTTTGACATACCTAACATCGAATTCTGTTTAGATATAAATTCCTGAATGTATTCGTGCTGATATGCGCATGTTGTAGCATTGATATTGGTATAACATTTTGAGTTGAACACAGAGTTTATACTGGTAACCTGTTGACATGGATTTATGGCACGTACTATATGTATTGTGGACGGTCACATTGTATAATAGGGATGTCCAAGTCAATATTCATTATTTTTGTCCAATTGACGTGTGATAAGTGTGGATATACTTGTATTATAGCACTGTAGTCACTTTTTGCACTTTATGAGTATGTTTTGATTTTTAGATAAAATAACAATAAAGGTCATGTTTTATCATATAATCATTTTTTTCTCTATGGCTGCCTAAACAATTGATTTTTTGAGGAATCTGTGCAAACATTACTGTGGTTGCCTGTTTATGTTTTTTAGTAAACTATATGGTAAAACTAATGGTTTCATTCAAAAGTACAATTCGTTCCAAATAAAACCAAGCCCTCATATGGCAATAATGACAAAAAAAATAAAAAAGTTAGGGCTCTTAAAATAAGGGGAGGAAAAAATGGAAAATTGCTGGGGTTGAAGGGCCAATAGATGTCTAAACATGATCTGTATATAGCACTGGATTCAACAAATACATCATACAGTGTAACTTAAAAATAAATACATCCTAAGGTTTTTATTTGTTCCCATGAGGCATTTCCGCTATTGACTTCCCACAGCAAAAATCCACAGTAGTTATTGTTGTTGATATCATGCGGTTAGGTCACTCACTTCCCTCCAAATTCAAGTATGATGAAAGGGCGTGGACATAGTCTCCAATCTAAACATCCAACTTAAGTGCTATCTCTCTGCTAAAATAAGAGAACAATTTTGTCCAAATGACTATAAAAAGGACCATGTACAGATAAATAAGTAAAAGTGGATTTTGATTACATTTTTTAATGTGCATTTACAAGAGTCTTTGTGTAACATCTATTGACCTGACCCAAAACAGGACAAAAATAAGCCCCAGCCATGTCAAGGAGCCAGCCACACAAAAGGGTCAGAAAGCGAATTCCCATTAGAATACCACAATTAAAGATGAAAGATGACAATCACCAACATAGATGTGATCCACAAGGTGTTTTCTGCTTTAACAAAACTGGTCCTCATGTCACATGGTAGCCATGCGCGACTTCAGTGTTTTCTGTGCCCTGGCACGCTACAGAAAATTGGGGTTGATGGGTGTAAGTATGTGGTGTTTTTACTAGGTTGAGGAACATAGACAAGTTGGTAAAAACAGTTTTCTTTACTTGTCCATAGACTCAAAATCAAAGGGAAGAAGGCATTGCACTTTAAGGACACTTTTGGAAGATACAGAGGCATGTTCATTACGATGACACTTTACTTGTGTATAGTATATAGGCTGAGTAAATAGGGTGAACATTCATCTTCCCAGTATGGGGCCACACAGGTCAATGTGTTATGCTGCAAACCCTGCACCCATACTACTGACAGTGATCCCTGAGAGCCACTACCGTCTTCACATGTCCGCAGCGGAGCAGATCCTTTTCCTTTCTAATTTCTTCCACATATGGCCAACACTGGACTCAACTCCCTTCCAAGTCTCTCTTTAGTAGTCTTCCCCACCTGCCTAAAAAACAGAAAAAAACGTTATAGATAATGATTAAGGGATCATAAACTGTACACCGTGAGAAAAAAACCCTTAAAAATTCAATTCTTTAATGATAAAGTTTAAAATGGATATCCCAACATGAATAACACACACATGTATACATACAATAAACAAGGAAAAAAGTGCTGCAGTGCAGACTGGGAGTGGTCAACGCCCCTTCACTTCTCCCTACCTAGCCTGCGGAGGTCGGCACCCTAGGTTGCGTAAAGGCGCCCCCGCTCACCGTCGGCTCGCCCTCCTTTCCCTGCACTAAATTAAGAAGTTCAACTAGTCTGGGAGTATAGGAGTGCTCAACTAAAATATTGCTGCACTGCAAAAATTTACAGGGTTGCAAGGAATATCTATTGATATCTGGCACACATGTGGGTGTGACTCTACAGGAATGCTGAAATGACCGATGAAATATAATATGAGATGCTTGAAATTAGAATAACCACCTCAATATGAAATTTATCAGTGGACACCGTGCACCCGTTTGGATGTAGCCCCTGGAGCCACCTATATGTATATCAATTGTCCTGTGCATTCAATAAAAGCATATAATTGGACACATATTGTGGTGCTAAAAAACAGGTTACTACAATGTACGCAAGAGACTCTAATAAGCCTTGCCTTCGCCTGCTCCCACAAAAAAAATCAATGAGAGTCAATCAGTAACTCAACACATGACTCCACAGTAGGCACACAGATGGATGGTCCTCAGATATAATAACATAATTAGCCAAAGCATGGAATAAACTTTCACTCCAGTCTATTCACTGTAGATGTAACAATAACATATTGAAGGTACTTAGCTTTTTTGTGTGAATTTGGACAAATCGCCAGATCAACGCTAATGCTTCAGTGTAGTCACTGGAAAATACAGGCCCAGTTTGGGAACCGCTAGCTCGACGCGTTTCCCCCTGGCACACAGTCCCGCCAAGGTTCATCAGGAGCACCCACAATCGGGCACAGAGTATCGGCCACAATAAACCACTCTGCCTCGGTCCTAATCCCCGCCTACACACGTGGGGCAAGGAGCGCTCTTTAAAAATGGCGCTTCCTGACGTCACCGGAAGTGACGTCTGTTAGAACGGAAGTGCCGCTCGCGTGGAACGCATTATGCGCTCCACCGCGGCTCATCACAACGGGACGGAAGATGACCCTCCATGTGGCGCTTCCTGACGTCAACAGAAGTGACGTCTGTTAGAACGGAAGTGCCGCTCGCGTGGAACGCATCATGCGCTCCACTGCGGCTCATCACTACGGGGCGGAGGCTGTCCCTCCATGTGACGCACGGTAGCAGTCACATGATCACGGGACGCAGTAATGCACTCCGCAACCCCGCACCACATGGTTCACAGCGCTAGGGGAACAGGGAAAGAGTTATGCCCGCCAAAAGATAAGCCTAGATGGACTAATACCTCACCGCTAGTGGACTCAAAAATCATGATAAATCCCCTTTCCCACTAATTTACAAAGAACGCCCCACAAAGATACATTATAGTTACAATTCACAAGGGATATCAGGAAATGCACATGTGGACCAATCCGTCAACATGAATAAACTGTAGCAACCAGGGACATTAGGTCCATGATCAAGGAACAAACCCCGCAGTCCACAAACAGACCTATACAGGATGGCTGTATACAAATATACTTAATTTCCCATATGTCTAGGAAGGAATAAATATCCCAATACACTGAATGCTAAGGTCAGATGAAACTAGAGAAGGTTAGTTGTTCGTTTAGCCCGCCCGGACTGGTTGACTCTAGCCAAAAGATCCAACGTGTCTCCCTTTGAAGCAGTTTTTTGTCCCAATCTCCCAGACGTATTGATGGGGAAATCACTTCAATTGTCCTAAAGGAGAAAGACCCCAAATCGCCATTGTGATGTAAATTAATATGACGAGCTAGGGGTGTGTCCCGTTTATTTCTCACATCCCCTAAATGTTCTCCTATCCGTACTTTCAATTGTCTCCTAGTCTTTCCCACATAGTCTTTTGGGCATGTACATGTACAGAGGTAAATGACTCCCTCTGTTTTGCAGTTCGCAAAATTACGATTCTTATATGTTCGCCCAGTGGCTGCGCTGCAAAACTCTCTTGATGGAACCACATGTTTACAATATATACATGACCCACATTTAAAGGTACCTACATCTCTCCTGTCCAACCACGTACCACTTTTTTTAGGGGGGACATAGAGGCTATGTACTACCTCATCCTTGATTGTCTTACCTCTCTTGAACGTTACCGAAGGGTGTGCCGTTATATGTCCACAAATATCGGGGTCACTCTTTAGAATGCCCCAATGTCTCCTCAAGATGGCCATGATCTTTCCATGCTGATCATCGTACATCCCGATCAGCCGTGTGATCTGCCCATCACCATTTTTGGGAGAAGTGGTTAGCAGATCCCTACGGTCACTGTGAAGGGCATTTTTCTGCGCCTTATCAATCACGTTTGGAGGATAACCCCTTTCCCTAAATCTCTTTTTAAGGTGGACAGATTGCTTCTCATATTCATGGACAGTGGAGCAGTTCCTCCTTAATCTCAAAAATTGTCCCTTTGGGTTCCCAGTTTTTAAACTGACCGGGTGATGACTTTCCCAATTCAACAAGCTATTTGTGGCATTCGGTTTTCTGAATATAGAGGTGCTCAAAGTACCATCTATTTCCCTTGTTATTAGAACATCCAAAAAGGGGAGTTTATCGCCTCCAATCTCATACGTAAATCTCAACCCCAAGTCATTGATGTTCAACTGATTGACAAAAGCAACAAAGTACTCAGCTGGTCCACGCCACACTACCAATATATCGTCTATGTAGCGTCCCCAGAACTGAATCTGGGGACCCCACACATCATCATCCTGAAACACAACAGTATCCTCCCACCAACCCAGGAGCAGGTTTGCATAAGTGGGAGCACAAGGGCTCCCCATTGCAGTGCCCCTGAGCTGGTGGTAATACTTTGCATTAAAGATGAAATAGTTGTGTGTTAAGATGAACCTAATTAGTAGTAGGATGAAATCATTATGCTGGGACATAGATGTTCCTCTAGAGTTAATGTAGTATTTCACTGCTTCTATACCGATGTTGTGAGGGATGCAACTATAGAGGGATTCTACATCAATAGACATTAACAGAGAGTCTGAATCAACCACTAGACCCTCAATTTTATTCAGCAGATCCATTGTATCCCTCAGATACGATGGCAGAGAAATAACAAATGGACGAAGAATTTCGTCCACGTACATGCTGC
The DNA here is from genome assembly GCF_048569485.1 of Anomaloglossus baeobatrachus. Taxonomy (NCBI): domain Eukaryota; kingdom Metazoa; phylum Chordata; class Amphibia; order Anura; family Aromobatidae; genus Anomaloglossus; species Anomaloglossus baeobatrachus. The sequence continues at coordinate 382,793,337 of NC_134353.1, read as the reverse complement.
AATTCTGGGAGAGTGCCTCAATCCCGGACACAATGGGGCGACCCTTCACTGGGGATAATCCCTTGTGGATTTTCTGTAAGGCGTAAAAGGTCGCCACCATAGGTGTTTTAGGTAATAAAAAATCCAATTCGTCTGAGGATATCAATTTCATTGTTTTTGTTTTGTTGCCCCACGTGTGTAGGCGGGGATTAGGACCGAGGCAGAGTGGTTTATTGTGGCCGATACTCTGTGCCCGATTGTGGGTGCTCCTGATGAACCTTGGCGGGACTGTGTGCCAGGGGGAAACGCGTCGAGCTAGCGGTTCCCAAACTGGGCCTGTATTTTCCAGTGACTACACTGAAGCATTAGCGTTGATCTGGCGATTTGTCCAAATTCACACAAAAAAGCTAAGTACCTTCAATATGTTATTGTTACATCTACAGTGAATAGACTGGAGTGAAAGTTTATTCCATGCTTTGGCTAATTATGTTATTATATCTGAGGACCATCCATCTGTGTGCCTACTGTGGAGTCATGTGTTGAGTTACTGATTGACTCTCATTTTTTTTTGTGGGAGCAGGCGAAGGCAAGGCTTATTAGAGTCTCTAGCGTACATTGTAGTAACCTGTTTTTTAGCACCACAATATGTGTCCAATTATATGCTTTTATTGAATGCACAGGACAATTGATATACATATAGGTGGCTCCAGGGGCTACATCCAAACGGGTGCACGGTGTCCACTGATAAATTTCATATTGAGGTGGTTATTCTAATTTCAAGCATCTCATATTATATTTCATCGGTCATTTCAGCATTCCTGTAGAGTCACACCCACATGTGTGCCAGATATCAATAGATATTCCTTGCAACCCTGTAAATTTTTGCAGTGCAGCAATATTTTAGTTGAGCACTCCTATACTCCCAGACTAGTTGCACTTCTTAATTTAGTGCAGGGAAAGGAGGGCGAGCCGACGGTGAGCGGGGGCGCCTTTACGCAACCTAGGATGCCGACCTCCGCAGGCTAGGTAGGGAGAAGTGAAGGGGCGTTGACCACTCCCAGTCTGCACTGCAGCACTTTTTTCCTTGTTTATTGTATGTATACATGTGTGTGTTATTCATGTTGGGATATCCATTTTAAACTTTATCATTAAAGAATTGAATTTTTAAGGGTTTTTTTCTCACGGTGTAAAAAACAGAAAACAATTTTTCCAAATGAGTATAAAAGTTCACATTTTATTTATTGTATTAAAATATTAAACAACCAGAATAAATATTTCATCATTATTTTGGCTTGCCTGCGTGCTGAATCTCTGTCGCCACCAATGGTTTATTTTTGCTGATCTTGCTCCTTTGTACTTGTTTGCTTTCTACACCACAAACTAGAAAAACAGACTCCTTCTCTGCACTGTAATCCCTCCAACTGTGGGCTAATCGCAACTATTAAATGTTTCTGACCCTTCAGTCTGTTGGTGGGTAGACTTAACCTTTCACCCAGTTATATGCAAACATTATACCTTACCAAAATTTTACACCTTAGCCTAATACACATACATTATATTATCAACACTACTACATTTTATACATTACTATACCTTACATTACACAATTCTATAACACTGCTATACATAACTTTATTACAGCATACATTGTACAGAAACACAATACATTTCACATGGCAATGCACATTATATAGGAAAACATTATCTATCTTATCCTATGTCCAGCAAACCCATTTAAACATTACACGTCACAATTTACTTTACATCAAAATGATTGGTATCTTCGGGAGGAAAACATGACAGCCTATCCAGAAGCCATGCAATTCTACCCTCTTTAGGTTGTCCTCGACCATCTGAAAACCTGTAAAATACCAATGCACACCAAAAAATCATATTTAAAACCACAGTCATTTCTTCTCCGGAGGACAAATGGTATACTCTTCTCTTTTGGGTGATCACAATCCCGGTCCTACTCATCTAGAACCCCGGAACTGAAAAGTTCAAATACTTCAAAGCAAAGGGCCCTTAGGCCAACATAACATATAGCACACTCAGTCCTGGGACTAAGACCTTTTCCTTCACCAACATCAAAACCACATCTTCCCTCCTCCCCATGGTTGATGGGGCAAAGTCCTTATGGGGGGGCAAAGTCCATGGTTAATGGGGCAAAGTTCCAAAATTGGAGAAAAGTCCATAACTGAAGGTGTTACCTCTCCGGTCACACGTGTGTCCTTAGAAACCACATGAAGTGGTTCAACTGGTGCAGCAAAAATAGAACCAAAAGTACCAGCCTAATTGGCCACAAGCGGCAATAGACATAGTCACTCCCTCATATAGTTCCCACAAACAGACCTTTGCATCTTCCAGCTTCATCTTCCTCACAGATCCTTTTCCTTCTCTAAGGAATATGGAGACACATCCACTCTGTCCTCCACACCTTCTCCTTCCTTCCTCTGCTGGGCGGACCCAGACTGTAAAAGTCCAGATCTGCGCAGGTTCAAAATTACTCGTGTACCGACCCGGGGCCCGTAGTTCTCAGGGAACTCCAGGTAAATATCCAGATCTGGAAACTCAGGCAATTAAAAAAATTAAGAAAAAAAGTAAAAACCGGCTCATTATACTTACCAGTCTCCAGTGCCGCTGTTTTTCATTATTTTTTTGAGGATTTCTACTCTAAGATTGTTTTAGTTGACCTAAATAAAAAATTTTTTAAAGACGTTTTGATGCTTTATTTCTCCATTTTTGCCTGGATAGCAACTGTTTCTCTCTCTCTCTTCCAGTCTCTGTCTGTCTCTCTATCTCTCTGTCTGTCTCTGTCTGTCTCTCTCTGTCTGTCTGTCTCTTGGCCTGTCAGTCACTGTCTGTCTGTCTCTTTCCCTGTCTGCTTCTGTCTGTCTCTCTGTCTGTCTGTCTCTTTCCCTGTCTTTCTCTGTATCTCTTTGTCTCTGTCTGTCTCTCTCCATCTGTCTATCTTTTTGTCTGTCTGTTTCTCTCTGTTTCTGTCTGTCTCTTGGCCGCTCAGTTTCTGTCTGTCTATCTCTTTCCCTGTCTGCTTCTATCTGTCTGTCTCTCTGTCTGTCTCTTTCCCTGTCTGTCTCTGTATCTCTTTGCCTGTCTCTCTATCTGTATATCTTTCTTTCTGTCTCTTTCTGTTTCTCTCTGTCTTTCTCTGTCTATCTGTCTCTATTTGTCTGTCTCTGTCTGTTTCTTTCCCTGTCTGTCTCTCTATCTGTCTGTCTCTTTCCCTGTCTGTCTCTGTATATCTTTGTCTGTCTCTGTCTGTCTCTCTCTATCTGTCTGTCTCTCTCTTTTTATGTCTGTCTCTCTGTCTATTTGTCTGTCTGTCTCTTTCCCTGTCTGTCTCTGTCTGTCTATCTGTGTGTCTATCTGTGTCTGTCTCTGTGTGTCTGTATTTGTCTCTATCAGTGTCTGTCTCTGTCTGTCTCTCTCTGTCTGTCTATCTCTTTGCCTGTCTGTCTTTGTATCTCTTTGTTTGTCTCTGTCTGTCTCTCTCTGTCTGTCTCTCTCTGTTTCTGTCTCTCTCTGTCTACCTGTTTGTCTGTCTCTCTCTGTCTGTCTCTCTCTATTTGTCTGTCTGTCTCACTCTATCTGTCTCTTTCCCTGTCTGTGTCTGTCTGTATATCTCTCTGTCTGTCTCTGTATCAGTCTCTCTGTCTGTTTTGCTCTATGTCTCTGTCTGTCTCTCTCTATCTCTCTGTCTGTCTATGTGTCTGTCTGTCTCTGTGTGTTTGTCTCTGTGTGTCTGTCCCTTTCCCTGTCTGTCTATTTCTTTCTGTCTCTCTCTATCTGTCTGTCTCTCTCTGTCTCTTTCCCTTTCTGCCTTTCTGTCTCTCTCTTCCCCTGTCTGTCTCTGTCTGTTTGTCTCTGTCTCTTTCCCTGTCTGTCTCTTTCCCTGTCTGTCTTTTTCCTTGTCTCTCTGTCTGTCTGTCTCTTTCTTTCCCTGTCTGTCTCTTTCCCTGTCTGTGTCGCGGGCGGCTGGGCGCTGCGCTCACTAACGCTCGGGTCCGGCGCTGCTGCTCGGTGGCTCGAGCGGTGGGCCGGATCCGGGGACTCGAGTGGCGCTCCTCGCCAGTGAGTGAAAGGGGGGGGGGGCGGTTTGTTTGGGGATTTAGTCCGTGACGCCACCCACGGGTTGTGGTGAAGATGTGCACCACCGCTGCTGGTGACGGGGATCCCAGGAGCGATGGTAGGGAGCAGCTAGGATGGTGTTTTCCCCCTCCATGGGTAGGGGTTGGTGGTCCCATGGCCCAGTGGTGTAACGGGGAGGCTGGATGGCTGGAGTGCAGGGTTGCAGGGACAGTGCGGTGCGGTGCCGGACGGCACTGGTGTACTGACTCAGATAATCAATGACAGAGTCTCTGGTAAACCAAACGGCCGGATGGACGGGTCCCGCAGCCGGCTGCAGTGTTGTTGTTGTGCTCTCCCCGGACGGCTGATGGTGGTTGTCTTTCCCTGCACCTTTTAGAAATGTTCTGACTCCTGTGGTTGCCCACCGGTAGTCCGCTCCCCGGCGTATAGGTGTCGTAGGAGCCCGTTTTCCCGCAGGCGCTGGCCCTTGGATCTCTAGCCTGTGGCAGTAGCTGTATATCCTCACGGTGTGAGCGGTTGCCTTCTGTCGTTGGGAAACCCCTGGGGTTCCTGTCACACTCGGATTTCACTATTGACGGCAGCTCCAAGCCTGGTCGGGGTCCGATGGCCCTGCCTGTGTGCTTAGCTTCACTCCGCTTCCCGGCTCGGTACCTGCGGGCCAACGCCCGACCCCGGTCCTTACTGCTTTGCAGAGTTCCACCAACTCCTGCAGACGGCCACCACCGTCTGCCAACCTTGCTGTTAGTGCCTCGGCTCCTACCCAGGCACACGCAGACGTTTTACTCCTCTCACTTTCACCTCCAAAACTAATCTCCGTCTGTTTTCCCGCCTCCAGGCCTGTGAACTCCTCGGTGGGTGGGGCCAACCGCCTGGCTCTGCCCAACCTGGTGTGGACATCAGAGCCTGGAGGGAGGCAATAAGGGTTTTTGTCTGACTAATGTAACTGTCTAGGGGGTGGGGGTGTGTATGTTGTTATGTATGTAACTACCTGGCTAGTCCAGGGCGTCACACTCCCCCTTGGTAAAATGCAGACCGTCCGCGGGCTGCCCGTCCATCACCAGTTTTATTTTTCAAACTGCAAAAATATAAATAACATGGGAAAAATGGTAGAACATGAAACATAAGCATACTTTAGGTCCTCTTAAACATTACAACACACATAAACATTTTTAATAACAGACGGACGGATGTCTTCCGCTCTCCCACCCAAGCAACCTAGCCCTGATGCTGCCCCTAAGAAGTGGGCAGCACCCCTTTACCCCAGTCCAGGTTCAGGCTGCCCGAGCGGGAACGGGTACAGTAACTCGCACCCGACTGTCACTTCAGGGGACCCCACGTCCAAGGGGGAACCCCTGACCCCCGGAGGATCGCCACCGGTTACTGAAGTGGCGGACCTGGGCCATCACTTTCCTCCAGGCTCATCCTCCAAATCAGCCTCTCCGTAGGCGGCAACGGTATCCATCCTACAACACTATTTACAAGCCCACAAGTTCGTGGGTGGCCTGCAAGTTCTCGGCCATGTCCATGAGCAGTTTCTCATGTGAGTATGGGGAGTTAACTTAACAACAGGGGCAACTCCAGCCCCAACGGGGACGGTTCTCTTCTCGGACGGTAATCTGGTGATTTTTCGGATTAATTTTCATTCAACGGGCATTCATTCAGCTATTTACACAATTAACATACGGCACCCCTAGATGATAGTTTCCCTGTACCTAAGTAGGGGTCGACCTAGGTTGGGGTGTGTGGACCTTCTGGGCCCAATGTCATCAGTGGAGGGCAAGGGGACAGAGGAGACAGTCAGTTCCCCTTCCCGTGTGGCAGGTATGGCGAGTGGAGACCCAAGGGGAGGGGGTATAGGTGCGTCCCTGGGCGATTGTTCGAGCAGCTCACTGGCGGGCGTTTCCGTCTCCATTTCTTCCACGTGTTGTGGGAACATTATCACCGGAACAATCACCGCACCGTTTTGCATAGGCCAGTCTGCTGGAAAGTCGCCCATCACTGTGCGGATCACCTTCTTCTCCTTGTCCCTACTCGGCGTAGGAACCGGAACTTCGTTTGTCACTCTCAAGGGGTGAGGACATTTCTTCAGGTGGTCCCTGGAAACCGTAGTGGCAGTCCTCCCCTGGTCACGACTGATCAGATAAGCCTTCTCATTCTCCCATTCAGTGGGCTGTATGACATACGGGGTCCTCTCCCAATGGTCATCCAGCTTATGGGTCCGTCTCTTCCGCTTCAGCACGACATCTCCCGGCTCAAAGGGGACGGCTGACGCTCACTTATTGAAACGTTGCGCTTGTTTCTCCCGGCTTTGACCGAGATTCTTCTCCACATACTCCTGGACTTGTCGGTATTGGATTTGGATTTCCCAGCCAGCAGTTGAAGGAAGGGCCTCAGGAGCTTCCAAACCCATTTCTAAGTCCACTGGCAGCCGGCACGGTCGGGCTCTCATCAGATACGCCGGGGTGTATTTGGTAGAACTACAGGGGATGTTATTGTACATGTCTACCAGATCAGGCAGCTTTTCTGGCCACAGGTTCCGCTCTTCCAACGGTATCACCTTGAGGAGATCCAGGACCAGGTGGTTCATCTTCTCACACATCCCATTAGTCATGGCGTGGTATGGTGTGGTCCTGATCTTCTTACAACCATACAATTGGCAGAATTCTTGAAACACCTCTGCTTCAAAGGCTGAACCCTGGTCTGTAAGTACCCTCTCCGGGTATCCGTGCGGTCGATAGAAGCAGGCCTGGAATGCCCTGGCTGCGGTACGGCCGGTCAAATCATTGACTGGAACAACCATCATGAATCTGGAACAGTGTTCCACGATGGTCAAGGCATAGGTATATCCATTCCGGCTGGGTGTGAGCTTGACGTGGTGCAAGGCAACCAACTCCAGCGGTTGATGGGTGATGATTTTGCACCCAGTTCAGACATAGAATGGAGTTCCAAACATTATTCCTTATTTGATGGGTGATGATCGGCTGTAGAGGGGCTCTCTGGCTGACTTCATCCTTCCTTCTCAGCGCACAGGGGCCGCACTCTCGGCACCAAGCCTCCACAGACTCCCGCATCCCACTCCAATAGAACCGCTCTCTCAGCAACATCTCAGGCTTTTTCCAGACGAAATGCCCGGCGCCATCGTGATATGCCCGTAGGACCTTGGGCACGCTGACCTTAGGGACCACCAGCTGACGAACCTTCTCATGAGTGTTCGGGTTGATCAGCCCTCGATATAGCTTCCCCTCGTGCAGGTACAGCCGGGCTCGTTCTTTCCACAGTCGCTGGGCCTCAGGGGGCGCTGCTGGATCCATTCCAGAGGAGCCTTGTTCAATCATGGTCTTGACCAATTGGACGGCAGGCGCTTGGTCTTGGGCTTCTCGCCATCCCTGACTGGGTAGCGGGTCCAGGTTCGCCTGATGTTGTTTGACATGTGGTTTTTCGACCAGTGGCCGATGGAACGCGGGCAACTCGATTTCTTCGAGGTCATCGTCTTCCGACCCCCCATCCGGCAGGTGGGGCATCCGGGACAACGCATCCGTTGGTGTTCTTGCGGCCGGCTCTGTATTTGATAGTGAAGTCATAATTAGACAGCCTGGACACCCACCGCTGTTCCAGAGCACCCAGTTTGGCTGTGTCCAGATGGGTCAATGGATTATTGTCCGTGTAAGCCGTGAACTTTGCCGCTGCAAGATAATGTCGGAACCTCTCGGTGATTACCCACACCAAGGCCAGGAACTCAAGCTTGAAGGAGCTGTAATTTTCGGGGTTCCTTTCCGTGGGCCGGAGTTTTCTGCTGGCATAGGCGATCACTTTTTCTCGCCCGTCCTGGACCTGGGACAGGACTGCTCCCAAGCCCACATTGCTGGCGTCGGTGTAGAGGACGAACGGGAGGCTGTAGTCGGGGTACGCCAAAATCTCCTCTCCCGTCAAGGCCGTCTTCAGCTGGTGATAGGACTCCTCATGCTTCTTCTCTCACACAAACGGAGATCCAGGGGACCTGCCACCCTTGGTCTGTCCCACGAGGAGATCTTGCATGGGGGCGGCCATCTTCGTGTACCCTTTGATGAAGCGATGGTAGTAGCCCACCAGGCCCAGGAACTGTCTCACCTCTCTCACTGTGGTCGGTCTCGGCCAGTCCTGGATAGCAGTGATCTTCTCGGGATCTGGGGCAACACCTTCTGCGCCCATCACGTGTCCGAGGTACTGTACCCTAGGCTTTAGTAGGTGTCACTTGGAGGGCTTCAGTTTCATCCCGTACTTGGCTAGGGACGCGAACACTTCAGCCAGATGTTCCAGGTGGCCCTTGTACGTCTGGGAGTATACAATCACATCATCTAGATACAGTAGGACCGTTTCGAAATTGAGATGTCCCAGGCAACACTCCATGAGCCGTTGGAAGGTTCCGGGGGCATTGCACAGCCCGAACGGCATACTGTTAAACTCGCAGAGTCCCATGGGGGTGGCGAATGCAGTCTTCTCACGGTCCTCTGGTGCAACCGCCACCTGCCAGTATCCGCTGGTAAGGTCAAGGGTAGAGAAGAAGTTAGCAGTTCTCAGTGCAGCTAGCGACTCTTCGATACGGGGGAGAGGATAGGCATCTTTATGCATTATCTGGTTGATCTTCCGGTAATCTACACACATTCTCATGGTGCCATCCTTCTTCTTCACCAGCACCAGTGGGGCTGCCCAGGGACTACAACTATCCCAAATGACCCCTGCCTCCTTCATGTTCCTCAACATGTCTTTGGCGCATTGATAATGTGCTGGCGGGATGGGCCTATATCTTTCTTTAATGGGTGGATGTATGCCTGTAGGTATATGGTGTTGAACCCCTTTAATCCTCCCGAAATCTAATGGGTGCTTGCTGAAAACCTGTTCATACCCCTTCTTTGTGATGCGTGGGTGTGAGTTCAGTGCCTACGTGTAGTTCCTGGCACCATTCCCCTAACTGTTCAGGGGGTATATGGTTACTGGCAGGGGACGCTGAGGTAGGAGGGGCGGCTTCGTGAATGGTGTGAGGGTCTAGGGTAAGCAACTTGGCAAGGGTAGCGTAACGGGGAAGCCTAACTTCCTCCTCTCCACAATTCAACACTTACAGACACTCTCCCCTTTTTGACGTCAACCACCCCTCTGGCCGCCATCACCGTGGGCCAGTGTTCAGAAGGCGTGGGTTCCACCATCGCCGGGTAGCCGCGCCCCTGGGGGCCTACTGCTGCCCTGCACGAAATCATCATCTCGCTTCGGGGTGGCACTACCAAGGGGGCCACATCCATCACCCTTACCCCACCAATCTCTCCACCAGTTGAATTCACTTGTTGCCAATATAGGAGGGCCCGGATCTCACGCTGCACAGCTCTCTGTCGGCCTCCTCCTGGTGTGGCGGCCAACTGCTGCAACATACTCAGCACCTCACTCATACAATGCTCCATCACATTGGTCCCTAGGATTACTTTTGGGTTATGGTCACTAGGTTAATTCATCACCACAATCATCCCTTGATTCTTTAACTCCGCACGACCCACGGTCAGGGTCACTTGTTTGTATCCCACTTGGGTTAGAGGGAGTCCATTGGCTGCGACAAGGGTCAGGCTATCATCAGAGGGGGCAAGTTCGTCAGTACCCCAATACTGCTGGTACAGTGTATACGGTATAGTGGTTACCTGTGATCCTGTGTCCAAGAAGGCCATGAGCGGGATGCAGTCCACTGCCAGGGGGATGATGGGACAAGCTCCGACGTACCGGTCTCGTCAATCGGGGGGGGCGTTGGTGTCTACTCCTGAGGATTGTCCCTTGGCCCCAGGGGTTGCTCATTTAACGGGCACCGCCTAGAGTAGTGGCCACGCTTGCTGCACCTGTAACAAATAGGAGGCCCATACTGTGAGTCATTGGTCCTTCCCCGCTGCATCCAGGGGACGTCCTCCGGGCTGTCAGCGAGCTGGATACTCCCTGGGGGCTTGACTCTCGTCGGAAGCTGGAGTGCGGCGAGGATCTTGGCTAGGTCTCCATCCATGCGGCGGACCTGGGCAGCTAGTTCCTCCATCATCCCGACGGGCGCTGCAGGGGGTGGTAGAGCCGGGAGAGGAGGTGCCACCGTGATGGGAGCGGTTTCAGCCGGCCATGGGGCCGCCTCAGGAGCGTCTGGCGTTGGAGCCTGCAGGGCCTTGATGGCCCGCTCCTTCAATACTGCAAAGTCCAAATTGGGGTGTTCCGGGGCCCACAGCCATAGCTGCTTGTGGTCTTCCGCAGACCCCAGCCCTTGCAGGAATTGTTCCACTCTCATCTTATTGCTGTCTGCATCATTAATGGTGTCTACCCACTTCAACGTACGGAGGGCTGTTTGCAGGCGCAGGGCATAGTCTCTTATATTATCCGCAGGCCGCTGCTGACACTGATAGAACTGCATCCGCAATTCCGCTTCCAAATCGTCTCAAAGGCGATTTGGAGCTTCTCAAAAATGGTAGTCACTGAGGCCCGGTCCACGTCGGTCCAGGTCTCCGTCTCCTGCTCGGCCGCGCCGGTTAGCTGGCCTAGCACTACTGCTGCCTGTTGCCTGTCAGTCAAGGGATATAAATCGAGGACCGGGCTAATCTTTTTCCAGAACACCTGCATAGCATCAGGCTTCCCATCGTACTGCGGCAGCCAGGTAGCACCGGGCACATAGGGCAGGGAGAACGGCATTACCTGGGTGACCGCTGGGCCATAGCACGGGCTACCCCGTTTCCATCTACGGGCACCGCTATGGCTGCGACCGCCACTCCTCCAACGGCGGGCATAGACATCTTTTTCCCTTCCCCCTTTGGTTCTCTTTTGCACTTCCTCTTTGGGGGGCGGGGCTTCGCTTTCGCGGCTTCCCTGCTCGGGGAAGACGCTCGAGCGGGTAATTTTCGCGCCAAAGATGGCGGCGCTTCAAATTTTTCAGCCGGACGCCGCCGGCGGGGACTGCAGGGCGCACTTCTACCGGTAAGTAGATCTGTTCTATCCTGTTCGTGACGCCAAGTTGTCGCGGGCGGCGGGTCGCTGCGCTCGCTAACGCTCGGGTCCGGCGCTGCTGCTGCTGCTCGGTGGCTCAAGCGGTGGGCCGGATCCGGGGACTCGATCGGCGCTCCTCGCCCGTGAGAGAAAGGGTGGGGGCGGTTTGTTTGGGGATTTAACAAATAAGGAATAACGTTTGGAACTCCATTCTATGTCTGAACTGGGTGCAAAAACCTAAAAAAAAATCACTATATGGAGATAAGGTATGCACACCAGTGACTATGCACGGGGAATACATGTAATAGCAGAAACTGCTGTGTGAATACTGACATAAAAAATTCAATAGCTTATATGTAAGAATGAAATGGGAAAAATGGAACCTGCATTACTGCCATGAATATATGAATAAAGAGAAATTTAGCTACTGAATTGATCAATGCAATAGAGCCCCAACACTACGCCAAAGTATTTTGTTTGTTTGGGGATTCAGTCCGTGATGCCACCCACGGGTTGTGGTGAAGATGGGCACCACCGCTGCTGGTGACGGGGATCCCGGGAGCGTTGGTAGGGAGCAGCTGGGATGGTGTTTTCCCCCTCCATGGGTAGGGATTGGTGGTCCTGAGGCCCGGTGGTGTAACGGGGAGGCTGGATGGCTGGGGTGCAGGGTTGCAGGGACAGCACGGCGCGGTGCCGGACGGCACTGGTGTACTCACTCAGATAATCAATGACAGAGTCTCTAGTAAACCAAATGGCCAGATGGACGGGTTCCACAGCCGGCTGCAGTGTTGTTGTTGTGGTCCCCCCGGATGGCTGATGGTGGCTGTCTTTCCCTGCACCTTTTAGAAATGTTCTGACTCCTGTGGTTGCCCACCGGTAGTCCGCTCCCCGGCGTGAAGGTGCCGTAGGAGCCCGTTTTGCCCGCAGGCGCTGGCCCTTGGATCTCTAGCCTGTGGCGGTGGCTGTATATCCTCACGGTGTGAGCGGTTGCCTTCTGTTGGGACTTGGTTGTTGGGAAACCCCTGGGGTTCCTGTCACACTCGGATTTGACTATTGACGGCGGCTCCAAGCCTGGTCGGGGTCCGATGGCCCTGCCTGTGTGCTTAGCTTCACTCCACTCCCCGGTTCGGTACCGGCGGGTCAACGCCCGACCCCGGTCCTTACGGCTTTGCAGAGTTCCACCAACTCCTGAAGACGGCCACCACCGTCTGCCAACCTTGCTGTCAGTGCCTGGGCTCTCTCACTTTCACCTGCAAAACTAATCTCCATCTGTTTTCCCGCCTCCAGGCCTGTGAACTCCTTGGTGGATGGGGTCAACCGCCTGGCTCCGCCCCACCTGGTGTGGACATCAGACCCTGGAGGGAGGCAACAAGGGTTTTTGTCTGACTAATGTAACTTTCTAGGGGTGGGGGTGTGTATGTTGTTATGTATGTGACTACCTGGCTAGTCCAGGGCGTCACATCTGCCTCTGTCTTTGTTTGTCTCTTTCCCTGTCTGCCTCTTTTTGTCTGTCTGTCTCTTTCCCTGTATGTCTGTCTCTTTCCCTGTCTGCCTCTGTCTGTCTGCCTTTAGTCCCTGTCTGTCTCTGTCTGTTTGTTTCTGTCTCTTTCCATGTCTGCCTCTGTCTGTCTCTTTCTCTGTTTGTCTGTCTCTGTCTGACTTTTTTCTCTGTCTGTTTGTCTCTTTCCCTGTCTTCCTCTGTCTATCTCTGTCTCTTTCCCCGTGTGTCTTTCTGTCTGTCTCTTTCTCTGTCTGGCTTTTTTTTCTCCTATCTACCACTGTTGGTTTGTCTTTGTCTTTTTCCCTGTCTGACTCTGTCTGTCTGTCTCTTTTCCTGTCTGCCTCTTTGTCTATCTGTGCCTGTCTGTCTGTCTCTGTCTGTCTGTCTGTCAGTCTGTCTCTGTCTGTGTCTGTCTCTCCACCGACATCATATTACCTCACACATAAGCTTCTTATACTAACAATTTCCTTTGTTCCTATAGCAACCAATCACAGCTCCTATTAATAACCTGTAGCTCCCAGCTCCATTCACTTTAATGGAGGCAGTTTTTTTTGGAGAGTAATTGTAAAGTACGGGGTTATATTTTCCCATCAAAACAGAGTCTATGATGTTCCCTGAGTCAAATAAGGTGTCTGTGCAAGATTTTGTGATTGTAAATGCGATGGTGCGAATTCCTATAGCAGATATACATACAGTATATACTGTACATATACACATACACACACACACACACACACACACAGACATGTTGCATGCATGGCTGATTTTTATTGCAACTACTTTTCTGGATGGGTGAGCTGACCTTCTCGTTCCCATATACTTGATCTATGTGCTATCTTGCTTTCCATGTCTAGTTTATTTCTGATACCCTAAGGATTTATCTTTTCCTGAATACTTTTCTGAGTACAGATTTTTTTTGTTACCATTATCAGATATCCCCTAAGAGATTTTGATTTACTGATATATTTTTCTGAATATTTTTTATTATGTTACAATGCTCAGAATCCATTGTCTGGCAATACCGAAGTTACTAATTTTCATAAGGATTATGAAAACAAAGTAGACAAAATGCTAAAGGTTCTGCGGATGAAGATGAGTGAATTATAGAGCTGGATCAAGATATGAGAGCTCTAGAAAATCTTATTATCAGATCTTATTTAGACAAAAAAGTGATCCCACATTGGCTCTGCATAATGAAAGTAGTAATGACTGTTTATTCTGATGATTTTAATAAGCATGGTATTTTGGATACATGTTTTTTCCAGTTGATGAAAGTTATTACGGAACATGAACAAGTTATGCTATACAATATCAAACTGGACATACATACCTTGAAATTTTTTTTGTCTACACATTCAGCTGTGAAATAATACGAGTAATGCAATTTAAGCATAAAACATAAAATTGCTAAATTGGACAAACAGATCATCTCTACTAAAAAAAGCAAAATTTGATAGAGAGCACAAAGATTATGTGCTGCTCCGCAGCGGTCGAACCGCTCGGATCCTGGGGATGATTGCTCATGGCTCGAAGGCCTCTGGACCCGGGGCTAGAATGAAGAAGGAGCTATTTACAGGGGAGATATACAGTTAGGTCCAGAAATATTTGGACAGTGACACAATTTTCGCGAGTTGGGCTCTGCATGCCACCACATTGGATTTGAAATGAAACCTCTACAACAGAATTCAAGTGCAGATTGTAACGTTTAATTTGAAGGTTTGAACAAAAATATCTGATAGAAATTGTAGGAATTGTACACATTTGTTTACAAACACTCCACATTTTAGGAGGTCAAAAGTAATTGGACAAATAAACCAAACCCAAACAAAATATTTTTATTTTCAATATTTTGTTGCGAATCCTTTGGAGGCAATCACTGCCTTAAGTCTGGAACCCATGGACATCACCAAACGCTGGGTTTCCTCCTTCTTAATGCTTTGCCAGGCCTTTACAGCCGCAGCCTTCAGGTCTTGCTTGTTTGTGGGTCTTTCCGTCTTAAGTCTGGATTTGAGCAAGTGAAATGCATGCTCAATTGGGTTAAGATCTGGTGATTGACTTGGCCATTGCAGAATGTTCCACTTTTTTGCACTCATGAACTCCTGGGTAGCTTTGGCTGTATGCTTGGGGTCATTGTCCATCTGTACTATGAAGCGCCGTCCGATCAACTTTGCGGCATTTGGCTGAATCTGGGCTGAAAGTATATCCCGGTACACTTCAGAATTCATCCGGCTACTCTTGTCTACTGTTATGTCATCAATAAACACAAGTGACCCAGTGCCATTGAAAGCCATGCATGCCCATGCCATCACGTTGCCTCCACCATGTTTTACAGAGGATGTGGTGTGCCTTGGATCATGTGCTGTTCCCTTTCTTCTCCAAACTTTTTTCTTCCCATCATTCTGGTACAGGTTGATCTTTGTCTCATCTGTCCATAGAATACTTTTCCAGAACTGAGCTGGCTTCATGAGGTGTTTTTCAGCAAATTTAACTCTGGCCTGTCTATTTTTGGAATTGATGAATGGTTTGCATCTAGATGTGAACCCTTTGTATTTACTTTCATGGAGTCTTCTCTTTACTGTTGACTTAGAGACAGATACACCTACTTCACTGAGAGTGTTCTGGACTTCAGTTGATGTTGTGAACGGGTTCTTCTTCACCAAAGAAAGTATGCGGTGATCATCCACCACTGTTGTCATCTGTGGACGCCCAGGCCTTTTTGAGTTCCCAAGCTCACCAGTCAAGTCCTTTTTTCTCAGAATGTACCCGACTGTTGATTTTGCTACTCCAATCATGTCTGCTATCTCTCTGATGGATTTTTTCTTTTTTTTCAGCCTCAGGATGTTCTGCTTCACCTCAATTGAGAGTTCCTTAGACCGCATGTTGTCTGGTCACAGCAACAGCTTCCAAATGCAAAACCACACACCTGTAATCAACCCCAGACCTTTTAACTACTTCATTGATTACAGGTTAACGAGGGAGACGCCTTCAGAGTTAATTGCATTCCTTAGAGTCCCTTGTCCAATTACTTTTGGTCCCTTGAAAAAGAGGAGGCTATGCATTACAGAGCTATAATTCCTAAACCCTTTCTCCGATTTGGATGTGAAAACTCTCATATTGCAGCTGGGAGTGTGCACTTTCAGCCCATATTATATATATATAATTGTATTTCTGAACATGTTTTTGTAAACAGCTAAAATAACAAAACTTGTGTCACTGTCCAAATATTTCTGGCCCTGACTGTAGTTTGTGACGCCACCCGTGTTGTGCGATAATGGGGGGTACCGCCGCTGCCGTGACCCTCCACGGGTAGGGGATAACCCCGGGACTCTGGTTGGTGCCTTGGGAATGCAGAGGCTCACAGGCTCGCCGGTTGCAGGGGTTAATCAGGTACTCACTCAGAAGAATGCAGACACTGACAATGTAGTAAACCAATCTCTGACTGCCGCTATCTCCTGAGGGGAGCTCATCCGGGTCCCATCCCCTGCAGCACTGCCTAGTGGTCTGTGGCCTCTCTCCTGGCACCTGAATTTAGATTGTCCATTGTGGCCCGTCAGCCTGGAGTTTTCTGGGCCCCGCTGCCTGCTGTGGCTAGCAAAGGAGCTTGCTCTCAGGGGCTCACGCTTGGAATTTCAGTGGGCTGCTTTTCTTGGAAAGCCCTATCCCCCTCATTGCGTTAGTGCCCCCGATCTCTGAGCTGATGGGAACAGTCCATAGAGGCCCTGTCCTCCGCAGGTTAATTGCCGGGTTGCTTGCAGCTTCTCCCCGACCTAGGGTCCGTGTACCCCGATGTGCCTTCGGTCCCAGCCTGGCTGTTGAACTGTTGCTGCTGGCTATCCTCCGTGATTAGCCCAGCACCCAGTCATAATCTCCTCCGAGTCCAGACCACCGTCTGCAACCTAGGATACTTCTCCTCTGTGAGCTCCAACTCCTAGCTTCCTTGAGCTCTTCACTGCTCGAGGGCTACCACTGAACTGACTCGCTCCTTGCTCCTCTGGAGCCAACTGCTCACCTCACTCCCCTGGAGCTAACTGCTCACTTCGCTCCCCTGGAGCTAACTGACTTGTCACCTCCCTCCTCCTTGCCTGACCCCTAGGTAGGTGGCCCTATTCAAGCTTAAGCAGCCCACTGCTGTGCCTGACAGGTGTGGTGAAGGGTGACACTAGGATTTGTGAATGCTGGTGTAGGCAGTACTGAAAGATAGAGACCCAGAACCATGGGGATTGAGCCCTGCACAGGGAGAGAAAGATTGTGCAGAACCCTGGGACGACCTGACTAGTCCAGGGCGTCACAATTACGCTCATAATGAAGTTTATGTATGAAAAATAAAGTAAACATTGATTATACTCTGGGGTAAAAGCGATCATTAAACCAGTGGAATAATGATAGATATGGTCTGAATAATGGAAAGAAAGTCAGTTTCACTGATACTGATACCTCATTAGACACGTCTGATGGAAATTATTCAGAGGACATTTCGGATATGATTTTCAAACCGATAATGCGCACCAGGAATAAAAACAAAAATACTGATAGAACTATTTATAGTCAAACTTATAGGGAGCCTAACCTTTCCAAGGATCCCCAAAATACATCAGAAATGTGGACAGATATCCTCACAAACAAAATAAGACTTACAATTACAAGTAGTCAATTTCTCTAGTTACAAAGGTCATTCATTTGCCCACAACTGATGAGTTCATTGTTTACAGGACTATCCTTTATGTTAATAAATTTGTGCGAACATTGACCTTGCACTGTCAGTTTTGGTAGTGGAACCAGAACAGGTGCATCAGGAACTTGATACGTTTATTAATGCACTGACAGTGAAAATAGGAAATTTCCAAGAGCAGTTATCTATTTTTAATTTAAAACAACTTTCTTATGAGAGCAAACAGCAAGATCTTATTTTGAATCCTTTGTTTAAGACTAAGAAGCCGTATTTCTATCCTACTCAGTCTCGTCCAACAATTTTGGATACATTCCAGGAAATTTTGGAGAAGTTTCTGCAGCTCAGAAAAGACATTAAAACACAAGAACATTAGAACAACATTTCCAGAGATAAGAAATAATCATTATCTATAATTAAAGCTAATAGAGATTTAATTATCTGTAAAGCAGATAAATGGGGTTCTATTGTCCGTTTACATGTTTGTATAATATACTTACTGTCCAGATGTTAAGTGATCAGGATGTATATCAGGAGATGAGCTTTAATCCTACTTTTAAATTTCAAGAAAAATGTAAAAACCTACTGCAGGGTGAAGTGGTTATGGGGTAATTTCTAAAAAATTGTCACAGGCTCTATATGGGGAATGTTTTATTGGTCTCATTTTTCAATCCCTTCCCAAAATTCATAAAAATAACCTTCCTCCAGCCTTAAAACCTATTTTGGCTGAGATTGGGAGCTTGGGGGAAAAGCTCAGCTCCTGAGTATATCTATATTTGCAACTTGGGTGACTAACTTACCGAGCCACATTAGGGACATAAAACATGGGATAGCTTCTTTGTATTCTAGTGTGTGGCTCTCCTGCAATGTTATTTCTACTATCCTTAGATCCCCATACTTTTGCTCTGGAAGCTCTCTCATATCAACTACAATGTTACTGTCCATAGCCAGGGATTATTCAGAACTTCCCTTGTATGTCAGTGGAGTTTTAACTTAAATGTAATTACTTCTCATTTAATTGTAATTTTTACCTGCAAAGAAGGGGAGCTTCTTCCGCTCCATTGCAAATATTTCCATGGCCCTATGGAAAAATAGACTAATTTTTAATCATTCTAACTCTTTTACCTCCCAAATTAGGTGGTATGCTCGGTACATTGACGACCTGTTCCTGATATTGGAAGAACCCATAAAACTAGTAGAATATTTCATGATTACATTATTGATACCAATATGAATCTGAAATTTCCTTCATATTTTTTTTTTCTTGATATTTTTCATTCATTTGATTCCACGGGGGAAATTAGCATCACCCCTTATAGGGCAGAGACAGCGACAAATGACACACTATTAGCTTTTTCATGCCATTCTGGGCATGTTATAAAAAAATGTCCCCACAGGTGAATTTACTTGTATTAAATGGAACACTACGCATAAGGAGAATTTGATATGAGAACTTACAGTAGCAGATCAGGGACTAGAGCATAGAGGTTACCCTACATGGATGAGATAGAGAGCACATAATATAGTTGATAATATGGATAGAAAGAAGATTCTCCATGAGAAGAACAATAATTTACAAGGAAATAATGGTAATAATAGTATTTCATTCATATCCAATTATAGTCCTTAATTCATGAAAATAAAAAATATTATTAGATCCCATCTGCCCATATTGTTCCAGAATAAAAAACTAAAACATATATCATCCAATCCCATCATATTTTAGGGCGTTTATAATCCCCCAGTTTATTTACTTATTCAGACAAAATGGAGAATAAGACCTGGTTTCATGTGTCAGGTTTTTACAAATGTGGCCATTCTATTTGCTTATGTTGTAAATATGTGGATAGTGGTAACAACTTCACTTATTACAGTCATCACTGATCATAAAAATCTTGCATATATCGACTTGGCCAAGAGATTGATGCCTCGACAGGCGAGGTGGGCCTTTTTTTTTCTCAATTCCATTTTTCCATTCCTTTTTGGCCTGGGTCCAAAAACGTGCGGGCGGATGCCCTATCTCGTAGTTTGGACCCGGTGCCCCCTCCAGAGCCTTCCTACATTCTTCTGCGAGGGGTGTTGGTCGCTGCCTTGTCATCCGAGTTAGAGGCTGAGGTTCGGGAAGCCCAGTTCTTAGCGCCATCTTCCGCTCCAGACACTAAATTGTTTGTCCCTTTGCACCTTCGGTTACGGGTATTACAAGAGTTCCATGACTCTGTACTTAGTGGCCACCCAGGCATTACAGCCACTCGCAGGGCTGTTGCTCGATTGTTTTGGTGGCCATCTCTTTCCTTGGATGAGGCTCGGTTTGTTTCTGCCTGTGCTATATGTGCCCGTGCTAAGGTATGTCGTAACCGGCCGGCCGGGGAACTGGTTCCATTACCTGTTCCTGAAAGACCATGGACCCACTTGTCCATGGATTTAATTATGGACCTTTCTGTCACTAATGGCATGACTGTGATCTGGGTGGTGGTGGATCATTTTAGTGAACAGGCACATTTCGTTCCCCTCTCGGGTCTACCTAATGCAACAACCCTTGCCAATCACTTTATCGACCAGGTGGTTCGGTTACATGGGTTGCCCCTGAATATTGTGTCTGACAGGGGTTTACAATTCGTTTCTCAGTTTTGGAGGGCCTTGTGTAGGCGGTTGGGGGTTGACTTGTCCTTCTCGTCTGCCTATCATCCTGAGTCCAATGGGCAGACGGAAAGGACGAATCAGACCCTTGAACAAATCCTGCGATGCTTTATTTCTGCTCATCAGGAGGATTGGTGTACGTTTTTGCCCCTTGTGGAGTTTGCATTTAATAGATAGCAGAGTCCACCAGTCTACGGAACCATCTCCCTTCTTCTGTAATTATGGGTTTCACCGTCACTTTGGGTCCTTCTCCAGAGTGGACACGTGGTGTCCAGGGGCCGACTCCGTCGTTCAGCATCTGGGGAAGGCTCAACGGTCCCAGAAACACCAGGCAGACAAAAGGCGTTCTCCGAAGTCCTCCTTTCAAGTGGCTGTCCACTCGGAATATTAGGCTAAAGGGGGCTTTACACGCTACGACACCGCTAATGCGAACTTGTTGGGGTCACGGAATTGGTGACGCACATCCGGCCGCATTAGCGATGCCGTTGCGTGGGACACCTATGAGCGATTTTGCATCGTCGCAAAAACGTGCAAAATCGCTCATCGGTGACATGGGGGTCCATTCTCAAAAATCGTTACTGCAGCAGTAACAAAGTTGTTCCTCGTTCCTGCGCAGCAAACATCGCTCCGTGTGACACCGCAGGAACGAGGAAGCTCTACTTACCTGCCTCCCGGCTGCTAAGCGGAAGGAAGGAGGTGGGCGGGATGTTACGTCCCGCTCATCCCCGCCCTTTCGCTTCTATTTGGCGGCAGTTCAGTGACGCAGCTGTGACGTCGTTGTGACGCTGAATGAACCGCCCCCTTAGAAAGGAGGCGGTTCGCCGGTCACAGCGACATCGCCAGGCAGGTAAGTAGTGTGACGGGACTGGGCGATGTTGTGCGGCATGGGCAGCGATTTGCCCGTGTCGTACAACAGATGGGGGCAGATACCCACGCTAGCGATATCGGTACCGATATCGCAGAGTGTAAAGCGGCCTTTAGGGTTCCGTCTGCTAATTTGGGTCCTAAGTTTATAGGACCCTATGAGATCATCGAGGTGGTCAACCCGGTAGTCTTTCGGTTGCAACTGCCCCAGACCTTTCGTATTCCTAACATATTTCATACCTCCTTGCTTAAACCATTTGTTCCATCGGTGGTGGATTCTCAGACCCCTCCGGCTCCGATATTGATGGATGGTGAGGAGGAGTACGAGATCCAGCGTATTATCAATTCTCATTGGGTTCATAATTCCCTCCAGTATCTAATCCATTGGAAGGGTTACGGTCCAGAGGACAGGTCTTGGGTGCCGGCTCGATCCGTGCGGGCCGATCGGTTGATTGCGGATTTCCACTGGAAGTTTCCTGGGAAGCCTGGGGATTCGGTGGCCCCCCCTTGAGGAAGGGGTACTGTCACGGTTCCGTCTCCCCATCTACATGGCTAGGGAGCAGAGCCTTCTCCCGAGCCTCACTTTCGGAGCTTGGATGCTTTAAAAACTGACATCTCCAGTGAACCAGCGCCGGCTATAAGCTTAGCGCTGCTTTGCCTGTGATTGCTGGTCCTTTAAGTGTTATTCCAATCCGTCTGTGCCTGTGCCCTCATGCCCTGTCTGTGTTCCGTCCCCCAGATGTTCCCCCATTCCTCTTTCCCTTCTCCTACCTCCCCACTCAGTTGCTTTCTCTGGTACTGACCTTGGCCTGACCTCAACTCTACTTCTGCTCTTTCCTCCGGTTCTCCTTCTGCCCATACTGTGTTTGACCCAGCCTGCCTGACCATTCATCGCACGCCCCGCAGCTCTGCTCCCCAGCTGTGCTGTGAGGCAGTATATGAGCACACACTGTGTATCTGCTTCCTGGTTCTTGTTGCTCTGTGTAGTGTCTTCTGCTGCTGGTATAAACTCCTCTCTCAGTATGAGGAGGTGCACAACCAGAGATGTTTATTGTTATGTACAAGCCTTTTTGTAGAGCAATAGTGGGTTAATCTCTTAGCAAATTTCCTAACGGTATGCCATTGTTTATATTAGAAGCATATGCAGAAAGCATGTGATATTTATGTCCATATTTGGGGTTTCCTCTTCAGTTTTTCAACTGCTCGTGGGGCCCTTATCTTCAACCCACCATGACTCGCAGTGTCCTTGTCACGTAGCACCGCTGGTCTGCTATCTTCAACCCACTATTAGTCGCGGGGTCCTTGTCACGTAGCTCACCAGTCATGGATCCGAATTTGCGCACATGTAGCCAGTCATCATTAGTATCTTCATTCTTTTCCCTTATATTAGACATCAGCTGAATGCATTAGTGTACACACACTTGTTCCCTCATATGTAGCAATAATCAGGGAACAGGCTCTATATTATTAATCACATACAAAAGAAAGCTTAGTTATAATAGAAAAGCATATATATATATATATATATATATATACATATATATATATATATATATATATATATATATATATATATATATATATATATATACCGTGTGCAGAATTATTAGGCAAGTTGTATTTTAGAGGATTTTTTCTATTATTGATCAACAACTATGTTCTCAATCAACCCAAAAGACTCTTATAGTTATTAAAGCTTAATATTTTTGGAAGTTAGAGTGGTTTTTTTTTAAGATTTGGCTATCTTAGGAGGATATCTGTTTGTGCAGGTAACTATTACTGTGCAGAATTATTAGGCAACTAAATAAAAATCAAATATTTTCCCATCTCACTTGTTTATTTTCACCAGGTAAACCAATATAACTGCACAAAATTTAGAAATAAACATTTCTAATATGCAAAAACAAAACCCAAAAAAATGAGTGACCAATATAGCCACCTTTCTTTATGATGACACTCAACAGCCTACCATCCATAGATTCTGTCAGTTGCTTGATCTGTTTACGATCAACATTGCGTGCAGCAGCCACCACAGCCTCCCAGACACTGTTCCGAGAGGTGTACTGTTTTCCCTCTCTGTAGATCTCACATTTCATGAGGGACCACAGGTTCTCTATGGGGTTCAGATCAGGTGAACTAGGGGGGCAGGTCATTATTTTTTCATCTTTTAGACCTTTACTGGTCAGCCACGCTGTTGAGTAGTTGGATGCATGTGATGGAGCATTGTCCTGCATGAAAATCACGTTTTTCTTGAACGATACCGACTTCTTCCTGTACCACTGCTTGAAGAAGTTGTCTTCCAGAAACTGGCAGTAGGTCTGGAAGTTGAGCTTCACTCCATCCTCATCCCGAAGAGGTCCCACAAGGTCATCTTTGATGATACCAGCCCATACCAGTACCCACCTCCACCTTGCTGGCATCTGAGTCAGAGTGGAGCTCTCTGCCTTTTACTGATCCAGCCTCTGGCCCATCCATCTGGCCCATCAAGAGTCACTCTCATTTCATCAGTCCATAAAACCTTTGAAAAATCAGTCTTAAGAGATTTCTTGGCCTAGTCTTGATGTTTTATCTTATGTTTCTTGTTCAAAGGTGGTCATTTTTCAGCCTTACTTACCTGGCCATGTCCCTGAGTATAGCACACCTTGTGCTTTTTGGTACTTCAGTAATGTTGCAGCTCTGAAATATGGCCAAAGTGGTGGCAAATGGCATCTTGGCAGCTTCACGCTTGATTTTCCTCAATTCATGGGCAGTTATTTTGCGCCTTTTTTGCCCAACACGCTTCTTGCAACCTGTTGGCTATTTGCCATGAAACGCTTAATTGTTCGCTGATCACGCTTCAAAAGTTTGCCAATTTCAAGACTGCTGCATCCCTCTGCAAGACATCTCACAATTTTGGACTTTTCAGAGCCCGTCAAAACTCTCTTCTGACCCATTTTGCCAAAGGAAAGGAAGTTGTCTAATAATTAAGCACACCTTATATAGGGTGTTGATATCATTACACCACACCCCTCCTCATTACAGAGATGCACATCACCTGATTTACTTAATTGGTAGTTGTCTCTCAAGCCTACACAGCTTGGAGCAGGACATGTATAAAAAGTATCATGTGATCAAAATTCTCATTTGACTAATAATTCTGCAGACAGTATATATATATATATATATACACGAGGGGTGATCCAAAAGTAATGATAATCGGTTATTTCTATTGCACACAGAAATTAAAATAAAATGTTTTCTTCTCTCTTAGATACCCACTAGTCCAGGAAAAAAAATCACTTAAATAGGCCACGATTCCCGGGAGCTACATTCATTTAAATATGAACTGCCGAGGAGTGAACATCAAAATGGAAAAAAATGAGCTCAGAGCTGTCATCAAATACCTCTGCTTGAAAAAAATGACTACCAAAGACATACACAGCGACTTGGTGGAAACATTGGGGGACTCTTCTCCTCCATATTCCACAGTTGAACGCTGGGCCAAGGAATTTAAGCTGAGAAGAACATCGACGGAAGATGAACATCGTGACGGACGCCCATCCATGTCCCTCAATGAAGAAAACGTGAAAAAAGTTGAAGAAGTTGTATTGGCAGATCGAAGAGTGACTATAAGGCATGTAGCTGAGGTCACAGGGATCTCATATGGCAGTGTTCAAAGAATCCTTGCAAAAGAATTGCATATGAGAAAGGTCTCCGCGCGTTGGGTGCCAAAAATGTTAACCGACGAGCGAAGAAACGAGTTGACATTTCAATAGCAAATCTCGAAAAGTTCCAAGCAGACAAGGAGAATTTTTGTCACGTTTTTTGACCATGGACGAGATCTGGATCCACCACTTTGATCCCGAAACTAAACAACAATCGATGACATGGAAACGAGCCGACGAATCGACGCCGAAGAAATTCAAAGTGTCAAGCTCAGCAGGGAAGGTTATGGCGTCCGTTTTTTGGGACGCTGATGGAATTATTATGGTGAACTATTTGGGGAAGGGAGCCCCCAGTATGGGCTCCTACTACGCAGAACAAGTAAGAAGATTGCGGGAGGCTATCAAGGAGAAAAGGCGCGGCAAACTGCAGGCTGGAGTGCTGTTTCACCAAGATAACACGCCGGCTCAAAAAACTGCAGTTGCCATGGCAACCATTCAAGAAGCGGCCTTTGAACTGGTGGAACACCCCCCCTATTCGCCAGATCGAGCCCCCAGTGACTTCTTTCTCTCTCCTCGCCTCAAGGAACACCTCCGGGGCAAGAAATTTGACGACAATAGCGACGTGATAACCGCTGTTGGGGATTTTTAGAGGGTCAAGATTAGAGATGAGCGAACCGGTCGTGGTTCGGCTCGAGTTCGGTTCGTCGAACGGAGGTCCCGTTCGAGTTCAGTTCGTCGAACATTCGACGAACCGAACTCGAACCGCATAGGAAACAATGGCAGGCATTCACAAACACATAAAAACACCTAGAAAACACCCTCAAAGGTGTCCAAAAGGTGACAAACAACACAACACAAACACATGGGAAAGTGACAAGGACATATACTCATGCGAAAACAAAAGAGCTGGACAAGGAAAAAGAGGAGGACACACAGATATAGGCATGGCACGCCCTTCTAAAATCATGAAAAAAACCGCAAGGTGACTCCAAGCGGAGTCTCCCTTTTTTCCAAAAATTGGGTCACACACACACATCCACCCCTTCAGTGGCAGCAGTTGTGCCCCAGTTGTACACTTCACAGCTAGATTTACATCAAGCACATTCAAAAATACACCATTCTTAACCGTCCCCAGGATGACACCGGGGTAGGTAGCAAAGTCTTTGCTGACCCATGACTTGTTCATCTTGGCTCCTTTTAAAAAACACAGCAAGCAAGGGTTACTCCAAGCGGAGTCTCCCTTTTTTCCAAAAATTGGGCCCCACACACCCACCCCTTCAGTGGCAGCAGTTGTGCCCCAGTTGTACACTTCACAGCTAGATTTGCATCAAGCACATTCAAAAATACGACATTCTTAACCGTCCCCAGGATGACACCGGGGTAGGTAGCAAAGTCTTTGCTGAACCATGACTTGTTCATCTTGGCTCCTTTTAAAAAACACTGCAAGCAAGGGTTACTCCAAGCGGAGTCTCCCTTTTTTCCAAAAATTGGGCCCCACACACACCCACCCCTTCAGTGGCAGCAGTTGTGGCCCAGTTGTACACTTCACAGCTAGATTTGCATCAAGCACATTCAAAAATACGCCATTCTTAACCGTCCCCAGGATGACACCGGGGTAGGTAGCAAAGTCTTTCCTGTCCCAGCTCTGTTCATCTTGGCTCCTTTTAAAAAACACAGCAAGCAAGGGTTACTCCAAGCGGAGTCTCCCTTTTTTCCAAAAATTGGGCCACACACAACCCACCCCATCAGTGGCAGCAGTTGTGCCCCAGTTGTATACTTCACAGCTAGATTTGCATCAAGCACATTCAAAAATACGCCATTCTTAACCGTCCCCAGGATGACACCGGGGTAGGTAGCAAAGTCTTTGCTGAACCATGACTTGTTCATCTTGGCTCCTTTTAAAAAACACAGCAAGCAAGGGTTACTCCAAGCGGAGTCTCCCTTTTTTCCAAAAATTGGGCCCCACACACACCTACCCCTTCAGTGGCAGCAGTTGTGCCCCAGTTGTACACTTCACAGCTAGATTTGCATCAAGCACATTCAAAAATACGCCATTCTTAACCGTCCCCAGGATGACACCGGGGTAGGTAGCAAAGTCTTTCCTGATCCCAGTTCTGTTCATCTTGGCTCCTTTTAAAAAACACAGCAAGCAAGGGTTACTCCAAGCGGAGTCTCCCTTTTTTCCAAAAATTGGGCCACACAGACACCCCATCAGTGGCAGCACTTGTGCCCTAGTTGCAAACAGGATGTTTTGATTTGCATCAAGCACATTCCAAATCCACAAGCATTTACTCTCCCCAGGATGACACAGGGGTAGTAAATTCCTTGTGGATCCATGACTTGTTCATTTTGATGAACGTTAGTCTGTCCACATTGTCACTGGACAGACGCGTGCGCTTATCTGTCAGCACACACCCAGCAGCACTGAAGACACGTTCAGAGACAACGCTGGCAGCTAGACATGACAAAATCTCCAAGGCGTAACTGGAGAGCTCTGGCCATTTTTCAAGATTTGAAGCCCAAAATGAGCAAGGCTCCATTTGCAAAGTCATGGCATCAATGTTCATTTGGAGATACTCCTGTATCATCCTCTCCAGCCGTTGACTATGTCAGACTTGTTGTCTCTGGTGGCCTTGCAAAGGACGGTCTAAAAAAATTATGAAAAGATTCCATAAAATTTCTGTTACCAGCACCAGATACGGTGCTACTGGTACGGGTAGACTGTTGAAGATGACGAGACCGTCCCATGTTTGTCAAGTTACAACTGGGAGATTCACTTCCTGCACCTGCACGGTTGTTTGGTGGAAAAGCCGAGCTAAGATCGAGTAACAGCTTCTGCTGATACTCCTGCATACGTGCGTCCCTTTCTATGGCTGGAATTATGTCACAAAATTTGGACTTGTACCTGGGATCTAATAGTGTGGCAATCCAGTCGTCAACATCACTTCTAATTTTGACAATACGAGGGTCATGTTGGAGGTAGTGCAGCAAGAAGGCGCTCATGTGTCTTGCGCAGCCATGCGGACCAAGTCCACGCTGTGATTGTGGCATAGAGGTGCTAAACGTTCTTTCTTCCTCTGACATCTCCCCCCAACCTCTT
Source organism: Anomaloglossus baeobatrachus (assembly GCF_048569485.1). Classification (NCBI taxonomy): domain Eukaryota; kingdom Metazoa; phylum Chordata; class Amphibia; order Anura; family Aromobatidae; genus Anomaloglossus; species Anomaloglossus baeobatrachus. Next base: position 382,765,867 of record NC_134353.1, on the reverse strand, counting down.
TCAACCGAAATTTGACCAAGGTCTCCCTCATCCGCTGAGTCTTCCATGTCCATGGACAGTTCATCATCCATTTCTTCATGTTCTCCTGCACCTTCCTCAACATTTCGCCTGCTACCATGCGCCCTTGTTGATCCCTGTCCCCCATGGTCCCATGTCTGACGTGTTGGTGATGATGAACGTCTGGACCTTGGTGATGTTGTTGTCCCTTGCGCATATGAATCCTCCTGTAGTTCCTCCCCTTCCTGTTGTCCCACCCCCTGACTCCGAATAGTGTTTAGCGTGTGCTCCAGCATATAAATGACTGGAATTGTCATGCTGATAATGGCATTGTCAGCGCTAAACATATTCGTCGCCATGTCGAAACTGTGCAGAAGGGTGCATAGTCCTTGATCTGAGACCACTCCATCAGGGTGATCTGCCCCACCTCTGCATCTCGTTGGCCCAGGCTATACGTCATGACGTATTGCACCAGGGCTCGGCGGTGCTGCCACAGTCGCTGTAACATGTGGAGATTCGAATTCCAGCGTGTCGCCACATCGCATTTCAGGCGATGAACCGGCAGGCCGAAAGACTTCTGGAGCGATGCAAGGCGCTCAGCTACGGCGGTTGAACTGTGGAAGTGAGCAGACAGTTTTCGTGCCCTGGTCAGAAGGCCATCTAGGCCGGGATAGTGTGTTAAAAATTGCTGGACAACAAGGTTCAACATGTGAGCCATACAAGGCACGTGTGTCACCTTGCCCAGGCGAAGGGCCGCACCCAGGTTTGCAGCATTGTCGCACATGGCCTTACCAGGCTGCAGGTTGAGTGGAGACAACCATTTATTAAACTCGGACCGCAGAGCTGACCACAACTCCTCAGCTGTGTGACTCCTATTCCCAAGACATGTCAAGCTAAAGACCGCCTGATGCCGTTGCGCTCTGCTGCCAGCATAGTAATGAGGGGTGCATGATTCCTTCTGCGCAGTGCAAACGCTGGTGGTCTGACCAGGCAGGCTTGGGGTGGAGGTGGAGGACCCAGATGAGGTGGAGGAGGCAGAAGCAGTGGCGGAACTTGGACAGACAGAGGATTGACACACAAGTCGTGGGGACGGCAAGACTTGTGCAGCAGACCCTTCACCATCTATCACCATAGTTACCCAGTGCCCAGTCAGCGACATGTAATGTCCCTGTCCATGCTTACTGGTCCAAGTATCGGTGGTGAAATGCACCCGTTGACACACAGAGTTTCTCAAGGAAGCGGTGATGTTGTGTGCGACATGCTGGTGTAGCGCGGGCACACCTTTCTTAGAGAAGTAGTGGCGACTAGGCATCCGGTACTGGGGCACAGCTACAGACATAAGGTCTCTAAAATCCTGTGTGTCCACCAGGCGGAAAGGCAGCATTTCGGTAGCCAAGAGCTTACAGAATGATAAAGTCAACCTCTTAGCTTTGTCATGGGTCGCAGGAAATGGCCTTTTATTTGTCCAAATCTGTGGGACAGAGATCTGGCTGCTGTATGTAGACGGTGTTGAGTAGGGTGTCCCTGGAAAAATGCAGCTTTGTGAGGAAAGTGCAGTCGTAGACTTGATGTTGCCTTCATCCAACGTTGGTGCTATCGATGTCTGAGAGAGCTGTACACACGTACTTGTTTCCCATTCCAAACCAACTGACGACCTACCAAGCAAACTGCCTGTTGCGGTTACAGTGGTGGAAGTTGTGCGTGGAAAACCAGGTGTGACAGCTGTCCCCACAGTCATAGAAGATGAAGAGCGCGCGGATGCACTAGAAGGGGCAGGCGGTGGATGGTTCGCTCCGCTAGGCCGTATTGCAGCACGGTTAGCTTCCCACCGGGACATATGATATTTATTCATGTGACGATTCATGGAAGAAGTTGTGAAACTGCTGAGGTTTTGCCCTCTACTAACAGAATCACGACAAATTTTACAGATCACATAATTTGGCCGATCTTTTGCTATGTCAAAAAAGGACCAGGCTAGGCAAGGCTTAGAGGGCATGCGACCTGCTGATCCACCCCGACTAGTGCTCAGAGGCACAGTGGTGGCTGAGGATGCAGTTGTAGACGTGCTACCAGTACTCCTACTCTGTCCAGGAAGGCGCAAGGTAACTTCGTCGTCAGTTGCATCCTCCTCCACCGTCTCTGTTGACGTCCTCGAGGGCCTGAGTGTGGGTTGACAGTAGGTGGGATCTAGAACTTCCTCATCAATTGTTGTGTTTGCACTCCCCTCACCCTCAGACCGCGCCTCTTCTTGCCCTGACCGAATATTTAAGTTGTCATCCCAATCTGGTATCTGCGTCTCATCATCATCACTATGTTCCTCATTGTCTATAACAACAGGTGTTACAGTTTGTGAAAAAGGGTCAACATTATGCTCAGAAACATGGTCCTCACGGCCTGAATCAGCGTCACAAAGGTTCTGGGCATCACTGCAGACCATTTCCTGGTCTGTACTCACTCTAGCTTGGGAGCAGACCTCTGATTCCCAGGCTATAGTGTGACTGAACCGCTCTGCAGACTCAGCCATCTCAGTTCCACCATACTGTGCAGGGCGGGTGGAGACTTCAGAGCTGGGAGAAAGCAAGTTTGATTGGGATGACAACTCAGAGGACTGGTGTTTTTTGGATGCGGTAGTTGAGGTGGCGGAGAGGGCACTTGTTGGACCACTTGAGATCCATTCAAGCATTTTCCTTTTTTGGCCATCATCTACCTTTGTTCCAGTTGTTCGTGTCCGTAAAAAAGGGAGCACATCAGATTGTCCACGGTAAGTAGTAGACATCTTACTTTTGCTGGAAGAGAGTCTATCTTCAGCAGATGTTAATGGAGCTTTGCCACCTTCCCCACGGACAAACCCTTTTTTTCCTTTTCCAGCACGCTTCTTACCCTTTACACCAGCATCTGTCATTTTGCCACTCATTTTGATTGCGACAAGATTGTGCACTTAAAATGTGGTAGTAAAAACTGAGAGGTGGTGTAGATTGCAGCGGTGATCTAGCTTTATTAACAGCAGAATAAACAACAATAATTATCCCTGACAATGTAACTACGGCCCTTAAACTGGCAGCAGTGTTTGCTAGTATAATGGCTTAGTAACAATGGGTTTGAGTGTGCAATGCAGGCAGACGTGCTGCAAATATCTTTGCACTAGTGGGACAATACAGAAGTCCAACAGCCACTTTTAGGATGCCACTAAGTTCACTCAGTGTTTGCTAGTATAATGGCTTAGTAACAATGAGTTTGAGTGTGCAATGCAGGCAGATGTGCTGCAAATATCTTTGCACTAGTGGGACAATACAGAAAACCAACAGCAATGTTTAGGATGCCACTAAGGGTGCCTTCACACTTAGCGATGCAGCAGCGATCCGACCAGCGATCTGACCTGGTCAGGATCACTGCTGCATCGCTACATGGTCGCTGGTGAGCTGTCAAACAGGCAGATCTCACCAGCAACCAGTAACCAGCCCCCGCCAGCAGCGACGTGCAAGCGACCCTGCGCTTGCACGGAGCCGGCGTCTGGAAGCTGCGGACACTGGTAACTAAGGTAAACATCGGGTATGGTTACCCGATGTTTACATTAGTTACCAGCGCACACCGCTTAGCTTTGCTCTCCTAGCTACAGTACACATCGTGTTAATTAACCCGATGTGTAATGCAGCTACATGTGCAGAGAGCAGGGAGCCGCGCACACTGTTTAGCGCTGGCTCCTTGCTCTCCTAGCTATAGTACATATCGGGTTAATTAACCCGATGTGTAATGCAGCTACATGTGCAGAGAGCCGGAGCCGGCAGCACAGGCAGCGTGAGAGCTGCGGAGGCTGGTAACTAAGGTAAATATCGGGTAACCACCTTGGTTACCCGATGTTTATCTTGGATACAGCTTACCGCAGCTGCAAGACGCCGGTTCCTGCTCCCTGCTCGCTTCATTTGTCGCTCTCTCGCTGTCACACACAGCGATCTGTGTGTCACAGTGGGAGAGCGCCTTTGAAGAAAACGAACCAGGGCTGTGTGTAACGAGCAGCGATCTCGCAGCAGGGGCCAGATCGCTGCTCAGTGTCACACACAGCGAGATCACTAATGAGGTCACTGCTGCGTCACAAAAAGCGTGACTCAGCAGCGATCTCGGCAGCGAGCTCGCTGTGTGTGAAGCACCCCTAAGTTCACTCAGTGTTTGCTAGTATAATGGCTAAGTTATAATGAGTTTGAGTGTGCAATGCAGGCAGAGGTGCTGCAAATATCTTTGCACTAGTGGGACAATACAGAAGTCCAACAGCCACGTTTAGGATGCCACTAAGTTCACTCAGTGTTTGCTAGTATAATGGCTTAGTAACAATGGGTTTGAGTGTGCAATGCAGGCAGACGTGCTGCAAATATCTTTGCACTAGTGGGACAATACAGAAGTCCATCATCCACTTTTAGGATGCCACTAAGTTCACTCAGTGTTTGCTAGTATAATGGCTTAGTAACAATGAGTTTGAGTGTGCAATGCAGGCAGAGGTGCTGCAAATATCTTTGCACTAGTGGGACAATACAGAAAACCAACAGCCACGTTTAGGATGCCACTAAGTTCACTCAGTGTTTGCTAGTATAATGGCTTAGTAACAATGAGTTTGAGTGTGCAATGCAGGCAGAGGTGCTGCAAATATCTTTGCACTAGTGGGACAATACAGAAGTCCAACAGCCACGTTTAGGATGCCACTAAGTTCACTCAGTGTTTGCTAGTATAATGGCTTAGTAACAATGAGTTTGAGTGTGCAATGCAGGCTGAGGTGCTGCAAATATCTTTGCACTAGTGGGACAATACAGAAGTCCAACAGCCACGTTTAGGATGCCACTAAGTTCACTCAGTGTTTGCTAGTATAATGGCTTAGTAACAATGAGTTTGAGTGTGCAATGCAGGCAGACGTGCTGCAAATATCTTTGCACTAGTGGGACAATACAGAAGTCCAACAGCCACGTTTAGGATGCCACTAAGTTCACTCAGTGTTTGCTAGTATAATGGCTTAGTAACAATGAGTTTGAGTGTGCAATGCAGGCAGAGAGGTGCTGCAAATATCTTTGCACTAGTGGGACAATACAGAAGTCCAACAGCCACTTTTAGGATGCCACTAAGTTCACTCAGTGTTTGCTAGTATAATGGCTTAGTAACAATGAGTTTGAGTGTGCAATGCAGGCAGACGTGCTGCAAATATCTTTGCACTAGTGGGACAATACAGAAGTCCAACAGCCACGTTTAGGATGCCACTAAGTTCACTCAGTGTTTGCTAGTATAATGGCTTAGTAACAATGAGTTTGAGTGTGCAATGCAGGCAGAGAGGTGATGCAAATATCTTTGCACTAGTGGGACAATACAGAAGTCCAACAGCCACTTTTATGATGCCACTAAGTTCACTCAGTGTTTGCTAGTATAATGGCTTAGTAACAATGAGTTTGAGTGTGCAATGCAGGCAGAGGTGCTGCAAATATCTTTGCACTAGTGGGGCAATACAGAAGTCCAACAGCCATGTTTAGGATGCCACTAAGTTCACTCAGTGTTTGCTAGTATAATGGCTTAGTAACAATGAGTTTGAGTGTGCAATGCAGGCAGAGGTGCTGCAAATATCTTTGCACTAGTGGGACAATACAGAAGTCCAACAGCCACTTTTAGGATGCCACTAAGTTCACTCAGTGTTTGCTAGTATAATGGCTTAGTAACAATGAGTTTGAGTGTGCAATGCAGGCAGAGGTGCTGCAAATATCTTTGCACTAGTGAAGGGGTGGGGAACCTTTTTTCAGCCGGGGGCCATTTGGAAATTTCTACCAACCTTCGGGGGCCGCACAAAATTATCAATGTGAAAATTACCCGGCTATATTTGGTCAAACAATTAACTCATCCCTACTGTGGCGGCCGGAGCGGCTTCTCTTTGGTGCGGCTGTGAAGTTGGATGATACTAATCATGTTTCTTCTCACAACTGCTTTTCTGTCTCGGTCTGAAGCGCAGTCAACTCTTTGTGATAATAATATTTGATAAATCATATACATCACAGAGGAGACACTGGAGGCACACACAACACATAGGAGACACTGGAAGCACATACAACACATAGGTGACGCTGGAGGCACACACAACACATAGGTGACGCTGGAGGCACACACAACACACAGGAGACGCTGGAGCCACACACAACACACAGGAGACGCTGGAGGCACACACAACACATAGGAGACACTGGAGGCACACACAACACATAGGAGACACTGGAGGCACACACAACACATAGGAGACGCTGGAGGCACACACAACACATCCGAGACGCTGGAGGCACACACAACACATAGGAGACGCTGGAGGCACACACAACACATAGGAGACACTGGAGGCACACACAACACATAGGAGACACTGGAGGCACACACAACACATAGGAGACACTGGAGGCACACACAACACACAGGAGACGCTGGAGGCACACACAACACATAGGAGACGCTGGAGGCACACACAACACATAGGAGACGATGGAGGCACACACAACACATAGGAGACGCTGGAGGCACACACAACACATCCGAGACACTGGAGGCACACACAACACATAGGAGACACTGGAGGCACACACAACACATAGGAGACACTGGAGGCACACACAACACATAGGAGACACTGGAGGCACACACAACACATAGGAGACACTGGGACTGCTCTATATACATTACAGGAGTCACTGAAGGCCCATACATCACTGGAGGGGCTGGGGGCATATACATCACATTGAAAACGCTGGGACTGACGTATACACAAGAGAAAGGAAACACTGGGACTGCTGTATATACACATCACAGGAGACACTGGAGGCTTATACATCACATGAGGAGCTATATATGCTCCCAGCCCCTCCTGTGATGTAAATGCTCACAGCCCCTCCTGTGTTGTGTATGTCCCCAGTGTATATGCCCCCAGCATCTCCAATGGATGTATAAGTCACAGGAGACGCTGAAGGCAAACAACACAAGAGGGGCTGGGGGGCATACACATAACAGGAGACGCTGGGGGGCATACACAACGCAAGAGATGCTGGGGGGCATACACATAACAGGAGACACTGGGGGGCATACACAACACAAGAGGTGCTGGGGGCATACACAACGCAAGAGGGGCTGGGGGGCATACAGAACGCAAGAGGGGCTGGGGGGCATACAGAACACAAGAGGGGCTGGGGGGCATACAGAACGTAAGAGGGGCTGGGGGGCATACAGAACACAAGAGGAGCTGGGGGGCATACAGAATGCAAGAGGGGCTGGGGGACATACACATCACAAGAGGAGCTAGGGGCAAAGACATCACTGAGGGGGGAACAGACATCACTGGGGGAACACAACACTGGGGGTGATGCACAGCATTGGTAGGGCAAACAGCACTGCCCCCCAGTAATGTCAGGGCTCTGCACACAGCACCTGCAGAGCCCTGACATTACTGGGGAGCCACAAACCTGAGGTGATAGACAGCATGGGGTGAGGGACACAGCACTGATCGTTGCACACAACTCTGGGGGAAGGGTACACAAAGTACTGGACGGGGAGCAGAGTGCAGGCGCGCGCACACAGCGCCGAAGACAGTGCAGGCCGGAGGGCAGAGGGGCGGGCAGATCGCTCTGGAGTTGAAAGGTGCGGTCACACCCCACGACAGGACATAGGGGCGGGCACATCGCTCCGAGGGCAGAAGGGGCAGATCGCTCAGGAGGGCAGAGGGGCGGGCAGATCGCTCCGGAGGGCAGAGGGGCGGGCACACCGCACGAGGGGAAAGAGGGGCAGGCACATCGATCCGGAGGGCAGAGGGGCGGGTACATCGCTCCAGAGGGCAGAGGGGCGGGCACACACACACACACAGCACGAGGGGACAGAGGGGCGGGCACACACCGCTGATTACGCTACTGGACAGCGGGAGAGCCCATTGGTTCTCCCAAACAATGCATGTGGTCATTTAAAGGGCTGGCGGCCCCAGCACTGCAGCCCCCGGGAATGTGCCCAGGGGCCGGATAAAAGGTCATGGCGGGCCACATGCAGCCCGCGGGCCGGAGGTTCCCCACCCCTGCACTAGTGGGACAATACAGAAGTCCAACAGCCACTTTTAGGATGCCACTAAGTTCACTCAGTGTTTGCTAGTATAATGGCTTAGTAACAATGAGTTTGAGTGTGCAATGCAGGCAGATGTGCTGCAAATATCTTTGCACTAGTGGGACAATACAGAAAACAAACAGCCCCGTTTAGGATGCCACTAAGTTCACTCAGTGTTTGCTAGTATAATGGCTTAGTAACAATGAGTTTGAGTGTGCAATGCAGGCAGAGGTGCTGCAAATATCTTTGCACTAGTGGGACAATACAGAAGTCCAACAGCCACGTTTAGGATGCCACTAAGGTCACTCAGTGTTTGCCAGTATAATGGCTTAGTAACAATGAGTTTGAGTGTGCAATGCAGGCAGAGGTGCTGCAAATATCTTTGCACTAGTGGGACAATACAGAAGTCCAACAGCCACTTTTATGATGCCACTAAGTTCACTCAGTGTTTGCTATTATAATGGCTTAGTAACAATGAGTTTGAGTGTGCAATGCAGGCAGACGTGCTGCAAATATCTTTGCACTAGTGGGACAATACAGAAGTCCAACAGCCACTTTTAGGATGCCACTAAGTTCACTCAGTGTTTGCTAGTATAATGGCTTAGTAACAATGAGTTTGAGTGTGCAATGCAGGCAGATGTGCTGCAAATATCTTTGCACTAGTGGGACAATACAGAAAACAAACAGCCCCATTTAGGATGCCACTAAGTTCACTCAGTGTTTGCTAGTATAATGGCTTAGTAACAATGAGTTTGAGTGTGCAATGCAGGCAGAGGTGCTGCAAATATCTTTGCACTAGTGGGACAATACAGAAGTCCAACAGCCACGTTTAGGATGCCACTAAGGTCACTCAGTGTTTGCCAGTATAATGGCTTAGTAACAATGAGTTTGAGTGTGCAATGCAGGCAGAGGTGCTGCAAATATCTTTGCACTAGTGGGACAATACAGAAGTCCAACAGCCACTTTTATGATGCCACTAAGTTCACTCAGTGTTTGCTAGTATAATGGCTTAGTAACAATGAATTTGAGTGTGCAATGCAGGCAGAGGTGCTGCAAATATCTTTGCACTAGTGGGACAATACAGAAGTCCAACAGCCACGTTTAGGATGCCACTAAGTTCACTCAGTGTTTGCTAGTATAATGGCTTAGTAACAATGAGTTTGAGTGTGCAATGCAGGCAGAGGTGCTGCAAATATCTTTGCACTAGTGGGACAATACAGAAAACCAACAGCCACGTTTAGGATGCCACTAAGTTCACTCAGTGTTTGCTAGTATAATGGCTTAGTAACAATGAGTTTGAGTGTGCAATGCAGGCAGACGTGCTGCAAATATCTTTGCACTAGTGGGACAATACAGAAGTCCAACAGCCACGTTTAGGATGCCACTAAGTTCACTCAGTGTTTGCTAGTATAATGGCTTAGTAACAATGAGTTTGAGTGTGCAATGCAGGCAGAGGTGCTGCAAATATCTTTGCACTAGTGGGACAATACAGAAGTCCAACAGCCACGTTTAGGATGCCACTAAGTTCACTCAGTGTTTGCTAGTATAATGGCTTAGTAACAATGAGTTTGAGTGTGCAATGCAGGCAGGCAGAGGTGCTGCAAATATCTTTGCACTAGTGGGACAATACAGAAGTCCAACAGCCACTTTTAGGATGCCACTAAGTTCACTCAGTGTTTGCTAGTATAATGGCTTAGTAACAATGAGTTTGAGTGTGCAATGCAGGCAGACGTGCTGCAAATATCTTTGCACTAGTGGGACAATACAGAAGTCCAACAGCCACGTTTAGGATGCCACTAAGTTCACTCAGTGTTTGCTAGTATAATGGCTTAGTAACAATGAGTTTGAGTGTGCAATGCAGGCAGAGGTGCTGCAAATATCTTTGCACTAGTGGGACAATACAGAAAACCAACAGCCACGTTTAGGATGCCACTAAGTTCACTCAGTGTTTGCTAGTATAATGGCTTAGTAACAATGAGTTTGAGTGTGCAATGCAGGCAGAGGTGCTGCAAATATCTTTGCACTAGTGGGACAATACAGAAGTCCAACAGCCACTTTTAGGATGCCACTAAGTTCACTCAGTGTTTGCTAGTATAATGGCTTAGTAACAATGAATTTGAGTGTGCAATGCAGGCAGACGTGCTGCAAATATCTTTGCACTAGTGGGACAATACAGAAGTCCAACAGCCACGTTTAGGATGCCACTAAGTTCACTCAGTGTTTGCTAGTATAATGGCTTAGTAACAATGAGTTTGAGTGTGCAATGCAGGCAGAGGTGCTGCAAATATCTTTGCACTAGTGGGACAATACAGAAAACCAACAGCCACGTTTAGGATGCCACTAAGTTCACTCAGTGTTTGCTAGTATAATGGCTTAGTAACAATGAGTTTGAGTGTGCAATGCAGGCAGAGGTGCTGCAAATATCTTTGCACTAGTGGGACAATACAGAAGTCCAACAGCCACGTTTAGGATGCCGCTAAGTTCACTCAGTGTTTGCTAGTATAATGGCTTAGTAATAATGAGTTTGAGTGTGCAATGCAGGCAGAGGTGCTGCAAATATATTTGCACTAGTGGGACAATACAGAAGTCCAACAGCCACGTTTAGGATGCCACTAAGTTCACTCAGTGTTTGCTAGTATAATGGCTTAGTTAGAATGAGTTTGAGTGTGCAATGCAGGCAGGCAGAGGTGCTGCAAATATCTTTGCACTAGTGGGACAATACAGAAGTCCAACAGCCACTTTTAGGATGCCACTAAGTTCACTCAGTGTTTGCTAGTATAATGGCTTAGTAACAATGAGTTTGAGTGTGCAATGCAGGCAGACGTGCTGCAAATATCTTTGCACTAGTGGGACAATACAGAAGTCCAACAGCCATGTTTAGGATGCCACTAAGTTCACTCAGTGTTTGCTAGTATAATGGCTTAGTAACAATGAGTTTGAGTGTGCAATGTAGGCAGAGAGGTGATGCAAATATCTTTGCACTAGTGGGACAATACAGAAGTCCAACAGCCACGTTTAGGATGCCACTAAGTTCACTCAGTGTTTGCTAGTATAATGGCTTAGTAACAATGAGTTTGAGTGTGCAATGCAGGCAGAGGTGCTGCAAATATCTTTGCACTAGTGGGACAATACAGAAGTCCAACAGCCACGTTTAGGATGCCACTAAGTTCACTCAGTGTTTGCTAGTATAATGGCTTAGTAACAATGAGTTTGAGTGTGCAATGCAGGCAGAGGTGCTGCAAATATCTTTGCACTAGTGGGACAATACAGAAAACCAACAGCCACGTTTAGGATGCCACTAAGTTCACTCAGTGTTTGCTAGTATAATGGCTTAGTAACAATGAGTTTGAGTGTGCAATGCAGGCAGAGGTGCTGCAAATATCTTTGCACTAGTGGGACAATACAGAAGTCCAACAGCCACTTTTAGGATGCCACTAAGTTCACTCAGTGTTTGCTAGTATAATGGCTTAGTAACAATGAGTTTGAGTGTGCAATGCAGGCAGACGTGCTGCAAATATCTTTGCACTAGTGGGACAATACAGAAGTCCAACAGCCACTTTTAGGATGCCACTAAGTTCACTCAGTGTTTGCTAGTATAATGGCTTAGTAACAATGAGTTTGAGTGTGCAATGCAGGCAGACGTGCTGCAAATATCTTTGCACTAGTGGGACAATACAGAAGTCCAACAGCCACGTTTAGGATGCCACTAAGTTTACTCAGTGTTTGCTAGTATAATGGCTTAGTAACAATGAGTTTGAGTGTGCAATGCAGGCAGAGGTGCTGCAAATATCTTTGCACTAGTGGGACAATACAGAAAACCAACAGCCACGTTTAGGATGCCACTAAGTTCACTCAGTGTTTGCTAGTATAATGGCTTAGTAACAATGAGTTTGAGTGTGCAATGCAGGCAGAGGTGCTGCAAATATCTTTGCACTAGTGGGACAATACAGAAGTCCAACAGCCACGTTTAGGATGCCGCTAAGTTCACTCAGTGTTTGCTAGTATAATGGCTTAGTAACAATGAGTTTGAGTGTGCAATGCAGGCAGAGGTGCTGCAAATATCTTTGCACTAGTGGGACAATACAGAAGTCCAACAGCCACGTTTAGGATGCCACTAAGTTCACTCAGTGTTTGCTAGTATAATGGCTTAGTTAGAATGAGTTTGAGTGTGCAATGCAGGCAGGCAGAGGTGCTGCAAATATCTTTGCACTAGTGGGACAATACAGAAGTCCAACAGCCACTTTTAGGATGCCACTAAGTTCACTCAGTGTTTGCTAGTATAATGGCTTAGTAACAATTAGTTTGAGTGTGCAATGCAGGCAGACGTGCTGCAAATATCTTTGCACTAGTGGGACAATACAGAAGTCCAACAGCCACGTTTAGGATGCCACTAAGTTCACTCAGTGTTTGCTAGTATAATGGCTTAGTAACAATGAGTTTGAGTGTGCAATGTAGGCAGAGAGGTGCTGCAAATATCTTTGCACTAGTGGGACAATACAGAAGTCCAACAGCCACGTTTAGGATGCCACTAAGTTCACTCAGTGTTTGCTAGTATAATGGCTTAGTTAGAATGAGTTTGAGTGTGCAATGCAGGCAGAGGTGCTGCAAATATCTTTGCATTAGTGGGACAATACAGAAGTCCAACAGCCACTTTTAGGATGCCACTAAGTTCACTCAGTGTTTGCTATTATAATGGCTTAGTAACAATGGGTTTGAGTGTGCAATGCAGGCAGACGTGCTGCAAATATCTTTGCACTAGTGGGACAATACAGAAGTCCAACAGCCACTTTTAGGATGCCACTAAGTTCACTCAGTGTTTGCTAGTATAATGGCTTAGTAACAATGAATTTGAGTGTGCAATGCAGGCAGAGGTGCTGCAAATATCTTTGCACTAGTGGGACAATAAAGAAGTCCAACAGCCACGTTTAGGATGCCACTAAGTTCACTCAGTGTTTGCTAGTATAATGGCTTAGTAACAATGAGTTTGAGTGTGCAATGCAGGCAGAGGTGCTGCAAATATCTTTGCACTAGTGGGACAATACAGAAAACCAACAGCCACGTTTAGGATGCCACTAAGTTCACTCAGTGTTTGCTAGTATAATGGCTTAGTAACAATGAGTTTGAGTGTGCAATGCAGGCAGAGGTGCTGCAAATATCTTTGCACTAGTGGGACAATACAGAAGTCCAACAGCCACTTTTAGGATGCCACTAAGTTCACTCAGTGTTTGCTAGTATAATGGCTTAGTAACAATGAGTTTGAGTGTGCAATGCAGGCAGACGTGCTGCAAATATCTTTGCACTAGTGGGACAATACAGAAGTCCAACAGCCACTTTTAGGATGCCACTAAGTTCACTCAGTGTTTGCCAGTATAATGGCTTAGTAACAATGAGTTTGAGTGTGCAATGCAGGCAGAGGTGCTGCAAATATCTTTGCACTAGTGGGACAATACAGAAGTCCAACAGCCACGTTTAGGATGCCACTAAGTTCACTCAGTGTTTGCTAGTATAATGGCTTAGTAACAATGAGTTTGAGTGTGCAATGCAGGCAGAGGTGCTGCAAATATCTTTGCACTAGTGGGACAATACAGAAAACCAACAGCCACGTTTAGGATGCCACTAAGTTCACTCAGTGTTTGCTAGTATAATGGCTTAGTAACAATGAGTTTGAGTGTGCAATGCAGGCAGAGGTGCTGCAAATATCTTTGCACAAGTGGGACAATACAGAAGTCCAACAGCCACGTTCAGGATGCCACTAAGTTCACTCAGTGTTTGCTAGTATAATGGCTTAGTAACAATGAGTTTAAGTGTGCAATGCAGGCAGAGGTGCTGCAAATATCTTTGCACTAGTGGGACAATACAGAAAACCAACAGCCACGTTTAGGATGCCACTAAGTTCACTCAGTGTTTGCTAGTATAATGGCTTAGTAACAATGAGTTTGAGTGTGCAATGCAGGCAGAGGTGCTGCAAATATCTTTGCACTAGTGGGACAATACAGAAGTCCAACAGCCACGTTTAGGATGCCGCTAAGTTCACTCAGTGTTTGCTAGTATAATGGCTTAGTAACATTGAGTTTGAGTGTGCAATGCAGGCAGAGGTGCTGCAAATATCTTTGCACTAGTGGGACAATACAGAAGTCCAACAGCCACGTTTAGGATGCCACTAAGTTCACTCAGTGTTTGCTAGTATAATGGCTTAGTTAGAATGAGTTTGAGTGTGCAATGCAGGCAGGCAGAGGTGCTGCAAATATCTTTGCACTAGTGGGACAATACAGAAGTCCAACAGCCACTTTTAGGATGCCACTAAGTTCACTCAGTGTTTGCTAGTATAATGGCTTAGTAACAATGAGTTTGAGTGTGCAATGCAGGCAGACGTGCTGCAAATATCTTTGCACTAGTGGGACAATACAGAAGTCCAACAGCCATGTTTAGGATGCCACTAAGTTCACTCAGTGTTTGCTAGTATAATGGCTTAGTAACAATGAGTTTGAGTGTGCAATGTAGGCAGAGAGGTGATGCAAATATCTTTGCACTAGTGGGACAATACAGAAGTCCAACAGCCACGTTTAGGATGCCACTAAGTTCACTCAGTGTTTGCTAGTATAATGGCTTAGTAACAATGAGTTTGAGTGTGCAATGCAGGCAGAGGTGCTGCAAATATCTTTGCACTAGTGGGACAATACAGAAGTCCAACAGCCACGTTTAGGATGCCACTAAGTTCACTCAGTGTTTGCTAGTATAATGGCTTAGTAACAATGAGTTTGAGTGTGCAATGCAGGCAGAGGTGCTGCAAATATCTTTGCACTAGTGGGACAATACAGAAAACCAACAGCCACGTTTAGGATGCCACTAAGTTCACTCAGTGTTTGCTAGTATAATGGCTTAGTAACAATGAGTTTGAGTGTGCAATGCAGGCAGAGGTGCTGCAAATATCTTTGCACTAGTGGGACAATACAGAAGTCCAACAGCCACTTTTAGGATGCCACTAAGTTCACTCAGTGTTTGCTAGTATAATGGCTTAGTAACAATGAGTTTGAGTGTGCAATGCAGGCAGACGTGCTGCAAATATCTTTGCACTAGTGGGACAATACAGAAGTCCAACAGCCACTTTTAGGATGCCACTAAGTTCACTCAGTGTTTGCTAGTATAATGGCTTAGTAACAATGAGTTTGAGTGTGCAATGCAGGCAGACGTGCTGCAAATATCTTTGCACTAGTGGGACAATACAGAAGTCCAACAGCCACGTTTAGGATGCCACTAAGTTCACTCAGTGTTTGCTAGTATAATGGCTTAGTAACAATGAGTTTGAGTGTGCAATGCAGGCAGAGGTGCTGCAAATATCTTTGCACTAGTGGGACAATACAGAAAACCAACAGCCACGTTTAGGATGCCACTAAGTTCACTCAGTGTTTGCTAGTATAATGGCTTAGTAACAATGAGTTTGAGTGTGCAATGCAGGCAGAGGTGCTGCAAATATCTTTGCACTAGTGGGACAATACAGAAGTCCAACAGCCACGTTTAGGATGCCGCTAAGTTCACTCAGTGTTTGCTAGTATAATGGCTTAGTAACAATGAGTTTGAGTGTGCAATGCAGGCAGAGGTGCTGCAAATATCTTTGCACTAGTGGGACAATACAGAAGTCCAACAGCCACGTTTAGGATGCCACTAAGTTCACTCAGTGTTTGCTAGTATAATGGCTTAGTTAGAATGAGTTTGAGTGTGCAATGCAGGCAGGCAGAGGTGCTGCAAATATCTTTGCACTAGTGGGACAATACAGAAGTCCAACAGCCACTTTTAGGATGCCACTAAGTTCACTCAGTGTTTGCTAGTATAATGGCTTAGTAACAATTAGTTTGAGTGTGCAATGCAGGCAGACGTGCTGCAAATATCTTTGCACTAGTGGGACAATACAGAAGTCCAACAGCCACGTTTAGGATGCCACTAAGTTCACTCAGTGTTTGCTAGTATAATGGCTTAGTAACAATGAGTTTGAGTGTGCAATGTAGGCAGAGAGGTGCTGCAAATATCTTTGCACTAGTGGGACAATACAGAAGTCCAACAGCCACGTTTAGGATGCCACTAAGTTCACTCAGTGTTTGCTAGTATAATGGCTTAGTTAGAATGAGTTTGAGTGTGCAATGCAGGCAGAGGTGCTGCAAATATCTTTGCATTAGTGGGACAATACAGAAGTCCAACAGCCACTTTTAGGATGCCACTAAGTTCACTCAGTGTTTGCTATTATAATGGCTTAGTAACAATGGGTTTGAGTGTGCAATGCAGGCAGACGTGCTGCAAATATCTTTGCACTAGTGGGACAATACAGAAGTCCAACAGCCACTTTTAGGATGCCACTAAGTTCACTCAGTGTTTGCTAGTATAATGGCTTAGTAACAATGAATTTGAGTGTGCAATGCAGGCAGAGGTGCTGCAAATATCTTTGCACTAGTGGGACAATAAAGAAGTCCAACAGCCACGTTTAGGATGCCACTAAGTTCACTCAGTGTTTGCTAGTATAATGGCTTAGTAACAATGAGTTTGAGTGTGCAATGCAGGCAGAGGTGCTGCAAATATCTTTGCACTAGTGGGACAATACAGAAAACCAACAGCCACGTTTAGGATGCCACTAAGTTCACTCAGTGTTTGCTAGTATAATGGCTTAGTAACAATGAGTTTGAGTGTGCAATGCAGGCAGAGGTGCTGCAAATATCTTTGCACTAGTGGGACAATACAGAAGTCCAACAGCCACTTTTAGGATGCCACTAAGTTCACTCAGTGTTTGCTAGTATAATGGCTTAGTAACAATGAGTTTGAGTGTGCAATGCAGGCAGACGTGCTGCAAATATCTTTGCACTAGTGGGACAATACAGAAGTCCAACAGCCACTTTTAGGATGCCACTAAGTTCACTCAGTGTTTGCTAGTATAATGGCTTAGTAACAATGAGTTTGAGTGTGCAATGCAGGCAGAGGTTCTGCAAATATCTTTGCACTAGTGGGACAATACAGAAGTCCAACAGCCACGTTTAGGATGCCACTAAGTTCACTCAGTGTTTGCTAGTATAATGGCTTAGTAACAATGAGTTTGAGTGTGCAATGCAGGCAGAGGTGCTGCAAATATCTTTGCACTAGTGGGACAATACAGAAAACCAACAGCCACGTTTAGGATGCCACTAAGTTCACTCAGTGTTTGCTAGTATAATGGCTTAGTAACAATGAGTTTGAGTGTGCAATGCAGGCAGAGGTGCTGCAAATATCTTTGCACAAGTGGGACAATACAGAAGTCCAACAGCCACGTTTAGGATGCCACTAAGTTCACTCAGTGTTTGCTAGTATAATGGCTTAGTAACAATGAGTTTAAGTGTGCAATGCAGGCAGAGGTGCTGCAAATATCTTTGCACTAGTGGGACAATACAGAAAACCAACAGCCACGTTTAGGATGCCACTAAGTTCACTCAGTGTTTGCTAGTATAATGGCTTAGTAACAATGAGTTTGAGTGTGCAATGCAGGCAGAGGTGCTGCAAATATCTTTGCACTAGTGGGACAATACAGAAGTCCAACAGCCACGTTTAGGATGCCGCTAAGTTCACTCAGTGTTTGCTAGTATAATGGCTTAGTAACAATGAGTTTGAGTGTGCAATGCAGGCAGAGGTGCTGCAAATATCTTTGCACTAGTGGGACAATACAGAAGTCCAACAGCCACGTTTAGGATGCCACTAAGTTCACTCAGTGTTTGCTAGTATAATGGCTTAGTTAGAATGAGTTTGAGTGTGCAATGCAGGCAGGCAGAGGTGCTGCAAATATCTTTGCACTAGTGGGACAATACAGAAGTCCAACAGCCACTTTTAGGATGCCACTAAGTTCACTCAGTGTTTGCTAGTATAATGGCTTAGTAACAATGAGTTTGAGTGTGCAATGCAGACAGACGTGCTGCAAATATCTTTGCACTAGTGGGACAATACAGAAGTCCAACAGCCACGTTTAGGATGCCACTAAGTTCACTCAGTGTTTGCTAGTATAATGGCTTAGTAACAATGAGTTTGAGTGTGCAATGCAGGCAGAGAGGTGCTGCAAATATCTTTGCACTAGTGGGACAATACAGAAGTCCAACAGCCACGCTTAGGATGCCACTAAGTTCACTCAGTGTTTGCTAGTATAATGGCTTAGTTAGAATGAGTTTGAGTGTGCAATGCAGGCAGAGGTGCTGCAAATATCTTTGCATTAGTGGGACAATACAGAAGTCCAACAGCCACTTTTAGGATGCCACTAAGTTCACTCAGTGTTTGCTAGTATAATGGCTTAGTAACAATGGGTTTGAGTGTGCAATGCAGGCAGACGTGCTGCAAATATCTTTGCACTAGTGGGACAATACAGAAGTCCAACAGCCACTTTTAGGATGCCACTAAGTTCACTCAGTGTTTGCTAGTATAATGGCTTAGTAACAATGAATTTGAGTGTGCAATGCAGGCAGAGGTGCTGCAAATATCTTTGCACTAGTGGGACAATACAGAAGTCCAACAGCCACGTTTAGGATGCCACTAAGTTCACTCAGTGTTTGCTAGTATAATGGCTTAGTAACAATGAGTTTGAGTGTGCAATGCAGGCAGAGGTGCTGCAAATATCTTTGCACTAGTGGGACAATACAGAAAACCAACAGCCACGTTTAGGATGCCACTAAGTTCACTCAGTGTTTGCTAGTATAATGGCTTAGTAACAATGAGTTTGAGTGTGCAATGCAGGCAGAGGTGCTGCAAATATCTTTGCACTAGTGGGACAATACAGAAGTCCAACAGCCACGTTTAGGATGCCACTAAGTTCACTCAGTGTTTGCTAGTATAATGGCTTAGTAACAATGAGTTTGAGTGTGCAATGCAGGCAGATGTGCTGCAAATATCTTTGCACTAGTGGGACAATACAGAAGTCCAACAGCCACTTTTAGGATGCCACTAAGTTCACTCAGTGTTTGCTAGTATAATGGCTTAGTAACAATGAGTTTGAGTGTGCAATGCAGGCAGAGGTGCTGCAAATATCTTTGCACTAGTGGGACAATACAGAAGTCCAACAGCCACGTTTAGGATGCCACTAAGTTCACTCAGTGTTTGCTAGTATAATGGCTTAGTAACAATGAGTTTGAGTGTGCAATGCAGGCAGAGGTGCTGCAAATATCTTTGCACTAGTGGGACAATACAGAAAACCAACAGCCACGTTTAGGATGCCACTAAGTTCACTCAGTGTTTGCTAGTATAATGGCTTAGTAACAATGAGTTTGAGTGTGCAATGCAGGCAGAGGTGCTGCAAATATCTTTGCACTAGTGGGACAATACAGAAGTCCAACAGCCACGTTTAGGATGCCACTAAGTTCACTCAGTGTTTGCTAGTATAATGGCTTAGTAACAATGAGTTTGAGTGTGCAATGCAGGCAGAGGTGCTGCAAATATCTTTGCACTAGTGGGACAATACAGAAGTCCAACAGCCACGTTTAGGATGCCACTAAGTTCACTCAGTGTTTGCTAGTATAATGGCTTAGTAACAATGAGTTTGAGTGTGCAATGCAGGCAGAGAGGTGCTGCAAATATCTTTGCACTAGTGGGACAATACAGAAGTCCAACAGCCACGTTTAGGATGCCACTAAGTTCACTCAGTGTTTGCTAGTATAATGGCTTAGTAACAATGAGTTTGAGTGTGCAATGCAGGCAGAGGTGCTGCAAATATCTTTGCACTAGTGGGACAATACAGAAGTCCAACAGCCACGTTTAGGATGCCACTAAGTTCACTCAGTGTTTGCTAGTATAATGGCTTAGTAACAATGAGTTTGAGTGTGCAATGCAGGCAGACGTGCTGCAAATATCTTTGCACTAGTGGGACAATACAGAAGTCCAACAGCCACGTTTAGGATGCCACTAAGTTCACTCAGTGTTTGCTAGTATAATGGCTTAGTTAGAATGAGTTTGAGTGTGCAATGCAGGCAGAGGTGCTGCAAATATCTTTGCACTAGTGGGACAATACAGAAAACCAACAGCCACGTTTAGGATGCCACTAAGTTCACTCAGTGTTTGCTAGTATAATGGCTTAGTAACAATGAGTTTGAGTGTGCAATGCAGGCAGAGGTGCTGCAAATATCTTTGCACTAGTGGGGCAATACAGAAGTCCAACAGCCACTTTTAGGATGCCACTAAGTTCACTCAGTGTTTGCTAGTATAATGGCTTAGTAACAATGAGTTTGAGTGTGCAATGCAGGCAGAGGTGCTGCAAATATCTTTGCACTAGTGGGACAATACAGAAAACCAACATCCACATTTAGAATGCCACTAAGTTCACTCAGTGTTTGCTAGTATAATGGCTTAGTAACAATGAGTTTGAGTGTGCAATGCAGGCAGAGGTGCTGCAAATATCTTTGCACTAGTGGGACAATACAGAAGTCCAACAGCCACGTTTAGGATGCCACTAAGTTCACTCAGTGTTTGCTAGTATAATGGCTTAGTAACAATGAGTTTGAGTGTGCAATGCAGGCAGATGTGCTGCAAATATCTTTGCACTAGTGGGACAATACAGAAGTCCAACAGCCACGTTTAGGATGCCACTAAGTTCACTCAGTGTTTGCTAGTATAATGGCTTAGTAACAATGAGTTTGAGTGTGCAATGCAGGCAGACGTGCTGCAAATATCTTTGCACTAGTGGGACAATACAGAAGTCCAACACTAACGTTTAGGATGCCACTAAGTTCACTCAGTGTTTGCTAGTATAATGGCTTAGTAACAATGAGTTTGAGTGTGCAATGCAGGCAGAGAGGTGCTGCAAAAATCTTTGCACTAGTGGGACAATACAGAAGTCCAACAGCCACTTTTAGGATGCCACTAAGTTCACTCAGTGTTTGCTAGTATAATGGCTTAGTAACAATGAGTTTGAGTGTGCAATGCAGGCAGAGAGGTGCTGCAAATATCTTTGCACCAGTGGGACAATACAGAAGTCCAACAGCCACGTTTAGGATGCCACTAAGTTCACTCAGTGTTTGCTAGTATAATGGCTTAGTAACAATGAGTTTGAGTGTGCAATGCAGGCAGAGGTGCTGCAAATATCTTTGCACTAGTGGGACAATACAGAAGTCCAACAGCCACGTTTAGGATGCCACTAAGTTCACTCAGTGTTTGCTAGTATAATGGCTTAGTAACAATGAGTTTGAGTGTGCAATGCAGGCAGACGTGCTGCAAATATCTTTGCACTAGTGGGACAATACAGAAGTCCAACAGCCACGTTTAGGATGCCACTAAGTTCACTCAGTGTTTGCTAGTATAATGGCTTAGTTAGAATGAGTTTGAGTGTGCAATGCAGGCAGAGGTGCTGCAAATATCTTTGCACTAGTGGGACAATACAGAAAACCAACAGCCACGTTTAGGATGCCACTAAGTTCACTCAGTGTTTGCTAGTATAATGGCTTAGTAACAATGAGTTTGAGTGTGCAATGCAGGCAGAGGTGCTGCAAATATCTTTGCACTAGTGGGACAATACAGAAGTCCAACAGCCACTTTTAGGATGCCACTAAGTTCACTCAGTGTTTGCTAGTATAATGGCTTAGTAACAATGAGTTTGAGTGTGCAATGCAGGCAGAGGTGCTGCAAATATCTTTGCACTAGTGGGACAATACAGAAAACCAACATCCACATTTAGAATGCCACTAAGTTCACTCAGTGTTTGCTAGTATAATGGCTTAGTAACAATGAGTTTGAGTGTGCAATGCAGGCAGAGGTGCTGCAAATATCTTTGCACTAGTGGGACAATACAGAAGTCCAACAGCCACGTTTAGGATGCCACTAAGTTCACTCAGTGTTTGCTAGTATAATGGCTTAGTAACAATGAGTTTGAGTGTGCAATGCAGGCAGATGTGCTGCAAATATCTTTGCACTAGTGGGACAATACAGAAGTCCAACAGCCACGTTTAGGATGCCACTAAGTTCACTCAGTGTTTGCTAGTATAATGGCTTAGTAACAATGAGTTTGAGTGTGCAATGCAGGCAGACGTGCTGCAAATATCTTTGCACTAGTGGGACAATACAGAAGTCCAACACTAACGTTTAGGATGCCACTAAGTTCACTCAGTGTTTGCTAGTATAATGGCTTAGTAACAATGAGTTTGAGTGTGCAATGCAGGCAGAGAGGTGCTGCAAAAATCTTTGCACTAGTGGGACAATACAGAAGTCCAACAGCCACTTTTAGGATGCCACTAAGTTCACTCAGTGTTTGCTAGTATAATGGCTTAGTAACAATGAGTTTGAGTGTGCAATGCAGGCAGACGTGCTGCAAATATCTTTGCACTAGTGGGACAATACAGAAGTCCTACAGCCACGTTTAGGATGCCACTAAGTTCACTCAGTGTTTGCTAGTATAATGGCTTAGTAACAATGAGTTTGAGTGTGCAATGCAGGCAGAGAGGTGCTGCAAATATCTTTGCACTAGTGGGACAATACAGAAGTCCAACAGCCACTTTTAGGATGCCACTAAGTTCACTCGGTGTTTGCTAGTATAATGGCTTAGTAACAATGAGTTTGAGTGTGCAATGCAGGCAGAGGTGCTGCAAATATCTTTGCACTAGTGGGACAATACAGAAGTCCAACAGCCACGTTTAGGATGCCACTAAGTTCACTCAGTGTTTGCTAGTATAATGGCTTAGTAACAATGAGTTTGAGTGTGCAATGCAGGCAGAGGTGCTGCAAATATCTTTGCACTAGTGGGGCAATACAGAAGTCTAACAGCCATGTTTAGGATGCCACTAAGTTCACTCAGTGTTTGCTAGTATAATGGCTTAGTAACAAAGAGTTTGAGTGTGCAATGCAGGCAGAGGTGCTGCAAATATCTTTGCACTAGTGCAGGGGTGGGGAACCTTTTTTCAGCCGGGGGCCATTTGGAAATTTCTACCAACCTTCGGGGGCCGCACAAAATTATCAATGTGAAAAATTCCCGGCTATATTTGGTCAAACAATTAACTCATTCCTACTGTGGCGGCCGGAGCGGCTTCTCTTTGGTGCGGCTGTGATGTTGGATGATACTCATCATGTTTCTGCTCACAACTGCTTTTCTGTCTCGGTCTGAAGCGCAGTCAACTCTTTGTGATAATAATATTTGATAAATCATATACATCACATAGGAGACACTGGAGGCACACACAACACATAGGAGACACTGGAAGCACATACAACACATAGATGACGCTGGAGGCACACACAACACATAGGTGACGCTGGAGGCACACACAACACACAGGAGACGCTGGAGCCACACACAACACACAGGAGACGCTGGAGGCACACACAACACATAGGAGACACTGGAGGCACACACAACACATAGGAGACGCTGGAGGCACACACAACACATAGGAGACGCTGGAGGCACACACAACACATAGGAGACACTGGAGGCACACACAACACATAGGAGACGCTGGAGGCACACACAACACATAGGAGACGCTGGAGGCACACACAACACATAGGAGACACTGGAGGCACACATAACACATAGGAGACACTGGAGGCACACACAACACATCCGAGACACTGGAGGCACACACAACACACAGGAGACGCTGGAGGCACACACAACACATAGGAGACGCTGGAGGCACACACAACACATAGGAGACGCTGGAGGCACACACAACACATAGGAGACGCTGGAGGCACACACAACACATCCGAGACACTGGAGGCACACACAACACATAGGAGACACTGGATGCACACACAACACATAGGAGACACTGGAGGCACACACAACACATAGGAGACACTGGAGGCACACACAACACATAGGAGACACTGGGACTGCTCTATATACATTACAGGAGTCACTGAAGGCCCATACATCACTGGAGGGGCTGGGGGCATATACATCACATTGAAAACGCTGGGACTGACGTATACACAAGAGAAAGGAAACGCTGGGACTGCTGTATATACACATCACAGGAGACACTGGAGGCATATACATCACATGAGGAGCTATATATGCTCCCAGCCCCTCCTGTGATGTAAATGCTCACAGCCCCTCCTGTGTTGTGTATGTCCCCAGTGTATATGCCCCCAGCATCTCCAATGTGATGTATAAGTCACAGGAGACGCTGAAGGCAAACAACACAAGAGGGGCTGGGGGGCATACACATAACAGGAGACGCTGGGGGGCATACACAACGCAAGAGATGCTGGGGGGCATACACATAACAGGAGACACTGGGGGGCATACACAACACAAGAGGTGCTGGAGGCATACACAACGCAAGAGGGGCTGGGGGGCATACAGAACGCAAGAGGGGCTGGGGGGCATACAGAACACAAGAGGGGATGGGGGGCATACAGAACGCAAGAGGGGCTGGGGGGGCATACAGAACGTAAGAGGGGCTGGGGGGCATACAGAATGCAAGAGGGGCTGGGGGACATACACTTCACAAGAGGAGCTAGGGGCAAAGACATCACTGAGGGGGGCACAGACATCACTGGGGGAACACAACACTGAGGGTGATGCACAGCATTGGTAGGGCAAACAGCACTGCCCCCCAGTAATGTCAGGGCTCTGCACACAGCACCTGCAGAGCCCTGACATTACTGGGGAGCCACAAACCTGAGGTGATAGACAGCATGGGGTGAGGGACACAGCACTGATCGTTGCACACAACTCTGGGGGAAGGGTACACAAAGTACTGGACGGGGAGCAGAGTGCAGGCGCGCGCACACAGCGCCGGAGACAGTGCAGGCCGGAGGGCAGAGGGGCGGGCAGATCGCTCTGCAGTTGAAAGGTGCGGTCACACCACACGACAGGACATAGGGGCGGGCACATCGCTCCGAGGGCAGAAGGGGCAGATCGCTCAGGAGGGCAGAGGGGCGGGCAGATCGCTCCGGAGGGCAGAGGGGCGGGCACACCGCACGAGGGGAAAGAGGGGCAGGCACATCGCTCCGGAGGGCAGAGGGGCGGGTACATCGCTCCAGAGGGCAGAGGGGCGGGCACACACACACACACAGCACGAGGGGACAGAGGGGCGGGCACACACCGCTGATTACGCTACTGGACAGCGGGAGAGCCCATTGGTTCTCCCAAACAATGCATGTGGTCATTTAAAAGGCTGGCGGCCCCAGCACTGCAGCCCCCGGGAATGTGCCCAGGGGCCGGATAAAAGGTCATGGCGGGCCGCATGCAGCCCGCGGGCCAGAGGTTCCCCACCCCTGCACTAGTGGGACAATACAGAAGTCCAACAGCCATTTTTAGGATGCCACTAAGTTCACTCAGTGTTTGCTAGTATAATGGTTTAGTAACAATGGGTTTGAGTGTGCAATGCAGGCAGACGTGCTGCAAATATCTTTGCACTAGTGGGACAATACAGAAAACCAACAGCCATGTTTAGGATGCCACTAAGTTCACTCAGTGTTTGCTAGTATAATGGCTTAGTAACAATGAGTTTGAGTGTGCAATGCAGGCAGAGGTGCTGCAAATATCTTTGCACTAGTGGGGCAATACAGAAGTCCAACAGCCACTTTTAGGATGCCACTAAGTTCACTCAGTGTTTGCTAGTATAATGGCTTAGTAACAATGAGTTTGAGTGTGCAATGCAGGCAGAGGTGCTCCAAATATCTTTGCACTAGTGGGACAATACAGAAGTCCAACAGCCACGTTTAGGATGCCACTAAGTTCACTCAGTGTTTGCTAGTATAATGGCTTAGTAACAATGAGTTTGAGTGTGCAATGCAGGCAGACGTGCTGCAAATATCTTTGCACTAGTGGGACATTACAGAAGTCCAACAGCCATGTTTAGGATGCCACTAAGTTCACTCAGTGTTTGCTAGTATAATGGCTTAGTAACAATGAGTGTGAGTGTGCAATGCAGGCAGACGTGCTGCAAATATCTTTGCACTAGTGGGACAATACAGAAGTCCAACAGCCACATTTAGGATGCCACTAAGTTCACTCAGTGTTTGCTAGTATAATGGCTTAGTAACAATGAGTTTGAGTGTGCAATGCAGGCAGAGGTGCTGCAAATATCTTTGCACTAGTGGGACAATACAGAAGTCCAACAGCCACTTTTAGGATGCCACTAAGTTCACTCAGTGTTTGCTAGTATAATGGCTTAGTAACAATGAGTTTGAGTGTGCAATGCAGGCAGAGGTGCTGCAAATATCTTTGCACTAGTGGGACTATACAGAAGTCCAACAGCCACATTTAGGATGCCACTAAGTTCACTCAGTGTTTGCTAGTATAATGGCTTAGTAACAATGAGTTTGAGTGTGCAATGCAGGCAGAGGTGCTGCAAATATCTTTGCACTAGTGGGACAATACAGAAGTCCAACAGCCACGTTTAGGATGCCACTAAGTTCACTCAGTGTTTGCTAGTATAATGGCTTAGTAACAATGAGTTTAAGTGTGCAATGCAGGCAGACGTGTTGCAAATATATTTGCACTAGTGGGACAATACAGAAAACCAATAGCCACGTTTAGGATGCCACTAAGTTCACTCAGTGTTTGCTAGTATAATGGCTTAGTAACAATGAGTTTGAGTGTGCAATGCAGGCAGACGTGCTGCAAATATCTTTGCACTAGTGGGACAATACAGAAGTCCAACAGACACATTTAGGATGCCACTAAGTTCACTCAGTGTTTGCTAGTATAATGGCTTAGTAACAATGAGTTTGAGTGTGCAATGCAGGCAGAGGTGCTGCAAATATCTTTGCATTAGTGGGATAATACAGAAGTCCAACAGCCACGTTTAGGATGCCACTAAGTTAACTCAGTGTTTGCTAGTATAATGGGTTAGTAACAATGAGTTTGAGTGTGCAATGCAGGCAGACGTGCTGCAAATATCTTTGCACTAGTGGGACAATACAGAAGTCCAACAGACACATTTAGGATGCCACTAAGTTCACTCAGTGTTTGCTAGTATAATGGCTTAGTAACAATGAGTTTGAGTGTGCAATGCAGGCAGAGGTGCTGCAAATATCTTTGCATTAGTGGGACAATACAGAAGTCCAACAGCCACGTTTAGGATGCCACTAAGTTAACTCAGTGTTTGCTAGTATAATGGCTTAGTAACAATGAGTTTGAGTGTGCAATGCAAGCAGACGTGCTGCAAATATCTTTGCACTAGTGGGACAATACAGAAGTCCAACAGCCACTTTTAGGATGCCACTAAGTTCACTCAGTGTTTGCTAGTATAATGGCTTAGTAACAATGAGTTTGAGTGTGCAATGCAGGCAGAGGTGCTGCAAATATCTTTGCACTAGTGGGACAATACAGAAGTCCAACAGCCACGTTTAGGATGCCACTAAGTTCACTCAGTGTTTGCTAGTATAATGGCTTAGTAACAATGAGTTTGAGTGTGCAATGCAGGCAGATGTGCTGCAAATATCTTTGCACTAGTGGGACAATACAGAAGTCCAACAGCCACGTTTAGGATGCCACTAAGTTCACTCAGTGTTTGCTAGTATAATGGCTTAGTAACAATGAGTTTGAGTGTGCAATGCAAGCAGACGTGCTGCAAATATCTTTGCACTAGTGGGACAATACAGAAGTCCAACAGCCACTTTTAGGATGCCACTAAGTTCACTCAGTGTTTGCTAGTATAATGGCTTAGTAACAATGAGTTTGAGTGTGCAATGCAGGCAGAGGTGCTGCAAATATCTTTGCACTAGTGGGACAATACAGAAGTCCAACAGCCACGTTTAGGATGCCACTAAGTTCACTCAGTGTTTGCTAGTATAATGGCTTAGTAACAATGAGTTTGAGTGTGCAATGCAGGCAGAGGTGCTGCAAATATCTTTGCATTAGTGGGACAATACAGAAGTCCAACAGCCACGTTTAGGATGCCACTAAGTTAACTCAGTGTTTGCTAGTATAATGGCTTAGTAACAATGAGTTTGAGTGTGCAATGCAAGCAGACGTGCTGCAAATATCTTTGCACTAGTGGGACAATACAGAAGTCCAACAGCCACTTTTAGGATGCCACTAAGTTCACTCAGTGTTTGCTAGTATAATGGCCTAGTAACAATGAGTTTGAGTGTGCAATGCAGGCAGAGGTGCTGCAAATATCTTTGCACTAGTGGGACAATACAGAAGTCCAACAGACACATTTAGGATGCCACTAAGTTCACTCAGTGTTTGCTAGTATAATGGCTTAGTAACAATGAGTTTGAGTGTGCAATGCAGGCAGAGGTGCTGCAAATATCTTTGCATTAGTGGGACAATACAGAAGTCCAACAGCCACGTTTAGGATGCCACTAAGTTAACTCAGTGTTTGCTAGTATAATGGCTTAGTAACAATGAGTTTGAGTGTGCAATGCAAGCAGACGTGCTGCAAATATCTTTGCACTAGTGGGACAATACAGAAGTCCAACAGCCACTTTTAGGATGCCACTAAGTTCACTCAGTGTTTGCTAGTATAATGGCCTAGTAACAATGAGTTTGAGTGTGCAATGCAGGCAGAGGTGCTGCAAATATCTTTGCACTAGTGGGACAATACAGAAGTCCAACAGCCACGTTTAGGATGCCACTAAGTTCACTCAGTGTTTGCTAGTATAATGGCTTAGTAACAATGAGTTTGAGTGTGCAATGCAGGCAGATGTGCTGCAAATATCTTTGCACTAGTGGGACAATACAGAAGTCCAACAGCCACGTTTAGGATGCCACTAAGTTCACTCAGTGTTTGCTAGTATAATGGCTTAGTAACAATGAGTTTGAGTGTGCAATGCAAGCAGACGTGCTGCAAATATCTTTGCACTAGTGGGACAATACAGAAGTCCAACAGCCACTTTTAGGATGCCACTAAGTTCACTCAGTGTTTGCTAGTATAATGGCTTAGTAACAATGAGTTTGAGTGTGCAATGCAGGCAGAGGTGCTGCAAAAATCTTTGCACTAGTGGGACAATACAGAAGTCCAACAGCCACGTTTAGGATGCCACTAAGTTCACTCAGTGTTTGCTAGTATAATGGCTTAGTAACAATGAGTTTGAGTGTGCAATGCAGGCAGACGTGCTGCAAATATCTTTGCACTAGTGGGACAATACAGAAGTCCAACAGCCACTTTTAGGATGCCACTAAGTTCACTCAGTGTTTGCTAGTATAATGGCTTAGTAACAATGAGTTGGAGTGTGCAATGCAGGCAGACGTGCTGCAAATATCTTTGCACTAGTGGGACAATACAGAAGTCTAACAGCCACTTTTAGGATGCCACTAAGTTCACTCAGTGTTTGCTAGTATAATGGCTTAGTAACAATGAGTTTGAGTGTGCAATGCAGGCAGAGGTGCTGCAAATATCTTTGCACTAGTGGGACAATACAGAAAACCAACAGCCACGTTTAGGATGCCACTAAGTTCACTCAGTGTTTGCTAGTATAATGGCTTAGTAACAATGAGTTTGAGTGTGCAATGCAGGCAGATGTGCTGCAAATATCTTTGCACTAGTGGGACAATACAGAAGTCCAACAGCCACGTTTAGGATGCCACTAAGTTCACTCAGTGTTTGCTAGTATAATGGCTTAGTAACAATGAGTTTAAGTGTGCAATGCAGGCAGAGGTGCTGCAAATATCTTTGCACTAGTGGGACAATACAGAAGTCCAACAGCCACTTTTAGGATGCCACTAAGTTCACTCAGTGTTTGCTAGTATAATGGCTTAGTAACAATGGGTTTGAGTGTGCAATGCAGGCAGATGTGCTGCAAATATCTTTGCACTAGTGGGACAATACAGAAAACCAACAGCCATGTTTAGGATGCCACTAAGTTCACTCAGTGTTTGCTAGTATAATGGCTTAGTAACAATGAGTTTGAGTGTGCAATGCAGGCAGACGTGCTGCAAATATCTTTGCACTAGTGGGACAATACAGAAGTCCAACAGACACATTTAGGATGCCACTAAGTTCACTCAGTGTTTGCTAGTATAATGGCTTAGTAACAATGAGTTTGAGTGTGCAATGCAGGCAGAGGTGCTGCAAATATCTTTGCATTAGTGGGACAATACAGAAGTCCAACAGCCACGTTTAGGATGCCACTAAGTTAACTCAGTGTTTGCTAGTATAATGGGTTAGTAACAATGAGTTTGAGTGTGCAATGCAGGCAGACGTGCTGCAAATATCTTTGCACTAGTGGGACAATACAGAAGTCCAACAGACACATTTAGGATGCCACTAAGTTCACTCAGTGTTTGCTAGTATAATGGCTTAGTAACAATGAGTTTGAGTGTGCAATGCAGGCAGAGGTACTGCAAATATCTTTGCATTAGTGGGACAATACAGAAGTCCAACAGCCACGTTTAGGATGCCACTAAGTTAACTCAGTGTTTGCTAGTATAATGGCTTAGTAACAATGAGTTTGAGTGTGCAATGCAAGCAGACGTGCTGCAAATATCTTTGCACTAGTGGGACAATACAGAAGTCCAACAGCCACTTTTAGGATGCCACTAAGTTCACTCAGTGTTTGCTAGTATAATGGCTTAGTAACAATGAGTTTGAGTGTGCAATGCAGGCAGAGGTGCTGCAAATATCTTTGCACTAGTGGGACAATACAGAAGTCCAACAGCCACGTTTAGGATGCCACTAAGTTAACTCAGTGTTTGCTAGTATAATGGGTTAGTAACAATGAGTTTGAGTGTGCAATGCAGGCAGACGTGCTGCAAATATCTTTGCACTAGTGGGACAATACAGAAGTCCAACAGACACATTTAGGATGCCACTAAGTTCACTCAGTGTTTGCTAGTATAATGGCTTAGTAACAATGAGTTTGAGTGTGCAATGCAGGCAGAGGTGCTGCAAATATCTTTGCATTAGTGGGACAATACAGAAGTCCAACAGCCACGTTTAGGATGCCACTAAGTTAACTCAGTGTTTGCTAGTATAATGGCTTAGTAACAATGAGTTTGAGTGTGCAATGCAAGCAGACGTGCTGCAAATATCTTTGCACTAGTGGGACAATACAGAAGTCCAATAGCCACTTTTAGGATGCCACTAAGTTCACTCAGTGTTTGCTAGTATAATGGCTTAGTAACAATGAGTTTGAGTGTGCAATGCAGGCAGAGGTGCTGCAAATATCTTTGCACTAGTGGGACAATACAGAAGTCCAACAGCCACGTTTAGGATGCCACTAAGTTCACTCAGTGTTTGCTAGTATAATGGCTTAGTAACAATGAGTTTGAGTGTGCAATGCAGGCAGATGTGCTGCAAATATCTTTGCACTAGTGGGACAATACAGAAGTCCAACAGCCACGTTTAGGATGCCACTAAGTTCACTCAGTGTTTGCTAGTATAATGGCTTAGTAACAATGAGTTTAAGTGTGCAATGCAGGCAGAGGTGCTGCAAATATCTTTGCACTAGTGGGACAATACAGAAGTCCAACAGCCACTTTTAGGGTGCCACTAAGTTCACTCAGTGTTTGCTAGTATAATGGCTTAGTAACAATGAGTTTGAGTGTGCAATGCAGGCAGATGTGCTGCAAGTATCTTTGCACTAGTGGGACAATACAGAAGTCCAACAGCCACGTTTAGGATGCCACTAAGTTCACTCAGTGTTTGCTAGTATAATGGCTTAGTAACAATGAGTTTGAGTGTGCAATGCAAGCAGACGTGCTGCAAATATCTTTGCACTAGTGGGACAATACAGAAGTCCAACAGCCACTTTTAGGATGCCACTAAGTTCACTCAGTGTTTGCTAGTATAATGGCTTAGTAACAATGAGTTTGAGTGTGCAATGCAGGCAGAGGTGCTGGAAATATCTTTGCACTAGTGGGACAATACAGAAGTCCAACAGCCACGTTTAGGATGCCACTAAGTTCACTCAGTGTTTGCTAGTATAATGGCTTAGTAACAATGAGTTTGAGTGTGCAATGCAGGCAGACGTGCTGCAAATATCTTTGCACTAGTGGGACAATACAGAAGTCCAACAGCCACTTTTAGGATGCCACTAAGTTCACTCAGTGTTTGCTAGTATAATGGCTTAGTAACAATGAGTTGGAGTGTGCAATGCAGGCAGACGTGCTGCAAATATCTTTGCACTAGTGGGACAATACAGAAGTCTAACAGACACTTTTAGGATGCCACTAAGTTCACTCAGTGTTTGCTAGTATAATGGCTTAGTAACAATGAGTTTGAGTGTGCAATGCAGGCAGAGGTGCTGCAAATATCTTTGCACTAGTGGGACAATACAGAAAACCAACAGCCACGTTTAGGATGCCACTAAGTTCACTCAGTGTTTGCTAGTATAATGGCTTAGTAACAATGAGTTTGAGTGTGCAATGCAGGCAGATGTGCTGCAAATATCTTTGCACTAGTGGGACAATACAGAAGTCCAACAGCCACGTTTAGGATGCCACTAAGTTCACTCAGTGTTTGCTAGTATAATGGCTTAGTAACAATGAGTTTAAGTGTGCAATGCAGGCAGAGGTGCTGCAAATATCTTTGCACTAGTGGGACAATACAGAAGTCCAACAGCCACTTTTAGGGTGCCACTAAGTTCACTCAGTGTTTGCTAGTATAATGGCTTAGTAACAATGAGTTTGAGTGTGCAATGCAGGCAGACGTGCTGCAAATATCTTTGCACTAGTGGGACAATACAGAAGTCCAACAGCCACTTTTAGGATGCCACTAAGTTCACTCAGTGTTTGCTAGTATAATGGCTTAGTAATAATGAGTTTGAGTGTGCAATGCAGGCAGAGGTGCTGCAAATATCTTTGCACTAGTGGGACAATACAGAAGTCCAACAGCCACGTTTAGGATGCCACTAAGTTCACTCAGTGTTTGCTAGTATAATGGCTTAGTAACAATGAGTTTGAGTGTGCAATGCAGGCAGATGTGCTGCAAATATCTTTGCACTAGTGGGACAATACAGAAGTCCAACAGCCATGTTTAGGATGCCTTAAGTTCACTCAGTGTTTGCTAGTATAATGGCTTAGTAGAAATGAGTTTGAGTGTGCATAGGGCAGGAGGGTACAGTGGCAGGGTTGTGGGTCTCTGGGTAGAGGAAAGGAAGTCTGCCTTTCTATCCCTCCTAATGGGGAAATGCAGCGAGGAAATCCCTGACCTTAGCTACACAGACGCTGTCATCTTGTGTAGCTGTTAAACTCTGTTTTCACGGACCTGTCACCTATGGCTCTGACCCTGCCGGTATTAGCCCTTAAAAGGACTGATAGAAACTTCTATCCCTATTCTGTACAGCGCTGTGTATGGAGCGTACACAGCAGTATCGGAGATAGGAGCTGCGCCAGTGATGACTGACACCAAGGACGCAGAAGGCAGATAATGGCGTGCTGGAGCAAAATGTCCGTTTTTATAATGCAGGGACATATGACATGGACATCCTATCACACATGCCGCTTCTCTGGCTAAAAGTCCACTTAGCTGTGTGTGTGTCTGGGATTGGCTGACATGCTGGCCCGCCCCACTACACGCGCGCGCTTAGGGAAAGAAGACAAGGAAAAAAATAAATAAATGGCGATCGCCATTATCCATACAGCAGTGATCTGAATGCGCTGTTCCCGCACACTATACACTGAAATTTCATAATAGTGTGAGTCTCAGAGTGACTTACACTACTATTACAGCGGAAAGCCAGCTAATAATTAGCTAGTCTTTTTGCTGCTAGAACCGTTCTCGAACGTATCTAGAACTATCGAGCTTTAGGAAAACGCTCGAGTTCTAGTTCTATCTAGAACAGCCCCCAAAATCACTCGAGCCGCGAACTGGAGAACCTCGAACCGCGAACCGCGCTCAAGTCTAGTCAAGATCAAGAATTTTTTTCGAAGGGAATTCTAAGTTTAGAAAAGAGATGGACTAAATGTTTTGACTTGTTAGGAGACTAAGTAGAAACATAATTTTTTTTTTTAATATATTCATTGTGTTTATTATTGATTATCATTACTTTTAGATCACCCCTTGTATATGTATATACATATATATATATATTGTATTCTCACAGTAGAAAATCATATAGAAAAATGTATTCTATTCTCACAATACTACTGAATCACAATAGCTGCTAATCATATACAGTCATGGCTGAAAGTTTTGGAACCTACAAAATTGTGCCAGAAAATGAAGTATCTCTCTTAGAAAATTAATGCAATTACACATATTTCATTATGCGCATGTTTATTTTCTTTGTAACAACACAGAAAAACAGGACAAAAGCACGAATTGGACACAATTTCACACTAATATCCAAAAATGGGCAGGACAAAATTATTGGTATCCTCAACTTAATATTTAGTTGCTTATCCTTTGGAAAAAATAAATGCAATCAATCACTTCCTGTAACCATTAACAAGCTTCTTGCACCTCAAACTTGAAGTTTGAACCGCTCTTTTTTGCAAACTGATCCAGGTCTCTCATATTTGAAGGGTGCCTTCTCCCAACAGCAATTTTAAGATATCTCCACAGTTGTTCAATAGAATTAACACTATATCACAAAAGTGAGTACACTCTCACATTTTTGTAAATATATTTTAGTTTTTCATGGGATAACACTGAAGATATGATACTTGGATACAATGTAAAATAGTCAGTGTACACGTGTAACAGTGTAGATTTGGTGTGCCATCTAAATAACTCATCACAGCCATTAATGTCTAAACTGCTGGCAAAAAAGTGAGCACATCCCTAAGTGAAATGGGCAAATTGTGTACAAAGTGTCAATATTTTGTGCGGCCACTTTTATTTTCAAGCACTACCTTTATTTTCTTGGGCATGGAGTTCACTAGAGCTTCACAGGAGCTACTGGAATCCTCTTCCACTCCTCCATCATGACATCACGGAGCTGGTGGATGTTAGAGACCTTGCGCTCCTCCACTTACCGTTTGAGGATGCCCTATAGATGCTCAATAGTGTTTAGATCTGGAGACATGCTTGACCCAGTCCAGGACCTTTACCCTCAGAATCTTTAGCAACACAGTGATCATGTTGAAGGTGTGTTTGTGGTCAGTAAGGGAAGTTATGCTCTGCTTCAATATGTCACAGTTCATGTTGGCATTCCGGGTTCCCTTAATGAACTGTAGCTCCCCACAGCCAGCAGCACTCATGCAGCCCCAAACCATGACACTTCCACCAGCCTGCTGGAATATAGGCAAGACACACGTGTCTTTGTACTCCTTGCCCGGTTGCCGCCACACAAAATTGACATCATTTAAAACACAAGTTTATCTTCATCTCAGACCACAGAACATGTTCCAAATCCAGGTTCTTATTCTGCTTGTCTTCAGCAAACTGTTTGTAAGCTTTCTTGTGCATCATCTTTATAAGATGCTTCCTCGGGGATGACTCCTATGCAGACCAATTTGATGCAGTCTGTTGTGGAGTATGGTCTGAACACTGACAGGCTGACCCCTTTTTAACCTCTGCAGGAATGCTGGCATCACTCATACATCTATTTCTAAAAGACAACCTCTGGATATGACGCTAAGCACATGCACTCAACCTCTTTACTCAACCATGACAAGGCCTGTTCTGAGTGGAATCTGTCTTGTTAAACCTCTGCATGGTCTTGGCCATTTTGCTGCTGCTCAGTTTCACAATGTTGGCAATATTTTTTTATAACCTAGGTCATCTTTATGTTGAGGAACAATTCTTTGTTTCAGATCCTTAGAATATTCACAATTTGATCATTTTAACTTAAGGGATGTATTCACTTGTGTTGCCAGGGGTTTAGTCAATAATGGCTGTGTATTGAGTTATTTAAAGGGCACAACAAGTTTACACTATCATACAAGCTGTACACTGACTACTTCGCATCAGGCCATGGGGTGACTCGTTACCAGGCAGCGGTTCTGCTACTGGGGTGCCGCGGTGGTGAGGCCCGATTCCGTGACCCCGGCGGTGTAGTTTTGGGAATAGGAAGGGGATGATAACAGTTTATTCGTGATGTTACCTGTGGGGTGCCGACGCTGCGGGATGGGGACCTCTGTGGCAGATGATGACGCAGCTTGGTTGGTGTAGCTCTCCACAGGTAGAGCTGGGCCCCAGGGCGGATGGGAGTAGTAGTAGGCGATGCCCGGGGTTGCTGGGTCGGAGGTGCTAGAGAATAACGGAGCGACACAGGGATGCAGTCTCAAGGTTTTTCCTCACTGTAGCAGGTTCCAAGATAACACAAAATGCCACTGACTGCTGCAGTTTCACTGTGATGGGCTCCATCCACTCCCGGGTAGTTCGGAGGTAGAGTCCGGTGCACCTTTCTTGTGTGTACCTTCCCTGGTCATCTTCCTGCGCTTGCTTCTCCCTCCTGCTTTACGCCCTCACACACTGAACCCTGTGCCGGTGCCCGTGGACCCTTTTGGGTGGCATGAAGCTCTATCCTTTGGTCCTTCGGGGGCACCTTTCAGCGAATTTGTGTGTGGATGTGGCTTTGGTGCTTGTAGTCACCTCAGCCACTGGTTTTACTAGTGGAGTACGTGGGTTCTTCTCCTCTAGCCTAGGTACCAGTCCCCGTGTTGTGGCCAAGTCCTTCCACCTGTAGATTATTTGTGGAACAAGGCCACGAGAGGTTATGACACTCCCGTGGTCTCTAGGACCCCTTCTATATGTGCCTGGGCTGAGCGGTACCAGCTCCAGGCCATGGGTCTTCACTCCTCCACTGCTCCACTCTCTTTCCTTCTCTCTTCACACTGCATGACTGTCTGTCTATTCTGTCTATTCCCACTCATAAGACTCCACCCCCCCCGCCCTTACCATGTCTGATGAGGTGTTGCTGAGTGAGAGTGTTGTGTTTTAGTGTGAACCGGTGATGACCTCCTCCATACCCAGGATGGAATACCACACCTCTGGCCGGGGTGCAGTACCTCTGTGGCGACTAAAGCCTCAGGATTTCCACAATAGTGTCATATCTTCAGTGTTGTCCCATGAAAAGATACAGTACAGTTCAAAAGTTTAGGGTCACTTAGATATTTCCTTATTTTTTAAAGAAACCCCCTTTTTTTCAATGAAGGTAACATTAAATTAAACAGAAATACACTCTATACATTGTTAATGTGGTAAATGACTATTCTAGCTGCAAACGTCTGTTTTTTAATGCAATATCTATATAGCTGTATAGAGGCTCATTTCCAACAACCACCACACTAGTGTTCTAATGGTACATTGTGTTTTCTAACTGTGTTAGAAGGCTAATGGATGTTTAGAAATCCCTTGAAAACCCTTGTGCCAGTATGTTAGCACAGCTGAAAACGTTTTGCTGATTAGAGACACTATAAAAATGACCTTCCTTTGAGATAGTTGAGAATCTGGAGCATTACATTTGTTGGTTCCATTAAACTCTCAAAATGGCCAGAAAAAGAGAACTTTCATGTCAAACTCAACAGTCTATTCTTGTTCTTAGAAATGAAGTCTATTTCATGCGAGAAATTGCCATGAAACTAAAGATTTCCTACAACGGTGTTTACTACTCCCTTAGGAGAAGAGCACAAACAGGGTCTAACCAGAGTAGAAAGAGAAGTGGGAGGCCCCGCTGTACAACTGAGCAACAAGACAAGTACATTAGAGTCTCTAGTTTGAGAAATCAATGCCTCACAAGTCCTCAACTGGCAGCTTCTTTAAATAGTATCCGCAAAACACCAGTGTCAATGTCTACAGTGAAGAGGCATCTCCGGGATGCTTGCCTTCAGTGCAGACTGGCAAAGAAAAAGCCATATCTGAGATTAGATTAATATCTGAGGAAAAGATTAATATGGGCAAAAGAACACAGTCAATGTCTGGACTATATTTTCTATTCATTATGCAACTCATCTGATAAATAAAAGTATGATTTTTCATGGAAAAGACAAAATTGTCTGGGTGACCCCATACTTTTCAACTGTAGTGATTAATAAAATATGTTCAAAAATGTGAGGGGCG
This sequence comes from Anomaloglossus baeobatrachus, assembly GCF_048569485.1. Classification (NCBI taxonomy): domain Eukaryota; kingdom Metazoa; phylum Chordata; class Amphibia; order Anura; family Aromobatidae; genus Anomaloglossus; species Anomaloglossus baeobatrachus. The sequence goes on along the minus strand of NC_134353.1, from coordinate 382,727,954 downwards.
TACTGACTTGTGATATTCTTTAGATCCGGACTCATTGCTGGCTACTTCAGAACTCTCTAGAGCTTTGTTCCCATCCATTTTTGGGTGCTTCTTGAAGTCTATTTGGGGTCATTGTCCTGCTGTAAGACACATAAGCTAGGACGCAAATCCAGCTTTCTGATATTGGGCATTACATTGCTACCTGAAATCCTTTGGTAATACCGAACAAGAAAGATTTTGTTAAATCAGTACTGTTGGTTGTTCTTAAAGTATTTTTGTATGCAGAATTTTCCTATCAGCCACCATTTTACAATATTTTTTTTCCAATAAACTTTGCGTACATTGCCCCTTCATAAATTACTTTGACTTTTTAGGTGCTGGGAATGTGATATCTTTAGGCTGTGTGCACACGTTGCGTTTTTTACCGCGGAAACGCTGCGTTTAGAACCGCAGCGTTTCAGTGGCAAATTGCATGCGTTCAGCTTTCCCAGCAAAGTGTATGAGAAAGCCGAAAAATCAGTGCACACGCTGCGTTTCTAAATGCAGTGTTTTGGATGCCAAAAATCGGTGCGGAAAGAAAAGCAGCACGTCACTTCTTTTGTGCGTTGTGGCTGCGTTCTCTCCCCCATTAAATCAATGATGTGGGTCAGAACGCAGCTACACCGCAGTGAGCTGCTTTTTTGTTGCGGTCCGCGGGCTTTGTCGGCATGCCAGAACGCAGGCATTTACCTGGAAGTGAGGTCAAGAGGTTTCCTGTTGACCTCACTTCCTGGCAAAGTCCTGGAAAGCCCCCGGTGTCGCCAAAGTGCCCGCCCCGACCCCCGACCCCCCTCCCGAAAATCCAACATGGCCGTGCGCACAGTAGCGCACCGGCCGCCCTGCTCCTATGATTTCTGTCGCATGTGCCTTGAGACATGCGACAGAAAAATGCCCCCCAGGCCCTGCCAGGTCACCCCCTATTCCCCCGGTATTCCCCCTTACCTGTCCGGTCGCAGCGCTGATCCCCCGCGGCCCCCTCCTCCTTCACAGTGCACGCTGGCCGGTCACATGAGCAGAGCAGCTGACAGCCAGCACTGTGTTCAGAGAGCTGTGCTGGCTGCTCGCACTCTGCAGCTGTGACCCGGGGAGAGTGGGTGCAGATTTTTGGCACCCACTCTCCTCAAATGGAGGGTTTGCCCTCCTAGGATATGGGGGATACGTTCCCTGAACGTGCCCCCATATTCTAGAAGGTCCAGAGGCGACGTGGGACGTCCAAATGGATTTCTGCGGACCCATTTTTTTCAAATTTTTTTATTAAATTGGAGAACAAGGGAATGATTTGGGGAGTGTTTTTTCTAATAAAAAAATTTTTTGTCATTTTTTTTTGCTTTTGTTTACTGTCAATTAGTTATGTCTGGTATCTGATAGACGCCGTGACATCACTAATTGCTGGGCTTGATGCCAGGTGACATTACACATCTGGTATCAACCCCATTTATTACCCCGTTTGCCAACGCACCAGGGCGCGGGATGAGTTGGGGCGAAGCGCCAGGATTGGCGCATCTAATGGATGCGCCACTTCTGGGGCGGCTGCGGCCTGCTATTTTTAGGCTGGGAAGAGTCCAATAACCATGGCTCTTCCCACCCTGAGAATACCAGACCCCAGCTGTCAGCTTCACCTTGGCTGGTGATTAGTGATGAGCGAGCATGCTTGTTACTACTCGGTACTCGCACGAGTATCACTGTACTCGGTCTACTCGGCGGGGACCGAGTAATCTCGCGATACTCGTGCTGTACTCGTGGTCTTCATCCCTGCATGTTGGCGCTCTTTTGAGAGCCAGCCTTCATGCAGGGATTGGCTGGCAGACCACTGCAATGCCACAGCCCTGTTAGTTGTGGAATTGCAGTGATTGGCCGGCCTGCACAGCGTGACCGAGCCTTTATACCGGCGGGCGCGCTGTGCTCTGCTCACAGCTATCCAGACAGTCAGTGCAGGGAGAGTGTCGCTGCTTCAGGGAAAGGTTTGCGGCCCTTTATAGCTATTTCCGTATCAGGGCTGCAAACAGTGTGACCAAAAGTCCTTCTCAGGACTATTCTAGTTGTATACAGGCAGGCAGGGTATAGCCAGGTCGGAGTACAGTAGCAGAGTCCTTCTCAGGACTATTGTTGCTGTATACAGGCAGGGTATAGCCAGGTTGGAATACAGGCTAGTGACCAAAAGAGTCCTTGTCAGGACTATTGTAGCAGTATACAGGCAGGCAGGCAGGCAGGGTATATAGCCATTCCTAGTGGTGACCGTATACCAGCCTTCATCATATCTGGGGCTGGTGTACACAGTCTAAAACAGTCCTGATAGTGTCAGACTTCTCAGCAATTGTCGCTCCTAAAACCTGTGTTAGGTTCTTAGTGCGTCCGTGCTTGCATTTAAAAAACGCACGTGTGTGCCTGTCGGTGGCAGCGTACAGGTGCACTTGTGTGCGTTTTTACAAAAATATTATATAACGCACAAGTGTAGTGTATAATACACGTCAGTCAGCAGTGGCTGATAGTGTCAGAGTTCTTAATTTTTGCTCCTAAAACCTGTGTTAGGTTCTTAGTGCGTCCGTGCTTGCATTTAAAAACCGCACGTGTGTGCCTGTCGGTGGCAGCGTACAGGTGCACGATTTGCACAAACTTTGATATAACGCCCAAGTCTAGTGAATACACGTCAGCACAGCATTGCAAGATGCGCAAGGGCGTTGGCAAGGAACAAGGAAGTGGACGTGATGGTGGTGCAGGCAGAGGCCGAGGTCGTGGGCAAGCTCTAATTTTGCCACAACAAAGGGCCACATCTAGTCGCTCGCACGTCCTGTCCCAAATTCTTGGGGACCGCAGCAGTACACCGCTCTTGAACCAAGACCAGTGTCAACAGGTTGTTAGTTGGATAGCGGATAATGCTTCCAGTCAGATTGGCACCACCACAAACACTCTGTCTTCCACACGGTCAAGTGTCAGTAGCCGTGATACTGCACCGCACATTTCAGAACCTGATCCTCCTTCCTAACACAAGGCTGAGTACACGTCCTCGGACATTAATGATCCCACACTTGGACACTCGGAAGAGCTGTTCACGTTTCCATTCGCACATTCTGGCCTCTCGCCAGCTCATGTTGAAGTGGGTCATGAGGAGATCGTATGTACAGATGGCCAAATATTTGAGCAGCCACGTTCTCACGAAGTTGGCAACGTGTCTCAACAAGGGGTGGACGATGATGAGACACAATTGTCAGGAAGTCAGGAGGAGGAGCAGGGTGCGGAAGAGGAAGACGACGTGGTGGATGATCCAGTAACTGACCCAACCTGGCAGGAGGATATGCAGAGCGAGGACAGCAGTGCACAGGGGGAGGGAGGCGTAGCATCCCAACAGGCAGTAAGAAGCAGGGTGGTGGCTCCAGGCAGAAGTCAGGCAATTGTTCCCCGGAACAACAACACGACACAAGGTGCCTGTACAAATGTTAGGTCTTCCCGAGTCTGGCAGTTTTTTAAGTTGGATCCAGATGATTCTAAAAAGGCCATTTGCAACACCTGCCGTGCCAGCATCAGCAGGGGTACCAAAACTAGCAGCCTGACCACCACCAGCATGATCAGGCACATGTCAGCCAAGCACCCGACTTTGTGGGAAGTACAACAGAGTCGAGGAGCAGTGCTTGCTAATGTCACTGCTACGTCTTCGCTGGTTGTGCATGCGAGCCAATCCCCTGTCCATGCTGCCTGCGAACAAGCCTCCTCCGGTCCTGCACCTGCAGTTGCCTACGCAGAAATAACACCATCATCAAGCACGTCCTTGTCCCAGCGCAGCGTTCAGTTATCCATTCAGCAAACCTTTGAACGCAGGCGCAAATACACTGCCAACACCCCACATGCCACAGTTCTAAATGCTAACATTTCGCGACTGCTTGCGCTGGAAATGTTGCCTTTTAGGCTGGTGGAGACAGAAGCATTCCGCGACCTGATGGCGGCAGCTGTCCCACGTTACTCGGTCCCCAGCCGACACTATTTCTCCCGGTGTGCCGTCCCCGCGTTGCATAACCACGTGTCACAAAACATCACACGTGCCCTGAACAACGCTGTTTCACCCAAAGTCCACCTAACCACAGACACGTGGACAAGTGCTTGTGGGCAAGGCCGCTACATCTCGTTGACGGCACACTGGGTTAATATTGTGGAAGCTGGGACCCAGTCTGAGCGAGGGACGGAACACGTCCTTCCCACACCAAGGTTTGCAGGCCCTACCTCAGTCAGTGTTTCACCCACACTCTACAGCTCCGGAATGTCATGCTCTTCAGCCTCCTCCTCCTCCTGCGCATCCTCATCCACTGTACCCTCCACACCAGTCCCAAGCTGGAAGCACTGCAGCACTGCCTCGGCGAAGCGGCAACAGGCTGTGCTGAAGCTAATCTGCATAGGTGACAAACCCCACAATGCAGAAGAGCTGTGGACAGCTCTGAAACAGCAGGCAGATCACTGGCTCACACCTCTGAACCTAAAGCCAGGAAAGGTCGTGTGTGACAATGGCCGGAACCTGGTGGCGGCTTTGAGGCGAGGCCAGCTGACACATGTTCCATGCGTGGCCCATGTGCTCAACCTCGTGGTTCAGCGGTTTCTAAAGTCATACCCAGAGCTGTCTGATCTGCTGGTAAAAGTTCGCCGCCTGTCTGCACATTTTAGAAAGTCACCTACTGCTTCAGCCGGCCTTGCCGGCTTTCAGCGCAGTTTGCATCTTCCGGCTCACAGACTGGTGTGTGATGTCCCCACGTGTTGGAATTCAACTCTGCACATGTTGGTCAGGATATGTGAGCAGAAGAGGGCAGTTGTTGAGTACCTGCATCACCTAAGCCGTCGGGAAATGGGTGAAACTCCACACATAACACCTGAGGAGTGGAGATGGATGTCCGACCTATGTACCATCCTCCAAAACTTTGAGGACTCCACCAAGATGGTGAGTGGTGATGACGCCATTATTAGCGTCACCATACCGCTACTCTGCCTTCTAAAACGGTCTCTGCTCAAAACCAAACATGATGCATTGCAGGCGGAGCGCGATGAGTTGCAGCAAGAAACAGTAGTGGGTGTGGGTGATAACACACAGCCCAGCCTCGTCTCATCACAACGTGCAGTGGAGGACTATGACGAGGAGGAGGATGAAGACATGGAGCAAATCTCCGGCCAAATTGAGGATATGACATGCACACCAGTCATATCCTCGGTTCAGCGTGGCTGGCCAGAGGACAGGGTAGATGAGGAGGAGGAGGAGGAGGAGGAGGACAGCATGTTCAGTCAACGTGTTGGTCAGGCTACTGAAGTCCTGGCTGTTAAGAGTCTGGCGCACATGGCTGACTTTATGGTAAGCTGCCTGTCTCGTGACCCTCGCGTTAAGAACATCTTGGCCGACAATCATTACTGGTTGGTAACACTGTTAGACCCACGCTACAAGGAGAACTTTATGTCTCTTATTCCCGAGGCGGAGAGGTCAACCAAAATGCAGCAGTTCCGGAAGGCCATAGTCACGGAAGTAGGCAAAGCATTCCCCTCACAAAACGCTAGCGGCATAGGTCAGGAATCAGTGGACAACCAAGGCGTACAGCCGAGAGAGGCACAAGTCCAATCCGCCAGAGGTAGGGGAACAGTCTTTAAGATGTGGGACAGTTTTCTCAGCCCCTCATGTACCACAGCCCCTGAGGTGCGGGGTAGTGCCACAAGAAATCCTAAGTTTGCCCAGATGCTCAAGGAGTACCTTGCAGATCGAACAACTGTACTCTGACATTCCTCTGTGCCTTACAATTATTGGGTATCCAAGGTGGACACGTGGCATGAATTGGCTCTCTACGCCTTGGAAGTCCTGGCCTGCCCTGCCGCTAGCGTTTTGTCAGAGCACGTTTTTAGTGCCGCAGGTGGAATCATTACAGATAAACGCACCCGCCTGTCAACTGAAAATGCTGACAGGCTGACTCTGATCAAGATGAACAAGGGTTGGATTGGGCCAGACTTCACCACACCACCAGCAAATGAGAGCGGAATTTAAAGTTTGTAACGGGAATTTGCCATGTACCTCCACTCACCCATGGGTACACACTTCTGGACTTTGGATAATCGCTGGACTGCTCCTCCTTCTCCTCATGCGCCACCATGATGACCGTTACAAGAGTTAGGCCTTTGTTTCAGGTATACCCCCAGTGGTAAATTTTTTCGCCCATTCTTTGCAGAATGGACATTAAAACGACAGGAGACCCGCTCCTTTGCAATGGGAACAATGTTTTGAGGCCCTCATGCACGTCTCTATGCAGGGACAACGTGGAGCCTCCCAATTTTTGGCTGCCCTGCCTAAGGGCTATACTACAAAAGACCCACTTCCTTCCAATGGGCACTTCAGGTTTACAGGCCCTCATGCACGTCTCTATCCAGGGACAACGTGGAGCCTCCCAATTTTTGGCTGCCCTGCCTAAGGGCTATACTACAAAAGACCCACTTCCTTCCAATGGGCACTTCAGGTTTACAGGCCCTCATGCACGTCTCTATGCAGGGACAACGTGGAGCCTCCCAATTTTTGGCTGCCCTGCCTAAGGGCTATACTACAAAAGACCCACTTCCTTCCAATGGGCACTTCAGGTTTACAGGCCCTCATGCACGTCTCTATCCAGGGACAACGTGGAGCCTCCCAATTTTTGGCTGCCCTGCCTAAGGGCTATACTACAAAAGACCCACTTCCTTCCAATGGGCACTTCAGGTTTACAGGCCCTCATGCACGTCTCTATCCAGGGACAACGTGGAGCCTCCCAATTTTTGGCTGCCCTGCCTAAGGGCTATACTACAAAAGACCCACTTCCTTCCAATGGGCACTTCAGGTTTACAGGCCCTCATGCACGTCTCTATGCAGGGACAACGTGGAGCCTCCCAATTTTTGGCTGCCCTGCCAAAGGGCTATACTATAAAAGACCCACTTCCTTCCAATGGGCACTTCAGGTTTACAGGCCCTCATGCACGTCTCTATCCAGGGACAACGTGGAGCCTCCCAATTTTTGGCTGCCCTGCCAAAGGGCTATACTATAAAAGACCCACTTCCTTCCAATGGGCACTTCAGGTTTACAGGCCCTCATGCACGTCTCTATCCAGGGACAACGTGGAGCCTCCCAATTTTTGGCTGCCCTGCCTAAGGGCTATACTACAAAAGACCCACTTCCTTCCAATGGGCACTTCAGGTTTACAGGCCCTCATGCACGTCTCTATCCAGGGACAACGTGGAGCCTCCCAATTTTTGGCTGCCCTGCCTAAGGGCTATACTACAAAAGACCCACTTCCTTCCAATGGGCTTTTCAGGTTTACAGGCCCTCATGCACGTCTCTATCCAGGCACAACGTGGAGCCTCCCAATTTTTGGCTGCCCTGCCTAAGGGCTATACTACAAAAGACCCACTTCCTTCCAATGGGCACTTCAGGTTTACAGGCCCTCATGCACGTCTGTATGCAGGGTCATTGGTGAACCTCAAAATTTTGGACTGCACTGGCAAAGGAAAATACTACAAAGACTCAGTTCCTCAAAATGGGCACATTAGACTCAGAGGCCTTTATGTACGTCTCTTCTCAGGGACATCGGAGTGCCACACAATGTTTTACGTAAAATCTTTCATGTATTGATCTCAAAAAGTAACATACATTAGCTCTATCTCACTATTGGGTATGTGCCCTTAACATTTCCGCCATGAAAATTCATTTTGGTGTCATTTTGGAAGGTTTTCTGGTGAGTCCGTAAAAATGGCGTCAAACGCGGACAAAATTGTTCACAGCTGTGACTTTTGAGTGATAAATGCTTCAAGGGGTCTTCCCCATGCTGTTGCCATGTCATTTGAGCACTCTTCGGAGACTTTTGTGCCATTTTTAGGGTTTCTACATGCTGCCGGTGGTCATTTCACAAAAATACTCGGGTCTCCCATAGGATAACATTGGGCTTGTTGCTCGGGCCGAGTACACGAGTATCTTGGGAGGCTCGGCCCGAGCTTCGAGCACCCGAGCTTTTTAGTACTCGCTCATCACTACTGGTGATCTAATTTGGGGGGACCCCACGTTATTTTTTTTTTAATTCTGTATTTATAAATAAAAAAAAAAAGCTTGGGGAGCCCTCCAAATTGATCACCAGCCAAGATGAAGCTGCCAGCTGTGGTTTGCAGGCTACAGCTGTCTGCTTTACCCTGACTGGCTATCAAAAATAGGGGGGACCCCATGCCATTTTTTTCATTGTTTTTTTTTTTTTTTTTTTTTTTTTTTTTGATAAATACTAAGCTAGGCACCCTTTAGTGCCACATGAAAGGTACTAAAGGTGCCAGCTTAGAATATGCAGGCGGGGGTGGGACGTTATATATATTTGACATCCATTCATCCATTGACGCTTTTTAGGCTGTGTGCCCACAATCAGGATTTGCAGCGTTATGGGCGCAGAGTGTTTTCCCTGCGTCCATAACGCTGCGTTGTGCAGTAGAAGCACAGTGGAAGGATTTTTGGAGATCCCATGCCCACTGTGCTTCTTTTCTCCGCAGCATAAACTGACCGGTGGCGTGGCTTCCCGAGCCTCAGCATGTCAATTTATGCTGTGGAGACGAGAGTGCTCTCTGCAGGTAGCATAGAGCTCCACAGCAGCCTGAACCCAAATCGTCGGCATGGGCAGCTGCAGGAAGGCTGACACTGTGTACTAGACGCTGTGTCGCTGGATCATGACCACATAGCCTTAGGCCTCTTTCACACGTCAGTGATTCTGGTACGTTTGTGCTTTTTTTTAAACATACCAGAATCACTGACATACGCAGACCCATTATAATGAATGGGTCTGCTCACACGTCAGTGATTTTTCACTGCACGTGTCTCCGTGCGGCGTACCCGCGTGTGCGTGATTGCCGCACGGAGACATGTCCATTTTTTTCTGGCATCACTGATGTTCCACAGACCACGCAGTGGTGTGGTCCGTGAAACACGTGCCAGAAAAAAACGTGCTTTTAAAATAAAAATCATTTTAACTCACCCGGCGTCCAGCGATGTCCTCTGCAGCCCGTTCTCCCTGCTGCTTCTGAGCCGGCTCATTACTGTCGCGCATATTCATGATGCACGACACAGCCGACCCGGAAGCAGCTGCTGCGGGGGTCAGCGCCGGCTGGATGCTGCACCGCGGGAGTGATCAGCACCATGGAGAGCGGGAGCGGGCGCAGGTGATATGATTACTGAGTGCAATCACGGGCCACGGAGAACGGAGCCCGGATTGCACTTAGACAACCCACGTGTGCCGTGATTCACGGCACACGGAGGGACATGTGTGTGTTTTACACGCCAGTGAAAAACGTCAGTGTTTTTCACTGACGTGTGAAACGGGCCTAAAAGTGAGAATATTGTTGCTACAGCAACATTTTGGGGGAAGTAGCTGTGGATTCAAAATGCTTAATATACTCCTGAATAAAATCCTTGAGGGGTGCAGATTCCAAAATGGGGTCACTTGTGGGGGTTTTCTGACGTATAGGTACCCAAGGGGCCCTGCTAATATGACATGGTGCGCGAAGTTTATTTCAACTTTTCCAAAATTCAAATGGTGCTCCTTCCATTCCAAGCCCTCCCATTTATCCAAACAGAATGTGGAGAAGGAAATGACATCACAGGGTTTTTTTTCCAAAGGTCTGTGTTCAACCAACTTTATTAACACTGACAAGTCTTAAAAAAACGCACCTAAAAAACCGCATGAAAAACGCATGAAAAACGCATGCGTTTTCGATGCGTTTTTCTCAAAAAGCATTGTTTACAATTCTCCCCTCTGCCAGAGGGTGCGTTTTTTTCCGCGCTGAAAAAAACGCAACGTGTGCACATAGCCTCACACTGTTCTTATGAAGTCGGTTTGTTTTCCAAGGTTGACTAATCTTAGGGAGTTGTACTCTTTGGCGTTTCACAGGTTAAATAGCAAAAAGCTTCATTATCTCTCTGTCCTTTGTGAATATCAGTTGTATTTTATTACTAAGTTATCTTTTACTTTAAACTCTTCACGACACATGACGTATTGGGTACGTAATGGATCATGTGAGGTTAATCCCCGCCACAATCCCTGCACATGTCAGCTGATTTGAACAGCTGATATGTGTGGCTATCAAGCTCGAGTGGGTCCGCTCTCCACTCGCACCTGTTAACCCCTTGCATCTCACTGTCAAAATGTGACATTGAGATGAAAGAGTGCGCCACGGTAAGAATTCACTTAACTGATGCAATCGGAAGTCACCTGACATGATCACGTAGATCCGATGGTTGTAATGGTACCACATGGTCATGTGATGACTCATGTAGCTATCATGAGTCACTTCCTCTTACATCTGGCAGACTGCCCTGTGTAATAGGAGAGCTGCTTTTTTGCAGATCTCAGCTGTATAGCTGTGATCTGGAGAAATATAAGAGCGATCAGACCGCTGATCCTTATAGTCCCCTAGGGAGACTAGTAAAATAAAAAAAGTATAAAAAAGTTTTAAAAAATTAGAAAAAAATAAAAAAGACTAAAAGTTCAAATCACCCCCCCATTCACCCCATTGAAAATGAAAGGGGTCAAAAATGTAAAATATACACATATTTAGTATTGCCGCATTCAGAAACGCCCGATCTATCAAAATATAAAATCAATTAACCTGATTGGTAAATGACGTAGCGGCAAAAAAATTCCAAACGCCAAAATTACGCTTTTTGCACAAGATAGTAATGGTACCATTAAAAACATCAACTCAAGACACAAAAAATAAGCCATCACTGAGCCATTGATCCTGAAAAATGAGAATGCTATGGACCGTGGAAAATGGCACAAAAAGTGCGCCTTTTTTTGGACAAACTTGTGATTTTTTTTTAACCTCTTAGATAAAAGTCAACCTATACATGTTTGGTGTCTATGAACTTGTACCGACCTGAGGCATCACACTGACACATCAATTTTACCATATAGGGAACACTGTGAATAAAATATCCCCAAAACAATCAGGCTATCACACGTTTTTTGCAATTTTTTTACACTTGGAATATTTTCCCATTTTCCAGTACACTATATGGTAAAACTAATGGTTTGATTCAAAAGTAGATCTTGTCCCACAAAAAATAAGCTCTTGGCAAGATTGATGGAAAATAAAAAACTTACAGCTCTCAGAAGAACCCCCCCCAGAAAAAACGAAAAATCGCCTAGGGGTGAAGGGCTTAAATTGTTATATGTTAAATGTTATTATAATACATTTAATTTGAATTTTGTTGTTGTTCTTGTTGCTCTTATGACATACTATTAAACATGTCGTGCACTGTAAACCACGACAACTTTTGCTGTATTTGTGACAAAATGGATTTAAAATCATAGAGAAGAAGCAAAATGCATTAGTGAAGAGAAGTTATTTCTTGTATTTGCAATGCAAAATTGGAAATTAAGACAAACTTTGCTGCTCATCTTGTGTTACACATCTCACAAGTCGGCACAATGGTAAACCACGGCACATGGCATTTACTGTTCCAAAGGTATGGAGGAAACCAAGAGACCATTCTACAGATTGCTATTTCTGTGTGATAAAGATTACTGGAATAACAAGTAAAACAAAAAATTTGGTGAGATATCCAAACATTCCTTCATCAATGAGGCCGATCTCACATAGCTCAGAGCTGCCAGTCACCACTCCACCAAAATCTTCGACCTTGGATCTGGTAGAAGATTCAGGCGCTGATTTATTTGAAGAAGAAACTGATGAAGAAGATGTTTGAGTCAGGGGAGCCTCACAAAAAAACAGGTTGATCTAAATTATTTGTGTTTGTGATCTGAACTTATCCCAAAAAATAAGGCAGTGCTGGAGCAGGGGTAGAGATGAGCGAACCGGTCGCGGTTCGGCTTGAGGTCGGTTCGCCGAACGGGGGTCCCGTTCGAGTTCGGCTCGTCGAACGTTCGACGAACCAAACTCGAACCTATAGGCTATAATGGGAGGCAATCACAAACACATAAAAATGCATGATAAATGTACACAAACAGTTAATAAACATTGCCATAACACTTACCGGTCCCCGCGATCCCTCCTGCACTCTGTCTCCTGCCGCTATTCCATCCGATGATCGCTGAATCCTCCCGGTGACCGGCACTGCAAGCAGTGATGCAGGACCTATCGTGACTAGAGTTGAGCGCGGTTCGTGGTTCGTGGTTCTCCAGTTCTAGGCTCGAGTGATTTTGGGGCATGTTCTAGATCGAACTAGAACTCGAGCTTTTTTGCAAAAGCTCGATAGTTCTAGAAACGTTCGAGAACGGTTCTAGCAGCAAAAAACCAGCTAAATCCTAGCTTGGTTTCTGCTGTAATAGTGTAAGTCACTCTGTGAATCACACTATTATGACATTTCAGTGTATAGTGTGCGTGAACAGCGCCTTCAGATCACTGCTGTTTCTATAATGGCGATCGCCATTTTTTTTTTTTTTTTCTTGTCTTCCTTCCCTAAGCGCGCGCGTCTTGTGGGGCGGGCCAGCATGTCAGCCAATCCCAGACACACACACAGCTAAGTGGACTTTTAGCCAGAGATGCAACGGCATGTGTGATAGGATGTCCATGTCACATGTCCCTGCATTATAAAAACGGACATTTTCCTCCAGGACGCCATTATCTCTTCTGCGTCTTTGGTGTCAGACATCACTGTCGCAGCTCCGTCCTCCTGAGTCCTATCGCCGATACAGCTGTATGCGCTCCATACACAGCGCTGGACAGCATAGGGATAGCACTTTCTAGCAGTCCTTTTAAGGGCTCAAACCGGCAGGGTCAGAGTTAAGGTGACAGGTCCTGAAAACAGCGCCAGCGTCTGTGTAGCCAAGGTCAGGGATTTCCTCCCTGCATTTCCCTATTAGGAGGGATAGAAAGGCAGGCTTCCATTCCTCTACCCAGACCCCACAATCCTGCCACTGTACCCTCTTGTCCTCTGCATACTCCAACTCATTATAACTAAGCCATTATACTAGCAAACACTCAGTGTACCTAGTGGCATCCTATACGTGGCTATTGGACTTTGCTATAGTCACACTAGTGCAAAGACATTTGCAGAGCGCGTCTGCCTGCATTGCACACTCCAACTCATTATAACTAAGCCATTATGCTAGCAAACAGTCAGTGTACCTAGTGGCATCCTATACGTGGCTATTGGACTTTGCTATAGTCCCACTAGTGCAAAGACATTTGCAGAGCGCGTCTGCCTGCGTTGCACACTCCAACTCATTAAAACTAAGCCATTATACTAGCAAACACTCAGTGTACCTAGTGGCATCCTATACGTGGCTATTGGACTTTGCTATAGTCCCACTAGTGCAAAGACATTTGCAGAGCGCGTCTGCCTGCATTGCACACTCCAACTCATTATAACTAAGCCATTATACTAGCAAACACTCAGTGTACCTAGTGGCATCCTATACGTGGCTATTGGACTTTGCTATAGTCACACTAGTGCAAAGACATTTGCAGAGCGCATCTGCCTGCGTTGCACACTCCAACTCAATATAACTAAGCCATTATACTAGCAAACACTCAGTGTACCTAGTGGCATCCTATACGTGGCTATTGGACTTTGCTATAGTCCCACTAGTGCAAAGACATTTGCAGAGCGCGTCTGCCTGCATTGCACACTCCAACTCATTATAACTAAGCCATTATACTAGCAAACACTCAGTGTACCTAGTGGCATCCTATACGTGGCTATTGGACTTTGCTATAGTCCCACTAGTGCAAAGACATTTGCAGAGCGCGTCTGCCTGCATTGCACACTCCAACTCATGATAACTACGCCATTATACTAGCAAACACTCAGTGTACCTAGTGGCATCCTATCTGTGGCTATTGGACTTTACTATAGTCCCACTAGTGCAAAGACATTTGCAGAGCGCGTCTGCCTGCATTGCACACTCCAACTCATGATAACTAAGCCATTATACTAGCAAACACTCAGTGTACCTAGTGGCATCCTATACGTGGCTATTGGACTTTGCTATAGTCCCACTAGTGCAAAGACATTTGCAGAGCGCGTCTGCCTGCATTGCACACTCCAACTCATTATAACTAAGCCATTATACTAGCAAACACTCAGTGTACCTAGTGGCATCCTATCTGTGGCTATTGGACTTTGCTATAGTCCCACTAGTGCAAAGACATTTGCAGAGCGCGTCTGCCTGCATTGCACACTCCAACTCATGATAACTAAGCCATTATACTAGCAAACACTCAGTGTACCTAGTGGCATCCTATCTGTGGCTATTGGACTTTGCTATAGTCCCACTAGTGCAAAGACATTTGCAGAGCGCGTCTGCCTGCATTGCACACTCCAACTCATTATAACTAAGCCATTACACTAGCAAACACTCAGTGTACCTAGTGGCATCCTAAACGTGGCTATTGGACTTTGCTATAGTCCCACTAGTGCAAAGACATTTGCAGAGCGCGTCTGCCTGCATTGCGCACTCCAACTCATGATAACTAAGCCATTATACTAGCAAACACTCAGTGTACCTAGTGGCATCCTATCTGTGGCTATTGGACTTTGCTATAGTCCCACTAGTGCAAAGACATTTGCAGAGCGCGTCTGCCTGCATTGCACACTCCAACTCATGATAACTAAGCCATTATACTAGCAAACACTCAGTGTACCTAGTGGCATCCTATCTGTGGCTATTGGACTTTGCTATAGTCCCACTAGTGCAAAGACATTTGCAGAGCGCATCTGCCTGCATTGCACACTCCAACTCATGATAACTAAGCCATTATACTAGCAAACACTCAGTGTACCTAGTGGCATCCTATACGTGGCTATTGGACTTTGCTATAGTCACACTAGTGCAAAGACATTTGCAGAGCGCGTCTGCCTGCATTGCACACTCCAACTCATTATAACTAAGCCATTATGCTAGCAAACAGTCAGTGTACCTAGTGGCATCCTATACGTGGCTATTGGACTTTGCTATAGTCCCACTAGTGCAAAGACATTTGCAGAGCGCGTCTGCCTGCATTGCACACTCCAACTCATTAAAACTAAGCCATTATACTAGCAAACACTCAGTGTACCTAGTGGCATCCTATACGTGGCTATTGGACTTTGCTATAGTCCCACTAGTGCAAAGACATTTGCAGAGCGCGTCTGCCTGCATTGCACACTCCAACTCATTATAACTAAGCCATTATACTAGCAAACACTCAGTGTACCTAGTGGCATCCTATACGTGGCTATTGGACTTTGCTATAGTCACACTAGTGCAAAGACATTTGCAGAGCGCGTCTGCCTGCATTGCACACTCCAACTCATTATAACTAAGCCATTATACTAGCAAACACTCAGTGTACCTAGTGGCATCCTATCTGTGGCTATTGGACTTTGCTATAGTCCCACTAGTGCAAAGACATTTGCAGAGCGCGTCTGCCTGCATTGCACACTCCAACTCATTATAACTAAGCCATTACACTAGCAAACACTCAGTGTACCTAGTGGCATCCTAAACGTGGCTATTGGACTTTGCTATAGTCCCACTAGTGCAAAGACATTTGCAGAGCGCGTCTGCCTGCATTGCACACTCCAACTCATGATAACTAAGCCATTATACTAGCAAACACTCAGTGTACCTAGTGGCATCCTATCTGTGGCTATTGGACTTTGCTATAGTCCCACTAGTGCAAAGACATTTGCAGAGCGCGTCTGCCTGCATTGCACACTCCAACTCATTATAACTAAGCCATTATACTAGCAAACACTCAGTGTACCTAGTGGCATCCTATCTGTGGCTATTGGACTTTGCTATAGTCCCACTAGTGCAAAGACATTTGCAGAGCGCGTCTGCCTGCATTGCACACTCCAACTCATTATAACTAAGCCATTATACTAGCAAAGACTCAGTGTACCTAGTGGCATCCTATCTGTGGCTATTGGACTTTGCTATAGTCCCACTAGTGCAAAGACATTTGCAGAGCGCGTCTGCCTGCATTGCACACTCCAACTCATTATAACTAAGCCATTATACTAGCAAACACTCAGTGTACCTAGTGGCATCCTATACGTGGCTATTGGACTTTGCTATAGTCCCACTAGTGCAAAGACATTTGCAGAGCGCGTCTGCCTGCATTGCACACTCCAACTCACGATAACTAAGCCATTATACTAGCAAACACTCAGTGTACCTAGTGGCATCCTATACGTGGCTATTGGACTTTGCTATAGTCCCACTAGTGCAAAGACATTTGCAGAGCGCGTCTGCCTGCATTGCACACTCCAACTCATGATAACTAAGCCATTATACTAGCAAACACTCAGTGTACCTAGTGGCATCCTATACGTGGCTATTGGACTTTGCTATAGTCCCACTAGTGCAAAGACATTTGCAGAGCGCGTCTGCCTGCATTGCACACTCCAACTCATGATAACTAAGCCATTATACTAGCAAACACTCAGTGTACCTAGTGGCATCCTAAACGTGGCTATTGGACTTTGCTATAGTCCCACTAGTGCAAAGACATTTGCAGAGCGCATCTGCCTGCATTGCACACTCCAACTCATTATAACTAAGCCATTATACTAGCAAACACTCAGTGTACCTAGTGGCATCCTATCTGTGGCTATTGGACTTTGCTATAGTCCCACTAGTGCAAAGACATTTTCAGAGCGCGTCTGCCTGCATTGCACACTCCAACTCATGATAACTAAGCCATTATACTAGCAAACACTCAGTGTACCTAGTGGCATCCTATACGTGGCTATTGGACTTTGCTATAGTCCCACTAGTGCAAAGACATTTGCAGAGCGCGTCTGCCTGCATTGCACACTCCAACTCATTATAACTAAGCCATTATACTAGCAAACACTCAGTGTACCTAGTGGCATCCTATCTGTGGCTATTGGACTTTGCTATAGTCCCACTAGTGCAAAGACATTTGCAGAGCGCGTCTGCCTGCATTGCACACTCCAACTCATGATAACTAAGCCATTATACTAGCAAACACTCAGTGTACCTAGTGGCATCCTATACGTGGCTATTGGACTTTGCTATAGTCCCACTAGTGCAAAGACATTTGCAGAGCGCGTCTGCCTGCATTGCACACTCCAACTCATGATAACTAAGCCATTATACTAGCAAACACTCAGTGTACCTAGTGGCATCCTATACGTGGCTATTGGACTTTGCTATAGTCACACTAGTGCAAAGACATTTGCAGAGCGCGTCTGCCTGCATTGCACACTCCAATTCATTATAACTAAGCCATTATACTAGCAAACACTCAGTGTACCTAGTGGCATCCTATACGTGGCTATTGGACTTTGCTATAGTCCCACTAGTGCAAAGACATTTGCAGAGCGCGTCTGCCTGCATTGCACACTCCAACTCATGATAACTAAGCCATTATACTAGCAAACACTCAGTGTACCTAGTGGCATCCTATACGTGGCTATTGGACTTTGCTATAGTCCCACTAGTGCAAAGACATTTGCAGAGCGCGTCTGCCTGCATTGCACACTCCAACTCATGATAACTAAGCCATTATACTAGCAAACACTCAGTGTACCTAGTGGCATCCTATACGTGGCTATTGGACTTTGCTATAGTCCCACTAGTGCAAAGACATTTGCAGAGCGCGTCTGCCTGCATTGCACACTCCAACTCATTATAACTAAGCCATTATACTAGCAAACACTCAGTGTACCTAGTGGCATCCTAAACGTGGCTATTGGACTTTGCTATAGTCCCACTAGTGCAAAGACATTTGCAGAGCGCGTCTGCCTGCATTGCACACTCCAACTCATTATAACTAAGCCATTATACTAGCAAACACTCAGTGTACCTAGTGGCATCCTATCTGTGGCTATTGGACTTTGCTATAGTCCCACTAGTGCAAAGACATTTGCAGAGCGCGTCTGCCTGCATTGCACACTCCAACTCATGATAACTAAGCCATTATACTAGCAAACACTCAGTGTACCTAGTGGCATCCTATACGTGGCTATTGGACTTTGCTATAGTCACACTAGTGCAAAGACATTTGCAGAGCGCGTCTGCCTGCATTGCACACTCCAACTCATTATAACTAAGCCATTATACTAGCAAACACTCAGTGTACCTAGTGGCATCCTATCTGTGGCTATTGGACTTTGCTATAGTCCCACTAGTGGAAAGACATTTGCAGAGCGCGTCTGCCTGCATTGCACACTCCAACTCATTATAACTAAGCCATTATACTAGCAAACACTCAGTGTACCTAGTGGCATCCTATCTGTGGCTATTGGACTTAGCTATAGTCCCACTAGTGCAAAGACATTTGCAGAGCGCATCTGCCTGCATTGCACACTCCAACTCATGATAACCAAGCCATTATACTAGCAAACACTCAGTGTACCTAGTGGCATCCTATACGTGGCTATTGGACTTTGCTATAGTCCCACTAGTGCAAAGACATTTGCAGAGCGCGTCTGCCTGCATTGCACACTCCAACTCATTATAACTAAGCCATTATACTAGCAAACACTCAGTGTACCTAGTGGCATCCTATACGTGGCTATTGGACTTTGCTATAGTCACACTAGTGCAAAGACATTTGCAGAGCGCATCTGCCTGCGTTGCACACTCTAACTCAATATAACTAAGCCATTATACTAGCAAACACTCAGTGTACCTAGTGGCATCCTATACGTGGCTATTGGACTTTGCTATAGTCCCACTAGTGCAAAGACATTTGCAGAGCGCGTCTGCCTGCATTGCACACTCCAACTCATTATAACTAAGCCATTATACTAGCAAACACTCAGTGTACCTAGTGGCATCCTATACGTGGCTATTGGACTTTGCTATAGTCCCACTAGTGCAAAGACATTTGCAGAGCGCGTCTGCCTGCATTGCACACTCCAACTCATTATAACTAAGCCATTATACTAGCAAACACTCAGTGTACCTAGTGGCATCCTATCTGTGGCTATTGGACTTTGCTATAGTCCCACTAGTGCAAAGACATTTGCAGAGCGCGTCTGCCTGCATTGCACACTCCAACTCATGATAACTAAGCCATTATACTAGCAAACACTCAGTGTATGTAGTGGCATCCTATACGTGGCTATTGGACTTTGCTATAGTCACACTAGTGCAAAGACATTTGCAGAGCGCGTCTGCCTGCATTGCACACTCCAACTCATTATAACTAAGCCATTATACTAGCAAACACTCAGTGTACCTAGTGGCATCCTATACGTGGCTATTGGACTTTGCTATAGTCCCACTAGTGCAAAGACATTTGCAGAGCGCGTCTGCCTGCATTGCACACTTCAACTCATTATAACTACGCCATTACACTAGCAAACACTCAGTGTACCTAGTGGCATCCTAAACGTGGCTATTGGACTTTGCTATAGTCCCACTAGTGCAAAGACATTTGCAGAGCGCGTCTGCCTGCATTGCACACTCCAACTCATGATAACTAAGCCATTATACTAGCAAACACTCAGTGTACCTAGTGGCATCCTATCTGTGGCTATTGGACTTTGCTATAGTCCCACTAGTGCAAAGACATTTGCAGAGCGCGTCTGCCTGCATTGCACACTCCAACTTATGATAACTAAGCCATTATACTAGCAAACACTCAGTGTACCTAGTGGCATCCTATACGTGGCTATTGGACTTTGCTATAGTCCCACTAGTGCAAAGACATTTGCAGAGCGCGTCTGCCTGCATTGCACACTCCAACTCATTATAACTAAGCCATTATACTAGCAAACACTCAGTGTACCTAGTGGCATCCTATCTGTGGCTATTGGACTTTGCTATAGTCCCACTAGTGCAAAGACATTTGCAGAGCGCGTCTGCCTGCATTGCACACTCCAACTCATTATAACTAAGCCATTATACTAGCAAAGACTCAGTGTACCTAGTGGCATCCTATACGTGGCTATTGGACTTTGCTATAGTCCCACTAGTGCAAAGACATTTGCAGAGCGCGTCTGCCTGCATTGCACACTCCAACTCATTATAACTAAGCCATTATACTAGCAAACACTCAGTGTACCTAGTGGCATCCTATACGTGGCTATTGGACTTTGCTATAGTCCCACTAGTGCAAAGACATTTGCAGAGCGCGTCTGCCTGCATTGCACACTCCAACTCATGATAACTAAGCCATTACACTAGCAAACACTCAGTGTACCTAGTGGCATCCTATACGTGGCTATTGGACTTTGCTATAGTCACACTAGTGCAAAGACATTTGCAGAGCGCGTCTGCCTGCATTGCACACTCCAACTCATTATAACTAAGCCATTATACTAGCAAACACTCAGTGTACCTAGTGGCATCCTATACGTGGCTATTGGACTTTGCTATAGTCCCACTAGTGCAAAGACATTTGCAGAGCGCGTCTGCCTGCATTGCACACTCAAACTCATGATAACTAAGCCATTATACTAGCAAACACTCAGTGTACCTAGTGGCATCCTATACGTGGCTATTGGACTTTGCTATAGTCCCACTAGTGCAAAGACATTTGCAGAGCGCGTCTGCCTGCATTGCACACTCCAACTCATTATAACTAAGCCATTATACTAGCAAACACTCAGTGTACCTAGTGGCATCCTAAACGTGGCTATTGGACTTTGCTATAGTCCCACTAGTGCAAAGACATTTGCAGAGCGCGTCTGCCTGCATTGCACACTCCAACTCATTATAACTAAGCCATTATACTAGCAAACACTCAGTGTACCTAGTGGCATCCTATCTGTGGCTATTGGACTTTGCTATAGTCCCACTAGTGCAAAGACATTTGCAGAGCGCGTCTGCCTGCATTGCACACTCCAACTCATGATAACTAAGCCATTATACTAGCAAACACTCAGTGTACCTAGTGGCATCCTATACGTGGCTATTGGACTTTGCTATAGTCCCACTAGTGCAAAGACATTTGCAGAGCGCGTCTGCCTGCATTGCACACTCCAACTCATTATAACTAAGCCATTATACTAGCAAACACTCAGTGTACCTAGTGGCATCCTATCTGTGGCTATTGGACTTTGCTATAGTCCCACTAGTGCAAAGACATTTGCAGAGCGCGTCTGCCTGCATTGCACACTCCAACTCATTATAACTAAGCCATTATACTAGCAAACACTCAGTGTACCTAGTGGCATCCTATACGTGGCTATTGGACTTTGCTATAGTCCCACTAGTGCAAAGACATTTGCAGAGCGCGTCTGCCTGCATTGCACACTCCAACTCATGATAACTAAGCCATTATACTAGCAAACACTCAGTGTACCTAGTGGCATCCTATACGTGGCTATTGGACTTTGCTATAGTCACACTAGTGCAAAGACATTTGCAGAGCGCGTCTGCCTGCATTGCACACTCCAACTCATTATAACTAAGCCATTATACTAGCAAACACTCAGTGTACCTAGTGGCATCCTATACGTGGCTATTGGACTTTGCTATAGTCCCACTAGTGCAAAGACATTTGCAGAGCGCGTCTGCCTGCATTGCACACTCCAACTCATGATAACTAAGCCATTATACTAGCAAACACTCAGTGTACCTAGTGGCATCCTATACGTGGCTATTGGACTTTGCTATAGTCCCACTAGTGCAAAGACATTTGCAGAGCGCGTCTGCCTGCATTGCACACTCCAACTCATGATAACTAAGCCATTATACTAGCAAACACTCAGTGTACCTAGTGGCATCCTATACGTGGCTATTGGACTTTGCTATAGTCCCACTAGTGCAAAGACATTTGCAGAGCGCGTCTGCCTGCATTGCACACTCCAACTCATTATAACTAAGCCATTATGCTAGCAAACACTCAGTGTACCTAGTGGCATCCTATACGTGGCTATTGGACTTTGCTATAGTCCCACTAGTGCAAAGACATTTGCAGAGCGCGTCTGCCTGCATTGCACACTCCAACTCATTATAACTAAGCCATTATACTAGCAAACACTCAGTGTACCTAGTGGCATCCTAAACGTGGCTATTGGACTTTGCTATAGTCCCACTAGTGCAAAGACATTTGCAGAGCGCGTCTGCCTGCATTGCACACTCCAACTCATTATAACTAAGCCATTATACTAGCAAACACTCAGTGTACCTAGTGGCATCCTATCTGTGGCTATTGGACTTTGCTATAGTCCCACTAGTGCAAAGACATTTGCAGAGCGCGTCTGCCTGCATTGCACACTCCAACTCATGATAACTAAGCCATTATACTAGCAAACACTCAGTGTACCTAGTGGCATCCTATACGTGGCTATTGGACTTTGCTATAGTCACACTAGTGCAAAGACATTTGCAGAGCGCGTCTGCCTGCATTGCACACTCCAACTCATTATAACTAAGCCATTATACTAGCAAACACTCAGTGTACCTAGTGGCATCCTATCTGTGGCTATTGGACTTTGCTATAGTCCCACTAGTGCAAAGACATTTGCAGAGCGCGTCTGCCTGCATTGCACACTCCAACTCATTATAACTAAGCCATTATACTAGCAAACACTCAGTGTACCTAGTGGCATCCTATACATGGCTATTGGACTTTGCTATAGTCCCACTAGTGCAAAGACATTTGCAGAGCGCGTCTGCCTGCATTGCACACTCCAACTCATGATAACTAAGCCATTATACTAGCAAACACTCAGTGTACCTAGTGGCATCCTATACGTGGCTATTGGACTTTGCTATAGTCACACTAGTGCAAAGACATTTGCAGAGCGCGTCTGCCTGCATTGCACACTCCAACTCATTATAACTAAGCCATTATACTAGCAAACACTCAGTGTACCTAGTGGCATCCTATACGTGGCTATTGGACTTTGCTATAGTCCTACTAGTGCAAAGACATTTGCAGAGCGCGTCTGCCTGCATTGCACACTCCAACTCATGATAACTAAGCCATTATACTAGCAAACACTCAGTGTACCTAGTGGCATCCTATACGTGGCTATTGGACTTTGCTATAGTCCCACTAGTGCAAAGACATTTGCAGAGCGCGTCTGCCTGCATTGCACACTCCAACTCATTATAACTAAGCCATTATACTAGCAATTTTTGCTGCCAGTTTAAGGGCCGTAGTTGCATTGTCAGGGATATTTATTCTTTATTATTCTGCTGTTAATAAAGCTAGACCACCACTGCAATCTTCACCACCTCTCAATTTTTACTACCACATTTTCAGTCCACAATCTTGTCGCAATCAACATGAGTGGCAAAATGACAGATGCTGGTGGAAAGGGGAAGAGGCGTGGTGGAAAAGGCAAAAAAGGTTTTGTCTGTGGGGAAGGTGGCAAAGCTCCATTATCATCTGCTGAAGATAGACCATCTACCAGCAAAAGTAAGATGTCTACTACTTACCATGGACAATCCGATGTGCTCCCTTTTTTACGGACACGAACAACAGGAAGAAAGGTAGATGATGGGCAAAAAAGGAAAATGCTTGAATGGATCTCAAGTGGTCCAACAAGTGCCCTCTCAGCCACTTCAAGTACCGCATCCAAAAAACACCAGTCCTCTGAGTTGTCATCCCAATCACACTTGATTTCTCCCAGCTCTGAAGTCTCCATCAGCCCTGCACAGTATGGTGGAACTGAGATGGCTGAGTCTGCAGAGCTGTTCAGTCACACTATAGCCTGGGAATCAGAGGTCTGCTCCCAAGCTACAGTAAGTACAGAACAGGAAATGGCCTGCAGTGATGCCCAGAACCTTTGTGAGTCTGATTCAGGCCGTGAGGACCAAGTTTCTGAGCATAATGTTGACCCTTTGTCACAAACTGTAACACCTGTGGTTATAGACAATGAGGAACATACTGATGAAGATGAGACGCAGATACCCGATTGGGATGACAACTTAAATATTCGGTCAGGGCAAGAAGAGGCTCGGTCTGAGGGGGAGGGGAGTGCAAACACAACAATTGATGATGAAGTTCTAGATCCCACCTACTGTCAACCCCCAGTCAGGCACTCGAGGAGGTCAACAGAGGCGGTGGAGGAGGATGCAACCGACGACGAAGTTACCTTGCGCCTTCCTGGACAGAGTCGGAGCACTGGTAGCACGTCTACAACTGCATCCTCAGCCACCACTCTGCCTATGAGCATTATTCGGGGTGGATCAACAGGTCGCATGGCCTCTAAGCCTTGCCTAGCCTGGTCCTTTTTTGACATAGAAAAAGATCGCCCAAATTATGTGATCTGTAAACTTTGTCATGATTCTCTTAGTAGAGGTCAAAACCTCAGCAGTTTGACAACTTCTTCCATGAATCGTCACATGAATAAATATCATAGGTCCCGGTGGGAAGCTCACCGTGCTGCAATGCGGCCTAGCGGAGCGAACCATCCACCGCCTGCCCCTTCCAGTGCATCCGCGCGCTCTTCATCTTCTAGGACTGTGGGGACAGCTGTCACACCTGTTTTTCCACGCACAACTTCCACCACTGTAACCGCAACAGGCAGTTTGCTTGGTAGGTCGTCAGTTGGTTTGGAAGGGGAAACAAGTGAGTGTGTACAGCTCTCTCAGACATCGATAGCACCAACGTTGGATGAAGGCAACATCATGTCTCCGCCTGCACTTTCCTCACAAACCTGCATTTTTCCAGGGACACCCTAATCAACACCGTCTACACACAGCAGCCAGATCTCTGTCCCTCAGATGTGGTCAAATAAAAGGCCACTTCCTGCGACCCATGACAAAGCTAAGAGGTTGACTCTATCCCTCTGTAAGCTGTTGGCTACCGAAATGCTGCCTTTCCGCCTAGTGGACACACAGGATTTTAGAGACCTTATGTCTGTCGCTGTGCCCCAGTACCAGATGCCTAGTCGCCACTACTTCTCTAAGAAAGGTGTGCCCGCGCTACACCAGCATGTCGCACACAACATCACCGCTTCCTTGAGAAACTCTGTGTGTGAACGGGTGCATTTCACCACCGATACTTGGACCAGTAAGCATGGACAGGGACGTTACATGTCGCTGACTGGGCACTGGGTAACTATGGTGATAGATGGTGAAGGGTCTGCTGCACAAGTCTTGCCGTCCCCACGACTTGTGTGTCAATCCTCTGTCTGTCCAAGTTCCGCCACTGCTTCTGCATTCTCCACCTCATCTGGGTCCTCTACCTCCGCCCCAAGCCTGCCTGGTCAGGCCACCAGCGTTCTCACTGCGCAGAAGGAATCACGCACCCCTCATTACTATGCTGGCAGCAGAGCGCAACGGCATCAGGCGGTCTTTAGCTTGACATGTCTTGGGAATAAGAGTCACACAGCTGAGGAGTTGTGGTCAGCTCTGCGGTCCGAGTTTAATAAATGGTTGTCTCCACTCAACCTGCAGCCTGGTAAGGCCGTGTGCGACAATGCTGCAAACCTGGGTGCGGCCCTTCGCCTGGGCAAGGTGACACACGTACCTGTATGGCTCACGTGTTGAACCTTGTCGTGCAGCAATTTTTAACACACTATCCCGGCCTAGATGGCCTTCTGAACAGGGCACGAAAACTGTCTGCTCACTTCCGCCGTTCAAGCGCCGCAGCTGAGCGACTTGCATCGCTCCAGAAGTCTTTCGGCCTGCCGGTTCATCGCCTGAAATGCGATGTGGCGACACGCTGGAATTCAACTCTCCACATGTTACAGCGACTGTGGCAGCACCGCCGTGCCCTGGTGCAATACGTCATGACGTATAGCCTGGGCCAACGAGATGCAGAGGTGGGGCAGATCACCCTGATGGAGTGGTCTCAGATCAAGGACCTATGCACCCTTCTGCACAGTTTCGACATGGCGACGAATATGTTTAGCTCTGACAATGCCATTATCAGCATGACGATTCCAGTCATTTACATGCTGGAGCACACGCTAAACACTATTCGGAGTTAGGGGGTGGGACAACATGAAGGGGAGGAACTACAGGAGGATTCATATGCGCAAGGGACAACAACATCACCAAGGTCCAGACGTTCATCATCACCAACGCAGCAGGCATGGGACCATGGGGGACAGGGATCGACAAGGGCGCATAGTAGCAGGCGAAATGTTGAGCAAGGTGCAGGAGAACATGAAGAAATGGAGGACGAACTGTCCATGGACATGGAAGACTCAGCGGATGAGGGAGACCTTGGTCAAATTTCAGTTGAAAGAGGTTGGGGGGAGATGTCAGAGGAAGAAAGAACGGGTAGCACCTCTATGCCACAAACACAGCGTGGACTTGGTCCGCATGGCTGCGCAAGACACATGAGTGCCTTTTTGTTGCACTACCTCCAACATGACAGTCGTATTGTCAAAATTAGAAGTGATGATGACTACTGGATTTCCACACTATTAGATCCCCGGTACAAGTCCAAATTTTGTGACATAATTCCAGCCATAGAAAGGGACGCACGTATGCAGGAGTATCAGCAGAAGCTGTTACTCGATCTTAGCTCGGCTTTTCCACCAAACAACCGTGCAGGTGCAGGGAGGGAATCTCCCAGTTGTAACTTGACAAACATGGGACGGTCTCGTCATCTTCAACAGTCTACCCGTACCAGTAGGACCGTATCTGGTGCTGGTAACAGCAATTTAATGGAATCTTTTCATAATTTTTTTAGACCCTCCTTTGCAAGGCCACCAGAGACAACAAGTCTGACACATAGTCAACGGCTGGAGAGGATGATACAGGAGTATCTCCAAATGAACATCGATGCCATGACTTTGCAAATGGAGCCTTGCTCCTTGTGGGCTTCAAATCTAGAAAAATGGCCAGAGCTCTCCAGTTACGCCTTGGAGATTTTGTCGTGTCCAGCTGCCAGCGTTGTCTCTGAACGTGTCTTCAGTGCTGCTGGGTGTGTGCTCACAGATAAGCGCACGCGTCTGTCCAGTGACAATGTGGACAGACTGACGTTCATCAAAATGAACAAGTCATGGATCCACAAGGAATTTACTACCCCTGTGTCATCCTGGGGAGAGTCAATGCTTGTGGATTTGGAATGTGCTTGATGCAAATCAAAACATCCTGTTTGCAACTAGGGCACAAGTGCTGCCACTGATGGGGTGTCTGTGTGGCCCAATTTTTGGAAAAAAGGGAGACTCCGCTTGGAGTAACCCTTGCTTGCTGTGTTTTTAAAAGAAGCCAAGATGAACAGAGCTGGGATCAGGAAAGACTTTGCTACCTACCCCGGTGTCATCCTGGGGATGGATAAGAATGGCGTATTTTTGAATGTGCTTGATGCAAATGTAGCTGTGAAGTGTACAACTGGGGCATAACTGCTGCCACTGAAGGGGTGGGTGTCTGTGGGGCCCAATTTTTGGAAAAAAGGGAGACTCCGCTTGGAGTAACCCTTGCTTGCTGTGTTTTTAAAAGAAGCCAAGATGAACAGAGCTGGGATCAGGAAAGACTTTGCTACCTACCCCGGTGTCATCCTGGGGACGGATAAGAATGGCGTATTTTTGAATGTGCTTGATGCAAATCTAGCTGTGAAGTGTACAACTGGGGCACAACTGCTGCCACTGATGGGGTGGGTGTCTGTGTGGCCCAATTTTTGGAAAAAAGGGAGACTCCGCTTGGAGTAACCCTTGCTTGCTGTGTTTTTAAAAGAAGCCAAGATGAACAGAGCTGGGATCAGGAAAGACTTTGCTACCTACCCCGGTGTCATCCTGGGGACGGATAAGAATGGCGTATTTTTGAATGTGCTTGATGCAAATGTAGCTGTGAAGTGTACAACTGGGGCACAACTGCTGCCACTGATGGGGTGGGTGTCTGTGTGGCCCAATTTTTGGAAAAAAGGGAGACTCCGCTTGGAGTAACCCTTGCTTGTTGTGTTTTTAAAAGAAGCCAAGATGAGCGGAGCTGGGATCAGGAAAGACTTTGC
Source organism: Anomaloglossus baeobatrachus (assembly GCF_048569485.1). Classification (NCBI taxonomy): domain Eukaryota; kingdom Metazoa; phylum Chordata; class Amphibia; order Anura; family Aromobatidae; genus Anomaloglossus; species Anomaloglossus baeobatrachus. The sequence continues at coordinate 382,700,137 of NC_134353.1, read as the reverse complement.
TACCTACCCCGGTGTCATCCTGGGGACGGATAAGAATGGCGTATTTTTGAATGTGCTTGATGCAAATCTAGCTGTGAAGTGTACAACTGGGGCACAACTGCTGCCACTGAAGGGGTGGGTGTGTGTGGGGCCCAATTTTTGGAAAAAAGGGAGACTCCGCTTGGAGTAACCCTTGCTTGCTGTGTTTTTAAAAGAAGCCAAGATGAACAGAGCTGGGATCAGGAAAGACTTTGCTACCTACCCCGGTGTCATCCTGGGGACGGATAAGAATGGCGTATTTTTGAATGTGCTTGATGCAAATCTAGCTGTGAAGTGTACAACTGGGGCACAACTGCTGCCACTGAAGGGGTGGGTGTGTGTGGGGCCCAATTTTTGGAAAAAAGGGAGACTCCGCTTGGAGTAACCCTTGCTTACATTGTTTTTAAAAGAAGCCAAGATGAACAAGTCATGGGTCAGCAAAGACTTTATCTACCTACCCCGGTGTCATGCTGGGGATGGTTAATTATGGCGTATTTTTGAATGTGCTTGATGCAAATCAAAACATCCTGTTTGCAACTAGGGCCCAAGTGCTGCCACTGATGGGGTGGGTGTCTGTGTGGCCCAATTTTTGGAAAAAAGGGAGACTCCGCTTGGAGTAACCCTTGCTTGTTGTGTTTTTAAAAGAAGCCAAGATGAACAGAGCTGGGATCAGGAAAGACTTTGCTACCTACCCCGGTGTCATCCTGGGGACGGATAAGAATGGCGTATTTTTGAATGTGCTTGATGCAAATGTAGCTGTGAAGTGTACAACTGGGGCACAACTGCTGCCACTGATGGGGTGGGTGTCTGTGTGGCCCAATTTTTGGAAAAAAGGGAGACTCCGCTTGGAGTAACCCTTGCTTGCTGTGTTTTTAAAAGAAGCCAAGATGACCAGAGCTGGGATCAGGAAAGAGTTTGCTACCTACCCCGGTGTCATCCTGGGGACGGATAAGAATGGCGTATTTTTGAATGTGCTTGATGGAAATCTAGCTGTGAAGTGTACAACTGGGGCACAACTGCTGCCACTGAAGGGGTGGGTGTGTGTGGGGCCCAATTTTTGGAAAAAAGGGAGACTCCGCTTGGAGTAACCCTTGCTTACATTGTTTTTAAAAGAAGCCAAGATGAACAAGTCATGGGTCAGCAAAGACTTTATCTACCTACCCCGGTGTCATGCTGGGGACGGTTAATTATGGCGTATTTTTGAATGTGCTTGATGCAAATCAAAACATCCTGTTTGCAACTAGGGCCCAAGTGCTGCCACTGATGGGGTGGGTGTCTGTGTGGCCCAATTTTTGGAAAAAAGGGAGACTCCGCTTGGAGTAACCCTTGCTTGCTGTGTTTTTAAAAGAAGCCAAGATGAACAGAGCTGGGATCAGGAAAGACTTTGCTACCTACCCCGGTGTCATCCTGGGGACGGATAAGAATGGCGTATTTTTGAATGTGCTTGATGCAAATCTAGCTGTGAAGTGTACAACTGGGGCACAACTGCTGCCACTGATGGGGTGGGTGTCTGTGTGGCCCAATTTTTGGAAAAAAGGGAGACTCCGCTTGGAGTAACCCTTGCTTGCTCTGTTTTTAAAAGAAGCCAAGATGAACAGAGCTGGGATCAGGAAAGACTTTGCTACCTACCCCGGTGTCATCCTGGGGACGTATAAGAATGGCGTATTTTTGAATGTGCTTGATGCAAATCTAGCTGTGAAGTGTACAACTGGGGCACAACTGCTGCCACTGAAGGGGTGGGTGTGTGTGGGGCCCAATTTTTGGAAAAAAGGGAGACTCCGCTTGGAGTAACCCTTGCTTACATTGTTTTTAAAAGAAGCCAAGATGAACAAGTCATGGGTCAGCAAAGACTTTATCTACCTACCCCGGTGTCATGCTGGGGACGGTTAATTATGGCGTATTTTTGAATGTGCTTGATGCAAATCAAAACATCCTGTTTGCAACTAGGGCCCAAGTGCTGCCACTGATGGGGTGGGTGTCTGTGTGGCCCAATTTTTGGAAAAAAGGGAGACTCCGCTTGGAGTAACCCTTGCTTGCTGTGTTTTTAAAAGAAGCCAAGATGAACAGAGCTGGGATCAGGAAAGACTTTGCTACCTACCCCGGTGTCATCCTGGGGACGGATAAGAATGGCGTATTTTTGAATGTGCTTGATGCAAATGTAGCTGTGAAGTGTACAACTGGGGCACAACTGCTGCCACTGAAGGGGTGGGTGTGTGTGGGGCCCAATTTTTGGAAAAAAGGGAGACTCCGCTTGGAGTAACCCTTGCTTGCTGTGTTTTTAAAAGAAGCCAAGATGAACAGAGCTGGGATCAGGAAAGACTTTGCTACCTACCCCGGTGTCATCCTGGGGACGGATAAGAATGGCGTATTTTTGAATGTGCTTGATGCAAATCTAGCTGTGAAGTGTACAACTGGGGCACAACTGCTGCCACTGAAGGGGTGGGTGTGTGTGGGGCCCAATTTTTGGAAAAAAAGGAGACTCCGCTTGGAGTAACCCTTGCTTGCTGTGTTTTTAAAAGAAGCCAAGATGAACAGAGCTGGGATCAGGAAAGACTTTGCTACCTACCCCGGCCGGTGTCATGGGACGGATAAGAATGGCGTATTTTTGAATGTGCTTGATGCAAATCTAGCTGTGAAGTGTACAACTGGGGCACAACTGCTGCCACTGAAGGGGTGGGTGTCAGTGTGGCCCAATTTTTGGAAAAAAGGGAGACTCCGCTTGGAGTCACCTTGCGGTGTTTTACATGACTTTAGAAGGGCGTGCCATGCCTATATCTGTGTGTCCTCCTCTTTTTCCTTGTCCAGCTGTTTTGTTTTCGCATGAGTATATGTCCTTGTCACTTTCCCATGTGTTTGAGTTGTTTGTCACCTTTTGGACACCTTTGAGGGTGTTTTCTAGGTGTTTTTCTGTGTTTGTGATTGCCTGCCATTGTTTCCTATGCAGTTCGAGTTCGGTTCGTTGAACGTTCGGCGAACCGGCCTCGAGCCGAACCGGGACCGGTTCGCTCATCTCTAATCGTGACGTCAAAATAGCCATGTGACCAGTCATGCGGCTATTATCTCATTGGCTACAGACGGGTCACATGACTATGACGCGTCATGTAGGACCTGCGAGTGCATCTCTCCGGTACACGGTGCACATTTGTGTATCGCCGTGTACCGGCGACATGCTCTAGCACACGGTCGACTCCCCATTCCGTTAGGGACCGGCTGACACAGCCGGTCATTAACGGAGATCACCGTTGCCATAGCAACGCAGTTAGCGGTGACGTCACCGCTAACCGCGGCTCCGAGAGCACCGTTGCTATGGTAACACGTCTGTCAGCGTTACCGCTGACAGCCAGCAGCACTGATCACTCACGGAGTGAAGGCTGCACGCTGCTTCTCGTGCAGCTTTCACGGAGTGAACGCTCCACGGGAAGCAGCGTCTTCCCCCATGCAGCAGTGATGTAGCCGAGCTGCATTTGTTGAACGAGAAAGACAGAAGAGCAGGATCGTGGAGGGCTGACAGGGGGTAATAAAGATGGAGTCTCTAATGTGTCTGTGTATTTATTTCTATTAAAGTATTTTTTCTCTGTTTGGTGTCTTTTTTTTAACCCTTATTGGAGATTCTTAATGGCCGGGTCAAACGTGCCTGACATTAAGAATCTCTGGCTTAATACTGGCTAGTAAAACAAAGCCAGTATTAACTCATGATTACCCAACAAGCCACCTGGCTCCAGGGCTGTTGGAAGAGTTGGATAAAGCGCCAGATGATGGCGCTTCTATGAGAGCGCCATTTTCTGGGACGGCTGCGGACTGAAATTCGCAGCAGAGGCGCCCAGAAACCTCGGGCTAACCTGTGCTGCGGATTCCAATCCCCAGCTGCCTAGTTGTACCCGGCTGGACACAAAAATGGGGCGAAGCCCACGTCATTTGTTTTTTAATTATTTCATGAAATAAGTGAAATAATTAAAAAAAAAAGGGCTTCCCTATATTTTTGGTTCCCAGCCGGGTATAAATAGGCAACTGGGGGTTGGAGGCAGCCCGTGGCTGCCTGCTGTACCTGGCTAGCATACAAAAATATGGCGAAGCCCACGTCATTTTTTTGGTGGGCAAAAAACTTCTGCATACAGTCCTGGATAGATTATGCTGAGCCTTGTAGTTCTGCAGCTGCTGTCTGCTCTTCTCCATACAGACACACAGCAGCTGCAGAAATACAAGGCTCAGCATACTCAGCATACTCCATCCAGGACTGTATGCAGAAGTTTTTTGCTGAAAAAATTATGTGGGCTTCGCCATATTTTTGTATGCTAGCCAGGTACAGCAGGCAGGTACGGCTGCCCCCAACCCCCAGTTGCCTATTTGTACCCGGCTGGGAACCAAAAATAAAGGGAACCCCTTTTTTTATTATTTCATGAATTTCATGAAATAATTAGAAAACAAATGACGTAGGCTTCGCTCCATTTTTGTGTCCAGCCAGGTACATCTAGGCAGCTGGGGATTGGAATACGCAGCACAGGTTGGCCTGAGCTTTCTGGGCCCCACTGCTGCGAATTGCAGTCTGCAGCCGCCTCAGAAAATGGCACTTTCATAGAAGCGCCATCTTCTGGCGCTGTATCCAACTCTTCCAGCACCTGCCTGCTATACCTGGCTAGCATACAAAAATATTGCGAAGCTCACATCCTTTTTTTGTAGTTTTTTGGCCAAAAAATTAAAAAATGCTTCCCTGGATTTTCCATTGCCAGTGAAGGTAACACCAAGCAGTGGGGGTTAGCAGCCAGTAGCTGCTTGGATTACCCTTAGCTAGCAATACAAAAAATGCAGCGGGAGCCCATATATATTTTTTTTAATTATTTATTTAAATAACTAAAAACAAAATGGGCTTCCCTGTATTTTGATTGCTGGACATCACAGTGCTGTAAAAAGAAATCTTTAAAAAAAATGACATAGCGCTCCGCGGTATTTTTTATTCTCAGCGCAGATAAAGCAGACAGCTATGGGTTGCCACCCCCATCTGCCTGTCGTTACCTTGGTTGGCAATCAAAATACAGGGAAGCCCATTAATTTTTTCTATTTAAAAAATAGTTAAAAAAAAATGACGTTGGGTCCCCCCATTTTTGATAGCCAGCTAGGGTAAAGCAGACGTCTGTAGCCTGAAAACCACAGCTGGCAGCTTTACCGTGGTTGGAGATCCAATGTGGAGGTCCCCCCAGGCTCTTTTTTTATAATTATTTTATAAATATTAATAATTACACAAAAAAAGTAGGGTCCGCTCCAAATTGGATCACCAGCCAAGGTAAAGCGGACAGCTGTGGTCTGGTATTCTCAGGGTGGGAAGATCCATAGTTATTGGGCCTTCACAGCCTAAAAATAGCAGGCCGCAGGCACCCCAGACGTGGCGCATCCACTAGATGCGCCAATCCTGGCGCTTCACCCCAGCTCATCCCGTGCCCTGGTGCAGTGGCAAACGGGGTAATAAATCGGGTTGATACTAGCTGTAAAGTCACCTGAGATCAAGCCCAGCAGTTTGTGATGTCATGGCGTCTATTAGATACCCAACATCATAAACTGTGAGTACTAACAAAAACAAAAAATCGACAAAAGAAATTTATTTGAAAAAACAGTCCCCAAAACATTTCCTCTTTCACCAATTTATTGTAAAAAAAAAAATAAAGGGGTCCCACGACGACTCTGGACCGTCTAGAATATGGGGGGGAGACACTCAGGGAACGTATCCCCCATTTTCTAGGAGTGCGGACCCTTCATGTGAGGAGTGTGGGTGCAATGAATCTGCACTCACTCTTCTCGGGTCCACAGCAGCAGAGTCCATGTCGCAATGGTTGCTACCAAAGCTGCAATGCCCTGCTCATGAGGTAAGGGCATGCCTAATCAGGAGAACTACTGTAGAGGAAGCTCTGCTCACTGGTATATAGGTGCTCAGAGGTAATAATAGATAAAATTAGTGAGTAACCTCGGCACTCTAAATATCCCAGACTAAGTCAGTAAGTCACAACGGATAGTAATGCAAAATCACTCTTTATTGGTCCGTATTAAGAAAAATTTTTTTTCATAGGCATATATGTTTTTGTCCAAAACAAGTTACAAATGACGTTTCGGCCTGAGCCTTCGTCAGATTGGACTTATCTGCATGTAATCATGAAAAATGACAATAATCAGTATCACATAAGAGTGAGAGAACAATAACATAAACTCGAACAATGTAGAGGTACAATTGGGATGCAGCAAAAAAATTGCAACACAGCAAGAAATGAAACACATGATACAAATGTCATAATACAGTACAAGGACAATATAGTTATGACAAATATGGGGTCAGAGTAGGCTTAGACAGCTCTGGTACGAAAGAGATGTCAATCATAAAGTAACATGTGCAGTAGGTGTAGAGCTACACTATGCATGGCAGAGCTAATGGGTAGACCGACCATAGAAAAAGAACGGAAAAAAAGTGGAGAAAAAGTGGAGAAAAAGTGGAGAAAAAGTGGAGAAAAAATGGAGAAAAAGTGGAGAAGAAGTGGAGAAAAAGTGGAGAAAAAATGGAGAAAAAGTGGAGAAAAAGTGGAGAAAAAATGGAGAACAAGTGGAGAAAAAGTGGAGAAAAAGTGGAGAAAAAGCGGAGGAAAAAAGGAGAAAAAATGGAGAATAAGTGGAGAAAAAGTGGAGAAAAAGTGGAGAAAAAGTGGAGAAAAAATGTAGAAAAAGTGGAGAAAAAGTGGAGAAAACGTGGAGAAAAAGTGGAGAAAAAATGTAGAAAAAGTCGAGAAAAAGTGTAGAAAAAGTGTAGAAAAAGTGTAGAAAAAGTGGAGAAAAAGTGGAGAAAAAATGTAGAAAAAGTGGAGAAAAAGTGGAGAAAAAGTGGAGAAAAAGTGGAGAAAAAATGGAGAAAAAGTGGAGAAAAAATGGAGAAAAAGTGGAGAAAAAGTGGAGAAAAAGTGGAGAAAAAATGGAGAAAAAGTGGAGAAAAAGTGGAGATAAAGTGGAGAAAAAGGGGAGATAAAGTGGAGAAAAAGGGGAGAAAAAATGGAGAAAAAGTCTAGAAAAAGTGGAGAAGAAGTGGAGAAGTGGAGAAGTGTAGAAGAAGTGGAGAAGTGTTTGTTCATGCCAGATGGGAGATAAATAATTTTTTACCGGCGCTGTCATTTACTGTAACGTGATCATCGGTGTACGGTGTATACCTGTGATCACGTGAGCGGGGACCGGAAAAACCGTCCTGAATCATGATCTCCAGGGTCTCAGCTAGCCCTGAAACCCCGGAGATTTTCTGACGCTGGGGGGCGTTATTCACGTATTTCTGCCTGCTGTTTATAAACGGCAGATCAGAATAAGGCTACATTAACACGACCGATCCATTTTTGTGGTCTGCAAAAAACAGTCCGTTTTTTTTCACGGGTGCATCCGTGTGGCATCCGTTTCCGTTCCGTAGACGGTCCGTATGTCATCTGTTTGTCATCCGTGTGCCTTCCGTTTTTTTTGTGTACTGCAAAAAAACTGAATGAGGGTAAATGCATAAATTTACCCAGGATCCATAGCTTCATCCTACATGAGGCGGTCACATGTTCACTCCAGTGCCATTTTCTACTGCTTTTCACAGCGTAGAGCGCTCTGGTGATTTTCTTGTGCTTGTGCACTTCATATCAGTCTTTTCTGTCATTATAATGGCAGAAAGACACATAATGTTCCACTCTCCTGCATTTTGTAATTTTGCACCCTTTGGTGCCTTTCATGTGGCACTAAGGGGTGCTTAGCTTTGTATTTAGCCAAAAAAATGAAAAAAAAAAAATGTCGTAGGCTTCCCCCTAGTTTTGTAGCCAGCTAGGGTAAAGCAGACGGCTGCAGCCTGCAGACCACAGCTGGCAACCTCACCTTGGCTGGTAATCCAAAACTGAGGGCACCCCACGCTGTTATTTTAAATTAAATAAATAATTAAAAAAAAAAAAACACGTAGGGGTCCCCCCAAAATTGGATCACCAGCCAAGGTAAAGCAGACAGCTGGGGTCTGATATTCTCAGACTAGGGAGGTCCATGGTTATTGGACTCTCCCCAGCCTAAAAATAGCAGGCCGCAGCCGCCCCAGAAGTGGCGCATCCATTAGATGTGCCAATCCTGGTGCTTCGCCCCAGCTCATCCCGCGCCCTGGTGCGGTGGCAAACGGGGTAATATATGAGGTTAATACCAGATGTGTAATGTCACCTGGCATCAAGCCCTGGGGTTGGTGAGGTCAGGCATCTATCAGATACCCGACATCACCAACCCAGTCAGTAATAAAAAAAAATAGACGACAAACTCATTTTTATTTGAAAAAGCACTCCCCAATACATTCCCTCTTTAACCAATTTATTAGAAAGAAAAACAAATCCAGGTCTGGTGTAATCCAAGGGGTTGCCATGACGATCCACACTGTCCCAGTCAATGAAGAGCAGGATGTTCCCCATTGGCTGGGAGAGCAGTGCAGTGACCTGAGCTAACATCAATGGGTCAGCCCAGGTCACTGCAGGGCATGACAAGTGCTGCTGTCAGCGAGGTACATTACCTGCGCTGATCTCCAGCACACTGACAGCACCTGTCACTGAGTTCAATGACCGGCGCCTTCACACCAAGTATCGCGAGAGGCCCGTGACGTCACCACTAGTCAGTCTCGGGTCGGAAGCGAGAGAAGGTGATGTGACAAGCGGCGGCCATGGAGGACAGTGACAGCGCTGAGGTCGGGATGGCGGGACTTCATCACCGCAGGTAAGCCGAGCGGGACCATGTGTGCAGAGTGTGTGTGTGTGTGTTTGTGTGTACGTGTGTACATGCCGCGGGCAGGAGGGGGCGGAGTGAGCTGAGCGGGGAAGTGTCGGCTTCCTGCACGTAACTAGGATAAACATCGAGTTACTAACCCTAAATATGTTCTTTCCGCCATAGGCAGCAGGAGCTTGAACACTTATTTTTAATGGAAGGAGACCTAGTTTACTGGAATGATGCAATTACTCTGCTAGATTCAATGGGACAAGAGCACAAACTTCAACAATGGTGGTTTTTATAGAGTTTTCAAAAAACATTTTAAAAGAAGTACTTCTGCTTAATGGCAACAGAAATTCATATGTTCCTCTTGCTTATGCAGCAAGTCTGAATAAAAAGAAAATATGCACCTTCTGCTGTAAAAAATCCATCATGAAAACTATGAGTGGAATATTTGTGGTGATCTGAAGGCAATAGCCTTGGTCCTTGGGTTGCAGCTCGGCTCAACAATGTTTTGTTGTTTTTTCTGTGAATGGGACAGCAGAGACTACAAGAACCATTTCACTAAAAACAGTTGCCACCAAGGAACAGTTTGACTGACTCCTGGAAGAAAGAATGTCCTGCATCAGTCTCTGGTAGTTCCAGAAAAAATTTCCTTTCATCGCTCCACATAAAACGTGGGCTCACGAAGAACTTTGTGAAGGTGATGGATCATGATGGTGAGGGTTTTGCACACCTCAGAAACAAGTTTCCACAAATCAGTGAGGCCAAGATCAAGGAAGGAAATTATGAAGACACTGATTTTGAGACAAAATTAAACGAGACTGAAGCACTGGCGTGGAAGTCATTCAAAAATGTGGTGGTGAACTTACTTGGCAACCATAACGCACCAAACTATAGAGATCTTGTCACTGAGTTATTACAACATTGCAAAAAACTGGAATGCAATATGTCTGTCAAGATCCATTTCCTGGACTCCTATTAAGAACTTTTCCCTGATGACCTTGGAGATGTCAGTGACTAGCACAGAGTGATTTTGTGAGGACATTGCGCTACTTAAAGGCCGTTGTAAATGAAATGGAGCCCAAAAAATTATCTCAGGCTCCTGTTGGGGACAAAAAAATGGACGTGCCTAGCAGCTAAATATTCTAGAAAATTGAACATTCTTTTTTTTTTTTAAATAATTAAAAAAACTAAAATTTTTATTAAATAATTTCTGCAAATTCAAAACTTTAAATGCTTGTTACTCAAAATTCTGAAAGCAGATTTGGAAACAGGGGACATATTACCTTAAGAGACAGCATATTTCATACATTTAACACAAAAAAGTAACATTTTGTAGGCCGGTGTTGTTTTTACCAATTGTTGGTCTTTTTTTTTTCGCTGTCATGACTTATTTAGATAAGAATCAGCTGATATATGAGCTTTAATACAAAAATAATGCTTGTATGAATTTACTGAGTAATATCCTCCAGTATTAAGCTTGTTATTGTGTTGTCTTGTAAGAGTTCATGAGACCCATTAACTGTCTATTAAAATGTTACGTCACTTTAAAATGAGAATTCAAGTTTATTGACTATTATTCTGCCAGAAATCCTGTTTTATGGAAAATACAGTGACCTCAGCTCCACAATGTAATTTAGTAATGCAGAGAATTTAATTAAACTTTTCTTAAAAGTGTATCAGATGTCAGAAGAGAAAAACTAGAGCATAATAGACTAAGAGAGTTTGCATAACTGGCTGAAATAAGAAGTGAGCAGAACAGTTTACATATTAAGTTACACATTAAGCCCGTTTTTTTTCAATTCTTACCATGTTTGTCAGAAGATATTGAAATGTATCTGTGGGTTACATGTGTGCCAGAGCGTGAAGTTTTAGTATGCAGATTTCTTTAATTCCTCAATTGATATATACTATTGATTACACTATGAAAAGGATATATTTTTTATGATTTGCCGCTGTGCAAATAAAGGTCTTCAGTGGTCTCTGTTTTTGATGTGCAGTTAAAGGAGAATGTACACCACTAAACATTGAAATATCAAAACCAAGAAGGAAAAGTCGTGGAATTACAGAAGTCACAGGATTAATGCACGTTATTGATATGCAAGTGATGAAAAAAGGCAACAACATTATCAAAATATCTCTATTAAGTATCAAATAAGAGAACAACATACAGAAATGTTCTAAGTTATACACCTTGGCATGCTAATGTGAAGGTGGCATCCATTTTGGAATGTAACACTGCGATAGACCTTTGATGTCATGGTGGTGGATTCAAGTGGCGAGGTGACCATACCAGGCATGTGCCACAGGCATTCGTATGGGGGGGTTAAAAATAATATTTTAAAAGGGAAAAAGAAAATAATAAAATAAATAAAACAAATAAAGAGTTTGGGAAAAGGCAAAATATCCAGCGGATTACAGGCGAAATAAGATAAAAAAGCTTCTTTATTTCTTACATTTAAAAGTCCATTTCATATGGAATCCAGCAGATACAGGTAAGAACAAGGCAGATAGTAATATAATTCATCCAACGCGTTTCGACATATTAAATAGTCATAGAGTCTTATTCATGAAATAAAGAGTTTGTAACGCCAGTTGGGATGTTCGGCTTTGGTATGGCCGGGTATTGCTGAAGGTCTCCAGGAGTTAGGTGGTGATGCGCAGTGCCAGAGGGTTGTCCTCTCGTCCCCCCAATTAGTGCTTGGTTCTGGGGGATGTGTTGAGGCAGGGATGGTGCAGCAGTGAATGATTCAGCCAGAGACAGGACAGGGAGCTTTTACCTTTTAACTGGAGCTCAGCAGAACTTTTATCACAGCATACAATGATGGTGGTACTTCCTGCCCTGATATGAGTTGACTTCTCTGCTGTATGGTGATAGTTTACTCTTCCTATGCTACTATTTCCCTACCTGGGGGTAGGTATCTTGGTATCCTGAGATTTCAAAGACAAGAACAATCCAGATTTGTCATCCCTTCTGGCAAGCAGGTGACTGAAATCCTGAAGGAAAACTCACTAGAAGTTTCCAGACGTACACATGTCACTGTGCTCCCAGGAAATTTACTGCTCATCATAAAAACGCTAATAGCAGTGTCTCAGTTTGCCACTGACCTTGAAAGTACTGGTGGCCTAGGGACTGATACCCTGCCAATGTGTAGCTGGCCACTCTAGAGGTTTAAGCAGGTACGTCAGGACAGAACCTCTCCATATTACACTCCTCTCTTCACCTCACACACCGACTGACTGCATTTACCTCAGAACTAAGATCCTCCTCATCTCCTTCTAGGGCTCAGACTCAAACATTGGTTTTATCTCAAGTGAACAGCCCTAGTAAGGGAATATCTGTAAATGTGTGTTTGTAGTGAGCAGCAGAGAAACTGTATCTCATCAAGGCTAACAATACATGTTATACAGATTAAGTACACATGCAGTCATTATCTGTGGCAACTAGGCACAGGGCACCACCTCCATTGTGTCTACTGCATGGTGCTTTTAAACAAAATGGGTTTCTGTAGGTTTAATGAACACAATAAATGGGTCTATATTCAAATTTCTAAGAAAATACATTTTCTACATGCATTGACCTTTGAGCTAATACTCCCTGAGAAGGAATGCAGTGCTCACTTTTTATAGATAAGAGATGCGCACACATACACCACCCTCCCATGGCAGTAAGCCCACACATGTTAATCAAAGGGATGAAATATTTGTTAAAATTAATATCCAATCATGTAGAAGATTGAAATTCAAGCAATCAGTGGTAAAATGCTAATGCAACCAATAAGATACTTAGGTTTTGTATCTTATCTACTATATAAAATGCCTTAACTTCCTATAATAAAGGAGGATTCCTGTCATAATTAGAACTCTGCTAGTGTGTGACCTTATTCCCTCCATTTTTGACATTCATATGTGACACATGGCGTATCCCAGTTGGGCGTTGTTCCCCATAGCTAGTTGCCATGAGAGTATCAATGAGGCTACTAATGGTTGTCTGAGGAATGTTCGGCAATGCTTAGAGTAATTGAGCTACACATCATCAAGATCCTCTACTATGTCTCCCAACTGTCGCGCATTTAGCGAGACTGTCCGATATGAGGGCTTTCTCCAGCAATCCCGCTGATCACTGCATTTGTCCTGGCTCCTCCCCTCAGTGCAGTGAATACATTAACTCACTTCAGTGTATAAATTAAATTTCTCATCTGCTCCGGTTTCCCGGGATGGGACTAGAACTCATCAGCTTACCATTGACCTACTGCCTATACTGTGAGACAGAGGGGGATTTGGTAATATTGACCTGTATATCAGGCATGGAAGCCAGAAACAGATTATTCAGCTACATAGAAATATAGGCAGATATATACTACATCTCTATGTGGGTGAAGAAAAAAAGTCAAATTCTGTTGTTCCTATAAAGCTACTATTAGAAATGATAAAAAAGTAATTTTATTTTCATCCCCATTTGGAATCAAACCAGCAACTTTAAAGCTTGTTCCTGCAGGCCTTAGCTGTTGAGCTACAAGCTCTAATGAGCCCAGAAGAAGAGTTTTATATAGATGAACCTGCATTGCAGCTTCTTACACAGCAAATTACACTGGACAGAGAGATTCATTGTACAGAGCAGCATCTCTATGTCCTGTCTTCTAGAGGGACATTAAAATATTTTTTTTAATTTTAATAAAAATTCCTAAAAATAATACAATAATTAAAAAAAATAGAATAATGTAATTTTGATTGCGCTTTTATTAGAATAAAACAAACATTACAAATTAGGAAATAACATGGATATATTTGGTGTTCCTGTAATCGTAACAACTAACACAACATAGCGATCAGATTATTTATGGGGATCAGATTATTTTTGGGGATCAGTAAATGGCGTACAAATGTGGCGCGGTTGATTATTTCTCTCTATTAAACTCATAAAAAATGTAATAATAATGTATTGCTGAGGCAGTGTTCACATGTACTATAAATGCTGCTTTTTTTCTGCAGGTGACAGCTCCACACAGTGCAATAACAATCCTCTCTGATTATTGCATTTGCTGCATTTTTTATGTTTGTTCCCCAATATTTCATACATGTTTGGGGTAGATATGAGGCATTTTAATACTACAGAAGAGCTTTGATTCTGCGTTTAAAAATGTGATGGCAGTTTTCTCAATTGCGTTTCTTTTCAGGCTCCACAAAGCCGTTTATAGAGAAAAAGCACACCATAAGAGCACAGTTCAGCAGCGTCTTTAGATATTCCGAGGCTGGAGATTTCATGATGTTTCAGCCACTTTGCTTGGATATTTAGACCATGTTCATATGTAGCGTAAATGCTGCATTTTTTTCTGTTGGCTGTGGATGTGATCTCATAAACTTTGCGATTTTGATAATTTTTTTCTCTAGAGGTTGCTATGTGGAACTTAAAAGAATGCATGGAGAAAATTGCAGGTACTTTTCTAAGTACAGAATCAAAGTTTTTCTGTACTATGAAAACACTTAAAAACACCTCAGCAATGCCACAGGCTGATCGCCTCCATGCCAGTAATTCATGCAAAAGAAGTATTGAGTGGCATTTACTGTACAGACTTTTCAGTAGGCGCCAACATTTCTGAGTTTAAAATCATTTTCTCAGTTGGTCTTATATAATATTCTAATTTTCTGAGATAATGACTTTTGTTTTTTTTTTAGCTGTAAGCCATAATCATCAGCATTAACAGAAATAAACACTTGAAATAAATCCCTCTGTGTGTATGTGTTTCCTTTGTTGTATTGAATTACTGAAATAAATTAACTTTTTTGATCATATTCTAATTTATTGAGATGCACCTGTATAAGGCCCATTTCACATGTCAGTGAAAAACACAGACGCTCTTCACTGACGTGTAAAACACGCACATGTCCCTCCGTGTTCCGTGATTCACAGCACACGTGGGTTGTCCATGTGCAATCCATGATACGTGATCCGTTATCCGTGATTGCACATAGACGTATGCTCACCTGCCCCCTTTCTTGCTCTCCATGGTTCTGAAGTCTCCAGCTCTGTAGCGTCTGGTCACCGCACTCTGCAGCTACTTCCGGGTCAGCTCTGACTGCATTCATGAATATTCATGAGCCGGCCGGCAATCGGCAATCACGGACACGCGTGTACGCAGCACGGAGACACGATCAGTGAAAAATTACTGATGTGTGCGCAGACCCATTCATTATAATGGGTCTGAGTATGTCAGTGATTTTGGTACATATAAGGCCTATTTCACACGTCAGTGATTCTGATACGTTTATGCTTTTTTTTTCCACGTACCAGAATCACTGACATACGCAGACCCATTATAATCAATGGGTCTGCTCACATGTCAGTGATTTTTCACTGAACGTGTCTCCGTGCGGGGTAGCCGCGTGTCCGTGATTGCCGCACGGAGACATGTCCATTTTTTTCTGGCATCAATGTTGTCCCACGGACCACGCAGTGGTGTGATCCGTGAAACACATACCAGAAAAACACGGACATTTAAAATAATAATCATTTTTACACACCCGGCTTCAGCCGCACTCTCTGCAGCCTGTTCTGCCTGCTGCTTCTGAGTCGGCTCATTACTGTCGTGCATATTCATGAATGCACAACACAGCTGACCCGGAAGCAGCTGCTGCGGGGGTCAGCGCCGGCCGGATGCTGCACCGCGGGAGTGTGGCGCCCCTGAGGCTTCCGTCGCCACAGGACACTGCACCCCATCCAGCGGTGTGATGCCCCATTCTGGGTGAGGAAAGGAGTGAACACCGGTCCCCTGGTAAATCTACACAACACCCATTGTTAGGTACATACTGGGACCAGGGACAGTGGCAGTTACCCTCCCATGCTGCATGCTGGGAGGGGCCGTAAGACCCATCCCTGCTCCTATAGGGTACAGCTTAGCAACTGGGGAGGTGGGAGGAGCCACCAGAGAGCAGTCAGAGAAAGGAAGGTCAAGTTAGTTTCAGTTGACCTCAGAGAGTGAGAGAGTGAGGAGACAGCATGTAGCTGTGAAAGAGAAAGGAGCTCTGTGAGCTCAGAGTGTCCGCACAGAGAAAGCAACAGAAGATAGAGAGAGTGTGGGGAAGGAGGAGGAGTTCTGCAGGAGACAGGCAAGGAGGAGAAGTGAAAGGAAAGAAAGCTCCAAGTCAGTCAGGAGCTGAAAAGAAGAAAGAGACGCTTCCTGGTGAAGATCCTGGGACTCAGAGGGTCCAGGTGACACCAAGCAGTTCTCTGAAGGGGTCCCAGGGCCACGGGTAGCTGTAGAGCTGCGGTGGCCTGTTCCACAGGAACATCGGTGGAGGGATCAAGCTGCAACAGGGAACGGTCCCTAGAAACCGGAGGAGCGCAAAATCATCTCCAAACAGTAAAAACCGAGGCCCAGGGAAAGTTGTAAACTCCCCGGGCCACAGCCCACAGCAGAACCTCTAGAAAGGGGATAATCATCCGATAGGTGACCCACCAGCTTGGAGGCTGTAGTGGAGGCCGAGCAGGTTCATCCTAAAAGAGCTAGGCTTAGGAAGACAGCTGAAGATAGAGACACCTTAGAGAGAAGGGTACCGGTTTTTACTCCAAGAATCACCCAGAAACGGCGGAGGTCCCTGACAGTGGGTTCCAGTCGTCTGAGGGCACCAGTGTGCGCATACCAGGACGTGTGAGTAAAGAACTTGAAACTGCACCCTTGGAGTGGTCTCTGTTATTTTATCTGCTTAGCCTTCCATTACACCATAGACTCTCACGAGCACCAACAGTGTGCCCCGGGGCATTGCTCCACCTGTGGGGAGCAGTACCATCATTGCTGCCATATCATCACCCCGGAGGCCTTACACAGCAGCGGCGGCGGCTTAATAGCCGCATACCACAGGTGGCGTCACGAACACAAACTTTATTCATCACCAAGTCATCAGCCATATTTAAACTGACACCCACCAGGGCCACGGAGCCGGGCCCCGCCATCACTGACGACCCCGGAGAACGGAGCCCGGATTGCACATAGACAACCCACGTGTGCCGTGAATCACGGCACACAGAGGGACATGTGCGTGTTTTACACGTCAGTGAAGAACGTCTGTGTTTTTCACTGACATGTGAAACGGGCCTAAAAGAAAGCAAAAACGTACCAGAATCACTGACATCTGAAACGGGTCTAAAAGTCACATTATGGATAAATCTGGGCATGAGCACATTGTCAATGAAGAGACTTCAGGAGCAGAAAGAAGAGCAGGAACTGCAAGGGGTGAGTATGTGAGACACTCAAAAGATTTGTCATCTCTTAAAGTTTGGCAGATTTTCCCTTTTCCATGAGTCTTCAGGACATTCTGGTAAAGTTTAAAAATGTATCTTAAGTAGAGTCCTGATAACATACAGCTGGAGTATGTGTGACTAGGGGTCAAGGGCATGCCAGAGTTCTCAACCTATGTAATCACCACTGCTCCCAACATTGTCCAGCAGTTTCTGACCTGCTGGCTCACTTCAGTGTTTCATGGAGCAAGCCAGAGGTCACTCTTAAATGCAAGTCTATGAGTGCGCCATTCTTACTCTCATAGACTTGCAATGATCGCTTGTGACATAATTTCTGATTTCTGGTCTGTTAGAAGTTGCGATCCCAAGATGGTGCTTGTCACGAACCACCGGGGGGGTCACTCAGAAATCCCCCGCGCTGGCTACCAGTACGTCACAATCGGGGGGTAGCAAGGGGGTGTCACCCCTCCTTTATACCTCCCGACAGACAGAGCACATGACGCGCTCTCTAGCGCCCCTCTTATAGTCAGGCCAATTATGGAATTGCCCGACAATAAGCAAGGAGGCCGCTATACTACTTATGCCGATTATTGCAGGGTCCCCGGTGAGAGTAAGGTATATATTCCCCCGACCTCCGCGGGCGGAATATATAAAATCTCCCCGAATCTCACTGGCCTCCCCACAATAATCCTTGGCACAATTCGCTGCCACCAACCGATTTACGGTAACTATTAGCCGAACACACAGACGTGGGATTCAAGATCGAGATAACAGAACAGCCCAAGATTAATTATATAATTTAATCAGCCTAAAGCACACTAGAAACTACAATATATACAATAGGGAATCTACAGAATATACATATGTCAGAGTACAGTTACAATCAAAGCATGGGTTACAAACAGGCATACACAGTTCCAGCAGTTACCTTGTTGCGTCTGGCCACAGGGGGGCGCTGTAGACCAGGTTTCCAGGGACTCCCTCACAGGTCTTTCCCAACCAGGCCCCCGAGCAGAAGAACACTGGAAAATGGCCGAAGTAGGGTTATCAACCTGGGCAGATCCAGGTCCCCTCCTACCTTAGTGACCTCAGAGGGAAGCACTGCCACTCCCCCTGCATGGATCAGAATTATCCAGCAAAGGGGATATTGGCCATAACTTTGCCTGGGAGCGTCGTAGGCGGACGCCAATGCTCTCATTGTGACAGTTATGAATTTAGCTACAGAACGAGGGGACTCATGACCTGTCTACGAGTTCCCATATGGCTGATATCACGCCTGGGGTATTTCCCAAGCTCCCCCTTCCATAAAAAAGGTGTGCCAGCATCGTCCGCCTGCGCAAACACCATTTTTATGGTTGCCATATTTATCGGAGATATGGCTTGCGAGATATGAACCATTTTTTACTGGAGTCGTTCTGTCTGGCTACTTCCAAGCCTTGCTAATGAGATACAACTCTTGTTACAGGGTGACGGCAGGGAGTCATCCTGTGTCCATTGTCCTCACATCATCTCATCTCCATATCAGAGGAGATGGCTGTTGGAGGTGTAAGTGGGATGTGACACCTCCACAGATGCTGGACATTTGAGAACAAGAAGGGAGGGGGGGCACTGCCAGGGAGTGATGAGAGCAATTATGACTTCTAGTCATAATTCCTCTTCATATCCCAGGATTTACCTCACAGTGCTGTATGACAAGGTGGCATTGATAAAAAATAAAAACGCCTGAGGGTGATTATAAGAGCAGAGGCAGGGACCTTAGACTGGAAACACAACTCTAGCGCTGAAAAACAAAAACACACTGGAGAGATGCTTTAAATAGGGCATGTCATTTATTGAACTATGGTATTTTTATTGTAATAAAAGAATATTTTGCTTCACAAATAATGAAGGCATGTTCCCTTGGGTATACTGTACTTGGTGTTAACTGAGGGAGCTGTCTGAGGTGTGTGTAATGGGTAAATGGCATAAAAGAGAGAGTCATGATAGATAAGAATATAGGCTGCTTTACACGCTGCGACAGCACTAGCGATGTCGCTAGCGATCGCACCTGCCCCCGTCGTTTGTGCATCACGGGCAAATTGCTGCCCGTGACGAACAATATCGCTAGGACTCGTTAAAGGGACTTACCTTCCTAGCGACATCGTTGTGTGCGGCGAACAACCTCTTTTTTAAGGGGGAGGTTAGTGCAACATCACAGCGACGTCAATCAGTGGGCCACCAATTGAAGCGGAGGGGCGGAGAGCAGCTGCATTAACGTCACTCCCACCTCGTTGCCGGAGGACGCAGGAATGCTGTTGTTCGACGTTCCCAGGGCGTCACACGTAGCGATGTGTGCTGCCTCAGGAACGACAAACAACCTGCGTCCAGCACGAGCAACGATATTTTGAAAATAGAAAAAAAACAAAGAGAAAAATTGTATGAAAAATACCCTGACTATAAATAAATAATTGCAAGTGCTTAATAACAGGGTACTTAGTATATACATTTTTGCAAAAAGGTAAGAAGCTGTCCCATCTCGTCACGGTGTACCCATCTGGGACGGTCCCTAACCAACTAAAGTTAAAAACATTTTCTATACCTGACTAGTGTCATATCAAAACTCCAATGTGAATGGTAACAAGTTGTCAGCTGGGTCCCATATCAAATACACAGCAAAGTGGGAAGCAAATTGATTGCCCAGTCTCAGTATAAGGAGGGCTGCACCCCCATCTTGCACTAAAGCAAGAAAACAGACGAAAACACCAAAAGAAACTGATCTGTAACAAATGTTCAGTAAACATGCAACATTACAAGCATGTTTTTAACTTTAGTTGGTTAGGAACTGTCCCAGATGGGTATACCGTGACAAGGTGGGACAACTTCTTACCTTTTTGCAAAAATGTATATACTAAGTACCCTGTTATTAAGCACTTGCAATTTATTTATTTATAGTCACGGTATTTTTCGTACAATTTTTCTCTTTGTTTTTTTTCTAGTCTTGAGGCTGCTTGTAATGTTGCATGTTTACTGAACAAATGTTACAGCTCAGTTTCTTTAGGTTTTTTTGAATATTTTGAAAATGAACGACATGTCAACAATCAACGATTTGGTGAGTATTTCTGATCGTTAGCGGTCGCTCGTATGTGTCACACGCAACAACGTCGCTAACGAGGCCGGATGTGCGTCACGAATTCCGTGACCCCAACGATATCTTGTTAGCAATGTCGTTGCGTGTAAAAGCGGCCTTAAGTGTCTGACCTCAGTCAATATATAATTAATAATAATAAGTGTGTCTGTGTGTACCACACTAAGCATAGAGAACTGAAAGAGGAGACGAGAACTGTCTGAGGACTTAACAACAAAAATTGTAGAAAAATATCAACAATCTCAAGGTTACAAGTCCATTTCCAAAGATCTTGATGTTTATTTGTCCATGGTACACAACATAATTAAGCAGTTTACAAGCCATCAGAGATTCATCAGTTGCCTCTTATCCAGACAAATGTTTTGCTTTGAACTGATGAGAGTCAAGCACCCCATTACACGTCTGCAAATAAAATGTCTTAAGCTGGGTTTACACACTGCAACATCGCAAAGGATATCGCTGTAACGTCACCGGTTTTGTGACGTAACAGCGACCTCCCTAAGTCTCTGCTAAGTCGCTGGTGAGCTGGCAAACAGGCAAACCTGGCCAACAACTCAACAGCGATCCGGACCTGCAGAGCGACCTAGCTGGTTGTTGGGGACGTTGATAAGCAGCCTTTTGAAAGGGAAGTTGCTAACAAAGTCTCTGCAAAGTCTTCACACACTGAAACTTCATGCTGCACAGCGGGAAACAAAGGACCTAGGAATGGTCCTGAACGATTTGTAACGATTACAACTTCACAGCAGGGGCCGGGTCGCTGATAGGTTTCACACACTGCAACATCGCAAACGACATCGCTATTGCGTCACGAAACCGGTGACGTTACAGCGATGTCGTTTGAGATGTTGCAGTGTGTAAACCCAGCCTAAAACTTGGCTTTTATCCTGTCATGTAACAAGGCTCTATTAAAGGGTCAATATTGATGTTTAGGATTGCGACTGTCAATTGGTGACATTAGAGTTCAAGTCCTCTTTCTCTCTGAAGAGACCATTTACATAGTTAGCAGGAGAGTAATAACAGTCCAAATTGTTTTCCACTTTGTAACAATTTGTCTAGCCATGATTTGATGTACACCCATGCCTTTAGCTATTGTTTTTCCAACATCATGCATCTCTATAACTCATGTAGAACTAAATTGCTTCGAGGCATGGTTCAGACTGACTAAAAAACGAATTTGTCAGTAAATTTACAGTATAAAGTGCCATTAAAAAGTATTCATACCCAGTGATCATTTGTAACATTTCCACATTCTTTCACATTACACATGCAAAGTGTATTTTATTGGGATTGTATGTGATATACCAAAACAAAGGAGCAAGTATTTGTGAATTGTAAAGAAAATAATACATGGTTTTGCAAATATTTTAAAAATCTAATTCCTAATATTCTGATGTGCATTGGTATTCAGCCTCCTATAGTTTGATACCCCTAAATAAAATCCTGAGTGACTAATTGGTTCCAGAAGTCATCTAATTAGTAAATTGAGTATAACTGTGTAGGGATGAGTGGATCCGTGAATGGTCGGGTTCGCCTGGTTCGGCCAAACTGCAGTTAAAAGTTCTGTTCAGTACCTGAACTTGACCTTGCACTCCGAACCCCATAGAAGTCAATGAGGACTCGACCTTTGGTGCTGTAAAACAGCAATGCAAAAAAAAGGTAGGAGCAGGACACTTGCCCTGTAAACAAACGTGGATAGGGAAATTACTTAGAGGGTTTCTGTCATCATCATAGTAATCATGGTTAAATACAAAGTAAATTAATAAAATACATTTTTTAAGAGTAACCCCACAGAGCCTGTTTTCAGAGTTCTCCCACAGAGCCAAAATATTACGATGTCACTACAGAGCCTGGTACAGAGTGGCAACTAAAACCCTTTAATACAATTCCTCTTCAGACACTTTTTTAAGAGTACCCCCACAAATAATTAAAGAAAATGAATGGAGTCTCTTGTATTTTGATAGTCAGCCAAGATAGTGCACACAGCTGGGGCCTGCAGCATGTGGCTGTCTGCTTTATCTGCACTGGGTATCAAAATACGGGGGACCCTGTGCCATTTTGTTTCCAATTATTTATTTATTTTTACACTCCACTTCTTGAACCCAGACAGCTAGTTTGAGGGCAACCAATCACAGATGCTGGCACAGAGGGTGGGCAGGGGAAGCAGGACTGCAACCAATCACAGACACTGTTACAGAGAGTGGGCAGGGGAAGCAGTGCATAATTATGAACTTTAATGATTGGACCAGGTAGCAGTGGGATGACAGGTTTATCAATTATAACATTGATCCGTGTATTTGTGGTGTGATACTTTCCAGGAGCTGCGATATCGTTGTGTTACCCAATTGTGCTCGCAATATGGCGCTAGCCAATGACACCATGTTCTAACCAAATAAAATGTATTCACTATTTCACGGACGTTTCTTTTCCTCTTGTGGAGAGTCTGGACGTCAAAGGTCTTTCTGCCCAAGGCAACCACTACCAGAGAAACATTAGCACCTGTTTGAGCCCGAGGATGCCCACCTAGGTGTCCAGGTATTTCCTGCTGATTCTAGAAAATTATTGTTACCTGTTTTTTTATCTTACCTTGAAAAATCTGTGTTGCTTCAGGCCTTTGTTGATTGCGGTTCTGCAGCAAATTTTGTTGATACCATTGTGGCAAAGCATCTTAGTTTACCTTTGTTAAAATTAAGTTTTCCTATAAGGATCACTCCTATTGATGACACATTTCTACACAGGGTGTGGTGAAGTACATCGCTAAAGAGGTGTCCCTGCTTGTTAGAACCTTACATTTTTAATCTGTGTAATTTTATTCTCCTGGAAAACCTGTCATTGGCGGTGGTCTTAGGCATGTCTTCGTTACGTAAACATAACCCAGCCATACACCCGCACCAGGGTGATATTGTACGCTGAAGCCCTGAGTGTCAGAAGAGATGTACAGTATGCCCTTATCTGTGAACCTGTATAATGCTGCACCTCCTTTCGTACCTTATGCATTCAGAGATTTTGCTACCATATTTTCTGTGTCCGAATTGAAAAAATTTCCTAAACACGTAAGGCAGAGCTGGATGCCCAGAATACGCAATTTTAAAGAAGGATGTTAATGTGTCAATAAAGTCTTGAAGAATGAAGAACGGTGTGCAGGATTCTTTCGTCGTTTTATTACACGATTTATTATGATTGTCCCACAGACTTGGTACCAAATTCCTATCTCCCCAAGGGTAAAATCTATAATCTTTCTGGTCTAGAAAATCAGACCATAAAAGATTATATAGCAGAGAGTCTGCTAAAAGGATTTGTTAGACCATCCATGTCACCAGTAGGCGCCAGGTTCTTTTTTGTTTATTTAAAAGATAGTGGTCTCAGACCTTGTATTGATTATCGTGAACTTAATTCAATTACTGTACGGATTCAGTACCCTCTGCTACTCATCCTCAATCTCTATAACAAGCTTTTAGGTACCCATTGGTTCACCAAAATTGACCTCAGAGGTGCATGTGTACTGCCCCCGTCGAAGCAGCCGAGCTGCTCGGATCCGGGTTCACTGTGGCTCAAGGGTCTCCGGACCCAGGGGTCATGTAGCCACTCGAAAAAAAAGGGGGGTATTTACAGGGGAGTTGATGTATAGTTCATGACACCACCCGTGGTGTACGGTAAATTGGGGCGTACCGCCGCTGCCGCTGGGAGTACCTGGGGTGATGGAGTGGGGCAGCAAGGTGTTGTAACCCTCCACGTGTAGGGGGAATGCCCCGGGACTCGGTGAGGGGTGCCGTGGGGTGCAGGGGTCACTCTCGTACTCACTCAGTTCATAAGCAGACACCGACAACCGGGTAAACCAAGTCTCTGGGTACCGCTGCCGCAGAGGGGAGCTCGTCCGGGTCCCGTCCCGAATGATGCTGCCTGGTGATCCGTGACCTGCCTCCTGGCACTTAGTTTAACTTCAACTTGTGGGTCCGGTAGCTTGGAACTAGCCAAGTCTCGCTCCCTACTATAGCTAAGTATGGGAGCTTGCTCTCAGGGCTCACGCTTTGAATTTTCTGGACCATTTTGGATTGGAAAGTCCTATCACCCTCTTTGCGCTAATGCCCCGATTCTGGAGCGGGTGGGAACAGATCATAAAGGCTCCGTTCTCCTCAGGTGAATTGTCGGGTTGCCTGAAGCTACTCCCCGACCTAGGGTCCGTGTGCCCCGTTGTGCCTTCGGTCCCATACTGGTGATGGTGCTAGGCTGCCAGCTGACCTCCTTGACAAGTCTGAGCACCTCGCCACAATCCCCTGCGACCGGGAGTCCGACTCCTCTAGGCCCAGACCACCGTCTGCAACCTAGACAGTACTTCAGGAGTCAGGGCAGCTTGTGCAGTACCCTGTGACGACCTGATAGTCCAGGGGCGTCACACATGTAACCTTAGCCGATGACACATGCTGACGGCCAATCACAGTATTGCCAGTAGCTAACATGGTTATGGCATTATCAAGATTGGCAGGCAATCCCCACATGTTTAGTGGCTGAAAAACAGCAGGGAAAAATGTGTGGCAAAGAAACGAACATGGCGCTCGAGCACCAGGGTTACTCGATGTAGTATCGAGTGTGCCAAACCACCCCGATGCTTGATCATGTATTGAGCAGCAGCCAGCATGCTTGAACCTTTAAAATCTGGTTTCTGCTCCTTACTCTCTGCTGAAACTGCCCTTACTAAAGTCTCTAATGATCTACTAACAAATAATCTAATGGTCATTACTCTCTGATGATTCTCCTAGATCTTTCTGCAGCATTCAACACTGTGGACCACCAGCTCCAGCTCAGCGTGCTCTGCTCTATCAGTCTGAAGGATACTGCATACTCTTGGTTCTCATCTTACCTCTAACTGCTCCTTAACTGTATATTTTGCTGGCTTCTCTTCCTCTCTTTTTCTCCTTACTCTCAGGGTTCCTCAGGGTTCAGTTCTAGGACCCTTCCTCCTCTCTCTATACAATACCCTATTGGACAAGCCATCAGTAGGTTTGCTGTTCTGGACATGCTGATGATACCTAATTATACACATTGTCTCCTGACAGCACCCCTGTATTACTATAAAATACCAGTTGCCTGTATTCTGTCTCTAACATGTTCTCCCTATATCTAAATCTGTCAAAAAGTGAACTTCTCCGGTTTCTTCCCTCTACTAACCTTCAGAAACCCAATATTGTAATTTTCGTGTGTGGTTCTACCATTACTCTGCAGCAGTACACTTGCTGTCTTGGGTTTATATTTCAAGCAGATCTCTCCTTTACTCCCTACATTTGATCACTTACAAGCTTATATCACCTATACCTAAAAACATCTGTAGAATTCAACCTTTTCTTACCTTTGACTCTGCAAAAATTCTTATGGTCTCTTTTATACATTCTCTTCTGGACTATTGCAACTCTCTACTAATCGGTCTACCTCTTACTAAACCCTCCCCTCCTCAATCCATTCTGCATGCAGCAGGCAGGATCATATTCCTCTCCAACCACTACACCAATGCCCTTACCCTGTGCCAGTCATTGCACTGGTTGTCCATCTGCTACAGAGTCCAATATAACCTTTTCTCTCTCACCCACAAAGCTCTCTACAGTTTTACACTGTCCTATATCTCCTCCCTCATCTCTGTTTATCACTCTACTTATGCCCTCTATTCCTCTAATAACTTAAGACTGACATTCTCAATAATCCAAACATCACACTCCCATCTCCAATGCTTCTTGTGAGCTGCGCCAGTTCTCCGGAATGCAATTCTGGCCCTCGTGTCATCCATTTTCCCACACTCCATGCACTTAATAGCCCTCTGTATCTGTATTTGCACACTTACTGGCTGGTGACCAGTTCATACAGCATTATTTGAATTCCCTATTTATTAAATTGATGCCATCACCACTTTTTACCATTTACCCGTTGTGCCTCCCCTATTTCCTCACTCCTCTTGGTATCTATTGAATTTTGTTATTATGTAATGTCTGATATTCTGTGTACATGTCCCCTCTGAATTGTAACGTTCAGAGAAATATTTTGGTGCTATAGAAGAAAAAAAATAAATATTTTTATTAATAGTATTATTAAGCTTACACGGCTCTTGCGGTGACAGACTAAGGAGTCATACACATTTTGAATGCTGCATTATGGTGCACCTGTATGGTGCCAGATTCCATTTAAATCTCTTGCAATAGCAAAAAAAAAATAAAGATCCATATTAGTCCAATGATGTGATAAAACCCATTATTTTAAGGGTAGTTCACACTACAGTATAAAAAATTGGTCCTATTTTCATCTAGAAAAGTAGGATAAATTTCTTCTCACTTGTCATTCGTGTGCAGTCCTTATGCAATCCATTTGTTTTCCTCAGCAGCTTCTATTCATTTAAAGGACCATTCACAGTGTCCTATGCTACAGAATAGTAATGTGTGGTGAAACTTTCCCTCGCAGCCTCACCCAGACATCTCTAATACGTCAAAGCCACATGATACGGCTTTGTCACTTCCGCCAACACGTGACGTTCTGCACCCCAAGTGGTACGTAAGGTCAGCTTAGAGCAGTGTTTCTCTAACACCCCCTGTCCATGCGTGACCATTCCCGAAAAGAACCCCTTCAAAATGTCCGCTTTTTAATAACCTATGTATAGTACCTCCCACATACCGCCAACCTGGTGAGCTATGACAGGGCTGGACATGAGATGTGCCTTCAGGTACCAGAGAATTATGAAATGGCAGTTTTCCTCATATCTCTGTATCTGAGAGTCCCAAGTGGAAGATATTACCATCATGTTTCCTATTATGATTTTATCTATTAAGCAAAAAACGGAATAGGAGCGTTAAAGGGCCATACATCATACTAAGAAAAAATGTGAAGACTCCTTGTGATAATAATAATAAATTTATTCCAAGAATACAACAACAAGGAGACAACATTGCAATTAATGAAAAAAGTACATAGGTGCAGGAAAAATGGTTCCAGAAAAAGTTCCCAAACCATGGGCCCCTGGCATAATAAATTCAGATCACTGGGTCAGCGGTTTTAGAATTCAATTCATTATAAATACATAAATATATTGCCGCTTACCCATCAGAGAAAAAGTGCAACAGTGCTGGGCAAATGCCCAAGCAGGGGTTCAGTGCAGGAGAAGGAAGCCCTTGTAGCAACACTCTCCCGGTTGGAATGTGAGATTGAGGACCTGAAGAAGGACCTGTCCTCTAAATTATCAGAAGAGTCTCTAAAATAATTAAATGAGGAGTTAGAAAAATCTTTCTCTAAATGGGAAAAAGAGATCATTGATATTAAAACAAAGAAATATAAGAGGGACTCAGGAGATTTTAGAAATAATTCCGTCTATAGATGGAAGCATCCTCAGAAAAATCAGAGGAAAAAGAAAGGGACAGGAACATTGGATCATTCTAAATCCTTCTCTGCTTCATCTCTCTCATCCCTGGATGAGGATCTTTCAATTAAAAGAAGCTTTACAACCCCCTTGACTAATAAGTGGGGTAACAGTAAGGATAAACAACCGGCATCTACATCCACCAAAAGGAAGATCACTCCCCCTGAACCGGTGGAGAAAAAGAGTAAAAACAAAACTAACAACTTAGAGGTGATTAATCTTTCAAATGTCATACTCTCCAAATCTCAGAAAGAGGTCTTGGAATTGGGTCTATCTTTCGTGCCTAACACCAGTTTTGATTATTTTACAGCACTTAAAGATCTAAATTTATTTTCACGAAAGATGGTTCTCCAGAAGCTGCATGCTCAGAAGGAGTTGCCGAATACTGGTCTGGAGATATCTGAGACTGAGACCTTGGAGACATTGGTGGAGTTGGATGGTGGCTGTTCCTCGGCGCCTGGAGGTAAATTCCCTAAAAATATTTATCCACGGTCGACCACGTTCCCCTCTTTCTCACTTTGCCCAGCAGTGGAGATTTTCCACAAGTTGGTGTCCAATGATTTTAAGAAACTAGGGGGCAGCAAACCGGGCAGGGATAACCTTACCCATGACCAAAGAATTGCTCTGGGTGAGTTGAGATCCCTGCCCGATATTGTAATTAAACCGGCTGACAAAGGGGGGAATGTGGTCCTTTGGCCGAGCAAAATGTACGAACGGGAGGCCTTCAGGCAGCTAAGGAACAAATCATCATATTTAATTTTACCCTCCAATCCAACTAATAAGTTTACGGCTGCTCTTTTTGAGATATTGGATCTGGCTTTCCAAAGGGGTTTGATACCAAAGAAGGTGATGGAGGGCCTTTTAACGAAAGACCCTAAAATTCCAACCTTCTACCTACTCCCAAAAGTCCACAAAGATCCCCTTGTCTCCCCAGGCCGTTCGATAGTCTCCGGCATTGGAGGGCTGTCTGAGCCGGTATGCAGGTTTATCGATTTTTACCTGCATCCACTGGTTCAGACTTTGCCCTCCTATGTCGGAGATACTACTGACGTCCTGAGGCAGATAGATGGGATCTTTGTGGACCCTGATGTCATCCTGGCCACGGTGGACCTGGAGTCATTGTATTCCTCGATCAAACATGAGTTTGGTCTCCGAGCAGCGAGATTTTTTCTGGAAATGGGCGGTCTGGATGCACCGATGATTGAATTGATTATGGAATTACTTTCATTTATTTTGACTCACAATTATTTTTTGTTTAAAGATTGTTTTTTCTACAGGAGTGCGGCACTGCGAAGGGCGCGGCGTGTGCGCCTTCGTACCCTAACCTCTTCCTAGGTTACTGGGAGAGGGAGGTGTTTGGCGAGGGCGTGCCCGCCGCGTTCCAAGCGCAGTGCTGGCTTCGTTTTATTGATGACATTTTGATTTTTTGGAAGGGCACTTTTTCTGATTTTTCCCAGTTTATTTCTGATTTGAATTTAAATAATTATAATATTAAGTTGGCTTTCAAATGTCATGCTACTCTTATTGATTTTTTGGATATTCACATCTCGGCGCATCCCGACCGCTCTATCCAGACTACAATCTACCGGAAGGAGACGTCAGTAAACAGTCTTCTCCACGCATCATCTGCTCATACTCCTTCCACAGTCTCCGCAATCCCGATTGGCCAGTATTTAAGAACCAAAAGAGTCTGCTCTAATAGTAATTTTTTTGAGGAGCAGGCTCAAGACCTTCGGGAGAGGTTTTTATCAAGGGGTTACAGTGGAAGGAGTATACGAAGCGGATACCATCAGGCTCAGAGGACATCACGTGATGAATTATTAGTTCCCAAACGAAAGGAGGAGTCTGCTCCAGTCACCCGTTTTATCTCCACTTATAATGCCTTAAACGCCACTGGAGGGTACTCAAAACTGAGCCTTCCATTGGACCAAATTTACCAGACTGTCCACCAATGACAGCGAGAAGGGCCTTTAATTTGCGTGATACCCTGGACTGCAGTCACTACGTGGCCAGGGTGCCACGCATATTTGGGAGTGGAGAACCACATTGGGGGTTCTACCCTTGCGGCACGTGTATTGCCTGTCGCAACATGGTAAGGGCAACCTCATTCTCCTCTGCCGATGGTGGTCGAGAATTCCAGATCCGTCACCACATTATTTGTCATACAAGTAATGTGGTTTACTATGCCACATGTGGGTGCAACCTTATATATGTGGGACTCACAACGCGTGAGTTAAGGGTGCGTACACGTGAACACATAAGGAACATCATAGCGGCACCTGATTTGGATCTGGATGATCCGCGTTTGACCACACTACCCCGTCATTACAAGGTGAAACATGGATGTGACCCTGCCCAATTCAGGGTGAGGGGCATTGACGTGGTGCACCTTGGGATGAGGGGTGGTGATTATAGCAAGGCCCTTGCTCAAAGGGAATGTAGTTGGATAGTCCATTTGGGGACCAGGACGCCGAATGGTCTCAATGAGAAATTGAGCTTCTCGCCATTTCTGCAAATGTATGGATAACAATTGAATAATTGGTTCTAATTTAAATCTCTTCTGTCTCTCTTGGGGCAACTCATGTGTGTTATTTTACATATATGTGTTGTTTTTAATTGATTTTAATATTTTTCTTTTGTTCCCTTTCTTTTCTTCTTCTTTGTTTTGTGTTTGTGGCCTTTTTGTATAGGTGCCTCTAATGGTGTCTTTTTTGCACACCTTCTGAACCAGGGAATATTCATGAATTCCATTTGTGGAGTATCCATTTGTCCCCTTCTGGGATGTTTATTGTTCATTAGGACCTAAATAGACATACATATTGGATTGATCTATATATATATTACCCAAAATGGGGGTGAAAGTGGAGAGAAAAAAGAAAAAAGAAGGAAGAAATATGTGGAAATGATGCTCCATTTACTTTCCTGTATTTATATGCCTCTCCTTTCTATATATGTGATCCTATTCATGTCTATGTATTACTCCTGTGGAATTGTATACTCCTTTTATTATCTCCATGGTGTACCTATATGCCCCCTAGGTGTATTGCGTCACTGTGGTCCGCTCTAATGTACAGCCCTAAATGCTTGTTGGGGGGTTTGATTTGGACCACTCACTATGTTTTGACCAGCGTGTTTAGGTCCGCCCCGTTACCTCATCCTGATGCCTTGGTGTGGCCCAATAGTGACGCTGTTCACGCCATGTTCAATATGGTCCTGTGAAGCTGGGGACGCCCACTTCCTTGCCCATACCTGGGATGTCCGCGGCGCGCGCCTCCCGTCTCTCTCCATTCCGCCCGCACTAAGGATCTCTCCAGCGGTGGGAGGTGACGTCACGCTAGAGTCACTTCCGCTGGTGAGACCCGGAAGTGGTGGGCAGATGGATGACACGAGCCGGGACGCGCGCGTCGCAGGTGGTGACAATCCCTGCCACTTTCTGGGGGTATTTATAGACCTATCTAGCGGTACCCTGGCCACACAGTGCCCCCCGAAGAAGCTAACGCAGCAAAACGCGTTGGGGCGTCCTTCTCCTGCACTGGACCCCTGCCTAGGCATTTTCCCAGCACTGTTGCACTTTTTCTCTGATGGGTAAGCGGCAATATATTTATGTATTTATAATGAATTGAATTCTAAAACCGCTGACCCAGTGATCTGTATTTATTATGCCAGGGGCCCATGGTTTGGGAACTTTTTCTGGAACCATTTTTCCTGCACCTATGTACTTTTTTCATTAATTGCAATGTTGTCTCCTTGTTGTTGTATTCTTGGAATAAATTTATTATTATTATTATTATCACAAGGAGTCTTCACATTTTTTCTTAGTATGATGTATGGCCCTTTAACGCTCCCATTCTGTTTTTTGCTTAATGTGTACTTTTGGAGTGGCCTAAAAAAAATCTATATTTACCCCATCTGTTACCCTGAAATTTTGTAATATATGATTTTATCTATCCATAGGTAGGAAACATGATGTGTCTATTGTTTTCCAGTGGTTAGTTATTAATTATGGGCTGATATGCACGTCCAACAATTGAAGCCAAATATGTGTTACATGCGTCACACTTTTCTAAGGCTGGAAATATGCCCGTCATGGTTGTCGGAGCTATGCACACCCCAATTTTATAAGTTTTACACATGTGCAAATCTGTCTCCAGGTCCCCTTTGAAGCTTCTCTGGGTATAGCAATCGCCCGCTTACTTCCCTAGCTGAATTACTTTTCTCACCATCGGGTCTTGCTGTGGTCAGGGGCTTCTTCCTTAGTATAATTAACTTTTACCCCTTACCATTTGTCCAGAATGGAGGTATTAGATTTCTATCCAGTATATGGTGACCTAGTCTTGATGCAGGTCAGGATGTGTGGAAATATAAATATGATTGGCAGGTGACTGGCATGTATGGATATACTATATTCCTTACATAATGTATTTGTAAAAAACGGATGCCACTAGGATGGTCCGTAAGGCATCTTATTTTTTTTTCCCCGCACCCTTAAGGCCCTGTTACACACACAGATAAATCTGTGGCAGATCTGTGGCAGATCTGTGGCAGATATTTGGCAGATCTGTGGCAGATCTGTGGTTGCAGTGAAATTGTGGACAATCAGTGCCAGGTTTGTGGCTGTGTACAAATGGAACAATATGTCCATGATTTCACTGCAACCACAGATCTGCCAAAGATTTATCTGTGTGTGTGACAGGGCCTTTAGTCTTGAATAGGTGAGTCTCATTTGATTTACAGATCCACTGGCTGCATGCACTGATTTTTTTTCCTCAGGCCGAATACAATTCCTTTTTTTTCTTGCATTGTCCTCATCCGAGTTATACGCTAGTGTGTGCAAACCCTAAAACTCCAAACACAGACAATGCAGGTTATTTTAATGAAAGTAAATTATATTCATGAATCTATACAATCTTTCTGATATTACACTTTATTTGTTTAAATATTTAGCATTTGAACATCTTTTATACAAAATTAAATGGTACAAATAAAATTTTAAAGAATAAAAAGGAATAAATACACTTTTACAAAGGAAAGAAAATCTAAAAATGTTTAAATAAGGAAATAAACATGTCTTCTTAGCTTTTGAAAACTAGATGTTACATAGCAGTAATTGTAATGTTCGCAGGACCTTGATACAATCACATTTTTTGTTGTATTTTGACCTGTTTAGATATGTAGATACATTTTTTACTGTTAGATACTTTATTAGTAGAACTTTTTTAAGGGGATGTTAACACTTTATAAAATGATGGCATATTGCTTGAGTATAAGTGGGTGTCCAACTTTTGGATCACTATCAATCCTGACAATGAGTGCTCTGGAGTGATGATTAAGTGCTGCAACCCCTTCACTGTTTTCGCCTGCACAACACCACTCCAGGTCAAACGCTGTGCTGGAAACTGAACTAGACTTTATTTAAGTGTTGATAAAGTGATAGCATGTGCTTGCAATATCCAATCACTTTACCATATGTACTATATTATGGGCAAAATTGCACACAATTTTGTGCATGAGGCTTAAAGGCTATATTCCCCATCACACAATTGTTTTCCCATTTTTCATTTGCTGTGTAAATGCATAGTTAAGGAGGACCCAAAAGTTTCTAGTTTTTGCTCATATTTTATTTGCTCTGGTCCCTAGACTATAAAGTATTTTGCACATACGGTAGTCTTGTGTCTAAACTGATTGAGAGCTGTAGCCTAAACACACATACCTCGGCAATGTGCCAGAGAAAGGCTGTGACATGAGAAGAAGTAAATGTTTTTGCTGATTAACTGTGCAGGCTGGAGAAAGAAAATGATTTGTACACAGTTAGCAAATAAATTTATTTCTTCTCATGTCACAGCCCTGCTCCAGCAGCTCACTGAGGTATGTGCGTTTAGAATCCTGCTCATCTTACAGTTGAGGTTGTTCAGACCTGTACATTTTTTTGAACCATTTGGATGAATAAATTAAAGACAAACAAATAATTAAAAAATATTGTACTCAAGGGAGCAGTAGGAATAAAATAAGAGCAAAGACGGTCCCCTTTTGACTTGGTGACAAGTTAAAAAAATATATTGTGTTGAACTGCTACAGAGGATCTGTGAGTGCTCTGTAAAAGTGTTAGGCTATGTGTCCACGGTAGAATGTACCTGCGGATTTTTCTGCCTGAAAATCTGCGACTTTCGCGGCAAATCCGCACCCGCGGATTTGCCGCGGATTTGCCGCGGATTTTTTTTTTTTCCCCATTCAAAACCAAAAATCCACACCAAATCTGCACCAAACAATTGACATGCTGCAGATTTTTCCGGATCAAAATCCGCGGCAAATCCGCAGCGGACAAATCTGCAGCATGGACACAGCATTTCCAAAATGCCATTGAAATGGCTTGGAAGTGCCGCTGCTGCAGATTTTCGGGAAATCTGCGGCAAATCCGCGGCAAAATCCGCGGTAAATCCGCAGCGTGGGCACATAGCCTTACAAAGCTGTCAGAACCCTTCCCCATTGTTCTGATGGCTATTTCTGCTCTCTTCTTCCCTTCTCTTAGTGTTACAGATAGCAGCAGAGAGAGGGGTGGGTTGTACACAATGTGGATAGGACAGAAACAGAAGCCGCCTGTAGAAAAGGAGAAAAACACATGAAGGGGAAATTAATTAAGCATAGAAGCTGTGCTGATATACACTACTCACAAAAAGCTAGTGTTATTTGGATCTCGGAAGAAATTTCAGGATAATCCTAAAATGCTCTCTAACCTTTTCAGGTGAACTTAATCGGAGCTTCTCTAAAACATTTAGTACACATGTCTAACTGCTCAGTCTTTCAGTGATTTTTGCACAACTTGCTGTTCTCTAAGGCTACTTTCACACATCCGGATTTTTGCTCTGCGGCACAATACGGCGTTCTGCAGAAAAACCGCAACCGGCTATTGTAACGCCGGTTGCGGTTTTTTTTTGCATAGACTTACATTAGTGCCGTATTGTGCCGCAGGGGCTTGCGTTCGGTCCGTTTTTTGCCGCATGCGGCAGATTTAGCCGATGTCGCGGCCGGATCGAACGTTCCCTGCAACGTTTTTTGCTCCGGCAAAAAACACCGCATCGCGCCGCATCCGGCCGCTGCGGCGCATTTTTCAATGCATACCTATGGAGGCCGGATGCGGCGCGATGCGGAAAAAAACGCATCCGCTCGCCGCATGCGGTTTTTTCCACTGCGCATGCTCAGTAGCATGCCGCAACTGGAAAAAAACGAACGGGCCGCATGTAAAAACTTATGCAAAGGATGCGGTGTTTTCGCCGCATCCGTTGCATAGTTTTCACAGCCGGATTGAGCCGCAGTGCTCAAACCGGATGTGTGAAAGTAGCCTAACAAGGAGATTAATGACAAAATTCACATCAGGTGTTTGATCCATGAATAGCACAATGAACTTTGGGGTTCAATTAGAATTATTTTACCAGTCCTCCTCATCATGCTGTTCACATTTTGACTTTATGAGACCAAGATGACACATATCAATTGATCAACAGTATCTCGCCATTTTGAGGCTTCAAGCAAGATGTTCTAAGACGGAAGTGGCCCTTGAGCTTAGAGTATCGCAGAGTGTCATCAGCAACAGAGATACAGAGAGACTGGAAGAGACACAGAAAGGCACAGAAGTGGGTGTATTTTGGCCACATCTCATACTGAACACTGCTTTATTGTGAACAATGCCTATTGGAACTGGATGATGAATGCCACACAACTTCAGGCCCATTTAAGGGAGGTGAGAGGCACAAAAGTGTCACGTCAGGCCATCTGAAACCATTTACATCAGCGTGGTCGGTGACCTAGACTACCTGCAAGGGTATCTAATCACACCACCAGTGATGGGAGCATCTACCCTGGAAGTGGGACCAGTGGGCCTCAGTGCTGCTCACTGATTAAATTCAATTCATGCTGAGCAGAAATTATGGCCACCAACGATATTAGAGAAATCAAGGAGAGCACTATGCATCAGCCAATGTTGTCCCCAGGAGAGCCGTTGAAATTGGTGGCGTTACAGTGTGGGCAGGTGTTTCTAGTGAATACAGAACTGCTCTACATTTTGTGAATGGTGAAATGACAAGCCCATACTACTTGAATAATATTATTATCCAAGCCATTGTGCTTATGCATGAACAACAGAGGCCTAACTTCATCTTCATGGATGACAATGCTCCAGCTCACTGAGGTCGCATAATTAGGGAGTGGCTGCTGGAGTCTGGGGTATCCCAAATACAGTGGCCTGTGCTTTATCCTGAGCTGAAGCCCATAGAAAATGGATGGAATCATCTGAGTCACCATGTAGAGGCTCGTAACTGATCCGAGGGCCGCCCTTTAAGAAGAGTAGGATGCCATGCCTCAGCAGACAATAGCTCCACTTGTGAAAAGCAGGAGATGTTGTCAAGATGTACATATTTGATGGTCAAGGCCACATGACAAGTTATTGAGATGTTGACATTTTTTTTCATGGGGGAGATGGAGGTTATACTCACTTCTGTTGTTGGCTTTTGTTTCAATAGGTTGTTTGAGATTTGTAAATCACCATTGCATGCATCTACTTAAATGTCCATGACATCCTTACAACTTACACCAATCGTGAGTTTATAAATTGTAACACCACGGCATAGTGTACTTGGCTAAGTGTACATGCCCTAAGATGTATGTGGGGAAGACAATTCATCAGTTTAAACAAAGGATTCTGGAACACATAGGTAATACCAGAAGGAAGGAGGATACCCCTATTTCTAAACATATGTGGGAATTTCATGGAGGGAATTGTGGAGAGATTTCTTTCCAGGGAATTGAAAAAGTGAGGGGGCCTGGTAGGAGAGGAGATATAGACAATAAGGTACAGAGGAAGGAGACGCAGTGGATATATAGGCTGAAGACTGTGTCCCCCAATGGCCTTAATGAGTCTATCTCCTTTACCCCTTTCATTTAATTAATTATTATTCCCTCAGGCGTTGTCTATTAAAAAATTTTTCCCCACTACTAAATGAGAGTTTGCCTACTAATATGGTTGATTTAGAATACATATTTAGTGCCCTAGGCTATTTAATAAACAATACCTCCCCAGTACTACTGGTCATGAACGGTGTGCAATTGTGAAATAAAATCAGCAAATATGTTCATAACTATTCTGTCTGTATTTAATCCTTCCCTGTAGTCCTTATACATGTCTAAGAAGGCGCTAATCTGCTATTTTTATTAAGTGGCAGCTTGCTTTTAAATATTACTGTTTCTGCCAATCTTCGTTAGTCATGTGACGTGATCGGTCACGTGGTAGTATTCCTTTACTGTATCCTAGTAACGCTATGAAGCCCCTGTGATGACGCTGAGGCATTTCCGGGTGACGTGGCCAGCCACTATTGGTTTGGTGAGGCGGTCTGTGTGATTGCCTTACCCGAAATGCGCGCCAGAAAGGAGGGGGCGGGCACTCTACTATTTCAGTGTCGGGTACAGTGTCGGGCGTGGCGCGTGCTACTGAGATAGGGGTCACACTGAGGCACATCTGAGCCATACTGTGATGCGCCCTGAACTAACATGTATCAGGCAGGGCTGTAAAACATAAACTATATGAGTTACTGACACTCTATTTATTAGGCTGTTGCCTGTGGTCTGCACCTATGATATCTATCAGTCATATGGTGCTGTCATACTGAGAGACCCTAGGCACAGCATAACACCTGGTCTGAGAATAGTGACCTGAGTGTTCTAACTACCTCCTGATGAGTTTTACCGTTATAGGTGAGAAGAAACGCGTTGAGGTACTGACGTTACTAATAAGAACAGTCATTATAGGCAGTTCAAATCTGAACTGCGAAGACTGTTCAATAGAGATTTATCTAATGAGCTGGGGGTCTAATATAATACTGTAGGTGAGAATATCACTCCCTACATCCCAGCAGCAATCAAGTGGTTGAGCGTGGATAACTGGGTATGGGGGTGAGATGAACAATATGAGATCTACCTCATGTGTTATTTGATCTATCCCTGATAGGGATTTATCATTATAGGATTTAACCCCTGATATCTTTAATATACACCTAAGAAGGTTTAATATAATAAAATGATATTGAGGACAATTGTGAACCTAGGAAGTGATATCTGACTTCAGTGGACATAATATCCTTATCTAGTATATTAATGAGAGTCTAATTGGACTCCTTTCCCTGTCACTCTGGGATATATTAAGCATTAATATATTAGCCTTCAAATAGGTATAGCAGGCAGTAAGGATTTGTGTAGCCTGTAATTGGAGGCACATATGGTTCTTCCGATATTAAAGGGACAGAATTTAGATTGATGTGGCCTGATTGAAATGCAGTGGTGTATATAAGCCTGCATAAGAGTAATTACTCATTTAGGTCTGCACATTCTTTTATAATAAACTATAGCAGGTTTGACTGAGGTTACAGCTACCGGTCTACCTGCTATCCTAGTATCTGAACCCGGTTAGTCTTAACTGTGTGTTTCATATAGGCTTCAAAAATAAGTGTGGAATCGTTGCTTAAAGTTTTTAAGGATAGACCAATAAAGGTTATATTTTATTATACTGTCCACACAGCCAGTGAACGTCTACTTAAATGTCCTACTTTCAGGATAAAATATCACTGTAGCGTGAACTTTTTTTTTTCGTTTTCCATAACTGTCACCCTAAAGCCAAATATCCCTAACATTTTGAGAGTAGTGTATGAGCATTGAAGATGGCAGTACTCACCTCAAGCCTTTGTTACTAGGAGAAACACTAACACAAGAGAAAAATCTGAAACTTGGATTAAGCTGCAAACTAGATACCAGGGTTTCTGAAAATGAATGAAGGACTGAAGAATGCAGACTGAATTGTAGTACTATGTTATTAGCTAGAGGTAACCACTAACATGTCAAAGGTGCCCATTGCCTTCAAACAAGTTTGCAATACATGACAGATTCTAGACGTGGGATTAATGGAGCGTGAAGAACTTCTGTAAGTCTGAAATTTGAATCCAACCTTAAACAGTTCATTTTTAAGTCCACTAGAGGGTGATCAGTACATGTGCTATAGAGACCTCAATATCTATATGTACAGGCAATCTCAAGCGAATTAAACAATGGTTGGAAAATAATCCAGAAAGTGTAGTTTGACATTTATTGAAGATAGATGGATTTTTTCTGTAGATTGATTGGAATACAACATAGGCAAAAATGCTCAAGTAGAATGGCTTCACCTTGTGGTTCTCAGAGGTTCCAGATATACATAGTGGATTACACTGAGTTTTAAACAAAATTCTATGTTTTAAAGGGGTTGTCGGACTTTTATATTGATGACCTATCCTTAGGATATCTGATTGGTGGGGTGCGACATCCAGCACCACCACTTATCAGATGTTCCCGATGCTAGTGATGGACGGATCTTGTCAGTTGCGGAGCTGTACAACGCAGCTCCATCAACTGTATAGTGGCAACGGCCGGGTACAGCATGTTTAGGCTGCTTTCACACCTCCGGTTTTAGCAGAGCCGGCCAATCCGGCTCTAAAACCTATGCAATGGATGCGGCGACAATACCGCATCCTTTGCATACGTTTTTGACATGCAGCCCGTTCGGTTTTTGCCGCTTGCGGCACGCTACTGAGCATGCGCAGTGGAAAAAAATGCATGCGGCGGCCGGATGCGGTGTTTGCCGCATGCGGCGTCCATAGGCATGCATTACAAATCGCGCTGCATCGGCCGGATGCGGCACAATGCGTTTGTTTTGCCGGACAAAAAAACATGCCAGGCAGCGTTCCATCCGGCCGCCGCATTGGCTAAATCTGCTGCATGCGGCAAAAACTAGACCGAACGCAAGCCCATGTGGCACAATCCGGCACTAATGAAAGTCTATGCAAAAAAAATGCAACCGGCGGCAAAAAAAAACGGTTGCGGTTTTTCTGCAAAGCGCCGGATTGTGCCGCAAAAACCGGATGTGTGAAAGCAGCCTTACCCCTATTGATTTGAATAGGCCATTGATATAAAAGTCCTGGACAACTCATATAATATTTAATAAGAAGCAATATTCTCTTTTAGGGGATCTGCTTCTAAATCCTTAATATCTTTAATTTTTCACTGGGATGCAGAGTTTAGTTCCTTTGGGCAACTATCTATAAATTGAATAGAATATCCCCAATCCACTCTATTTGATGCCAAATTTACCTCAAGTGAATGCGATAACTTTGACATTCGATATTATACAAGATTACACATTTGTACTCTATTCTAATGGAGTTATCCAGGACTATTATAAATGGTTACAGGCTATCCTTTGCCATCAATTAACCTCAATGGAAGTTGAGCTGCAGAACGAGACCGGCCACTACACAGTGTAGTGATGTCCCGACCGGCTCCTTATACAATTTACTTTTGGAGCTGTGGGACCTGCAAACATCTGATCATTGGGGGTGGTCGGCAATAGGATAGGTCATCAATATGTAAGTCCTGGACAAAGCTTTCTTGGAGCTTTGATGACATAATCATACTTAGAAACATGACAGAATAGGAAACAGAAGCAAAAGTATGGAACTTTTTTCAATATTAAAGGGGTTTTCCCTCCTACAGTATATACTGTGTAATGGCTGTGTCTGACCATACAGGGATATAGACTGATCATACCAAATCTTCTGAGCATGGGCGGATGCAAAAGAGTACGCAAACCGCACAGCAGGGGGATAACAGCTGATTCTTTTTGTGAGGTAAAACATTTCCCTGCCTGTTTTTAAAAACTGTTTTATCTCAAAGAAAGAATACTTTGATTGTACGCTGTAATGTCTGTATACATTTTTACGTCTTCCTCTGCCCAGGAGCTGGGGTATAATCAGACTATGTCCCTGTACAATCAGATACGGCCATTACACAGTACATAGCTTGGGAAGACATATAAAATTATCTCAGCACAGAAACATTTTTTAAAACATCTAATTGTGGAAATTATTATTATTCCTAGAGTTATTAAGTAATATGAACTTTGTGGGAAAACCCCTTTAACTCTAGAATTCCGTGCTGCAGCAGATCCCCAGGGTCTTCATGAGAAAAAGTAAGAAATATAGCACTAGACTCATGGTCTTGAGGACTTGATCAGCATCTGCGTGTAATGGAAAGACATTGTGTACATGTGCGGCTGAGTCCTCGATATTCATGACTTGCACGGATTAGGAACTGTCTCCCTACGCAGCATAAACCTAATGACAGATTGCCTTTAACCATACATGAGCAGAGAGCTGACAAGAGAGCTTCCTTAAGGGCTTGTTCACATGAGGTATAATCAATCAGTGTGCTGTTCGTAAGCAAATTGGGTAGTTTATGGATGGCACACCGACAAATGCAAGTTAATATGGTAGTTAACATATTTTTACACATGGATTGATGGTCTGCATATGAAAATGGCAGCATGCACTACTTTGGTCTTTAGGATCAGATTAACCCATTATCAGTCAATGGGTGCACAAAAAAACAGGTCATATATGGGTTACAATCCGTATTTCATGCGTTTTTCATGGATTGATTACAATTATTAAGATAGGACATTGTATATGGACTTTTACTGTTTCTTATATGTTCAGGTAAAAACTGGATG
The DNA here is from genome assembly GCF_048569485.1 of Anomaloglossus baeobatrachus. Lineage (NCBI taxonomy): Eukaryota > Metazoa > Chordata > Amphibia > Anura > Aromobatidae > Anomaloglossus > Anomaloglossus baeobatrachus. The sequence goes on along the minus strand of NC_134353.1, from coordinate 382,659,069 downwards.
CCAAACGGATGTACAAAATCAACATAGAGATGGTACATGGATAAACAAAAAGGGACATACAGTTTGCATGCAGATGACCAATCAATCACATGTTTTTTCTGGATGAAGAACCAATAATTTTGAATACACTCGTCTGAATCCGGCTTTAGAATGCAAATAAATATCTAGTGAAACAACGTAAGTGCTCTACGTCTATAAAGGAAACATGTTATTTGTCTGATAAGTATGTAGTAAGAAACTATTGTCCTTAAATACTCTTGTGTTTGCATAGTTTGAGATATATATATATATATATATATATATATATATATATATATATATATATATATATATATATATATATATACACAGTACAGACCAAACGTTTGGACACACTTTCTGATTCACAGAGTTTTCTTTATTTTCATGACTCTGAAAATTGTAGATTCACATTCAAGGCATCAAGACTATGAATTAACACATGTGGAATGAGATACTTAACAAAAAAGTGTGAAACAACCAGTCACTAGACCTGAACCCAATCGAGATGGTTTGGGGTGAGCTGGACCGCAGAGTGAAGGCAAAAGGGCCAACAAGTGCTAAGCATCTCTGGGAACTCCTTCAAGACTGTTGGAAGACCATTTCCGGTGACTACCTCTTGAAGCTCATGATGAGAATGCCAAGAGTGTGCAAAGCAGTAATCAAAGCAAAAGGTGGCTACTTTGAAGAACCTAGAATATAAGACAAATTTTCAGTTGCTTCACACTTTTTTGTTAAGTATTTCATTCCACGTGTGTTAATTTATAGTTTTGAAGCCTTCGATGTGAATCTATAATTTTCAGAGTCATGAAAATAAAGAAAATTCTTTGTATGAGAAGGTGTATCCAAACTTTTGGTCTGTACTGTATATATATACATAGAAAAAATGAGGGAGGCATCACTACAATTATAGCGGAAAAAAGCATTCTTGGCCCATAGTGTAGCCGGCAACGTTTTGGTTCCTTAGAAACGTTTCTGCTTGAGATGCCTTCCTTATTTATTCTATGTATTAAGAAACTGAGAGGTTGCATGGTAGGCCTTGCACCCACATTGGATTTTTTAGTGCTGCTTTTATTTTATTTTTATATATATATATATATATATATATATATATATATATATATATATATATATAAAACATAAATATGACCAGCTTAGTCAAGGTACCGTAAATACATTGAAAAAGAGATTTTCACCCAAAAGGTTAAATTTGCCATATATTAGTAAATTAAATCTTAGAGAAATAGCTAAGATAGATTTTATGTTTGTGTTACTTACTTTAGCATTTTTTTGCAAAATTAATGATTCTCAAAATGGGAGTTGGTGTATGAGCAGATCCGTCCATCACTGCAAATGAGAAAGCAGTTTTTTGTACTGAAGGAGAATAATGAACAGATCTGGGCACATGCCCCTCCATCACCTGTCTTTTTTAAGAATAGGATTGATGTGCCGTCTATAAGAAAGACTGCATTAACATATATGTGGTATTTCATAATGTGGGACAAGCTGTACAATTTGTATATGTATAAGTGCCACAAAATCATGTCTCTAAGACACTTTTAAAATAATTTATACATCTCTTTTAACTCTGAAACTGAAGCTAAACTGTAATTTTGTTAGCACGTTCTATCGCAAAGCAATAGTTCTCTCATTTGTTATAACTGTATTTTTCAGATTATAAGACACACTTTTCCTCCCCAAAATTTGGGAGGAAAATGTGGAGTTCATCTTATAATCCGAATGTAGCTTACAGGGAGGTCGTAGAGATGGGTAGCAGGAGGCAGGGGAGCGCTTGTGCTGTGGGCTGCGGGTGCCTGTGAAGCAGGCTGCGGGCGCCTATGCTGTGGGCTACAGGCACATGGGATGAGGCCGCCTGTGCTGTGTACTATAAGCCCCTGTTCTGTGGACGGTGAGGCAGGGGCCATCCTGAACATGTCGGCGGTGCAGGCTTCAAGTAATAGCGTCCAGTGTTGGCACGTGCACAGATGAAGCTCTTGGCTCAAGATCTCATCTGCACATGCGCCGCCTCCGGCCCATTGATCTCCCAGCAGCAGACTTAAGGAAAATGGCATCTAGAGGTGGCGTGTGCACAGATGAGATGTCAGCTTGTCATTGAGCCAGTAGCCCAATCTGCACATGCACCAACTCCGGGCACCATTCTTTGAAGCCTGCACCGCCAACAGTTTCCTGATGTTGCCTACCTCACAGGGCTGCAGCGAGCATCTGCGACACCTGCTGCACTACCACACCATCGCCCTGATCCACCACCGCCCCTGCCTCCTGTGACCCCGCTCCACCACCACTGCTGCCCCAACTCCCGGTAAGACACCACCGGATTGTAAAACAGAACCCATTTTTTTTACTTTATTTTTCTCTAAATTTGGGGTGCGTCTTATAATCCAGTGTGTCTTATAAACCGAAAATCACTAGGTTTTTTTTATCTGAGAGTAGCATAATCTAAGGACAGAGATCCCGATTCCAGTGATGTGTCACTTACTGGTCTGCTTGCTGTAGTTTGATAAAATCACTAGAGGACAAGGAAACCTGCTGCCAGGTAGTCCTCAGATACTCATCTGCTCTATATACCCCAGCTTACACCACTGATTATCAGCTTCCTGTGTATACACAGCGGCTACAACGCCGGAGCGCCAGCTAGACACACCACCGAATAAAACCACCTGGTGTTTATTCCATTAATTCTTCATTCAGGGCTTAGGCAGACCACACTCCAACTTGGCAACTCGTGAACAAGACTATAAGTTGAAACGTTGATCTGGTCTACCATTCACAATTTGAAAAAGAAAGCATTTGCAAATGAACTATTTTGCATTACAAGTATACTAAAGGGTACTTTACACACCACGATATCACTAACGATATATCATCGGGGTCACAGTGTTCGTGATGCACATCGGACGCCGTTAGCGATATCGCTGTGTATGACTAAAAGGAGCGACGGTCAATGATCGCAAAAACGTGAAAAATCGTTGATCGTTGACACATTGCTGCTTTTCATAATATCGTTGGTGGTGCATGCCGCTGGTTGTTCGTCGTTCCTGCGGCATCACACATCGCTATAGGTGACATTGCAGGAACGACGAACATCTCCTTACCTGCGTCCACTGGCAATGAGGAAGGAAGGAGGTGGGCGGCATGTTCCGGCCGCTCATCTCCGCCTCTCCTCTGCTATTGGGCGGCCGCTTATGCGGGCGTCACACGATACGATCTATCGTGCGATCGCATGAGCGATCATACTGGCCCCGTTGTTTGTGCGTCACGGACTTTAGTTGCTCGTGGTGCACAAAGTCGTTAAACGTACTTACCTGCTGAGCGACATCGCTGTGAGCGGCGAACATCCACTTCCTGAAGGGGGAGGGATGTTCGGCGTCACAGGGATGTCACACAGAGGCCAGCCAATAGAAGCGGAGGGGCGGAGATGAGTGGGACGTAAACATCCCGCCCACCTCCTTCCTTCCGCATTGCCGGCGGGATGCAGGTAAGCTGTGTTTATCATTCCCGGGGTGTCACACGGAGCGACATGTGCTGCCCCGGGAACGATGAACAATAGGACTTGCGATTTTTAGAAAATGAGCGATGTGTCAGTGATGAACGAGAAGGTGAGTATTTCTGCTCGTTCACCGTCGCTCGTAGCTGTCACACGCTACAATATATCAAGCGATGCCGGATGTGCGTCACTTATGACGTGACCCCACCGAAATATTGCACGATATATCGTGTCGTGTCACGCCCGCATTAGTGACGCCGCTGTGACGCCGAATGAACCGCCCCCTTAAAGGAGAGATTGTTCGGTTTCTCCAGCGATGTCGCTAAGCAGGTATGTGCGTGTGACGCTGCTGTAGCGATATTGTTCACTATGGCAGTGATCACCCCCATGACGAAACAGTGTCATGGGCGGGTGCTATCGCGCACGACATTGCTAGCAATCGCTAGCGATGTCGCAGTGTGTAAAGCACCCTTAAGAGTATGTGTGAAGCCCCGAGAACGCTGTGTCGGTGCATTACCTTCAGGGACTCCACTCTGCTGGATCCTGTCACAGGTAGGAAATCTTCTATTTGTCGTGACGCCACTCTCAGAATTGCGGTCAGTGGTGACCGCCACTGCAGGTTGAGGGTCGCCTGGGGCTGATGGTGTGTGCAGTCAGTTGGGATAGCCTCCTGAGAGTGAGGCAAGCCCCAGGGCCCTGTGTAGGTGTGTAGAACCACAAGGCGCAGAATAACTCCACACAAGCAGGATGTCTTTCAGGGGTTTTACTCACAGTTGATGGCAGGGTGAGTAACCCGGGCGTAGCTGGGATGAACCAGGCTGGAACCAGGTATCCTTCAGGCTGACTTCTGATGGTGACTACCAACTCGCCTTCCTTAGCCCTTGGTGGTTTGGGGTAACCCCGACTTTTAGTCCCTATGGGGGTCACCCAGGGAAGTTGCTGAAGCCTCTCTCCCCTTCGTTTGCCGTTTGCTTGTTGCCTGGACCAGATCACTCCAGCTGCTTGCCTCCTGTGAACTATGGGCCCTAACTGTGGCTACGTGGCTGCGGCTTTTAGGTGTTGTGGTGTGGGCTTTGAGGGCCCCACACCGGCAGGTTTAGCAAGGAAAGGTGGATCTATCCCCGCTCCGGGATCTGCCGCCCGTTTGGGCCTGGTACTCCCTAGCAGTCTCCTTACTTCCCACTCTGTGCTCTCTCTTTAGCTGGAGACGGGTTTTGGGTAGCACTCCTAGGTGACCGTTCTCCCCCGTCGGTAGCCACTGCGCGGGCGCTGTCAGACTGCAACAGCCCCAGGGGTAGGGGTCAGCTCCTCTCGGAGCTCCCTGGACTCTGCACTGCACTGAACCGGCTCACTGCTCCTCCTCTCCTGTTCTTGCCTACGCCACCTAGCAACCAGGCTCTCTTACCACACCCCTTGAGTGGAGATGGAGGCTTTTGGCCCCCTCCACTATTCCAGTGAAGGTGAAGGCTTTTCCCCCTCCTGGGATCCCCAGGGGTCCTCTCATAGGTACATGTGTGAGACCTGATCACTATGCGCCTGTGTAGTCACACCTCGGTCAGCCTTCTGGATTACCTGTATTGTACTGTCCCCAGCATGGGTGCAGTACTCAGTGGTGCCTGACCAGGTCAGGGGCGCCACATATGCAGTGGTTATGTTTATGGAGTGACGTCAGGTTGAACACAACCCATCCACTGGCACCTCACCTCATTTTATGTGTGCACCCCAATCATCTAGAAGCTTTCTGTGTATACATTGCATAGGCAGAAAGTTGCCAATCAAAGGTGTGGGCGGGGTTTTACAGAGTCAGCATTCAGAGAACTGGTAAATCTGTACCAGATAGAACTGTGATCTTATAAAAACTGTAGTTAGTAGCCCAGTAAGTGACACATCACTGGAATCAGGGTCTCCTAAGTCATGACAATCTTGGATGGAGTAGCAAACACTTGGTGACAGATTTCCTTTAAAAATTGGCAGCTAATTTGACCACCTTTCCGTTTAAAAATAGTTACAACAAAAGATTAGGAGTCAATAAAACACAACAAACATACTCAAGCTATTACTATTTAGCTCATTTTCTGATTTGAGTGGAAATTCTTAATTCATAACTCCACATATAAAACAGGCCTCTATCCTGTCATATCATTACCAGATCCTGGACCATATTTAATACTCATAAATATTACCAATGCAGAAATTACATCAACTCATATATTTAGGCATTTAATGACATTTACAGGCAAAATGTACATGTATATAATTAAATAAAGCTAATAACCTGGTGTGTTCAGGCTACTTGTGATAGTAAGAAGGATATACACTGTAAAGTCCTCGTCATAAGTTGCAGATGTAAGAGCTTGAATTTTGGCACATATGTTCTGTGATGGCTTCACTTAGTGTCAAGAGATCCCAATTCCAACTGGAGAAAAAATGAGTAGAAATTTACTGGACATAATTTATTTTGGGAAATTTATTTTTGGTTAGAAGAAAAAAGATATGTCCTTTGGTAGTTGGGAGCAAAGCAAAACCTAAATACATTTTACTCCGAGGGTACAAGCCAAGCCCACATGCAATACAAATATGACGCAAGCTTGGGTGCTACTCATATTCCATTATCATGTTTCTTGCCATGGTCATTCTTGCAGGTGGTGCAAAACCACTAATTCCTCTAATGCAATTAAGTTATTTTAGACATTTGTAACCAACCTTTGTCTTTAAAGGAATTATATCTCAATGTATACAATTCAATGAGGTAGAAATTAAGAATCGCCATTTCCTGTGTCCATGGGATGAAGTGTGTATACACTCTCTGGAGAACCTTCTCTGTTGGTGCCTTCATCCTTGATATTTGTCATGTCAAACACAGCCACAATCCTTGGCTGATACCTCTTTGATAGTGTGGTAATGATTTTTGGCGTCCAAGAAAGAAATATCATCGTCATATGTGAGAGGCCTGCAACAAGGTTTGGCTCTTACTTTATCCTTTTTTATCTTCTTTTTGCCTCTGATGCTCTGTAGAGAGAGGTCATAGTTGCGTACAGCAGCTTCACATGTACCACTGCAGTAGCGGAACAGAACTGTTTCATCCGATACGTATCCAAGACCAAGCTCGCTGACTCTCACCTCCAGCTCTTTTGTGGTACAAGGCTGTTTCCGCACACGGGCTCTTTTCATTCTGGCCACATTTCTTGGGTCGTCCCCAGAATGTATTGATTGGCTGTACCTCTCTACAAGAGTAGAAACAAGTTCTCGTATCTCGCCTTGAGTATAACTCTCGAAAAGGGCAGTGTCTAAAAACAAAAGATGAATATCAGATAATTGTGATAAATAAAAACTCAGAGAAAGTTATAATAATGCAAACTAATTGTTTAAAGCTGAACTATCACTTGCTTAAGGATTTTTCCGTTCTAAAAGGAAAAGTCGACACACTCTATGCGACTGCAAACTATCAAATTGTGAGAGTGTGCAACGTGTACAATGTCATGATTTCTCTGACCACATGTATGCAAATTGCATACTTGTGGTAACAGCACAAACTTAGAAGTCTCATTCAGAATCTCTCAATGGAAGAGAGAATTGACAGAAGTCGGATGACACCAATGTACACTTGACCACAAGTATGCAAATTGCATAAATACAGTCATGTGACCACCCACACAGGGCATACAAGGAGATTGTGATAGTGGGCACGGCACATTGCACACTCTTATGTTTGTTCAGTCTGCAGTGAAGCAGAGTGACTGCACACTTTTAATTGCAGACCCCTTTAATTTCACATATACATACTTTCCATTTATCAAGGCCATACATGTCTTGATTAATTTGAGCCATTTTTGCTTTCGTTTAATATTTTACATTTTGACAAACCATGTTTTTTTTTCAATGACAATGTTTAACTGCAGGCTGATATTATCTGTAGGGATGAGCAAACCCGAACTGTAAAAGTCGGGGTTTGTATCAATCACCAGGTGTCTAGGTCTTGGATTAGAACATGGACTAAAAAAAAAAGTCTATGTGCAATTTCAGAGTTGGGTAATGTTCATATGTTAATAAAGTTTGTTGAAAGGCTGCCAATCAACAAGCTTTATTGACTGCAGAAGTTGCCTGTGAACAATAAAGATTAAAAAAAACATGACGTGGGCTCTTTGCTATTCTTGATAACTAGCACAGGTAAAAAAGAGAACTGCAGGCTGCAACCCTCAGATGTCAGCTTTATCTTGGCTGGTTATCAAAAATAGAGTGGATCCCACAACATTATGAAAAATTATTTAAGATTTTTGATGACCAGCCAATGTAAAACAGACAGCTAGGGGCTGGTGTTATCAGGGTGGGAAGGCCCAAGGTTATATGGTTCTTCCCAGCCTAAAAATAGCAGCCATTAGATGTGCCAATTCCTGTGCTTTACCCGACTCCTCCCAATTGCCCTGGTGTGGTGGCAATTGGGGTAATTACTCTGATTGCCATTGCACCAGGGCAATAAGAAGAGTCAAGGAAAGAGTCGGAATTGGCACATCTAATGGATGCGCCACTTCTGGGGCAGCAATTTTCAAGTTGGCAGAGGTCAAATAACCATGGGCCTTCCCACCCTGAATACTAGCCTCCAGCCGTCTGTTTTACCTTGGCTGGCTATCAAAAATAGGTCGGACCCCACAACGTTTTTTTTAAATTATATATAAATAATTTTAAAAAAAATGGTGTGGGATCCCCTCTGCTGGTAACACTGTTGGTTATCAAAAATAGAAAGGAACCCATGTCTTTTTTTTAATATTTGTTTACACCATGAATCCATTACCTGGTGATACCCTAAATATGACATTTCTTGAGCTAGAGTGTATCTCTGATAAACTCACCGAACATGATATTACTACTCATATACTTCACTCATGTATGTCACCAATCTGTCATATCATATACATAATATAATCTACAAAATGAAGAAAATTCTACAGCACTACCTATCAGTTCCAAAGAAAAGATTACTCACCAGAGCATACGCTACATTTCAATGACTACTGCTTTTTTTTTTCATCATGCTTGTGCACCCATGTGTTACTTTTCTGGAGTGGTGATACTACTCTTCACAAGTGTCATGGAAACCCCTTTCCTGGGAGAGCTAATTTAGGGTGAGATGCAAAGTGATCTCCAGATCTGCCAATGTTGGTCCAATTAATAGCGATGCATCGGAGACAAACACAAGAACACACAGTCAATGTCCGTGTACCAGGCTTTGTCTGAATCTCAGATGCCCAAACAGTAGTTTATTAAAACCACAAAAGATAAGGGGACGGCTTAGTACATGACCAAAAATGGAATGAAAGTTGGAAATAACAAAATCGTAAATTATTTGTGATATACGGTAATAGCAGAGTTACACAATCCTATGACATACTTAACTTGACCACCAATTCGTCTTTTTACTGACCTGAGATATCTGGATAACATCCCCCACAGGTGAGAATGCAACAGTAGTCATCTTTACACTATAGATGAAAACCTGCTACTTCAGTCACGTTCCATGTTGGCACCGGCAATGGCCTGTTTACCCCCTAGATGCTGCTGTCAATAGTGACTACAGAATCTAGATGGTTAGCAGAGAGTGTGGCTTCCTTTTTAATCCCATCGACACCATCGATCATGATTATGTGATCCTTATGGTCATCATGGCAATTCATGGCCAAATAATGGCTTTAGAGTCTGCCACTTGTTCGAAAGTTGACAACATTTAGGTAGTAAAATTATTCTTCATCCCTGTCATGCCACTTTCCATTAATTCCTGAAAAGCAGCTGAAGGGTTAATAAAGTATCTGACAGCACTTTTGCATCTGTTAAGGGTGCTGTTTTTAAAATAGTATCAGCTTTGGTTTTTTTTTTTTTCAATAAATAGGTCCTCCAAGGTCCCTTTAAAATTGAAAAGGTCTCTAAAAAAGATTTTGTAAATCTCCTTGAAAAAATGAAAAACTGCTACTACAGTTTTAAACCTTCTAATATACTAATATAAAAGAATATTTACAGATTGTGCTGATGTAAAGCAGACATAAGGTAAATGTTATTTATTCATTATTTTTTTGGTGTGATTATTTGTATTAAAGGAATAATCAAAGTTTGAGAATTGCAACATTTTTGTCAAATTTGTGATATTTTATAAATTACTGCAAAACATACCGACCTAAATTTACCATTGTCATAAACTCTAATGTGTCACACAAAAAAACAATTCCACAATTACTGAGATATTGTGAAGCATTCCAGAGTTATTGCTGTATAAAGTGACACATGTCAGATCTGAAAACTTTGGCCTGGTCACTAAGGGGCAGGAGCTGGCTGGCAAATTTTAGCCTGGAGGGCAATTAGAAAGCACTGGCCCACAATTTGTGGTAAGTAACCTATCTATAGATAGCTTTTCTGTAGCTGCTGAAATAAAACAGCAGATATAACACATTTTAAAAATAATGGTGACTGGCATTTAAATACGGGAACAGAACCGAGCTTCCTATATAGATACAGGAACAGAACAGAGTTTACTGCATGAATAAGGGAACAGAACTGAGCTTAATGCAGATACGTAAACATAGATAGGAGACCATAGCAAAGCTTACTACATAGATGGGGGACCAGAACAAAGCTTACTACATAGATTTAGAACAGAGCTTACTACATAGCTACGGAAACAGATTAAAATTTACTGCATAGGAACAGAACAGAGTTTACTACATAGATATGGGAACAGAACAGAGCTAACTACATAGATACAGAAACAGAATAGAGCTTACTAAATAGATACAAGAACAGAATTGAGCTTACTGCATAAATGGGGATCAGAACAGAGCTTACTACATTGCTACGGAAACAGATTAGAACTTACTACATAGATACAGGAACAGAACAGAGTTTACTACACAGATATGGGAACAGAAGAGAGCTAACTACATAGATCCAGAAACAGAATAGAGGTTACTAAATAGATACAGGAACAGAACCGAGCTTACTACATAAATGGGGGATCAGAACAGAGTTAACTACATAGAAACAGAAACAGAACCAAGCTTATAGCTAACATATGGGAACAGAACCAAACTTAATATATATCTGGAACTGAGCTTATTACACAAATCCGAAAACTGAACCAGTTGGACGTACTTTTGCACACCTTTTTTTTAAACTCTATTTTCACAAAAAAATAAATATTCTGATGTGTTAACCCCTTCACAACCTTGGACATACCGGTACGTCCAATTTGTGGACATTCCAGCACTTTCTGATGATAACAGGAGCACAGGAGTTGTGCCCGGTGCAATCATTGCTGGAGACTGAGCTTTCCTGACAGCTGAGCCCTGGCTCTTACAGCCAGGGATGATCCACACACCGCCCTTGACTTTTTAACTCTCTAAATGCCATGATCAATTTTGATCGCAGCACTTAGGGGATTTTAAAAGAGATCGCAATCCCTGTCACCTCCAATTGGTGCTCCCGCAATGTAATCGTGAGGGCCTGATCATTGCCATCGTGACCCAAGGTCGTCATGATGACATCCAGGTCAACAGACTACAGGAAGCCTCAGGAAGCATGCCTGCAGAATGATTACTGAAGCTTCTGACGGTGACTGAAGCTCCTGACGGTGCATCTCTGACAGCTGCACTTTGTTGCAATGATCGAGCATTGCAACACAGTGCAGCTGTGGTCAGATCAGTGAAAAGTAATGCAACTAAGTAAAAAAGTTTTAAAAAAGTAAAAACCAAACATACAAATATAAAAAAAATTGAAAATAAAGACCCCAAAAATATTTCAATAAATAGTTATATAAGTGTAAAAAAAAAAAGAGAAATTTAAAAAGGTACACACATTTGGTAACACCACGTCTGCAACAACCCAATGTATAAAATTATAAAATTGTCACACTAATTAACCCCTTCAGTGAACAATGAAAAAAATAAAATACAAAAACGTAGCAAAAAAAATGTCTAGTCATCATGCAGATGACAAAAAAGTAAGTAAAACATGATATAAAAGTCATATATAAATAAAAATGGAACAGATGAAAACGTCAACTTGTCCCACAAAAAACAAGCTCCCATGCAGATCCATTAACGAAAAAAATAAAAAAGCTATAGCTCTCAGAAATAGTATTTATAGTGTTAAAGCGGCAAAACATAAAAAAACTATATAAATGGGGTATCACTGTAATCGTACTGACCCAAAGTATAAAGCTGTCTTATCACTTTTACCATATGGTGAACGGTGTAAAACCGTCACAAAAAAATAATCCTGAATTGCTGTTTCTTATTGATTCTGCCTCACAAAAAGTGAAATAGAAAGAGGAAAACAATATTATATGGCCCAAAATGATACAAACAAGCCCTCACATGACTGTTGGCAGAAAAAAAAAACTATATCCTTCAGAATTCAGTGATACAAAAAACCTTTTATTTTTTAAAACAGTGTTTTTGATAGCAGACAAATCTCAAAAAAACCTATAGAAATCTGGTATCGCTTTAATCATACTGACCTGAGGAATAAGGCCACAAGGTGAATGGCATAAATAATAAATAAATAAAGCCAATTCTTCAACTGCTGTTGATATATCTGTTCATTTTGCTTCAAAAAGATCACAGTAAGGCGTGGCTCATATTTATCCTGCACTCTATGCTGAGCGGTTACACCAGGGATTCCGTGTCAAAAACTCAAGTCCCCGCTCAAGTCCATCATCTGTTAATGAAAATTTAGAGGGATTCCATGTTATTGGAGCACGAAGACTCTTGAAATATTTTATGGCTACCTCCGTCAAAAAAGAAATTCAGCAAAATCTGCGCTCCAAAATCCAAATGGACCCCCTCTTTTCTGAGCCCCACAATGTGCCTGAACCACAGTTAGCATCCACATTGTTGTAGTGAAGAGAGTCTATTTAATTTACGGGATGCAGGTTTAAAGAAACAAGAGCTGATCACAATGTATGGGCACTACAATATACTGGGCAAAACAAAGACGTATTTGCAATTTTTAATATTGCAAAATCCACTGTGTTTGACACCATGGGTGTTTTCAAGAGACTAAATTGTCACTACACCTATAGATAAACTTCAAGAGGGGTGTAATTTCCCAAATTAGGTCACTTGAGGGGATTTCTTCTGTTTTGGCATTTAGAGGCTCTGCAACTGTAGTCCTCAAACTAGTCTAGGAAAATCTGTGCTCCAAAAATAAAATGGCGCTCCATCCCTCCCCAGCTCTGCGGTGTGGCCAAACAATACTGTACAGTCACATGTGGTGTATTGCCACATTCAGGAGAAATTGTTTAACACATCATGGGGTCTTTTTACTTATTCCCCTTGTGAAAATTGGAAATCTGGGGTTAAAACAACATTTTAGTGGTAAAAATGTATTTATTTTTGTTCACTGCCCAATAGTATAAAATTATGTGATACAGTAGAGTCAATATGCTTACTGAACCCCTTTATGAATTTTTTGAAGGGTATAATTTGTAAAATGAGGTCACTTGCGGGGCTTTCTGCTGTTCTGGTACCTCAGGGGGTCTAAAAATGTGACATGGCACCCGCAAACCATTCCAAATAAATCTGCACTCCAATATGGCGCTACTTCCCTGCACTATTCACTGTGCCTCAAAATTAGTTTTCGACCACATATGAGGTATTGGCATACTAAAGAGAAATTGCACAAAAAGTTGTAGTGTGCGTTATCTCCTGTTACTCTAGTCAATTTGAAAAATTTGTTAAAGCAACATTTCAGTGGTTAAAAATGTATTTTTTCATGTTCATGGCTCAAAATTATTAAAATTCTGTGAAGTACCTGGGGGGTTCAAGGTGCTCACTAAACATCTAGATAAATTCCTTGGGGGGGGTCTAGTTTCCAAAATTAAGTCACCTGTGAGAGAGCTCCACTGTCTAGGCACTTCAGGAGCTCTCCAAACGTGACATGACATCCACTAACGATTCCAGCAAATTTTGAGTTGAAAAAGTCAGATGGTGCATCTTCCCTTCCAAGCCCTGCTGTGCGCCCAAACAGTAGATTTCCACCACACATGGGGTATCAGTGTACTCAGGAGAAATTGCACAACAAATTTATTGTGCATTTTACCTTGTTACCTTGGGAAAATATAAGATTTAGTGTTAAAGCAACATTTTTGTGATACATTTTTTTTTATTTTCATGCCTCAATGTTTTAAAATTCTGTGAAGCACCTGAGAGTTCAAGGTGCTTACTAAACATCCAGATAATTTTCGCAAAGTGTCTAGTTTCTAAACTTCAGTCACTTTTTGGGAGCTTCACTGTTTATGCACATCAGGGGCTCTCTAAACGCAACATGGCATCTGCTATCTATTCCAGCCAATTTTGCACACTAAAATTCAAATGGCGCTTCTTCCCCTTCGAGCCCTGCCGTGCACCCAAATAGTATATTTACACCACATGTGGGATATCCGCGTACTCAGGAGAAATTACTCAACAAATTGTAAGGTACATTTTCTTTTGTTACCCTAGTGAACATGCAAAGTTTGGGGCTAAAATAACAATTTTGTAAGAAAAAGTAAAATTTTCATATTTTCCTTTCACATCGCTTTAATTCCTGTGAAGCACCTAAAAGATTACTACTACTACTAATAATAATAATAATAATAATCTTTATTTCTATAGCGCCAACATATTCTGCAGTGCTTTACAATTCAGCAGGATCATATACAAACAAGTAACAGGTATAGAAAATACAATATTAGAGGGAAAGAAGACAACCCTGCTCATGAGAGCTTACATCTACAATAAGATATGGGGGGGGGCAAGGTACAAGTGCTTATTTACAATGACAATCCAGCCATCTCAAGGAAATGGGGGATAGATAATGGTTTCCTGGACCAATTGGCCAGAACCTTGAGATGCATTTGGGTGCCATGGAGTTTGACGTGGGGTTATGATGTGAGAAGTTGTAGAGGGACTATGTGAATTGGATTTGATTAGGGAGTGTGATAGGCCGCCCTAAAAAGGTGCGTTTGAAGGGTGCGTCTGAAGCTGAGTAAGTTGTGATTCGTCCTAACTTCTTGGGGTAGAGCGTTCCAAAGGATTGGTGCAGCTCGGATGAAGTCTTGGATGTATTAGATGTAGTTTTGAGCAGTTTTTAGCATGCTGTCACTTTTGGGTATTTTCTTTTTTTATGTGGCCCTAAAAAATGGTTTTGTAAATTTTTTGGGAAAAATGAGAAATTGCTGAGAACCTTTGAACCCTTCTAACGTTTTGACAAAAAAACATTATGTTTCAAAAAATTGTACTGTTGTAAAGTAGACAAGTGGGAAATGTTACTTATTAACTATTTTGTGTAACATAACTCTAGTTTAAGGGTATAAAACGTCAAAGCTTGATCATTGCAAACATGTTCAAAATTTTCACCATATTTCAGATATTTTCACAAAAAACACCTAAAATAGCTTCCTTAATTTATGACTTTCTTGAAGGACAATATGCCATGAAAACACAATCTCAGAATCACCAGGATCCGTTGAAGCGTTCCAGAATTATAACCTCATAACGTGACACTGGTCAGAATTGAAAAAATTGGCCTGGTCATGAAGGTGAAAAAAGGGTGGGTGGTAAAGGTGTTAAAATACTGTTAGGATTTGGCTCTTTTCATAATGTTGGCACTCGTCACATAACGGCCTTATATGCAATTTGCATACTTGCAATCATGTGTCAACTGCTTCCTCTTCTGCTTCTTTTAATTGAAACAATGAAGAGTAATAAAAGGGAAAGAGGTTAGCTTATTGAATATGAGGCCGTCATATGACAAGTGTCAAGAATGAGAAAACAGCTTAATCCTAACAGTGCATTACGCAATATTTGGATTCCACATGGTAAGGGATAACAATGTGCAGAAAAATATAGCAGCCACCATTGTAAACCCCCTCCCCCCACAAATCCATAGGAATATACAAATCTGCAATGGGGGGGTCTCTGCATTGCAATCTCAGTATTAGGCCGGTGTCACACATGTGATTGCCTCGCGTGTATCTCGCGCGAGCCTTGCATTGCATCACCTAGCACGGACTCACACTCTCCTGACAGGAGCGGGTCGGTTGCATGCATCTCTATGCAGCTGAGACGCACCTGTCCGGAGAATGTGTGACCGTGACTGGTGATGCAACGCGAGGCTCGCACGAGATACACGCAAGCGACTAGCAAGTGTGACACCGGCCTTAGCCAAGTGACTACCTATGAAAAAAACATAAAAAAAATATAGTCAAAGCTAACAGTCTGCAGAGTCATAGGTTGTAATGATCTCGTGTGGCACAGATATGCTTATGCTCTGCCATCTTTGCATCAGGTGTATGCTTGTTAAAAGTGTAGGACATGCTTTGCTTTACTGAACTAAAAAGAAATGAGTACCAGACATAGAACAGTCAAACACAAGCATAGTGACCATGTTTGATCAATACAGTCCATGGCTAAGCAGCGTGGAACCTCTGATGTTTTGTCGATGGTTTTTCAAACATACACACTCAACCAAAGCGAGATCACAAAGTGCGTAGCAGGGTGGGATTAAACTGTTCACCTTGCGAAATTAAACGTCCCCTGATCGGGTATATACAAACTGATTGGTATTCATTGAATAGTCTATTTAGACAGGTTGCGCTTCTCATTAGTTCAGAATGATCTGTAAGAGATCAGTAACTGTTATTAGGTACCAAAGCTTAACATTTTTTCAACTTGACGAAATAAGCCTTTTGCTCTTCCATTGGGAGATTACAGAGGAAAGTAGAGAAGGGTAATAATGCCGCGCCAAAGATCACTTGTGGAAAGTAAGATTAACGTATCTTTATTGTTGGCATAGGTCTACGCGTTTCAGGAGCACTGCTCCCTTCCTCAGGACCGTCAAGAACCAAGAAACATCAAATCACAAATTTTTTAAACCTGTGATCATATGACAAATTCTAGTATAAACTGGAATGCCATAGTATTGCAGTACATAGTGAAATAGATGTCTTATTAGGAGCTCATGCCTCAGGCTGAACTTAATCGAAGGAACAACATGACAGCAATGGTTGTCAACCATGGCAACCTATCAGCAACCTTGGAGCCTGTTATAAGGATGAGCTAATGCGTGTTGATTAGTTCATGTGTAGTGCCCCTGAAGCCATCAGGGAGCTACAAGATTCTGCATCCCCACCAGGATGCAGGGCCTACCTCCTAGGGCCCCGGCAGACCAGTGCCGGTCACACACAAACACTCCAGGTAATTCCAGTTTTCCCCAACAATCCCCCATACAATGGTGCAAAGCTAGGATCGGCCAATGGATGGCTGCCTAGAGATGGAGCCAGTCCAGTCCACTAGTTGACCAGGTGGGAGGGGCAGACAGTGGAGAGTGGTCAGTCTGAGTGAGGAGTGAGATGAGTGAAGGTGGACGTGAGGAGACGCACTGACAAGGAGTTGACAGTAACCTGGTGCCCAAGAGGGTAGTTGCCGGTGGAGTACAGTGGAGTACTCCTGGAACGCCCAGAAATACTACTTTCACTGATTGACAGTGGCATTGAAAGAGTTATGCTCTAGAGATTGAGGCAAGCTCTGATTGGTGCTGTTAAATGCAGATACCAACTGTAGATCACAGCAGCATCTGCGCGGCATGGGTGGGCTCAGCTCCTGTGTCTGCTTTATGCATTACCTAACTGTGGTGTACAGTTATATCATTGTGTACTAAGGGGTTCATTTCACTTTTCTATTCCTAAAACAGGAAAAACAAATGAAATTTTCAAACAAAAATGTGAAAGATCCTTCTCATTACAAATATGCACTTCTTATAATAATACATATATACATTTTCAGATACAGAGATGTAGATATACCCAAATACATACACACAATTCCGCATACATTCACAAATACACACATACACTAACGAGTAGAGATGAGCGAACCGGTCGCGGTTCGGCTCGAGGTCGGTTCGCCAAACGGAGGTCCCGTTCGAGTTCGGTTCGTCGAACGTTCGACGAACCGAACTCGAACCGCATAGGAAACAATGGCAGGCAATCACAAACACATAAAAACACCTAGAAAACACCCTCAAAGGTGTCCAAAAGGTGATAAACAACTCACAACACAACACAAACACATGGGAAAGTGACAAGAACAAATTCTCATGCGAAAACAAAAGAGCGTAACGAGGAAAAAGAGGACGAGACACAGATATAGGCATGGCACGCCCTTCTAAAATCATGTAAAACACCGCAAGGTGACTCCAAGCGGAGTCTCCCTTTTTTCCAAAAATTGGGCCACACAGACACCCACCCCTTCAGTGGCAGCACTTGTGCCCCAGTTGTACACTTCACAGCTAGATTTGCATCAAGCACATTCAAAAATACGCCATCCTTAACCGTCCCCAGGATGACACCGGGGTAGGTAGCAAAGTCTTTGCTAAACCATGACTTGTTCATCTTGGCTCCTTTTAAAAAAACACAGCAATCAAGGGTTACCCCAAGCAGAGTCTCCCTTTTTTTTCCAAAAATTGTACCCCACACACACCCACCCATTCAGTGGCAGCACTTGTGCCCTAGTTGTACACTTCACAGCTAGATTTGCATCAAGCACATTCAAAAATACGCCATACTTAACTGTCCCCAGGATGACACCGGGGTAGGTAGCAAAGTCTTTCCTGATCCCAGCGCTGTTCATCTTGGATTATTTTTAAAAAACACAGCAAGCAAGGGTTACTCCAAGCGGAGTCTCCCTTTTTTCAAAAAATTGGGCCACACAGACACCCCATCAGTGGCAGCACTTGTGCCCTAGTTGCAAACAGGATGTTTTGATTTGCATCAAGCACATTCAAAAATACGCCATAATTAACTGTCCCCAGGATGACACCGGGGTAGGTAGATAAAGTCTTTCCTGATCCCAGCTCTGTTCATCTTGGATCATTTTTAAAAACAATGTAAGTAAGGGTTACTCCAAGCGGAGTCTCCCTTTTTTTTCCAAAAATTGTGCCCCACACACACCCACCCATTCAGTGGCAGCACTTGTGCCCTAGTTGTACACTTCACAGCTAGATTTGCATCAAGCACATTCAAAAATACGCCATTCTTAACCGTCCCCAGGATGACTCCGGGGTAGGTAGCAAAGTCTTTCAGGATCTCAGCTCTGTTCATCTTGGATCATTTTTAAAAAACACAGCAAGCAAGGATTACTCCAAGCCGAGTCTCCCTTTTTTCAAAAAATTGGGCCACACAGACACCCCATCAGTGGCAGCACTTGTGCCCTAGTTGCAAACAGGATGTTTTGATTTGCATCAAGCACATTCAAAAATACGCCATAATTAACTGTCCCCAGGATGACACCGGGGTAGGTAGCAAAGTCTTTCCTGATCCCAGCTCTGTTCATCTTGGATCATTTTTAAAAACAATGTAAGTAAGGGTTACTCCAAGCGGAGTCTCCCTTTTTTCCAAAAATTGGGCCACACAGACACTAACCCCTTCAGTGGCAGCACTTGTGCCCTAGTTGTACACTTCACAGCTAGATTTGCATCAAGCACATTCAAAAATACGCCATACTTAACCGTCCCCAGGATGACCCCGGGTTAGGTAGCAAAGTCTTTGCTGAACCATGGCTTGTTCATCTTGGCTCCTTTTAAAAAACACAGCAAGCAAGGGCTACTCCAAGCGGAGTCTCCCTTTTTTTCCAAAAATTGTGCCCTACACACACCCACCCATTCAGTGGCAGCACTTGTGCCCTAGTTGTACACTTCACAGCTAGATTTCCATCAAGCACATTCAAAAATACGCCATTCTTAAACGTCCCCAGGATGACTCCGGGGTAGGTAGCAAAGTCTTTCCTGATCCCAGCTCTGTTCATCTTGGATCATTTTTAAAAAACACAGCAAGCAAGGGTTACTCCAAGCGGAGTCTCCCTTTTTTCAAAAAATTGGGCCACACAGACACCCCATCAGTGGCAGCACTTGTGCCCTAGTTGCAAACAGGATGTTTTGATTTGCATCAGGCACATTCCAAATCCACAAGCATTTACTCTCCCCAGGATGACACAGGGGTAGTAAATTCCTTGTGGATCCATGACTTGTTCATTTTGATGAACGTTAGTCTGTCCACATTGTCACTGGACAGACGCGTACGCTTATCTGTCAGCACACACCCAGCAGCACTGAAGACACGTTCAGAGACAACGCTGGCAGCTGGACACGACAAAATCTCCAAGGCGTAAGTGGAGAGCTCTGGCCATTTTTCAAGATTTGAAGCCCAAAATGAGCAAGGCTCCATTTGCAAAGTCATGGCATCGATGTTCATTTGGAGATACTCCTGTATCATCCTCTCCAGCCGTTGACTATGTGTTAGACTTGTTGTCTCTGTTGGTCTTGCAAAGGAGGGTCTAAAAAAATTATGAAAAGATTCCATAAAATTGCTGTTACCAGCACCAGATACAGTCCTACTGGTACGGGTAGACTGTTGAAGATGACGAGACCGTCCCATGTTTGTCAAGTTACAACTGGGAGATTCACTCCCTGCACCTGCACGGTTGTTTGGTGGAAAAGCCGAGCTAAGATCGAGTAACAGCTTCTGCTGATACTCCTGCATACGTGCGTCCCTTTCTATGGCTGGAATTATGTCACAAAATTTGGACTTGTACCGGGGATCTAATAGTGTGGCAAGCCAGTAGTCATCATCACTTCTAATTTTGACAATACGAGGGTCATGTTGGAGGTAGTGCAGCAAGAAAGCACTCATGTGTCTTGCGCAGCCGTGCGGACCAAGTCCACGCTGTGTTTGTGGCATAGAGGTGCTAACCATTCTTTCTTCCTCTGACATCTCCCCCCAACCTCTTTCAACTGAAATTTGACCAAGGTCTCCCTCATCCGCTGAGTCTTCCATGTCCATGGACAGTTCGTCCTCCATTTCTTCATGTTCTCCTGCACCTTCCTCAACATTTCGCCTGCTACCATGCGCCCTTGTTGATCCCTGTCCCCCATGGTCCCATGCCTGCCGCGTTGGTGATGATGAACGTCTGGACCTTGGAGATGTTGTTATGTCTTGCGCATATGAATCCTCCTGTAGTTCCTCCCCTTCCTGTTGTCCCACCCCCTGACTCCGAATAGTGTTTAGCGTGTGCTCCAGCATGTAAATGACTGGAATTGTCATGCTGATAATGGCATTGTCAGCGCTAAACATATTCGTTGCCATGTCGAAACTGTGCAGAAGGGTGCATAGGTCCTTGATCTGAGACCACTCCATCAGGGTGATCTGCCCCACCTCTGCATCTCGTTAGCCCAGGCTATACGTCATGACGTATTGCACCAGGGCTCGGCGGTGCTGCCACAGTCGCTGTAACATGTGGAGAGTCGAATTCCAGCGTGTCGGCACATCGCATTTCAGGCGATGAACCGGCAGGCCGAAAGACTTCTGGAGCGATGCAAGTCGCTCAGCTGCGGCGCTTGAACGGCGGAAGTGAGCAGACAGTTTTCGTGCCCTGGTCAGAAGGCCATCTAGGCCGGGATAGTGTGTTAAAAATTGCTGGACAACAAGGTTCAACACGTGAGCCATACAAGGTACGTGTGTCACCTTGCCCAGGCGAATGGCCGCACACAGGTTTGCAGCATTGTCGTACACGGCCTTACCAGGCTGCAGGTTGAGTGGAGACAACCATTTATTAAACTCGGACCGCAGAGCTGAACACAACTCCTCAGCTGTGTGACTCTTATTCCCAAGACATGTCAAGCTAAAGACCGCCTGATGACGTTGCGCTCTGCTGCCAGCATAGTAATGAGGGGTGCGTGATTCCTTCTGTGCAGTGGGAACGCTGGTGGCCTGACCAGGCAGGCTTGGGGCGGAGGTGGAGGACACAGATGAGGTGGAGGAGGCAGAAGCAGTGTCGGAACTTGGACAGACAGAGGCTTGACACACAAGTCGTGGGGACGGCAAGACTTGTGCAGCAGACCCTTCACCATCTATCACCATAGTTACCCAGTGCTCAGTCAGCGACATGTAACGTCCCTGTCCATGCTTACTGGTCCAAGTATCGGTGGTAAAATGCACCCGTTCACACACAGAGTTTCTCAAGGAAGCGGTGATGTTGTGTGCGACATGCTGGTGTAGCGCGGGCACACCTTTCTTAGAGAAGTAGTGGCGACTGGGCATCTGGTACTCTGGCACAGCGACAGACATAAGGTCTCTAAAATCCTGTGTGTCCACCAGGCGGAAAGGCAGCACTTCGGTAGCCAAGAGCTTACAGAGGGATAAAGTCAACGTCTTAGCTTTGTCATGGGTCGCAGGAAATGGCCTTTTATTTGTCCACATCTGTGGGACAGAGATCTGGCTGCTGTGTGTAGATGGTGTTGAGTAGGGTGTCCCTGGAAAAATGCAGGTTTGTGAGGAAAGTGCAGTCGGAGACATGATGTTGCCTTCATCCAACGTTGGTGCTATCGATGTCTGAGAGAGCTGTACACACGCACTTGTTTCCCCTTCCAAACCAACTGACGACCTACCAAGCAAACTGCCTGTTGCAGTTACAGTGGTGGAAGTTGTGCGTGGAAAACCAGGTGTGACAGCTGTCCCCACAGTCCTAGAAGATGAAGAGCGCGCGGATGCACTGGAAGGGGCAGGCCGTGGATGGTTCGCTCCACTAGGCCGCATTGCAGCACGGTGAGCTTCTTACTGGGACCTATGATATTTATTCATGTGACGATTCATGGAAGAAGTTGTCAAACTGCTGAGGTTTTGACCTCTACTAACAGAATCATGACAAATTTTACACATCACATAATTTGGGCGATCTTTTTCTATGTCAAAAAAGGACCAGGCTAGGCAAGGTTAGAGGGCATATGACCTGCTGAGCCCCCCCGACTAGTGCTCAGAGGCAGAGTGGTGACTGATGATGCAGTTGTAGACGTGCTACCAGTGCTCCGACTCTGTTCAGGTAGGCGCAAGGTAACTTCGTCGTCGGTTGCATCCTCCTCCACCGCCTCTGTTGACCTCCTCGAGTGCCTGACTGTGGGTTGACAGTAGGTGGGATCTAGAACTTCCTCATCAATTGTTGTGTTTGCACTCCCCTCACCCTCAGACCGAGCCTCTTCTTGCCCTGACCGAATATTTAAGTTGTCATCCCAATCTGGTATCTGCGTCTCATCGTCATCAGTATGTTCCTCATTGTCTATAACCACAGGTGTTACAGTTTGTGACAAAGGGTCAACATTATGCTCAGAAACTTGGTCCTCACGGCCTGAATCAGAGTCGCAAAGGTTCTGGGCATCACTGCAGACCATTTCCTGGTCTGTACTCACTGTAGCTTGGGAGCAGACCTCTGATTCCCAGGCTATAGTGTGACTGAACAGCTCTGCAGACTCAGCCATCTCACTTCCACCATACTGTGCAGGGCTGATGGAGACTTCAGAGCTGGGAGAAAGCAAGTTTGATTGGGATGACAACTCAGAGGACTGGTGTTTTTTGGATGCGGTACTTGAAGTGGCTGAGAGGGCACTTGTTGGACCACTTGAGATCCATTCAAGCATTTTCCTTTTTTGGCCATCATCTACCTTTGTTCCTGTTGTTCGTGTCCGTAAAAAAGGAGCACATCGGATTGTCCACGGTAAGTAGTAGACATCTTACTTTTGCTGGTAGATGGTCTATCTTCAGCAGATGTTAATGGAGCTTTGGCACCTTCCCCATGGACAAACCCTTTTTTTCCTTTTCCAACACGCCTCTTCCCCTTTCCACCAGCATCTGTCATTTTGCCACTCATGTTGATTGCGACAAGATTGTGCACTTAAAATGTGGTAGTAAAAATTGAGAGGTGGTGTAGATTGCAGCGGTGGTCTAGCTTTATTAACAGCAGAATAATAAAGAATAATTATCCCTGACAATGCAACTACGGCCCTTAAACTGGCAGCATAAATTGCTAGTATAATGGCTTAGTAACAATGAGTTTGAGTGTTCAATGCAGGCAGACGTGCTGCAAATATCTTTGCACTAGTGGCACTATACAGAAGTCCAATAGCCACGTTTAGGATGCCACTAAGTTCACTCAGTGTTTGCTAGTATAATGGCTTAGTAACAATGAGTTGGAGTGTGCAATGCAGGCAGACGTGCTGCAATTATCTTTGCACTACTGGGGCAATACAGCAGTCCAACAGCCACGTTTAGGATGCCACTAAGTTCACTCAGTGTTTGCTAGTATAATGGCTTAGTAACAATGAGTTTTAGTGTGCAATGCAGGCAGACGTGCTGCAAATATCTTTGCACTACTGGGGCAATACAGCAGTCCAACAGCCACGTTTAGGATGCCACTAAGTTCACTCAGTGTTTGCTAGTATAATGGCTTAGTAACAATGAGTTTTAGTGTGCAATGCAGGCAGATGTGCTGCAAATATCTTTGCACTTGTGGGACGATACAGAAGTCCAACAGCCACGTTTAGGATGCCACTAAGTTCACTCAGTGTTTGCTAGTATAATGGCTTAGTAACAATGAGTTGGAGTGTGCAATGCAGGCAGAGGTGCTGCAAATATCTTTGCACTTGTGGGACGATACAGAAGTCCAACAGCCACGTTTAGGATGCCACTAAGTTCACTCAGTGTTTGCTTGTATAATGGCTTAGTAACAATGAGTTGGAGTGTGCAATGCAGGCAGATGTGCTGCAAATATCTTTGCACTAGTGGGACTATACAGAAGTCCAATGGCCACGTTTAGGATGCCACTAAGTTCACTCAGTGTTTGCTAGTAAAATGACTTAGTAACAATGAGTTGGAGTGTGCAATGCAGGCAGACGTGCTGCAAATATCTTTGCACTACTGGGGCAATACAGCAGTCCAACAGCTACGTTTAGGATGCCACTAAGTTCACTCAGTGTTTGCTAGTATAATGGCTTAGTAACAATGAGTTGGAGTGTGCAATGCAGGCAGACGTGCTGCAATTATCTTTGCACTACTGGGGCAATACAGCAGTCCAACAGCCACGTTTAGGATGCCACTAAGTTCACTCAGTGTTTGCTAGTATAATGGCTTAGTAACAATGAGTTTTAGTGTGCAATGCAGGCAGACGTGCTGCAAATATCTTTGCACTACTGGGGCAATACAGCAGTCCAACAGCCACGTTTAGGATGCCACTAAGTTCACTCAGTGTTTGCTAGTATAATGGCTTAGTAACAATGAGTTTTAGTGTGCAATGCAGGCAGATGTGCTGCAAATATCTTTGCACTTGTGGGACGATACAGAAGTCCAACAGCCACGTTTAGGATGCCACTAAGTTCACTCAGTGTTTGCTAGTATAATGGCTTAGTAACAATGAGTTGGAGTGTGCAATGCAGGCAGAGGTGCTGCAAATATCTTTGCACTTGTGGGGCGATACAGAAGTTCAACAGCCACGTTTAGGATGCCACTAAGTTCACTCAGTGTTTGCTAGTATAATGGCTTAGTAACAATGAGTTGGAGTGTGCAATGCAGGCAGACGTGCTGCAAATATCTTTGCACTAGTGGGACTATACAGAAGTCCAATGGCCACGTTTAGGATGCCACTAAGTTCACTCAGTGTTTGCTAGTATAATGGCTTAGTAACAATGAGTTGGAGTGTGCAATGCAGGCAGACGTGCTGCAAATATCTTTGCACTACTGGGACTATACAGAAGTCCAATAGCCACGTTTAGGATGCCACTAAGTTCACTCAGTGTTTGCTAGTATAATGGCTTAGTAACAATGAGTTTTAGTGTGCAATGCAGGCAGACGTGCTGCAAATATCTTTGGACTACTGGGGCAATACAGCAGTCCAACAGCCACGTTTAGGATGCCACTAAGTTCACTCAGTGTTTGCTAGTATAATGGCTTAGTAACAATGAGTTTGAGTGTGCATGCAGGCAGACGTGCTGCAAATATCTTTGCACTAGTGGGACTATACAGAAGTCCAATAGCCACGTTTAGGATGCCACTAAGTTCATTCAGTGTTTGCTAGTATAATGGCTTAGTAACAATGAGTTTTAGTGTGCAATGCAGGCAGACATGCTGCAAATATCTTTGCACTACTGGGGCAATACAGCAGTCCAATAGCCACATTTAGGATGCCACTAGGTTCACTCAGTGTTTGCTAGTATAATGGCTTAGTAACAATGAGCTTGAGTGTGCAAAGGGCAGGAGGGTACAGTGGCAGGGTTGTGGGTCTCTGGGTAGAGGAAAGGAAGCCTGCTTTTCTATCCCTCCTAATGGGGAAATGCAGCGAGGAAATCCCTGACCTTAGCTACACAGACGCTGTCATCTTGTGTAGCTGTTAAACTCTGTTTTAAACTCTGTCACCTATGGCTCTGACCCTGCCGGTTTGAGCCCTTAAAAGGACTGATAGAAAGTGCTATCCCTAAGCTGTCCAGCGCTGTGTATGGAGCGTATACAGCTGTATCGGCGATAGGAGCTGCGCCAGTGATGTCTGACACTAAGGACGCAGAAGGCAGATAATGGCGTGCTGGAGGAAAATGTCCGTTTTTATAATGCAGGGACATGTGACATGGACATCCTATCACACATGCCATTGCTTCTCTGGCTAAAAGTCCACTTAGCTGTGTGTGTGTCTGGGATTGGCTGACATGCTGGCCTGCCCCACTACACGCGCGCGCTTAGGGAAGGAAGACAAGGAAAAAAAAAAAAAAAATGGCGATCGCCATTATCCATACAGCAGTGATCTGAATGCGCTGTTCCCGCAGACTATACACTGAAATGTCATAATAGTGTGAGTCACAGAGTGACTTACACTATTACAGCAGAAAGCCAGCTAGGAATTAGCTGTTTTTTTTGCTGCTAGAACCGTTCTCGAACGTATCTAGAACTATCGAGCTTTAGCAAAAAAGCTCGAGTTCTAGTTCGATCTAGAACAGCCCCAAAATCACTCGAGCCGCGAACTTGAGAACCTCGAACCGTGAACCGCGCTCAACTCTACTAACGAGCACAAGAGTAACAATGATTTGAACTGTTGAAATTCAGGCTCCATATCTCACCATCCACTACAACTTTGAGCATTTATTATTATTATTATTATTATTATTAGTAATATTTATTTATAGCGCACCATTGATTCCATGATGCTGTACATGAGAAGGGGGTTAGATACAAAATACATATATACAAGTTGCAGTAGACAGTCTAGTACAGAGGGAAGAGGACTCTGCCCTTGCAGGCTTACATTCTATATAATTTTGGGGAGGAGACAGTAGGTGGGGTGTAGGTTGGGCGGTAGCTCCGCACGGTGGTGAGGCGGCAACTCCGCACGGGGGTGAGGCGGCAGCTCTGCACGGTGGTGAGGTGGCAGCTGCGCACGGTGGTGAGGTGGCAGCTCCACACGGTGCATGAGAGCATGAGACTACCTTCATTTTATAGACAATCATCTTAGCTATCTCATTCATAAATTTGACTTGCAATTATTTAGCGTATGACTAGTTATGCAGATTCTTTGTCATGTCACTGTTTTTCTCCTGGTGTTTAAAAAATATTTTTCTTCCTGTATTCTACAAATTACAACCTGTTCTCACATTCTCTAATAGCTCAGTGTGTTATTACCGTGTTTTCCCAAAAATAAACCCATCCTCGGAAATAAGCACAGGAAGGAATTTTTGGCCTTTTCATAGTAAACCTTAAATATAAGCCCTACCCCGAAAATAAGCCCTAGTAATGGTTCAATAATGAAGTGTCCATGCAGCTAAAAAAGTTAATGAATGCTGCAGGACACTTCACTAAAGAAAGCAGACACTCCCAAAATAGAGAAGACAGCCCCAAAAGAGCCCCAATCTTCATCATGTGAGTGCCATCACAGTTGGAAGAATATGAAATGAAGTCCATCCATCCATTCAAAATCCAAGAGATGCACGTCTAGGAAAATATTGGTGTTGACAAGTCAGCTCATCACAAGGTCTATCAGTTCTGGCGCGACAAACACAGCAGTGGAGGTGGCTCGTATGCTTCATAATAGTGAGATCACAGAAGTGCATGCAATCACCATGTGATGCAAGTTGCATAAGTCTAGAATGGTGGCTCAAAAAAGGCAAAGAAGCCTCAACTTCAATATCGTTATAAGGAATGTCGGTTCGAGTTTGTAAAAAAGTATGAAAAGTGGACAGCAGAAGATTGGAAAAAGGTGATTTAGAGAGATGAGACGGAAGTCAATAGACTAGGCTCTGTTGGGTACAAATGGGTCTGAAAAAATCAAGGGATAAATGGGCTAATAGTTTGAGAAATTGAAGAAACTGTCAAGTTCGGTGAAGCAAGCCTGATGATTTGAGGTTGTTTCCCAGCCAAAGGCATTGAATACTTGACTACAATCAATGATAGTTTCAAAGCTAAGCTACATGTGAGTATCATGCAATACAAGTTACTTTGTACACTTGAGAACTATAGGTATGAAAAGGACGATATAGTGTTCCAGCAGGACAATCACCAGAAGCATAATTGAGATTGGCAAAGAAAGAAATGGCTCAATGACAATGAAGTAGAGGTGCTGGATTTTCCCCTACAGTTCCCCAGACCTCAACCCATTAGAGCACTTATGTAGAGTTGAAGAAAAAGCTGTATACATACCTAAGTGAGTCAACCAGTATGTATCAACATTGGGAATGTAAAGAATCTTCTGATCGAGAGCATGCCCAGAAGGATTCAGGCAGTGTTGAAAGCCAAAGATGGATTTACAAATATTTAAAATGAAAAAATAATAAAAATTAAAATTTAGATTTGTTGGAGCAAAACAGTAAAAATGCAGTGACAAATAATAGTTGCAGGTCAAATTTATGTGTCAGACAGCCAAAATGATTGTCTATAAAATGAAAGTAGTCTCACGTTTGAGGCTGTAGTGGATGGTGAGATATGGATCTGAATGCCAAAAGTTGAAAACATTGTTACCCTTTTGCTCGTCAGTGTACAGCAGGGGTGGGGAACCTTTTTTGTACCGGGGGCCATTTGGAAATTTCTACCAGCCTTCGGGGGCCGCACAAAATTATCAATGTGAAAATGACCCTGCTATATTTGGTCAAAAAATTAATTAACTCACCCCTACTTTGGCGGCCGAAGCTGCTTGTCTTTGGTGCTTTTCACAGCTGCTTTTTCAAGTCTGTCTCGGACTGGAGCACAGTCAACTCTTTGTTATAATAAGATTGGTATATACATAACAAACACTGTATATACATCACAGGAGACGCTGGAGGCACATATATCACAAAGGAGACACTGGGACTGCTGTATATACATCACAGGAGACACTGGGGGCACATCCATCACATGAATGGCTGTGGACATGTATATGCTATGCCCCAAGCCCCTCCTGTGATGTAAATGTCCCCATCCCCTCCTGTGATGTAAATGTCCCCAACCCCTCTTGTGATGTATATATCCTAGCCCCTCTTGTGAGATATATGCCCCCAGCCCTTTCTGTGATGTATATGCCCCCAGCATCTGCAATGTGATGTATAAGTCACAGGAGATGCTGGGGGCATACACATCAGAGGAGACGCTGGTGGCATGCATATCACAGGAGATGCTGGGGGCATGCACATCACAGGAGATGCTGGGGGCATGCGGATCACAGGAGACCCTGGGGGCATACACAACATAAGAGGGGCTTGGGGAAAACACAACACAAGAGGGACTTGGGGCATACACAGCAGAAGAGAGACTGGGGGAATACACAACACAGGAGAGGCTGGGGGTATACACAACACAAGAGGGGCTGGGGCTCGGACATCACAAGAGGGGCTGGGACACGGACATCACAAGAGGGGCTAGGGCACGGACATCACAAGAAGGGCTGGGGCATGGACATCACAAGAGGGGCTGGGGCACGGACATCACAAGAGGGGTTGAGGCACGTACATCACAAGAGGGGCTGGGACATGAACATCACAAGAGGGGCTGGGGCACAGACATCAAAATGAGGGGCTGGAGCATGGACATCAAAAAGAGGGGCTGGAGCACAGCTATCACAAGAGGGGCTGGGGCACAGCTATCGCTGGGGAGGCACAGCTATCACTGGGGGGGAGGCACAGCTGTCACTGGGGGGAGGCACAGCTGTCACTGGGGGAGGCACAGCTGTCACAGGGGGAGGCACAGCTGTCCCTGGGGGAGACACCGGTATCACTGGGGGAGGCACAGGTATCACTGGGGGGCATACAGCACTTGTCCTGACATCACTGGGGGGGGGCACACAAACCTGGGGTGATACACAGCATTTGGGGGCACACAGCATTGAGGGTTGCATGCAACTCGGGGAAAGAGGGTGGTACACAGAACTGGGGAGGCACAAAGCACTGACTAGACGGAGCACACAGCAGCAGAGGGCGGACGCTGGACACACAGCAGCGCTGGACTCACAGCAATGGAGAGTAGGCGCTGGACACATAGCATCGGAGGGCAGGGGGCGGACACACAGCATTGGAGGGCAGAGTGCGGACACACAGCATCGGAGGGCAGAGGGCGGACACACAGCATCGGAGGGCAGAGGGCGGACACACAGCATCAGAGGGCAGAGGCTGGACACACAGCATCGGAGGGTGGAGGGCGGACACACAGCATCGGAGGGCAGAGGGCGGGCACACAGCAGCGGATGGCAGAGGGCGGACATACAGCACCGGAGGACAGAGGGCAGACACACAGCATCGGAGGGCAGAGGGTGGACATACAGCATCGGAGGGCAGAGGGTGGACACAGAGCTCCGGAGGGCAGAGGGTGGGCACAGAGCTCCGGAGGGCAGAGGGGCGGGCACACACCGCTGGAAGCTGTGAAGCTGGTGTGGGACGGAAGCGCAGAAAGCTAAACCCGCCTACAAACTAAGTCCTGCGCACGCTGGCACTGGCCAGCGAAATAACCCATTGGTACCCACAAGTAGCGCATGTGTGGATTTAATGGGCCGGCAGCCTGCAAGACCGCGGTGGCGGCTTGAACACTGAGACCCCGGGAATCTGCCAGGGGGCCGCAGAAAAGGTTCCCCACCCCTGCTGTACAGTATGAGTGCTCACATAGCTTCCTATATACAGTATGAGCCCTGACACAGCTCTTTATATACAGAATGAGCCATTGCATAGCCAACTATATACAATCACACTTCCGTAGACATAAAGTATATAAAAAAAGAAATAAAAAATAAAACAACAATACTCACATCCCTCCCGTTTCCTGAGTGCTCTGCTCCATTATCGGGCTGAACTTTTTCTTTTGACCGGAGTGTACATGCTGCACCAGTGTTGCCATTTTGTATTGCCAGCAGAGTTTCAGAAAATTTTCCATGCAAGAAGATATGCACCTCCAATGGTGACCAACAAAACATTGTAGTAGGGGCAATCTGGACTTACGTTGCCTCGGAGCCCTGGGCGGTAGCCCAGTTTGCCCTCATTGTAAACTGCCTGTGCCTATGATTTTGCATATATACACATATAAATATAATTCCACATACATACACATATATTTATATGTATAAATATATACCATGTTTCCCTGAAAATAAGACCAATCCCAAAAATAAGCCCTAGCAGGATTTTCCTGACTTTCTCAAGTATGCATAAAATATAAGTCCTACTAGAAAAATAGGCCCTAGTTACAGTTTATCCTACTAATAATATCCTGAGATAGGGATTGTGCAGCCCTTTTAGGATCAGTGTCTTTTATTGGTGTACGTTGTCTTGTGGTGTTGTTGTAAACCATGAAAAATGTATATTTGTGTGCCCACTGCTAATACATGATGAATATTCCCCCCTTCCCTTGCCCACTCTTTTGTGCCAGCATCAGTGATTGGTGCAGTCAGACTGCTGTACTCTCCGGTGTTAATGGAAAATGAATATTCACCCCTTCCCCGGCCACTACTCTGTCACAGCCTCAATGACTCAATCAGACTGCTGTTTTATTCTCAAAATGATCACATCGCAATCATGCGACTGGCCAGTGGCTCTCCTGAACCGAACGTGACAAAATGTATTTCTATGCAGGTGCCACGCTCAGGTGAGGCCAGTCGGAGGATTACGATGCAATCACCGAGCAAGGAATACACTCCGCCAAATGTTACCCCCACTGGAGGGAGTGCCATGCCCAATAGTGTCAGTCCATGGTGAGAACTGCCCTCAATATTGCAAATTTATCGTGGTGGTTCATGCTGTTTGAAAAACAATCTTTAAATTGTCTAGTTTAAGTTTAGAGCAGCTCTTAGTTTCCTTACTTTGTGCCAGAAATGTGCAACAAAATTTTGGCATACAAAGTCATAAGCTATTCCAGACACTTTCTGAGTTTCCGTATAGGGCACATGGCCTCGCTGAATAAAAGACTAGCTCCTCAGATAGGGGTATGCGACTGTGATACTAAGTTTAGTGTTTCTAGCAGGTAATATACATTTAGAACTTTACTTTTTTAAAGATACATTTTTCATCTAAGTATATAATTTTTTTTTTTATCCAAGAACAATCCATAACTAGTGTTTTGCCAACTATAATGGTTTTATTACTGCTTGTCTTTTTGAATGATCTATTTTCAAACTACTTGAATCGCCCAAAAGGCATGGTGTACATCATTTAACCTTAGAAAAAAACATGTTAGGACAACACAACTCACAGGCTAAGTCATACATGCAACATAATGACAAGTTTTATGGACAGTCATGTCCACATTGTATAAAGCCTGCTTTACATGTTACGATTCTGCATACGATATCGTATGCGATCGTAACCGCCCCCATTGTATGTGCGGCACGTTCAATTTTGTTGAATGTGCCGCACAAACGATTAATCCCCGTCACACGTATTTACCCTCCATACGACCTCGATGTGGGCGGCGAACGTCCACTTCCTGGAGTGGGGGGGACGTTTGGTGTCACATCGACGTCACGCGGCAGCCGGCCAATAGAAGCGGAGGGGCGTAGATGAGCAGGACGTAAACATCCCGCCCACCTCCTTCCTTCCGCATTGCTGGCCAGGAGCCGCAGGATGCAGGTAAGATCTGTTCATCGTTCCCGGGGTGTCACACGGAGCGATGTGTGCTACCCCGGGTACGATGAACAACCTGACGTTCAATTCATGAGGAATGAACGACGTGTGTGCGATGAACGTTTTACCGTTCATTCGCAATCGCACGTAGCTGTTACACACTACAATGTACCTTACGATGCCGGATGTGCATCACTTACGACGTGACCCCGCTGACACATCGTAAGATATATTGTAGTGTGTAAAGCGGGCTTAAGACATATAAATCTTAACATTTTAATGTTTGTCTACAGAAACTAACATTTGAAAATTTCTCACTTTTGCAGCACAGAGGAAGAGATGCCTTATTGTATGCACACACCAAAGCACCTAATACATATTAGAATAATGTCGGAATGTCGCCTCAACCCGGATTCGGCTGGCGGTATAATGTGTATAGGCGTATCTGCCAACTGGTGGTTGATTGAGAAGATGTGAATGTCACATTTCTAATTTCGGACTATAAGTTACATTTTTCTGTAGAGATAAGCCACTGTCCAATGTGTCAGCCCCTGGATTTCTCCAAAAGAACATAGAAGTGCTCAGTGCTCCTGTGTATGAGATAGCAGACTGAACAATCGGCCAAAGCATCATTAGGCTGACAGACATCTAATGTGTATTGTCAGCTTAAAGGGAACCAATCACCAGGATTTTTGTATATAACCTAAAGCCAGTGCTATACTGGCGCTATCAGGCTGATTCTATACATACCTTTAGTGGTCAGTTTGGATGTTTAGGTTTTGAAATCTAAGAAAGTAAAGTTTATAAAATCATCAGCTTCTTGAGTGACAGCAGCTGAAGATCAGATAATATCTGGGGGGTTATTTATAGTTATCCCCTCCCCCTGTTAGAAAAAGCATAAGCATTATACAATCGATTTAATGTTTGACTTGCAGGACCTGTGCTGAGGTCATACCCATGTGGCCAGAAGGGGCGGGGCCTCAGCCAACAAAGCTGATATCAGGAAGCAACATTTCATTTTTCTGTTGGCTGAGGCCCACCCCTTCTGGTCACATGGGTATGACCTCACACAGGTCCTGCAAGTCAAACATTAAATTGATTGTGTAATACTTATGCTAATTCTAACAGGGGAAGGGGATAACTATGAGTAACCCCCCAGATATTATCTGATCCTCAGCTGCTGTCACTCAAGAAGCTGATGATTTTATAAACTTTACTTTCTTGGATTTCAAAACCCAAACATCCGAGCTGACCACTAATGCTATGTATAGAATCAGCCCGATAGTGCCAGTATAGCACTGGCTTTAGGTTATACACGAAATCCTGGTGATTGGTGCATTTTAAGCTTCTTCCCCTGTTGTTAGCATGTATAAAACATCTGACACAGATGACGACACAGATAAGTGGTACTCAGGAGATGCTGATATTTTAATGGCATGTATAAAATTTCCAAATATATGGTGTTCCCCAATTAAGTGGGGCCAATACTTGATAACAACCTAAATAATGTGCATGGGAGGGATTTTATGCTAGAATATTCTCCCTCAGGAAACATTTAAGAGCTTGTAACTTGTAGATGGATGCTTTGGTGTCATTATCATATATATTATTTCATCAAAAATCATCTTCAACAGTTTATCAAAATTGGACATGTTATTCAATATATTAGAGAGTGGATGGAGCTAACACTTCATGTATCATTGCAGAAATATTTTAATATTCTAGAGACGTGGGCCAAGATACAAGTATGCAATGCTAATGTTTTGGTTCATTCGGGCCATGTGCAGACCATCTGAGCATTTCCCCTTTAACACTGTAGAGATGAAACATGCACTGAGCTCTGTTAGATTTGGTCCTATGAAGGAACACAGTCATTTATTAATTTTCGGTTTCACCCTACATCTTAGAGTTCCAGAAGTAAGATACTGTGAAATAAGAACAGTTAATATTGCTTTTTATAACAATTCCCTGCATTCTACTCATATAGTCTTACCCATAGGTGTTTCATACAGGCTCTTTCTATTAACCACATTATTACACCCAATAACTTCCCATTGTAACTT
Source organism: Anomaloglossus baeobatrachus (assembly GCF_048569485.1). Classification (NCBI taxonomy): domain Eukaryota; kingdom Metazoa; phylum Chordata; class Amphibia; order Anura; family Aromobatidae; genus Anomaloglossus; species Anomaloglossus baeobatrachus. Next base: position 382,624,587 of record NC_134353.1, on the reverse strand, counting down.
CTAGTTTAGCGTAATGGATCCTCGTAACTCCTGTTATTGCTCCCTTTACCATCCCCTTCATCTCCTAGTGTCAACTTTACACCTCAGTGTACAGATCCTACAAATTCTTTATGCCAGTGTCATAAAATACAGAATTTATTATCCAGGAAATATGCAGATCCACTGCATAAAAATTATTAGCTTTCATTTATTATTCCCAGGTGTAAAACGAAATTGCACTGTAAAGTTCCATCTGGGAATAAAAGAGAACGAGCTGTGTGAAGTGGTTAACTCTTGCTGTTTTGTGCTGTAGGATTTTTTTTTTTTAAATAAATAACAGGAAATATTTTAGAAGTAAAACTCTATGGGCCAGATACCTAAGAAGGAGTTAAGCGTCCGCATGTCAATGAAAAGGGTATGAGATCTTGATCAAAGGAATACTGTTTCCTGCAATGCAGGAGAGCATTCCCAAGTACTTTAAATTAAAACCACCAGGTAAGGCCTGGGGAACAGATACATGTAGATCAGAGGTTGACTCAAGGGAGGTGCAATGTAATTTCATAAGGTTTACAACCTCACTTAGGCGTCCCCTTCCATCAAAACTATTTATTACACCTTCAACATATTTGTCCGACACCTTCAACAGCTTTACAGACCACCCGTCTCAAACTTATATTTAATAAAGTCACTTTTTAAGAGATATGTAATCTATAATCTTACACTGATAATCACACAATCATATATAAGAACCATGGTGCGCTAAAGAAAACAAGAAACGCCTGAGAAATCACATTAACAATCTCCTCCAAACTCCCATAGGTTTTAATAGAGAGTTACATCCATCTTACATAGTCTCATACTCCCTGATTGTGGGGCAATGGAGATTATTATTATTACCCATCCTATTGTCTGTATAATCATCATTTTAAGGAACTTGATATGGTTATTTAATACCTTCAGACTGTAATAGGTAGCAGAATCTACCTTTAAATCCAGATGTAAAGGATTTTTAAAATAGCTACAAGTTGGTGGGTTTTTGCTGTCTAGTTCTACTGTACATACATTCCCATACACTGAGTGCAGAATTATTAGGCAAATGAGTATTTTGATCACATGATAATTCTTATACATGTTGTCCTACTCCAAGCTGTATAGACATGAGAGCCAAATACCAATTAAGTAAATCAGGTGATGTGCATCTCTGTAATGAGGAGGGGTGTGGTGTAATGACATCAACACCCTATATAAGCTGTGCTTAATTATTAGGCAACTTCCTTTCCTTTTGCAAAATGGGTCAGAAGAGAGATTTGACGGTGTAATACTACTGTATGTTTTGAGGATTTCGATAGCGTAGGGCAATGACAGCCAGAGACGAGTTTGTGGTACAAGATGTTTATGATATGTAACCACGGTAGATACACAACGGAAATACACAGTATAACAAACACATGAAAATACCTTTCCGAAACGGAGCGAAGGGGATTCCCGGGGCCACGCACCGGACTCCCCCAGGGAGACCACCAGAGCGAACCCCTATACAGGGACTGTCCGGCAATCAACCCCGGAAGGCCTAAATGCGCCGCAGCCGGGACACAAGGGGCAAGCGGTAAAGTCCAGAAGTGTCCGTACGGGATGAAAGTCCAGAATGGTTATGAACCGGAAGAAACCGGGCAGACGTGCTGACCCAAGACGGCAGACGGAGTCCGGGCACAGTTTGAAGAAACCGGGTATGGTCCAGAGTCGGTCGGTAGATTTTCAGGAGGATCCAAAGGTAATCAAGTAGCAGCAGCAGCAGCAAGGCAGGAGCACACAGCAAGCAGTATACTCAGGCACTGGACTAGGCTTAGAGGCGGCCTTTTAAGCAGCTGGACAGGAAGTAGGGCAACAGAACATAAAACTCCATGTTAACCGAGGGCAAGCTCTTTCAAAATAGGACTGGAAAACCCGGAAACCTGACAGACGGGCTCTGAAAAGTCAAAAATTGTGAGATGTCTTTCAGAGGGATGCAGCAGTCTTGAAATTGCCAAACTTTTGAAGCGTGATCACCGAACAATCAAGCGTTTCATGGCAAATAGCCAACAGAATCTCAAGAAGCATGTTGGGAAAAAAAGGCACAAAATACCTGCCCATGAATTGAGGAAAAATAAGCGTTAAGCTACCAAGATGCCATTTGACACCAGTTTGGCCATATTTCAGAGCTGGAACGTTACTGGAGTATCAAAAAGCACAAGGTGTGCCATACTCAGGGACATGGCCAAGGTAAGAAAGGCTGAAAAACGACCACCTTTGAACAAGAAAGATAAAATAAAACGTCAAGACTGGGCCAAGAACTATCTTAAGACTGATTTTTCAATGGTTTTATGGACTGATGAAATGAGAGTGACTCTTCATGGGCCAGATGGATGGGCCAGAGGCTGGATCAGTATAGGGCAGAGAGCTCCATTCCGACTCAAACGCCAACAAGGTGGACGTTGGGTATTGGTATGGGCTGGTATCATCAAAGATGAATTTGTGGGACCTTTTTGGGTTGAGGATGAAGTGAAGCTCAACTCCCAGACCTACTGCCAGTTTCTGGAAGACAACTTCTTCAAGCAGTGGTAGAAGTTGGTATCGTTCAAGAAAAACATGATTTTCATGCAGGATAATGCTCCATCACATGCATCCAACTACTCCACAGCGTGACTGGCCAGTAAAGGTCTAAAAGATGAAAAAATAATGACATGGCCTCCTTGTTCACCTGATCTGAACCCCATAGAGAACCTGTGGTAACTGATGAAATGTAAGATCTACAGGGAAGGAAAACAGTACACCTCTCAGAACAGTGTCTGGGAGGCTGTGGTGGCTGCTGCACGCAATGTTGATCGTAAACAGATCAAGCAACTGACAGAATCTATGGATGGTAGGCTGTTTAGTGTCATCATAAAGAAAGGTGGCTATATTGGTCACTAATTTTTTGGGGTTTTGTTTTTGCATGTCAGAAATGTTTATTTCTAACTTTTGTGCAGTTATACTGGTTTACCTGGTGAAAATAAACAAGTGAGATGGGAATATATTTGGTTTTTATTAAGTTGCCTAATAATTCTGCACAGTAATAGTTACCTGCACAAACAGATATCCTCCAAAGATATCCAAATCTAAAAAAAAAAACCACTCCAACTTTCAAAAATATTAAGCATTGATATTTATGAGTCTTTTGAGTTGAATGAGAACATAGTTATTGATCAATAATAAAAAAAATCCTCTAAAATACAACTTGCCTAATAATTCTACACACAGTGTATGTTAACCTAATATTTATACCTTTGTCAAGTCTTAAGAGTCATGCAGTATTGTATTATCATTGTTTGTGACCTTTTTTGAAGGTTGTCCTCCGTCTCTGCCTGTAGCTGATCTGATGTCAGTGAACCCTACCTTTTTCTTCAGTTAGTGTAAGTCAGCCATCTTGCGAACATCATCTCTGGTTCAGAATTGTCTTTTTTATCTACTCTACTGGACAAAATACAAGAATTATGCTGGTAAATAAACTATTTCTTCTGGAGTCTTCACACATCTGCAGTCGAATCAAGCTATCTCACAAAGTCTCTACGTGTAAGTAGTGGTACATATTGACACACATTGGCAGCAGCAAGTTCTGTAAGGCTAGCATCCCTGCCTACATGCCTCTAATACACTATCCCTTCTCCTTCAGCTTGCTCTACACTAAATGCAGGTAAGAATAGTGTTGTTATTGAATTAGCTGTGGCAGAGACTGTTGTTTTACTGTTGGACAAGCAGGTACTGTCACGCTATAACACACTGTCCCTTCTCCAGTAGTTATTTTCACTACACTATTTCCGGGTACAGTGCGCTGAGCACGGTGTCACCGGGTCTTACATAAACCCAATGATGCGATGCAGACAGTCAATCACAGTAATGCCAGTAGCCAACAAGGCTACGGCATTACCATGATTGGCAGACAATCCACACATGTTTAGTGGCTAAAAAAGCTGTGAAATAAACGAGGCTGGGAGTGGAGCATGGCACCTGAGTACCAGGGTACTCGATTGAGTATTGAGCCCATTTCATCACCTGTTCTTACTCACCCTATATACGCCGCCCATTTTTGGTATATTGTATATGTGACGCCCTGGGCAAGCCAGGGGTCACAGGTCATCACACCACCACACCCTACACCCCAGTTAGGAACACCCAGGCTACCAAAATCCTTGTTGCCTTCCTCCAGGGGCTGGTGTTCACACCAGGGGGTGGGCCAGGCGGTTGGCTCCGCCCACCGAGGAGTACACAGCCCTGGAGGCGGGAAGAACCAGGCAGATAGAGTTTGGAGGAGGAAGTGGAAGGAGAGGAGTGTTAGAGTTTAGCTCAGGCAGAGCTTGAGTGAGGAACAGAGGAAAGTAGAAGGAAGTAGTAGTGGAGATAACGAGAAAAGCTGAAGTGACAGAAAAGTGACAGTAGTAAAGCCTGAAGTTGGTCCGGGTGTGTGCCCCGGACAGTGACAGCAAGGTCAGCAGACGGCGGTGATAGTCTGCAGGGGGACTGCTCGGAGGTTGCTGGAAGGACCGCGGACGGGTGGTGACCCGGCGGTCTGGAGCAGTATACGAAGAACAGTCAGCACCAGGGCAGGGGCCTTTCGGATCCCGGCAAGGCTAGGCGTCGCCATAATTTGCCAAATCTGTCAGTGAAGGGGACGTCTGTCTCCAAACAACCAAGTCCCGATTGAAGGCAACAGTCCGACCGTTACGGAGAGACACCGCCACCGCCAGGGCACCAGTTTCTCAGGGCCAGCGCCTGCGGGCAAAGTAGGGCTCCTCCGGCCCATATCCAAGCCGGGGAGCGGGTTACCGGTGGTAACCCATCGCAACCATCATCAACTTAGGTGCAGGACAGAGGGACCGTCACCTACTGGGGAAAGCAAGTGCAGCCGTCCGTGGGAGCCGTCTTTCCAGCCGTGTGTTTTACCGAGAACTGTGTCAACGTCTCAGGCTGAGTGAGTACCACAGTGCCGCAAGGCACAGCGCTGCCCCCGCGTCCCTGCACCCCACCAAGCCCTGCATCACCCACCTAATCACTGGGCCCCGGGATCACCAACCCCTACCCACGGAGGGGCAACACAACAACTGGCTGCTCCATACCATCCTTCCCGGGATCCCCATACAGAGCAGCGGTGGTGTCAACAAATCACCACAACCGTGGGTGGCGTCAGGGACAATAACCAATCCCCACACCCAAATCCCCTTTCACTCACGGGCGAGGAGCGCCACTAGAGTCCCCGGGAACCGGCCCGTCGCTTGAGCCACCGAGCAGCAGCAGGCCGCAGCAGCCGGACCCGAGCAGTGGGAGAGAGCGGCGTCCCCTCCTCCGCCCGCGACATATACTCCTTGCAGTGGGCTGCATCACATGATACCACAGTAAGCTGGCAGTCTGTCTTGTCTGATCAAGACAGATTTGAGCGGTTCTTTGGAAGTAGATGACAAATGAAGCAGGTGGAAGAGGAATAAGCTTGCTATGAGTGGAAAACAAAACAGATTTCACTGATAAGATATATTAAAAAGGGGAAAAAATTAATACTCTCAAAGAAAAATCTCTCTAAATGCACACTTGGCTGAAGGGAAAATTTTCATATTTGACACACTAAAATTCAATATCCTGTACATTTGTAATGGAGTTGCTGAAAAAAAAGTTTTAATCAGTTCTTTATCCCTTTCAATCATGCAGGTCAGATCTGCGATTTTTTCCTCATCTCTAATCGGACTGAAGAATAGAAACACAGCATGCTGCGATTGCACATGTATATCGGATGAGACTCACCAATGCAAGTCAATGGGTACAAGAAAAAAACGGACTACACAAGAAAGGAACATCCAGATGCCCTCCATTTTTTTTTATATATGTTTTTATTGTTTTGCTTTTTTGTTTTAAAATAGCGGTACAAGTGCTGATCCAATAAAACAAAAATTTCCAAACATTTCCAACATAAATTCAAACAATGTAGTCATTTGCAGAATGTATGTATATGCTGAACTATACATCTCACCAAGTCATTCCATAATCAAACAAAGTTTCGACCTAAGATGCATCAATCTCCAGTTTCCCTATTGATCCCCTCAACTTTTCCATGTGGTACCATGTTGAATCTCTGAAAGGTGTGAGTATGTGAAGTATCTCATCTGCAGTACAATATGTCTCAATAAAGGCCTTCCAATTTTTTAAATATTTAGATATCCGATCCTTTCTTTTTTCTGCATCCCGCCTCTCCAAGTGCAATAAATGTTTCATTTGTTCTAGAGGTAGAAGGATCCAGCCAGTGGTTAAGTAATAGCCTTTCTGAGAGGAGCAGCACCACATGGAGGAGACAAGGTGGAAAACGTCTTCCACTCGTTCTCTCGTTATTTTCTGACCAATAATGAAATACAACCAAGGTATGCATTAGAGCGAGCTTGGGGGACCATATACAGTTAGGTCCAGAAATATTTGGACAGTGACACAAGTTTTGTTATTTTAGCTGTTTACAAAAACATGTTCAGAAATACAATTATATATATATAATATGGGCTGAAAGTGCACACTCCCAGCTGCAATATGAGAGTTTTCACATCCAAATCGGAGAAAGGGTTTAGGAATCATAGCTCTGTAATGCATAGCCTCCTCTTTTTCAAGGGACCAAAAGTAATTGGACAAGGGACTCTAAGGGCTGCAATTAACTCTGAAGGCGTCTCTCTCGTTAACCTGTAATCAATGAAGTAGTTAAAAGGTCTGGGGTTGATTACAGGTGTGTGGTTTTGCATTTGGAATCTGTTGCTGTGACCAGACAACATGCAGTCTAAGGAACTCTCAATTGAGGTGAAGCAGAACATCCTGAGGCTGAAAAAAAAGAAAAAATCCATCAGAGAGATAGCAGACATGCTTGGAGTAGCAAAATCAACAGTCGGGTACATTCTGAGAAAAAAGGAATTGACTGGTGAGCTTGGGAACTCAAAAAGGCCTGGGCGTCCACGGATGACAACAGTGGTGGATGATCGCCGCATACTTTCTTTGGTGAAGAAGAACCCGTTCACAACATCAACTGAAGTCCAGAACACTCTCAGTGAAGTAGGTGTATCTGTCTCTAAGTCAACAGTAAAGAGAAGACTCCATGAAAGTAAATACAAAGGGTTCACATCTAGATGCAAACCATTCATCAATTCCAAAAATAGACAGGCCAGAGTTAAATTTGCTGAAAAACACCTCATGAAGCCAGCTCAGTTCTGGAAAAGTATTCTATGGACAGATGAGACAAAGATCAACCTGTACCAGAATGATGGGAAGAAAAAAGTTTGGAGAAGAAAGGGAACGGCACATGATCCAAGGCACACCACATCCTCTGTAAAACATGGTGGAGGCAACTTGATGGCATGGGCATGCATGGCTTTCAATGGCACTGGGTCACTTGTGTTTATTGATGACATAACAGCAGACAAGAGTAGCCGGATGAATTCTGAAGTGTACCGGGATATGCTTTCAGCCTAGATTCAGCCAAATGCCGCAAAGTTGATCGGACGGCGCTTCATAGTACAGATGGACAATGACCCCAAGCATACAGCCAAAGCTACCCAGGAGTTCATGAGTGCAAAAAAGTGGAACATTCTGCAATGGCCAAGTCAATCACCAGATCTTAACCCAATTGAGCATGCATTTCACTTGCTCAAATCCAGACTTAAGACGGAAAGACCCACAAACAAGCAAGACATGAAGGCTGCGGCTGTAAAGGCCTGGCAAAGCATTAAGAAGGAGGAAACCCAGCGTTTGGTGATGTCCATGGGTTCCAGACTTAAGGCAGTGATTGCCTCCAAAGGATTCGCAACAAAATATTGAAAATAAAAATATTTTGTTTGGGTTTGGTTTATTTGTCCAATTACTTTTGACCTCCTAAAATGTGGAGTGTTTGTAAAGAAATGTGTACAATTCCTACAATTTCTATCAGATATTTTTGTTCAAACCTTCAAATTAAACGTTACAATCTGCACTTGAATTCTGTTGTAGAGGTTTCATTTCAAATCCAATGTGGCGGCATGCAGAGCACAACTCGCGAAAATTGTGTCACTGTCCAAATATTTCTGGACCTAACTGTAGTTTCAATGCATTTAGTAGTCACCTCTCAAAATTCTCTTGACCATAGGCATGACCATAAGCCATGTAGGATATTGGTAGAGGGAGATTTGCATTTTGGACAATGAGTGATCCTGTCTGGTTTAACACTAGAAGTCCCAGAGAGGGGTCATTTAACATTTCTACCTTTGGAACCCAGAGACGGGTCGAATGACCTGAAGGATTTTAGCTAACTTCCTATAATCACCGTCTTTTGTTCTCTAATTATGGCCATTACTGTCGCACCACAGGAGGTTGTTGTTTTCCATTGAGTTTAGCCATTTAGTTTCTAGTTAGTTCTATTCAGTTTATTGTATGTCATTTGACCCTCTTTTGGGACTTCAGGGGGGAGCTCAAAATTTCTGGGACTTCTAGTGTTAAGAGGGGTAGCTGGAAGGTCGAAAGCATAGATGGCTCTATGCATGATTTTATATTGTGTCTCCCTCCATTGTTCGTTAAGAACATGTTTTCGTATTACATTCCACCCATCACTTCTTTTAATCCCAATGTCCAAGTCTTTAGGTTGTTTTTCCCATTGCTTAAAAAATATATCTGGGTGTATATCTAGCAAATCCTCTCTCATTATATAGTATACAGGGACTATATCGAGGGGTAGGCCGGGTATTGTGCCAGAAGATTATCATGATTATTCCTCCCTATTACCTGACTAACGTGATTTAGTACATTTAGGAAGGAATGTTTTATTTGCTCATATTGAATAACTTGGTTGGGGCTAAGGTTGAATTTGTCAATTATCTCCTCCCTCTTCAACCATCTTGCCTCTAAGTTGTACGAGAGATAACCAACGTTGTGAATCCCTTTTCTCCTCCATTCCCAGAATAGTTTATTCTCATTACCTTGTCTAAACTCAGGGTTGTTCCATAACGGCACATAGTTTGAAATTCTACAAGACAATTTATATTTTATCCTCCAGGACACAATAGTATCTTTAAATAGAGAGAAATGTTTTAACAGAAGGGGTAACTTAGATTGGCTACAATCAAGTATGGCCTTTAAATACCATGTTGAGGCAAAATATTTTTCTAGCAAGATTGCGGAGTGGCGACTTGAGTTATGCATCCAATCCAACAGATGCCTAGAAAGACAAACTAAATTATAGCCCCTAATATTTGGGAAATTCATACCCCCTTCAATTTTTGTGGTCATCAGCTTTTTAAGATTGAGTCGTGACCGCCGACCGCTCCATATGAATTGCATGAAAGCCCAATTCAGACTGCTAATGTCCATATGTCTTGAAAGGAGAGGGAGGGTTTGAAGATGGTATAACAAACGTGACATACACATCATCTTAATAAGATGGATCCTCCCCATGATATTTAGGGGCAAATCTTTCCAGCGATTAAGGTCTTCAATTTTGCGAGTTAGTAGAGGAGGGTAGTTCAAATGATAAAGGGACGATGGTGTCTTATCACTTTTTATTCCCAGATAGGTGATATGGGATTTAGATATTGTAATATTACATATAAACCTACAGCTTCCCTTAAAGGGAGGGTCTCAATGAGAACAACAGACCAAAAAAGATCCCAGTGGTCAAAAACACCAATAAATGAGATGAGAGGAAGACCACTGGTAAAAGAAGAGACCAAGGACAAGTACTTAGTAAAATACAAAATCCATTTTAATAAGGTGCACGTGACACAAGGACAGACAGTAGTGACGAATAGATCTAAAAATCTTCAGACACACAGAGTTGCACAAACACCACCAGCAGGTATAATGAGGCTGCTATAAACAAGGGGTTAATATCAAGACCGGATAGCCAGGAAAATAGGGAAAACATGTAACTGAGAGTAAACTAGTTATAGTCACCAGTGTGTTTCTCTCCCTATATGACCGCTAAGATGACATGTCAAATAAATGTATAGTTAAGGGAAATTACCTTGAGACATGTTGGAAGGTGCTAGCAGATAGGCTGGTGGCGGTGGGCGGGGCCTCAACGCGTGTTTCACCGGGCGTGGCTTCGTCAGGAGGCTTGGCCATAGTGCATGAAGTGTGGGTTTATAAATAAATGACAGGGATCCAGCCGCAAATCGGCGCGCTCCGCGTCATGATGTCCCGCCTTCCAAGACGGCGACCACAGTGCACCACGTGGAGGAACAGGAGGAGGACGTGCGTCATCCCACTATTCATCCCGGAAGCGCCCGGCAGTCACCCCCACAGAAGGCGCGAACAGCTTATGCGCGTGTCGCGTCTGTGCCTGGGTATTAGTCTCACCCTCCTGTCAGAGATGATGTCTCCCTTGCCATGTGTTTGGAGATTATTGACTCTATTTGTTTAATTTTACTCTACACACATGGTCCCGTCCTGGTCCCTGCTAATTCACTTACTATTTACTCAGTGTCATTGTAGTACACAGCGGGGGGCTGGCCTTTGGTAGCCATCCACTACTCTATTCTGTTTGTAACATAATCGGCTCCTGGCACGGCTATTCTTCTGCTGTCCGCTTCCTATATGATTTGTCTCTCCCGCTGTGTCACTGCCTGGGGGCGTCACATACCCGCCTCCCTTGTTAACCTCTTGCCTGTTCATTTTGGGCACGGCTATTCTTCTGCCCTCCGCTTCCTATATTATCTGTCCCTCCCTCCATGCTACTGTCCGGGGACGTCACACACCCGCCTCCCTTGTTAACCTCCTGCCTGTTCATGGATGGACACGTCCGGACAAACATTCTCCACCCCTTTATTTGATTCCACTCCCTGTCGCTGACATCATCTCTGACTGGAGGGTGAGACTAATACCCAGGCATAGACGCGACACGCGCATGCGCTGTTCGCGCCTTCTGTGAGGGTGACTGCCTGGCACTTCCGGGATGAATAGTGGGATGAATAGTGGGATGATGCACGTCCTCCTCCTGCTCCTCCACGTGGTGCCCTGTGGTTGCCGCCTTGGAAGGCGGGACATCATGACGCGGAGCACGCCGATTTGCGGCTGGATCCCTGTCATTTATTTATAAACCCACACTCCATGCACTATGGCCAAGCCTCCTGACGAAGCCACGCCCGGTGAAACGCGCATCGAGGCCCCGCCCACCGCCACCAGTCTGTCTGCTAGCACCTTTCAACATGTCTCAAGGTAATTTCCCTTAACTATACATTTATTTGACATGTCATCTTAGCGGTCATATAGGGAGAGAAACACACTGCTGACTATAACTAGTTTACTCTCAGTTACATGTTTTCCCTATTTTCCTGGCTATCCGGTCTTGATATTAACCCCTTGTTTCTAGCAGCCTCATTATACCTGCTGGTGGTGTTTGTGCAACTCTGTGTGTCTGACGATTTTTAGATCTATTCGTCACTACTGTCTGTCCTTGTGTCACGTGCACCTTATTAAAATGGATTTTGTATTTCACTAAGTACTTGTCCTTGGTCTCTTCTTTTACCAGTGGTATTCCTCTCATCTCATTTATTGGTGTTTTTGACCACTGGGATCTTTTTTGGTTTATTGTAATATTACAGTTTGCGAGATTTAGGTTGTCATGCTTGTACCACGATCACAGGGGCAACAGTTCACATTTCGTAGGATTTATCTTGAAACCAGAATAAGTTCTGAACTGTGTTTACCGGGGTTAAAATTTTAGGTACTTGTGACTTGGGGTCGAATAGGAAGAGTAGTACGTCGTTCGCAAAGAATATGGCCTGGACGGATTTCAAGTTAATACGTATTCCTTGGTATATCTGAGGGTCTGTCAACATTTGCACTAGCAGTTCTAATGCTAGCTTAAATAAAATGTGAGAAAGGGGGCACCCCTGTCTAGTACCTTTTTGTAACATGAAGGGTTGAGACAGGAAGCCAGGTATAAACACTTGTGCGTTAGCGGAGGAATAAATTGTCCAAACACATGTTAGGAATGAGCCCATAAAAGCCATCTTCTCCATCACCCGATATAACCATCTCCAATTCACATCATTGAACACTTGTTCAGCGTCTATCGTTAAAAGAGCCGGCGTCTCCTTCGGCATAGGCAACAAATTTATTCTGTCTAATGTCACTAAAACGTTCTGGATATTAAGTGTATGCTGATCTGTTTTTGACAAAGCCTGCCTAAGAGGGAGATATGAGATTCGTCATTATTAGCGCAAGACAATTGGCCATTATTTTGGATAGGAGTTTAATATTTAAATTGATGAGGTAGATGGGTCAATAAGAACCTGGTATCAGGGGATCTTTCCCCTGTTTCGACAGTAGTTTTATGTAGGCTAGAACACTTTAAGCGAGATTTAACTTCCCTTCAATGAGTTCATTAAAGAGATCTGTCAGTAGTGGTGATATTTCCTCTCTCAGCAATTTATAAAACTCCCCCGTGAACCCATCCGAGCCAGGGGCCATATGATTACTAACATTTTTTATTGTGGAGGTTACATCTTCTATTGTGATTGGGGAATTTAAATTGTGTTTCTGTAATTCAGAAAAACTTGGGAGTTTAATTTTGTCTAGCAATGTACTACCCAGAGTCCCTTAGGGGGTGCTTTCGAGTATAGATTTTTGCCCTCCATTTTTTATGGATACATTACCATTCTGTAGCACAGAGCCCTGTAAATGGTCATGTAAATGACTGTACAATAATAGCTGTTGAAAAACAAAACCCATTGCATATGGATGGCATACGGATAATAGGTGAGAAAAAAATTGCACACCTGCATAGCACTCTGCATAGCACTCACATTACATGTGGAATATGAAATGGATTTTACTCGTTCAACTCTCCTGGATGAAAATCGGACCGATTTTTCATATGCTCATGTGACTCCAGCTGAAGAATTGCAAGATTTTCAAACATTGATTCAATTATATGAATTGCCCTCCTACTTTTTATAATGAGGTCTTCAGCATCAGGTGTGTCTCACAATGGACCATCCATAACAAATAAAGATGTGACTTTCATTAACAGTGGCAGTTTCAAATATCTTATACAGGCAAGCAACAATGACCTCCATACAATGTAATTTTATCCTTCTCTAACCTATGTCAGCCAGAACCCACAATCTCCAGTGAAACCTTCAAAAAACAGGGTCCTCAGCCATCAGGAGGCCTTAAACCATCAGCAATCATGGCTTTACTAACCATGTGTCATGACCCAGACTTAGGGAAGGTTAAACGTGAGGTAAAACACACAACAGACAAGGGTTTTACCAAGACAAACAAGGGGTACACTGGGGACAGATTAACAACGGTGGGCCTTGGTGCTAGTAAAAAGGAAGAAGGACACCTATTCCACTTGCCTGCCACTGTACCCTGCACTCCTAGCCAGTCCCTTCCCAGGTTCCTCACCTGTCACCGAGCAGGAACCTGAAGCCCTGAGAGATTCTGCAGTAAGCCCTTGCTAGAGAGTGGGAAGGTAAAGATCACTAATCCCGGCGCTTCCCTAAAAGAACACACCAAGGGAAGGTAAGGCAGAAAGGCGAAACACACCAACAGACTCCTGCAGTCAGCACCAAGACTGCAGCGTAAACAGCAACTTGAAGAGAGGGTTCCACCAGCTCCTTCCAACTCCAGGCCAATCATCCAAATGAGAGTCAATAACCGGCACCCTCTGCTAAAAGCAGAGGGCATATAAAGGGACTGGGAGTGGTACTAAACTGGAAACACCTGAGCGGGAGTCAGAAGTTGCTGGCAAGGAAAACTGACATTAAAGGCCACTTTACACGCAACGACATCGCTAACACGATGTCGTTGAGGTCACGTAATTCGTGACGCACATCCGGCCTCGTTAGCGATGTCGTTGCATGTGAAACGTACGAGCGACCACTAAAGAGCAAAAATACTCACCTTATCGTTGCTCGTTGACATGCTCCTCCATTCCCAAATATCATTGCTGTTGCAGGTACGATGTTGTTCGTCGCTCCTGCGGTAGCACACATCGCTATGTGTGACACCGCAGGAATGAGGGACATCACCTTACCTGCGGCCGCCCGCAATAAGGAAGGAGGTGGGCGGGATGTTCGTCCAGGTCATCTCCGCCCCTCCACTTCGATTGGGCGCCCGCTTAATGACGTTGCTGTGATGCCGCATGAACCGCCCCCTTAGAAAGGAGGCGGTTCACCGGTCACAGCGACGTCGCTAGGCAGGTAAGTAGTGTGATGGGTCCAAGCGATGTTGTGCACCACGGGCAGCGATTTGCCCGTGACGCACAAACAACGGGGGCGGGTACGCACGCTAGCAATCTCGCTAGCGAGATTGCAGCGTGTAAAGCGGACTTTACTCTTGTCACACCTAAAGAAAGAAAACATTTTTCAGATCTAGAGTCTTAGATGACCATGAGAGACTCTAGTCCTGATCCTGTCACTAGTCTTAGGGGTACTTTGCACGCTGCGACATCGCAAGCCGATGCTGCAATGCCGAGTGTGATAGTCCCCGCCCCCGTCGCAGCTGCGATATCCTTGTGATAGCTGCCGTAGCAAACATTATCGCTACGGCAGCTTTACATGGACTCACCTGTCCTGGGACGTTGCTCTGGCCGGCGACCCACCTCCTTATTAAGGGGGTGGGTCGTGCGGCGTCACAAAGACGTCACACGGCAGGCGGCGAATAGGAGCGGAGGGGCGGATATGAGCGCCCACCTACTTCCTTCCGCATATCCTACGGAAGCCGCAGTGACGCCGGTAGGAGATGTTCCTCGCTCCTGCGACTTCACACACAGTGATGTGTGCTGCCGCAGTAGCGAGGAACAACATCGGACCATCGCGTCAGCGTAATTATGGATTACGCCGACGCAGCACCGATGATACAATTACGACGCTTTTGCGCTCGTTAATCGTATCATCGAACCTTTACACACTACAATATCGCATGCGATGCCGGAAGTACGTAATTTTCAATTTGACCCCACCGACATCGCACCTGCGATGTCGTAGTGTGCAAAGCCCGCCTTAAAATACAGAAAGACAGTCGTGACACCATGCCACACTACAACCCTCTTCTCTGATTTAGTTACAGGTTCTATGATTGTATGATTGGTAAATAAGAAGCTTCTCATGTAGAGTTTACTGATGTTATGTATTTGTGAGCAAGAACTGCAAAGAAGGAAAAATGCTGAATTTTAACAGCACAGAAAAAATGGATGTCTGTCTATATGGAGAGTACGTGCATCTACATAAAAAAGCTCAAATCATGCAACTTTGGACTCAATGAGACTGAGGGATAGAGGCACATGCAGCATGGGTCATCGCTATATCATCATGTGCGGAATTCAGTGTACAGATTATACATAGTTGCAGGATATCTCAAACATGCATAATAGTGTACCCTGTTCCTTTACTTAATTTCAAATAGTATCAAGACTCATCTGCTACTATTATTCATATATTTTACAGAAAGGGTTAATAAATTAGCCAATATATAAAGCCCTACCTTTGGTTACTACTTGCCTATCACTTATATTTATCAGTTTTCGCTCTTCTGCATGAGAAAGTCAATGATTGCAGCTCAGCTCTGTCGTCTTATTTGAGCTTTGCTTCATTAGAGGATCAGGTGACTCTTCTGTTTTTCCTCTATGCTTTTCATTCAGCTTTTCTTCAGATTAACTATGCTGCATAAACAAATGTCCAACAATAAGCCAGAAAATAAAGCTCCCTGCAAACTTTCTAATTATATATATATATATCTATATATATATATATATATATATATATATATATATATATATGTGGCGCCCCTGACCTGGTCAGGCACCACTGAGTACTGCACCCATGCTGGGGACAGTACAATACAGGTAATCCAGAAGGCTGACCGGGGTGTGGAACACAGGCGCATAGTGATCAGGTCTCACACATGTACCCATGAGAGGACCCCTGGGGATCCCAGGAGGGGGAAAAGCCTTCACCTTCACTGGAATAGTGGAGGGGGCCAAAAGCCTCCATCTCCTCTCAAGGGGTGTGGTAAGAGAGTCTGGTTGCTAGGTGGCGTAGGCAGGCACAAAAGGGAAAAGAGAAGGAGGAGTAAACAGTCTAGAGTCTGCAGCAGAGTGTGGAGGAGTGAGGAGCAGGAAAGTGAAGCTCAGACAGGAGCAGCAGTGAAGGTCCCAGATGTGAGCCGGTGCAGTGTAGAGTCCAGGGAGCTCGAGTGAGGAGCAGATCCCTGGGGCTGTGCAGTCTGACAGCGCCCGCGCAGTGGCTACTGACGGGGGAGAACGGTCAACTAGGAGGGCTACCCGAAATCCATCTTCAGCTAAAGAGAGAGCACGGAGTGGGAAGTAAGGAGACTGCTAGAGAGTACCAGGCCCAAACGGGCGGCAGATCCCGAAGCGGAGATAGATCCAGCTTTCTTTTGCTAAACCTGCCGGTGTGGGGCTCTCAAAGCCCACGCCACAACACTACAAAAGCCGCAGCCACGTAGCCACAGTTAGGGCCCATAGGTCACAGGAGGCAAGCAGCTGGAGTGGCCTGGTCCAGGCGACAAGCAAACGGCAAACGAAGGGGAGAGAGGCTGCAGCATCTTCCCTGGGTGACCCCCATAGGGACTCAAAGTCGGGGTTACCCCAAACCACCAAGGGCTAAGGAAGGCGAGTTAGTAGTCACCCTCACAAGTCAGCCTGAAGGACACCTGGTTCCCACTTGGTTCATCCCAGCTACGCCCGGGTCACTCACCCTGCCATCAACTGTGAGTAAAAACCCTGAAAGACATCCTGCCTGTGTTGAGTCATTCTGCGCCTTGTAGTTCTACGCATCTACACAGGGCCCTGGGGCTTGCCTCACTCTCAGGAGGCTACTACAACTGGCTGCACCCACCATCAGCCCCAGGCATCCCTTAACCTGCAGTGGCGGTCCCCCACTGACCGCAAATCTGAGAGTGGCGTCACGACAAACTACAAAGAAGGTTTCCTACCTGTGACCAGACAGATCCATCTACGTGGAGTCCCTGAAGGTAATGCACCGACACTACACCTGTGGGGCTTCACATCTGGCGTCACGAACAGGATAAGGACTAGACCTGTTCAGACAGGTGACCATGTGTCTGGGCGGTCCGCTTGAAAAATTGGAAGCGCCGCCATATTGCCACCATGAAAAGCGCGCTGAAAAACAACAGCAGCCCGCGCTGGGAGAAGTTACCGCCCACGAAGAGGTGTGGCTACCCAGAGATCCCCTGCAGAGTTCTGACCTCGCTTGTGAAGAGAGCGGAAGCGTCCTGAGACGGCGGGAAGGAAAGAGAGCCACAAGCCTGCTGCTGCAGAGAGAAGAAATGGCGTCCGGACGTGGAGACCCAGAACCAGGCTCTGCTGCCTGGTGGTGCCGGGAGCTTGCTATCTTCTGCGATCAGCTGGAGGCCAGGATTATGCGACAGCTCAGAGAGGAACGCATGGAGCTTCTGGAGATGGCTGCGGCGGTTCGGACCTACGAGGAGGGAGCCGCGCGACGCCTGCCAGATCGAGCGGCGACGACTCAGATCCCGATGGTGCCACCGATGGGTGAGTCCAGAGTTGCCCCGGCCAGCGCAAGTGCTCCGACCCCTGCTGCTACGACCGCGGTCCCAGAAGAGGCGCCTGGCGCGGCGACGCTGAGCGAGGCCGCAGCCACGCTAGGTGCGGCCCGCCAAATCCAGGCCGCCGCAGCGACACCCCGCCTGGCCCGCAAAGGTCCGACTGCCACGGCGATACTCATCCGTGCCGCAGGTGTGACGCTGACCCAGGCTGCCACCCTGCTGAGCCCAGTCCGCCAAGACCCCACCGCAGCAGCGACGCTCGTCCGAGCCGCAAGTGAGATGCTGAACCAGGCCGCAGCCCCGCCGGGTGCGGCCCGTCAAGCCCCGATCACTGCAGCGATGCCCAGCTCCACCTGCACGGACCCCATCGAGGATGCGACGCCAATTCAGACCGCGGCTGCAATGCCCAGTCCGGCCCGCCAAGAACTGGCCGCAACAGCGACGCAGATCCAGGCCGCCGCCACGCCAGGCTCGGCCCGCCAAGACCAGGCCGCCGCCATGCCAGGCGCGGCCCGCCAAGACCAGGCCGCCGCAGCGATGCCCTGCGCGGCCCGCCAAGAAAAGACTACATCACCATTTACCCCGGCCTGCAAGGCCAGAGCAGACACCGCTCCCCAATCTAAGGAGGTCCCTGCAAGGAAATCCCTGATAGGTGAAGACCCCGCGTACTGGCAGCTGAAGGCTGACATGGAGGCCAAGTTCCCACAGGAGATGGTGGACCAGTACATGCTCCCTACGCACACCCCTAAGGCAACCCCTGCAGCAACCACGCTGAAGAGTCCACCGCCTGGGCCAGCTGAGGAACACTCATCCCCGGCGCTGCCACGACCAGAGTGCAGCGAAGAACTAAGGGGGAGAGGAGGGCAAGAAGCTGAGGAGTTGCCCCCGGAGCCAGCAGCAGTGCTAGTCCCAGAGCCGGAGATGCTGCCATATTCCCGCTGGGACGAGGAAGACCTGACACCTCCTGCTGACGAAGAAGACCTGCCCAACCGCCCTACCTGGGAGCTTGTAAGCTGCACTTCGCAGAATCCAGCCCGCAAGACACAGCGCCGCAGCAGAACTCAGTTTTCCCCTGCACCGCCATCCCCAGAGCAGAGAGATGACATCACGGCCAGAGACCTACAAGAAAAAAGGTTCCTGAGAAGAGCCAAAGCACAGGTCCGAGGACCCCTTTGCAGAGGAGTAGTGGAGGACTTCAGCCTCAAGTCAGGATACGGGTTCATCGTAGCACCTGGTATCAAAGAAGGCATTTTTGTCAATAGGAGAGACGTCAGAGCTAATCTGCCCAGAGGACACCCTGGCAGAAACTTAAAGATGGGAGACTCCGTACAGTTCACCATGCACCAAGGAGAAAGAGGGTGGTACGCGCTAGATGTAGTGCCATGTCCCAAAGAAGAAGAAAGAAAAGACAAAGGACCTACTGACGAGACAACTACAGATGAGGAAAAAGGTCAAGAAAGCAACAGGTGCCGCAGCCCTACAGGCCCAAGCCCTGGTGAAGAGGAGTCTGCATAAGTTTAAGTAAAGTACAGCAAGTTTTGACCAGTTTGGAAAGTTTGTTTTGCAACGTTTTAAAGTTCAAGAATGTGCCCACATAAACTATTGTGAGAAATAAACCTTAAGGCTATGAACTGGCTATAGCCACAAACTCTCGCAGTGTAAATAGTTACACCAGAGGGCACCACCACCACCAGAGTCAGCCTGTTTAGGGGCTTGGCTCGTCTGCAACCAAGAGGAGCCCGTCCGTATATAGGGCCTTGGCTCGCCTGCGACCAGAGAGCATGCCTGTTTATGGGGCCTGGCTCTCCACCACAAAGAGGGTACCTGGTCAGCACCAACTGTGGAGGCCGCCTCTACATCCTGCCAGAAGAGGCTGAAGGCGCGGATCCATCAGGCCAGGTATACCCTGAAACCACCAGCCCATGAAAGCCGCCTCTACATCCTGCCAGAAGTGGCTGAAGGCGCGGCCAACGGGAGAGGCAGATTGGAGGAAAGGTCTGGGGAAGTAGATGGCCCAGATCTGGTTACCAAAAGGACCGGTGACCTGCCTCCTGAAAGGGTTTGGGTGGGTTAACGGACTTGTGGGTGGAGGGTGGTGATGTATGGTACCTGGTGCTTTTAAAATGTTTTACATGTTTTAATGTTTTATGCATTTTTAAAATGTTGTCTTGCAGCCCGAGGACGTGCTGGTGATAACTAAGGGGGAATGTGGCGCCCCTGACCTGGTCAGGCACCACTGAGTACTGCACCCATGCTGGGGACAGTACAATACAGGTAATCCAGAAGGCTGACCGGGGTGTGGAACACAGGCGCATAGTGATCAGGTCTCACACATGTACCCATGAGAGGACCCCTGGGGATCCCAGGAGGGGGAAAAGCCTTCACCTTCACTGGAATAGTGGAGGGGGCCAAAAGCCTCCATCTCCTCTCAAGGGGTGTGGTAAGAGAGTCTGGTTGCTAGGTGGCGTAGGCAGGCACAAAAGGGAAAAGAGAAGGAGGAGTAAACAGTCTAGAGTCTGCAGCAGAGTGTGGAGGAGTGAGGAGCAGGAAAGTGAAGCTCAGACAGGAGCAGCAGTGAAGGTCCCAGATGTGAGCCGGTGCAGTGTAGAGTCCAGGGAGCTCGAGTGAGGAGCAGATCCCTGGGGCTGTGCAGTCTGACAGCGCCCGCGCAGTGGCTACTGACGGGGGAGAACGGTCAACTAGGAGGGCTACCCGAAATCCATCTTCAGCTAAAGAGAGAGCACGGAGTGGGAAGTAAGGAGACTGCTAGAGAGTACCAGGCCCAAACGGGCGGCAGATCCCGAAGCGGAGATAGATCCAGCTTTCTTTTGCTAAACCTGCCGGTGTGGGGCTCTCAAAGCCCACGCCACAACACTACAAAAGCCGCAGCCACGTAGCCACAGTTAGGGCCCATAGGTCACAGGAGGCAAGCAGCTGGAGTGGCCTGGTCCAGGCGACAAGCAAACGGCAAACGAAGGGGAGAGAGGCTGCAGCATCTTCCCTGGGTGACCCCCATAGGGACTCAAAGTCGGGGTTACCCCAAACCACCAAGGGCTAAGGAAGGCGAGTTAGTAGTCACCCTCACAAGTCAGCCTGAAGGACACCTGGTTCCCACTTGGTTCATCCCAGCTACGCCCGGGTCACTCACCCTGCCATCAACTGTGAGTAAAAACCCTGAAAGACATCCTGCCTGTGTTGAGTCATTCTGCGCCTTGTAGTTCTACGCATCTACACAGGGCCCTGGGGCTTGCCTCACTCTCAGGAGGCTACTACAACTGGCTGCACCCACCATCAGCCCCAGGCATCCCTTAACCTGCAGTGGCGGTCCCCCACTGACCGCAAATCTGAGAGTGGCGTCACGACAAACTACAAAGAAGGTTTCCTACCTGTGACCAGACAGATCCATCTACGTGGAGTCCCTGAAGGTAATGCACCGACACTACACCTGTGGGGCTTCACATATATATACCTACATATCTATTTATATAGATCTACCCCAAATATAAGCCCTAGCATGACTTTACGGGATTTTTGGATAATGCTTGAAATATAAGCCCTATGTTATGCCACTCACACAGTGGAGTGAGATACTAGTCCCTATGGGGTGTAGTATAGATTTTGCAAATAGATGGCACAGTGAGCATGAGCGTGCTGCGAGAGTAGAGGGGAAGTCAGACAGGTGTGAAGCCCCACAGGTGTTGTATCGGTGCATACCTTCAGGGACTCCACGTAGCTGGTGCTGGTCACAGGTAGGGAATCTTCAGTTTTGATCGTGACGCCACTCTCAGTATTGCGGTCAGTGGGGACCGCCACTGCAGGTTAGGGGACGCCTGGGGCTGATGGTGGGTGCAGTCGGATATAGTAGCCTCCTGAGAGTGAGGCAAGCCCCAGGGCCCGGTGTGGGTTTGTAGTACCACAAGTCGCAGAATGACTCAAACACAGTCCAAGAAGTCTTTTAACGTGTTTACTCACTGTTTGGAGGTCACGGTGAGATGCCCGGGCGACACTGTGATAACCAGGTGGAACCAGGAATTCCAGGAGGCCGTTCTGAGGGTAGCTGTCCACTCGCCTTCCTTGCACTCTTTCTGTTTTAGGAGGATCCTTTGCTTGAAGCGTGGTAGGACCCCTCCAGGGAAGCTGTTACCACCCTGCTCCCCTCTCTCTGGCTCGTCTGCCGGCAGCGTGGCCTTGGTGGGATGGCTTCTGGCCCTGTCCCCTTATGGGCCTGGTGTGCTGCTTGGCTCAAGCTCTGTGTAGTCGTGGTGAGGGCATGAAGTACCCCCCCAACCTGTAGGTTAAGCAGCTCTGGATGATCTGCTGCCTGTACTGGGGACCTAGTTCCCCTTGTGTGCTCGGATACCGGGATCTCCGTACTCAGCCACCCCTCTTTCTCTGGATGCTCTTCAGGCCGACCCACAGTACTCCGTTCTCCTCCGCTTTCAGCTACAGCACTCCTCAGGACCTGTCTGCACGGGAGCTTCTCTGCTCCCCCTCCATACACTTCAACTTTCTCCCTCTCGACTCCTTCACTTCCTCTCTCTCTCTGCCCTGCTTCCTAGCAACCAGCCCCTGAACACACCCCTAGTTGGGAATTGAAAGTTAACCCCTTCTGGCTACCCAAGGGTCCCCTCTGGTGATGTGGGAGGCCTGATCACTATATGTTTGTGTGTGCACCTCATCCTGGCCTTTGGAGATTACCTGGAAGCATTGCTCCCGCATGGGTGCAATACTCTGTGGTGCCTGACCAGGTCAGGGGCGCCACATTCCCCCTTAGTTATCATCAGCACGTCCTCGGGCTGCAAAGACAAGAGAAAGAAAAAAGGTAATTACAAACTTTTCCCACACAGGGGCAATTATTTACATTTAAACATGCCAGGTACCATTCCACCACCAACCACCCACATGTCCGAAACCCACCCAAAAACCTCCAGGAGGTAGGTCACCGGTCCTTTTGGTGACCAGGTCTGGGCCATCACGTTCCCCAGACCTTTCCTCCAATCTTCCTCTCCTGAGGGGAGTGGTGTAAGGTAGGCCCCATAAACAGGCGTACCCGCTTCCGAGTGTTGGAGGGCAGGCCCCATAAACAGGCGTGCCCCCTTGTTGGTGCAGAGCCATGCCCCTCAACAGGCAGACTCTGTGGTTGATACCAAGAAGGCAACTTTTTACAATGCAAAGTTTGTGGTTAAAGCCAGTTCATAACCAGTGGTCTAACATTTTAAGGAAGTCTCACAATAGTCCTTGTGGGCACATTTCGCTTAAACGTTGCTTAACTATAACAGGTTAAACATTACACTTCATACCGTCACTTTCAACTAAACTGTACTTTGTCTATAGCGTAATGGGAGCTGACCAAAGTTGCTGCGGGTTGATCTACGCAGTACTATACGGTCATCTGTCTGAGGTTGTGTCCTCCCACCCGATGTATGTGTCTCAATGTGAATTCTGGGTGTACTGGGTACTGATACCAATGCGTGGTTTTCTGCTTCAGCTACATTTGGCACTTCTAGGTTCTGAACAGGTGCTTCTAGGTCTCCTACTTCTCTAGATTGAGTGAATGTAATGACTGGAATAACAACTGCTCCATTGTATTGAGGCCAACTTGCTGGAAAATCTCCAAGCGCAGTATGGATCATCCTTTCTTTTGGTTCTTGAACTGGCAAAGGGTTGGGAATTTCTTCAGGGATTCTTAGTTGTTCAGGACATTTCTTTAGGCGATCTCTAGAAACGACAGCTGTTGTTTTTCCTCCATCTTTGCTGATAAGGCATGTCTTTTCATTGCTAAGCGTTGATGGTAACACAGTATAGGGTTCTTCTTCCCAGTGATTGTCAAGTTTATGACGCCTTCTCTTTTTCCCTTGAGAACTATATCTCCTGGCATCAAAGGAACAGCAGGTGCTTTTCGATTGTAGGCCTTTTCTTGTTTCTCACGCTGCTGAGTCAGGCTTCGCTCCACACACTCTTGTACTTTCTTGTATTGGGCTTGGCGGTTGGAATCCCAATCAGCACCTTGTTGATGGTCTTCAGGGGTCTCAACTCCCATTTCCAGATCTACTGGCAATCTCCCTGGTCTGGCCCTCATCAGGTATGCCGGTGTGCAGTTCGTGGAACTCACAGGGATGTTGTTATACATGTCCACTAGATCGGGCAGTTTTTCCGGCCACTGACTTCGTTCTTCTAGTGGGAGAGTCTTCAGAAGGTCGAGAATGATGTGGTTCATTTTCTCACACATGCCATTGGTCTGAGGATGGTAAGGCGTAGTACGGATCTTCTGGCAGCCGTATAGGTTACAAAACTCCTTAAACACTTCAGCTTCAAAGGCTGGTCCTTGGTCAGTGAGCACTTGATCTGGATAGCCATGTGGTCGACAGAAGTGTGTCTGGAAAGCTTTGGCTGCAGTTTGACCTGTCAAGTCCTTGACTGGTACTACCACCAGGAATCTGGAGTAGTGGTCAACCATAGTGAGAGCGTAGTTGTAGCCTTGTCTGCTGGGTGCCAACTTTACATGGTCCAGGGCCACGATCTCCAGGGGCCGTTTAGTTTGGATTGGCTGGAGTGGTGCTCTCTGGCTGTGCTGGTCTTTTCTTCTAAGATTGCAGGGCCCGCAGTTTCGACACCACTTCTCTAGGGCAGATCTCATGCCCACCCAGTAGAATCTTACTTTAAGTAGGGCCTCCAGTTTCTTCCAACCAAAGTGGCCTGCACCATTGTGATAGGCTTCTAGCACCATCCTCGTATCCTTCTGTGGTACAATCACTTGCCACACCTTCTCATGCGTCCTCGGGTCAATGATGCTCCTGTAAAGTTTGTCTTGATAGATGAATAATCGACCCCTCTCCTTCCATAGGTACTGTGCCTCAGGTGGGGCTCCTTTGTCAAGGCTGGCGCCAGGCTGGCTGATCAGTTTCTTTACCAAGCCCACCGCTGGATCATTTTCCTGGGTCTCCTTCCAGTTGTAATGAGGTAGTGGGTTCAGGGTCACCTCTTGGCGGTTGGCACGCGACTGCCGACACTGTTTTGCTCCATGGCGATGGAACGCTGGCAGCTCAATCTCTTCCAGATCATCTTCATCTTCACCCTCGTCTGCTAGGTGAGGCATCCTGGACAGAGCATCTGCGTTGCCGTTCTTGCGGCCAGCTCGATACTTGACAGTAAAGTCATAATTCGCCAGTCGGGCTACCCAACGCTGCTCCATGGCACCCAATTTAGCAGTATCCAAGTGGGTCAGGGGGTTGTTGTCCGTGAAGACAGTGAATTTGGTGGCTGCCAAGTAGTGCTTGAACCGCTCTGTGATAGCCCATACCATGGCCAGGAACTCTAGCTTGAATGAGCTATAATTCTCTGGGTTTCTTTCGGTAGGCCTGAGCTTCCTGCTGGCGTAAGCAATCACACGCTCTTTGCCTCCCTGCACCTGTGAAAGCACTGCTCCCAGTCCCACATTACTGGCATCTGTGTACAGTACGAATGGCAGACCGTAGTCAGGGTAGGCTAGGATCTCTTCACCCGTCAAGGCCCCTTTCATTTGTCTGAAGGAGTGTTCTTCTGCTTCTCCCCAGTGAAATGGCGGGCCGGAGATCTTTCCTCTCTTCTTTGGGTGGCCTACCAGGAGCTCTTGCAAAGGCGCCGCCATTTTCGTGTAGCCCTTGATGAACCTTCTGTAGTAGCCCACCAAGCCAAGGAACTGACGTACCTCCCGGACGGTAGTAGGTGTGGGCCATTCCTGGATGACTGTGACCTTCTCTGGGTCCGGTGCTACTCCTTCTGCACTGACCACGTGACCTAGGTACTGGACCCTTGGCTTCAGTAGATGGCACTTGGATGGTTTCAGCTTCATTCCATATCGGGATAGTGCTTCAAAGACTTCAGCCAGGTGTTTCAGGTGGTCCTCATAGGTCTTGGAGTACACGATGACATCATCCAGGTAGAGCAGGACGGTTTCAAAGTTGAGGTGCCCTAGGCAGCATTCCATAAGCCTCTGGAAGGTCCCGGGGGCATTGCAGAGTCCAAATGGCATGCTGTTGAACTCACAGAGGCCCATTGGGGTGGTGAAGGCCGTCTTCTCCCGATCTTCTTCTGCTACAGATACTTGCCAGTAGCCACTAGTAAGATCTAGGGTAGAAAAGTAGTTAGAGGCTTTCAAGGCAGCGAGGGATTCCTCTATCCTTGGCAAAGGGTAGGCATCCTTGTGTGTTATCTGATTTATCCGTCTGTAATCCACACACATCCTCATTGTGCCATCCTTCTTCCTCACCAGGACCAGGGGAGCTGCCCAGGGGCTGCAACTGTCCCTTATGACTCCTGCCTCCTTCATGTCCTTCAGCATGTCCTTTGTGCGCTGGTAATGGGCTGGTGGAATAGGCCTATGTCTTTCCTTAATGGGAGGATGACTGCCTGTGGGTATGTGATGTTGCACCCCTTTGATCCTACCAAAGTCTAGTGGGTTCTTACTAAAGACCTGCTCGTATTCCTGCACGACCCTGTAAACCCCATGTTTCTGGTAGTCGGGTGTAGAGTCAGTCCCCACGTGTAGTTTCTGGCACCAGTCCTCTAACTGCTTTTGGGAGGTCTCGCCCTCTTTTGAGTCAGCTTGTGTCAGGGGACCTACAGGTGTTATGGCGTCATCTGAGCATGTAAACAGTTTGGCTATGGTAGCGTACCTTGGTAGTCTGGCTTCCTCCTCCCCACAGTTCAACACTCGTACAGGCACTCGTCCCTTGTGTACATCAACTACCCCCCTGGCTGTCAGAATCGTGGGCCAGTGGTCTGAATGAGTGGGCTCTAGTACAGCCTGGTAATCCTGTCCTCTGAGACCTACCGCTGCTCTACACCACATCATCATTTCACTCCGTGGGGGTATCACAATGGGGTTAGCATCCATCACCCGTACACTACCAATCTCACCGCCAGTCTGTTTTACCTGTTGCTTCCTCAGAATGATTCGGATCTCCTTTTGCAAGGCTCTTTGCGACCTGCCCTCAGCACCTTCAACAATCTGGTGAAGCAACAACAACACTTCCTCTAGGCAATTTTCTATGACATTAGTGCCTAAAATCATTTGCGGGTTCCTTTCTCTAACATCAGTGTCCACAACAATCAGTCCTTGTCCCTTCATTTCCTGCCTTCCCACCTTTATGGTTACCTCTTTGACCCCGATCTGGTCTATAGGTTGTCCGTTGGCAGCATAGATGGTGAGGGAGGGGTCCGGTGGTCGGAGATCGTCGTCCGACCAAAACCTCCGATAAAGGACATGCGGGATCGTGGTGACCTGAGAGCCGGTGTCCAATAATGCCGGGGTAGGGATCCCGTCCAAGACGATGGACAGGACAGGACGTCCACCCACGTACTGATCACAGCAGCGACTTGGGCCTGATCTTCTTAATCCTGAGGACTGGCCCTCGGCCCCAGGTTTGACTCGTTTAAAGGACAGGCCCTTGCATAGTGACCTGCCTTCTGGCAACGACGACAGATGGGTTGTCCAGCTGAGTCATAGCGATCACTGCTCCTGCCTCGAGTTGGGGGACCCCTTCTCCTCCGCATCCAAGGGACGTCCTCTGGGTTGTCGGCTAGCAGGATCTGATGAGGGACTTTGGTCTCTGAGGGCAACTGCATTGCTTTCAGGATTTGTGCGACGTCCTTAGTGAGCTGCTGCACTTGGGAGGATAGCGTACTTATGGTCTCTGCTGGCGCGTTGAGTCCTTTTGCAGTCATCAGGGCCTGCGTGGAGGATTCCGCTCCTGCAGCCGTGGAACTGGCAGGGTCTGTGTCCACAGGGGGTTGGAGTGCTTTCACTGCCCGGTCTTTCAGAATGGCAAAGTCCACGTCGGGGTGTTCTAGGGACCACAGCTTCATCTGCTTCCCATCCTCAGGAGAGCGCAGGCCCCGCAGGAATTGTTCCTTCATCATCCGGTTTCCTTCCTGGTCACTGACAGGGTCCACCAGCTTGAGAGCCCGTAGTGCAGCCTGCAGCCTGAGGGCATAGTCTCTTATACTATCTTGGGGCTTCTGACGGCAGTGATAGAAGTCCGTTCTCAGCTCTCCCTCCGTGCGGTGTTCAAAAGCAGCTGCTAGTTTGGCAAAGATGGTCTCAACAGAGCTCCGGTCATCATTGGCCCAGGACTCAGCTTCCAATTCTGCTGCTCCAGTCAATTGTCCCAGCACCACAGCGGCCCTCTGTTTACCAGTCATCGCGTGCATGTCTAGCAGGGTGTTGATCTTTTTCTTAAACCCGGTCAGCGTGTCTATTTTACCGGCGTATTGAGGCAGCCATTGCGCCCCTGGGGCATACAACAAGGACACTGGCATTATGGGGGCGACCTCGGCCGGCGCAGCTGCGACCGCGGCACCGGCACCAGGCGCTGCGGCGTCCAGCGCGACAGGGGCTGGCATCGCTTGGGCTGCGTCGCCCTGACCAGGGGCATTACCTCCTGCAGCGTCCATTTTTCTTCAGAAATCTGCGCGCTCCCTTTCCACTTCCTGGGTCAGTACGCTCTCTGAATTGTGGGGATTCTGGGGCGGCCACACCTCTTCGTGGGCGGTGCTCTTCTCCCTCGCGCGGGCTGCAGCGCGCGCTTTTGAAGATGGCAATATGGCGGCGGTTCAATTTTTGCGGTCGGACCTCTGAGGCACACGGTCACCTGTCTGAACAGGTCTAGTCCTTATCCTGTTCGTGACGCCAGAAGATGTGAAGCCCCACAGGTGTTGTATCGGTGCATACCTTCAGGGACTCCACGTAGCTGGTGCTGGTCACAGGTAGGGAATCTTCAGTTTTGATCGTGACGCCACTCTCAGTATTGCGGTCAGTGGGGACCGCCACTGCAGGTTAGGGGACGCCTGGGGCTGATGGTGGGTGCAGTCGGATATAGTAGCCTCCTGAGAGTGAGGCAAGCCCCAGGGCCCGGTGTGGGTTTGTAGTACCACAAGTCGCAGAATGACTCAAACACAGTCCAAGAAGTCTTTTAACGTGTTTACTCACTGTTTGGAGGTCACGGTGAGATGCCCGGGCGACACTGTGATAACCAGGTGGAACCAGGAATTCCAGGAGGCCGTTCTGAGGGTAGCTGTCCACTCGCCTTCCTTGCACTCTTTCTGTTTTAGGAGGATCCTTTGCTTGAAGCGTGGTAGGACCCCTCCAGGGAAGCTGTTACCACCCTGCTCCCCTCTCTCTGGCTCGTCTGCCGGCAGCGTGGCCTTGGTGGGATGGCTTCTGGCCCTGTCCCCTTATGGGCCTGGTGTGCTGCTTGGCTCAAGCTCTGTGTAGTCGTGGTGAGGGCATGAAGTACCCCCCCAACCTGTAGGTTAAGCAGCTCTGGATGATCTGCTGCCTGTACTGGGGACCTAGTTCCCCTTGTGTGCTCGGATACCGGGATCTCCGTACTCAGCCACCCCTCTTTCTCTGGATGCTCTTCAGGCCGACCCACAGTACTCCGTTCTCCTCCGCTTTCAGCTACAGCACTCCTCAGGACCTGTCTGCACGGGAGCTTCTCTGCTCCCCCTCCATACACTTCAACTTTCTCCCTCTCGACTCCTTCACTTCCTCTCTCTCTCTGCCCTGCTTCCTAGCAACCAGCCCCTGAACACACCCCTAGTTGGGAATTGAAAGTTAACCCCTTCTGGCTACCCAAGGGTCCCCTCTGGTGATGTGGGAGGCCTGATCACTATATGTTTGTGTGTGCACCTCATCCTGGCCTTTGGAGATTACCTGGAAGCATTGCTCCCGCATGGGTGCAATACTCTGTGGTGCCTGACCAGGTCAGGGGCGCCACACAGGCCAAGGTCAGTACCGAGAGGATGCGACAAAACACTGGAAGTAGACAGGAACGAGGTTGGGATTCAGGCCGGGGATCAGGTAACCAGGAGAGTACGCATGGTACACAAGGGGCAGGCAAAGACATAGTCAGGAGGAGGTCGGAGGTCAGAAACCGGACGGGAATGACAAGGTCAGGGGGGCAGGCAGAGCAAAGTCAGAAGGCAGTCCAGGGTCAAGTAGCCAAGATCAAATCACAAGACAAACCAGGAGTCAGGTGTGAAGCCCCGCTAGTATGTGTCGGTGCAGTACCTTCAGGGACTCCACGTGGATGGAACAGTCTGGTCACAGGTAGGGAACCTTCTTTTAGGATTGTCGTGACGCCACTCTCAGTATTGCGGTCAGCGGGGACCGCCACTGCAGATTAAGGGATGCCTGGGGCTGATGGTGGGTGCAGTCAGTATATTAGCCCCCTGAGAGTGAGGCAAGCCCCAGGCCCCGGTGTATGTGTGTGGGACCACAGGTCGCAGAATGACTCAAACACAGTCCAAGAAGTCTTTCAACGTGTTTACTCACTGTTTGGAGGTCACGGTGAGATGCCCGGGCGACACTGTGATAACCAGGTTGAACCAGGAATTCCAGGAGGCCGTTCTGAGGGTAGCTGTCCACTCGCCTTCCTTGCACTCTTTCTGTTTTAGGAGGATCCTTTGCTTGAAGCGTGGTAGGACCCCTCCAGGGAAGCTGTTACAACCCTGCTCCCCTCTCTCTGGCTCGTCTGCCGGCAGCGTGGCCTTGGTGGGATGGCTTCTGGCCCTGTCCCCTTATGGGCCTGGTGATTGCTGCTTGGCTCAAGCTCTGTGTAGTCGTGGTGAGGGCATGAAGTACCCCCCCACCTGTAGGTTAAGCAGCTCTGGATGATCTGCTGCCTGTACTGGGGACCTAGTTCCCCTTGTGTGCTCGGATACCGGGATCTCCGTACTCAGCCACCCTTCTCTCTGGATGATTTTCAGGCCGACCCACGGTACTCCTTTCTCCCCCGCTTTCAGCTACTGCCCTCCTCAGGACCTGTCTCACACTCTATAGCTCCTCTGCCCTGCTTCCTCACACTTCAACTTCTTCCTCCAGACTCTCTTCTCCCTCTCTCTCTCTGCCCTGCTTCCTAGCAACCAGCCCCTGAACACACCCCCAGCTGGGAATTGAAAGTTAACTCCTTCTGGCTACTCAAGGGTCCCCTCTGGTGATGTGGGAGGCCTGATCACTATATGTTTGTGTGTGCACCTCATCCTGGCCTTTGGAGATTACCTGGAAGCATTGCTCCCGCATGGGTGCAATACTCTGTGGTGCCTGACCAGGTCAGGGGCGCCACATTCCCCCTTAGTTATCATCAGCACGTCCTCGGGCTGCAAAGACAAGAGAAAGAAAAAAGGTAAATACAAACTTTTCCCACACAGGGGCAATTATTTACATTTAAACATACCAGGTACCATTCCACCACCAACCACCCACATGTCCGAACCCCACCCAAAAACCTCCAGGAGGTAGGTCGCCGGTCCTTTTGGTGACCAGGGCTGGGCCATCACATTCCCCAGACCTTTCCTCCAATCTTCCTCTCCTGAGGAGAGTGGTGTAAGGTAGGCCCCATAAACAGGCGTACCCGCTTCCGAGTGTTGGAGGGCAGGCCCCATAAACAGGCGTGCCCCCTTGTTGGTGCAGAGCCATGCCCCTCAACAGGCAGACTCTGTGGTTGATACCAAGAAGGCAACTTTTTACAATGCAAAAGTTTGTGGTTAAAGCCAGTTCATAACCAGTGGTCTAACATTTTAAGGAGGTCTCACAATAGTCCTTGTGGGCACATTTCGCTTAAACGTTACCTAACTGTAAACAGGTTAAACATTACATTTCATACCGTCACTTTGAACTAAACTGTACTTTCTCTATAGCGTAATGGGAGCTGACCAAAGTTGCTGCGGGTTGATCTACGCAGTACTATACTGTCATCTGTCTGAGGTTGTGTCCTCCCACCCGATGTATGTGTCTCAATGTGAATAATGGGTGTACTGGGTATTGATACCAGTGCGTGGTCTTCTGCTTCAGCTACATTTGGCTCTTCCAGGTTCTGAACAGGTTCTTCTGGGTCTCTTACTTCTCTAGGTTGAGGGAATGTAATGACTGGAATAACTACTGCTCCATTGTATTGAGGCCAACTTGCTGGAAAATCTCCAAGTACAGTATGGATCATCTTTTCTTTTGGTTCTTGAACTGGCAAAGGGTTGGGAATTTCTTCAGGGATTCTTAGTTGTTCAGGACATTTCTTTAAGCGATCTCTAGAAACGACAGCTGTTGTTTTTCCTCCATCTTTGCTGATAAGGCATGTCTTTTCATTGCTAAGCGTCGGTGGTAACACAGTATAGGGTTCTTCTTCCCAGTGATTGTCAAGTTTATGACGTCTCCTCTTTCTCTTGAGAACTATATCTCCTGGCATCAAAGGAACAGCAGGTGCTTTTCGATTGTAGGCCTTTTCTTGTTTCTCACGCTGCTGAGTCAGGCTTCGCTCCACACACTCTTGTACTTTCTTGTATTGGGCTTGGCGGTTGGAATCCCAATCAGCACCTTGTAGATGGTCTTCAGGGGTCTCAACTCCCATTTCCAGATCTACTGGCAATCTCCCTGGTCTGGCCCTCATCAGGTATGCCGGTGTGCAGTTCGTGGAACTCACAGGGATGTTGTTATACATGTCCACTAGATCGGGCAGTTTTTCTGGCCACTGACTTCGTTCTTCTAGTGGGAGCGTCTTCAGAAGGTCGAGAATGATGTGGTTCATCTTCTCACACATGCCATTGGTCTGAGGATGGTAAGGCGTAGTACGGATCTTCTGGCAGCCGTATAGGTTACAAAACTCCTTAAACACTTCAGCTTCAAAGGCTGGTCCTTGGTCAGTGAGCACTTGATCTGGATAGCCATGTGGTCGACAGAAGTGTGTCTGGAAAGCTTTGGCTGCAGTTTGACCTGTCAAGTCCTTGACTGGTACTACCACCAGGAATCTGGAGTAGTGGTCAACCATAGTGAGAGCGTAGTTGTAGCCTTGTCTGCTGGGTGCCAACTTTACATGGTCCAGGGCCACGATCTCCAGGGGCCGTTTAGTTTGGATTGGCTGGAGTGGTGCTCTCTGGCTGTGCTGGTCTTTTCTTCTAAGATTGCAGGGCCCGCAGTTTCGACACCACTTCTCTAGGGCAGATCTCATGCCCACCCAGTAGAATCTTACTTTAAGTAGGGCCTCCAGTTTCTTCCAACCAAAGTGGCCTGCACCATTGTGATAGGCTTCTAGCACCATCCTCGTATCCTTCTGTGGTACAATCACTTGCCACACCTTCTCATGCGTCCTCGGGTCAATGATGCTCCTGTAAAGTTTGTCTTGATAGATGAATAATCGACCCCTCTCCTTCCATAGGTACTGTGCCTCAGGTGGGGCTCCTTTGTCAAGGCTGGCGCCCGGCTGGCTGATCAGTTTCTTTACCAAGCCTACCGCTGGATCATTTTCCTGGGTCTCCTTCCAGTTGTAGTGAGGTAGTGGGTTCAGGGTCACCTCTTGGCGGTTGGCACGCGACTGCCGACACTGTTTTGCTCCATGGCGATGGAACGCTGGCAGCTCAATCTCTTCAAGATCATCTACATCTTCACCCTCGTCTGCTAGGTGAGGCATCCTGGACAGAGCATCTGCGTTGCCGTTCTTGCGGCCAGCTCGATACTTGACAGTAAAGTCATAATTCGCCAGTCGGGCTACCCAACGCTGCTCCATGGCACCCAATTTAGCAGTATCCAAGTGGGTCAGGGGGTTGTTGTCCGTGAAGACAGTGAATTTGGTGGCTGCCAGGTAGTGCTTGAACCGCTCTGTGATAGCCCATACCATGGCCAGGAACTCTAGCTTGAATGAGCTATAATTCTCTGGGTTTCTTTCAGTAGGCCTGAGCTTCCTGCTGGCGTAAGCAATCACACGCTCTTTGCCTCCCTGCACCTGTGAAAGCACTGCTCCCAGTCCCACATTACTGGCATCGGTGTACAGTACGAATGGCAGACCGTAGTCAGGGTAGGCTAGGATCTCTTCACCCGTCAAGGCCCCTTTCATTTGTCTGAAGGAGTGTTCTTCTGCTTCTCCCCAGTGAAATGGCGGGCCGGAGATCTTTCCTTTCTTCTTTGGGTGGCCTACCAGGAGCTCTTGCAAAGGCGCTGCCATTTTCGTGTAGCCCTTGATGAACCTTCTGTAGTAGCCTACCAAGCCAAGGAACTGACGTACCTCCCGGACGGTAGTAGGTGTGGGCCATTCCTGGATGACTGTGACCTTCTCTGGGTCCGGTGCTACTCCTTCTGCACTGACCACGTGACCTAGGTACTGGACCTTTGGCTTCAGTAAATGGCACTTGGATGGTTTCAGCTTCATTCCATATCGGGATAGTGCTTCAAAGACTTCAGCCAGGTGTTTCAGGTGGTCCTCGTAGGTCTTGGAGTACACGATGACATCATCCAGGTAGAGCAGGACGGTTTCAAAGTTGAGGTGCCCTAGGCAGCATTCCATAAGCCTCTGGAAGGTCCCGGGGGCATTGCAGAGTCCAAATGGCATGCTGTTGAACTCACAGAGGCCCATTGGGGTGGTGAAGGCCGTCTTCTCCCGATCTTCTTCTGCTACAGATACTTGCCAGTAGCCACTAGTAAGATCTAGGGTAGAAAAGTAGTTAGAGGCTTTCAAGGCAGCGAGGGATTCCTCTATCCT
Source organism: Anomaloglossus baeobatrachus (assembly GCF_048569485.1). Taxonomy (NCBI): domain Eukaryota; kingdom Metazoa; phylum Chordata; class Amphibia; order Anura; family Aromobatidae; genus Anomaloglossus; species Anomaloglossus baeobatrachus. Next base: position 382,590,544 of record NC_134353.1, on the reverse strand, counting down.
TGGCAAAGGGTAGGCATCCTTGTGTGTTATCTGATTTATCCGTCTGTAATCCACACACATCCTCATCGTGCCATCCTTCTTTCTTACCAGGACCAGGGGAGCCGCCCAGGGGCTACAACTGTCCCTTATGACGCCTGCCTCCTTCATGTCCTTCAGCATGTCCTTTGTGCGCTGGTAATGGGCTGGTGGAATAGGCCTATGTCTTTCCTTAATGGGAGGATGACTGCCTGTGGGTATGTGATGTTGCACCCCTTTGATCCTACCAAAGTCTAGTGGGTTCTTACTAAAGACCTGCTCGTATTCCTGCACGACCCTGTAAACCCCATGTTTCTGGTAGACGGGTGTAGAGTCAGTCCCCACGTGTAGTTTCTGGCACCAGTCCTCTAACTGCTTTTGGGAGGTCTCATCCTCTGTTGAGTCAGCTTGTGTCAGGGGACCTACAGGTGTTATGGCGTCATTTGAGCATGTAAACAGTTTGGCTATGGTAGCGTACCTTGGTAGTCTGGCTTCCTCCTCCCCACAGTTCAACACTCGTACAGGCACTCGTCCCTTGTGTACATCAACTACCCCCCTGGCTGTCAGAATCGTGGGCCAGTGGTCTGAATGAGTGGGCTCTAGTACAGCCTGGTAATCTTGTCCTCTGAGACCTACCGCTGCTCTACACCACATCATCATTTCACTCCGTGGGGGTATCACAATGGGGTTTGCGTCCATCACCCGTACACTACCAATCTCACCGCCAGTCTGTTTTACCTGTTGCTTCCTCAGAATGATTCGGATCTCCTTTTGCAAGGCTCTTTGCGACCTGCCCTCAGCACCTTCAACAATCTGGTGAAGCAACAACAACACTTCCTCTAGGCAATTTTCTATGACATTAGTGCCTAAAATCATTTGCGGGTTCCTTTCTCTAATATCAGTGTCCACAACAATCAGTCCTTGTCCCTTCATTTCCTGCCTTCCCACCTTTATGGTTACCTCTTTGACCCCGATCTGGTCTATGGGTTGTCCGTTGGCAGCATAGATGGTGAGGGAGGGGTCCGGTGGTCGGAGATCGTCGTCCGACCAAAACCTCCGATAAAGGACATACGGGATCGTGGTGACCTGAGAGCCGGTGTCCAATAACGCCGGGGTAGGGATCCCGTCCAGGACGATGGACAGGACAGGACGTCCACCCACGTACTGATCACAGCAGCGACTTGGGCCTGATCTTCTTAATCCTGAGGACTGGCCCCCGGCCCCAGGTTTGGCTCATTTAAAGGACAGGCCCTTGCATAGTGACCTGCCTCCTGGCAACGACGACAGATGGGTTGTCCAGATGAGTCATAGCGATCACTGCTCCTGCCTCGGGTTGGGGGACCTCTTCTCCTCCGCATCCAAGGGACGTCCTCTGGGTTGTCAGCTAGCAGGATCCGATGAGGGACTTTGGTCTCTGAGGGCAACTGCATTGCTTTCAGGATTTGTGCGACGTCCTTAGTGAGCTGTTGCACCTGGGAGGATAGTGTATTTATGGTCTCTGCTGGCGTGTTGAGTCCTTTTGCAGTTACCAGGGCCTGCGAGGAGGATTCCGCTCCTGCAGCCGTGGAACTGGCAGGCCATGCTGGTGCGACGGGGTCTGTGTCCACAGGAGGTTGGAGTGCTTTCACTGCCCTGTCTTTCAGAATGGCAAAGTCCACGTCAGGGTGTTCCAGGGACCACAGCTTCATCTGCTTCCCATCCTCAGGAGAGCGCAGGCCCCGCAAGAATTGTTCCTTCATCATCCGGTTTCCTTCCTGATCACTGACAGGGTCCACCAGCTTGAGAGCCCGTAGTGCAGCCTGCAGCCTGAGGGCATAGGCTCTTATGCTATCTTGGGGCTTCTGCCGGCAGTTATAGAAGTCCGTCCTCAGCTCTCCCTCGGTGCGGTGTTCAAAAGCAGCTGCTAGTTTGGCAAAGATGGTCTCAACAGAGCTCCGGTCATCATTGGTCCAGGACTCAGCTTCCAATTCTGCTGCCTCAGTCAATTGTCCCAGCACCACAGCGGCCCTCTGCTTACCAGTCATCGCGTGCATGTCTAGCAGGGTGCTGATCTTCTTCTTAAACCCGGTCAGCGTGTCTATTTTACCGGCGTATTGGGGCAGCCATTGCGCTCCTGGGACATACAGCAAGGAAACTGGCATTATGGGGGAGATTTCAGCCGGCGCGGCTGCGACCGCGGCACCGGCACCAGGCGCTGCTGCGTCCAGCGCGACGGGGGCTGGCATCGCTTGGGCTGCGTCGCCCTGACCAGGGGCATTACCTCCTGCAGCGTCCATTTTTCTTCAAAAATCCCCGCGCCCCCTTTCCACTTCCTGGGTTAGAACGCTCTCCGAATTGTGGGGGTTCTGGGGCGGCCACACCTCTTCGTGGGCGGTGCTCTTCTCCCTCGCGCGGGCTGCAGCGCGCGCTTTTGATGATGGCAATATGGCGGCGGTTCAATTTTTGCGGTCGGACCTCTGAGGCACACGGTCACCTGTCTGAACAGGTCTAGTCCTTATCCTGTTCGTGACGCCAGAAGTTGTGAAGCCCCGCTAGTATGTGTCGGTGCAGTACCTTCAGGGACTCCACGTGGATGGAACAGTCTGGTCACAGGTAGGGAACCTTCTTTTAGGATTGTCGTGACGCCACTCTCAGTATTGCGGTCAGCGGGGACCGCCACTGCAGATTAAGGGATGCCTGGGGCTGATGGTGGGTGCAGTCAGTATATTAGCCCCCTGAGAGTGAGGCAAGCCCCAGGCCCCGGTGTATGTGTGTGGGACCACAGGTCGCAGAATGACTCAAACACAGTCCAAGAAGTCTTTCAACGTGTTTACTCACTGTTTGGAGGTCACGGTGAGATGCCCGGGCGACACTGTGATAACCAGGTTGAACCAGGAATTCCAGGAGGCCGTTCTGAGGGTAGCTGTCCACTCGCCTTCCTTGCACTCTTTCTGTTTTAGGAGGATCCTTTGCTTGAAGCGTGGTAGGACCCCTCCAGGGAAGCTGTTACAACCCTGCTCCCCTCTCTCTGGCTCGTCTGCCGGCAGCGTGGCCTTGGTGGGATGGCTTCTGGCCCTGTCCCCTTATGGGCCTGGTGATTGCTGCTTGGCTCAAGCTCTGTGTAGTCGTGGTGAGGGCATGAAGTACCCCCCCACCTGTAGGTTAAGCAGCTCTGGATGATCTGCTGCCTGTACTGGGGACCTAGTTCCCCTTGTGTGCTCGGATACCGGGATCTCCGTACTCAGCCACCCTTCTCTCTGGATGATTTTCAGGCCGACCCACGGTACTCCTTTCTCCCCCGCTTTCAGCTACTGCCCTCCTCAGGACCTGTCTCACACTCTAGAGCTCCTCTGCCCTGCTTCCTCACACTTCAACTTCTTCCTCCAGACTCTCTTCTCCCTCTCTCTCTCTGCCCTGCTTCCTAGCAACCAGCCCCTGAACACACCCCCAGCTGGGAATTGAAAGTTAACTCCTTCTGGCTACTCAAGGGTCCCCTCTGGTGATGTGGGAGGCCTGATCACTATATGTTTGTGTGTGCACCTCATCCTGGCCTTTGGAGATTACCTGGAAGCATTGCTCCCGCATGGGTGCAATACTCTGTGGTGCCTGACCAGGTCAGGGGCGCCACACAGGCACTTACTGCAATAAACTAGGAACTATGACTGACGCTGCTTCAGCTGAGAACGCTCCCTGATAAAGTAGAGCAATTACCCGGAATGCAGAACATGTGGGCAAGCCCCTCCCGTCACCAGTGAAAGACCTCATGCAGGGAAACAGCCCGTCACAGGAATACAGAACGGCACCGAGACACCGGCAGGATGTGCCGCACAGCACACGGGCAGATACCGGCTCCACAGAAAAGCGCAACAGAAGACACAGTACAAAAGATGCACTGCAAGTTAGGACCGTGACAGCCTAGTTAAAAAATAAGACCGAGGTACAACCAGGGCTGTCATTAGCGGTAGTCAAACTACACAATTTCTCGGGGACCTCACTCTCACTCACACTGTATAGATATGTATTTTGATATATATATATATATTGTGAGGTATCAACCGGCTGTATTACAAAGGGCCGGCATGTTTTGCAGAAGCGTGGGTGCTCTGCAATGTGAAGCTGGCTGGGACCTGTGATTCCACAGGATTGCATTACATGTAGAGCCATGGAAGGGTGTGTGATGCTGATTACACACTCCTTACCACCTGTGGGTGTGGCTCCAGGGGTTAAAGCAATCCTGTCTCTGAACCTGGGTAGAAGTGTGTCTAGGGCAGTCTAGAGAGAGACTGGCTCTAGATGTCCAGTGTGTGGACTGGAAACAAGTGAGAGCAGAGCCAGGAGCTTTGGGTGTATAAGCCTGCATGGAGGCTGATCACAAGGCTCTGATATTGAGTCTGAGGTGAGTGCAGCCAGGCCAGGGCTGTAGGGCCGAATCTCTCCAGGAGGAGAGACAGACAGGGGTCTGCAGAGGGCCCTGGGTGCTGGAAGGAACCTTGGCTAGAGTTGTACGCTGGCAGGAGCCAGAGAGTGGGGAAGTTGCTAAACTTCCATTATGGACTTATTGTTTATGTTTGAGGGCAGTTTATGCTGAGTGTTTTTAATAAACTGCCAGAATTTCTATGAAGAGACTGTGTACGTGTGTTGCTGAAGCTACCTCACACCGCTGCAAGCGAGTGAAACCCCCACGTTGCAGGGCGCAACATTACATATGGTGTCTCGAATGCGGGCATGCGGTCTGGTTGCTAGGGGCAACGCAGCCTGGTTGCTAGGGGCAACGGCCTAGGACATATTCCTGTGGATACGGACTGCTTGCGGTGGATCGGCGGGTCCACGAAAATTTTTTGAAGCGGTTTGCGGTGGATCGGCGGGTCCACGAAAATTGTCTGCGCACTCAAGCAGCTGGCGGTGGATCGGCGGGTCCACGAACAGGGACAGCGCTCTCAAGCACCTGGCGGTGAATCAGCAGGTCGTTGGGGACCCGTGCTGCAGTGGCGAGAGTCCAGCGACTGGAGGTTCCAGGCCAGCCGGAATTGCAAGGCCCTGCTTGGTGAGCAGTTATACACCACAGGCTGGAGGTCCTGGTTGTACGGGCGGTACAACCCGGAAAGGTTAGTGGTTCTCTAACCCCCCCCTGTCTTTGACCACCGGGTATTACCCATTGGAGCGCCCCTCCTGTGCCTCTTTTCGTTGCAGCATGGAGGAGCTCCTGAACCAGCTGCTGCAGAGCCAGCAGCACCAACAGCATGTGCCTGGAGGTCCAGTGACAGCAGTGGGGGCTAAAAGCCAAAAAGAGGGAATGGTCCCTGCGGACGTTGTGGAGGAGCTGTACCAGTTCCTGGTCCAGGGACAGCAGAAGCTGTCAGTGTGTAGCGATGTCGCAGCCATGGACCAGTTTGAGCGTACCCTTCGGGAGCCAGTATGGACACTGGGTGCCCAGGGAGACAAGGGCAAACGGTGTGAACTGGGGGCTAAGGACATTGCATGGAAACCGCAAAAGGGGGCAGAGTCCCAGAAGGGAATAGTTGCCCATAAGGGGGTGGAGTCCCATAAAGGGGTGGTTGCCCATAAGGGGGTGGAGTCCCATAAAGGGGTGGTTGCCCATAAGGGGGTGGAGTCCCATAAAGGGGTGGTTGCCCATAAGGGGGTGGAGTCCCATAAAGGGGTGGTTGCCCATAAGGGGATGGAGTCCCAGAAAGCGGTGGTCCCCCAAAAGGGTGCGGAGCATCCCAAATCCAAGGGGGAAGTGGCGCAGATGGACTGTAGCCAGGGACAACAGTGTTCATGCCACAAGTGTCCTGTTTGCAATATAGACCACCCATCCGACGAGAAGCCACGTCTGTGTTCCGTGGAAGTGGATGGGGAATCTGTAACAGGGGTCGTAGACTCAAGGAGCTTGGTGACCCTGGTGAGGGCCACTTCTGATGTCAACTTGATTCCTGGAAGGAAGATCCACGCCGGCTGCACCCACAGTAATGAGACAGAATACCCGGTCTCCAGAGTGGTCATTAAGACAGCCTGGGACAGTGGTTCTCATGATGTTGGTGTAGTCTCAGATTTACTGCACCCAATTATTATAGGTTGGGACTCTAAATTATTTGTGCACTTGTGGAAGCAGGGGGACGTATACGGTTGCTTGTGTAAGAGCCGGAACAGCCCAAAGGAAACCCCACCACATTGGGAGGTGAAAAGGGGTCCTTGTTGTGCAGTTATGTGTGGTAAGGAGGAGATAGCACCTCCTAAAATTGACTGTCCTAAGTTAGGGGTGACCAAAGAAAATGATGGACGGACCCAACTTAGTGACATAAGGACTAAGGGAATAACCGATAGTGTGACCGTTAAAAACGGGGTAGCTCCAGAAAGGGAGGCAGATATCTGGTTAAGTGGGGACATGATAGTCCAGGATGCCAGGGGGAGTGATGATGACTCCAGTAAAGACACTGACTCTAGTAAGGTGACAAACGAGTACAGTGTGGTACAGATGGGCGAGAAGGGCAAAACTTCCTCCCGACGCCGAAGACGTAATAAGCGCGGAGAGGGGGCACAGTGTATGCCGTCTGAGGGTGCAGAGAAAGTGACATGCCTGGTTAATGAAGACATGGTGCTAATAACACCTGCCACGGTGGAGTCAGACGGTGATATCCTACAAAAGACTGAGGAATCAGAGATTGAACTGACACATTGTGACGACAGAAATCAGCGGGCTGCAAGTGCAGAGAAGGAGCCAACCAAGGACGTAATGGTGGTGGTCCCTATGATTTCAAAGTGTGAAGTTGATAGTCTGTCAGGCGAGAGTGGTATAGGAAATGGAATCCTAGAGAGTGTGGGGGAAGGAATAATCCCCAACAGTCGTGGTGAGCAGACTGGTGAACTACCAAGTGCTGGGGTGGATGACAGCGAATGTAGCCCCAAAACTCTAAAAGGAACAGAGTGCCATGTTGAAGGGTGTGACACCCAGGCTGAGGGTGGCACTGCAGAGACCCCAGAAGAAGGTGAAGATAATGCAGTGAAGAACCAAGAAACAGCTGGCGCTGAAGTGAAGAGAGCCTCTGAGGAGGTGAAGTCTGGAGCAAAGGTCTCATCCAGGACTGGGAGCCTGCCTGACCTGCTTGCTAAAACCATGATGGAGGATATAGAGACGGTCATGGGTAAGAAGAGTAAGAAACCCAAATGTTCTGAAGCTGAGTTGGAAGAAGCCTCAGAAATAGTGTGTCGTAGACCAGAGAGGTCCGCAAGTGAAGACTCATTCAAGAGGATGAGCAAAGACCATCTGCAACAAGAGATACTTCTTAGGCAGCCTACTGAGAGTCGAGTAACGGAGCTGGAGAAAGAAGTGGCAGAGCTCCGAAGTCGCTTGGCAGAGTACCAGTCCAGGTCCCAGGTAGCCTTGGAGCAGATGGAGCAGCGAGTGTCAATCCTGACCAAACTTGTTGAAGCAGGGGAGGCCCAAAGAGAGCTGACTTTGGAAGCTAAACTTGACAAGCATGTGGAAGCGGCAGGGATGAATGAGACTTCTGTAGTCAAGTGCATGGTGGATATACCTGAGGACTTAAGAGAAGCGTGTGCCACCGAGTGCATGCATGACGAATTTAAGAGAGCTGTGGAAGCGTGTGAGGTCTACTGTACCCCAGGGGCTGAACAGTTAGTGATATTGTCCACCAGTGAAATTACTGGGCAGCGGGTGGCTATTCTAAAGGACATGCACTTCAGATGTGTTCGTATGAAGTGGCAGGTCCAACTGCAAAAGGAAGAAGCCACTAGACAGCTAGAGTATAAAAGGAAAGCGCAGAGTCTGGCGGAAGATATTGTCCAAGTACCCCGGGCTCTGGTGGGGAGAGTCATTGGAAGATCCGGACGAGTCATGCAAGACATGGTGAATAAGTCGGGATTGGTGAGATTAAGAATCCCTGCTGCTAATGAGAGCAAGATACCCAGGGAAGCTGGTATGGTTCCGTTCGTCTGTGTCGGGACTGTAGAGAGTCTTGGAAACATTCGAAGCCTTATTGAATATCGGGTACACCATGTACGTGACATGGAGCGGTTGTGGCAAGAAAACCTGAAAATTAAGGAGCAGCTTCGCCAACTGTGTGGGGGACAGCAGCCGTCTTCCACCCGTTGTTCAGTGGAAAGAAGTGGAAGATGGCGTGTCGGTCCAGTAGTTCAGACGCGCGATAAAAGGAATCGCCGACAGAGTGGTAACCTACGATGTACTGTAGATAGTGGCCGCTATGAGCTTAGAGTTCCCGACAGTAGCCTTGGGGGTACTCGAGAAAGCCTAGGTTCGGACAAGACTGTAGGTTTGACTGGGGACATGTCTCTCTACTACGGTGACCCTGGGAGGGGGTCAGGGAGAGAACGGTCTGGAAATGGGACGTCCTTTAACCCTAGATTGACCAGACAGGGTTTGGTGACAGTGTCGGGCGATGCCTCAGGGACTACTGCTCTTGGACGGCCCTCTCAACTTGTGGGGCATGGCAGCGGAGATGCCCTGTCTCGTGGCCCCAGGTCATTGGCAAGTGTTCTCCCCTACGGGTTTGAACAGAGGGGGAGGGTATGTGAGGTATCAACCGGCTGTATTACAAAGGGCCGGCATGTTTTGCAGAAGCGTGGGTGCTCTGCAATGTGAAGCTGGCTGGGACCTGTGATTCCACAGGATTGCATTACATGTAGAGCCATGGAAGGGTGTGTGATGCTGATTACACACTCCTTACCACCTGTGGGTGTGGCTCCAGGGGTTAAAGCAATCCTGTCTCTGAACCTGGGTAGAAGTGTGTCTAGGGCAGTCTAGAGAGAGACTGGCTCTAGATGTCCAGTGTGTGGACTGGAAACAAGTGAGAGCAGAGCCAGGAGCTTTGGGTGTATAAGCCTGCATGGAGGCCCGACTGTTGATTTTGCTACTCCAAGCATGTCTGCTATCTCTCTGATGGATTTTTTTCTTTTTTTCAGCCTCAGGATGTTCTGCTTCACCTCAATTGAGAGTTCCTTAGACCGCATATTGTCTGGTCACAGCAACAACTTCCAAATGCAAAACCACACACCTGTAATCAACCCCAGACCTTTTAACTACTTCATTGATTACAGGTTAACGAGGGAGACGCCTTCAGAGTTAATTGCAGCTCTTAGAGTCCCTTGTCCAATTACTTTTGGTCCCTTGAAAAAGAGGAGGCTATGCATTACAGAGCTATGATTACTAAACCCTTTCTCAGATTTGGATGTGAAAACTCTCATATTGCAGCTGGGAGTGTGCACTTTCAGCCCATATTATATATATAATTGTATTTCTGAACATGTTTTTGTAAACAGCTAAAATAACAAAACTTGTGTCACCGTCCAAATATTTCTGGACCTAACTGTATATACTGTACATATAAACTGTATATATACATATATATTCTGTATATCTAATATATAAAGCTGAGTGTATGTGTGTATGTGTATACGTATGTGTGTATGTCCGCTGAAAGAATCCGCACCGTTGCATTTACAATCATGAAAGTTTGCACAGACACTCCATGAGACTCAGGGAACGTCATAGACTATGTTTGGGCGGGAAAATTTAACCCCGTGCTTTACAGTTATTCTACAAAAATCCTACATCCATTAAACTGCATGGAGCTGGGAGCTGCAGGCTATAAATAGCAATTGTCAGTGGTTGCTATAGGAACAAAATAAACTGTTAGTATAAGAAGCTTATGTATGAGGTAATATGTCGATGGTGAGACAGAGAGAGAGAGGCAGAAAAAGACAGAGACACAGACAGAGACAGACGGGGAAAGAGACAGAAGGGGAAAGAGACAGCCCTGGAAAGAAACAGTCCTTGAAAGAGACAGCCGGGCAAAGAAACAGACCTGGAAAGAGACAGACCGGGTAAGAGACAGAGCGGGAAAGAGACAGACATGGAGAGAGCCAGCCTTGGAAAGAGACAGCCCTGGAAAGAGACAAACGGGCAAAGAGACACACGGGCAAAGAGACAGACCAGGAAAGAGACAGACCAGGAAAGATACAGAGCGGGAAAGATACAGACCAGGAAAGAGACAGACCGGGAAAGAGAAACCCTGAAAAGAGACAGCTGGGCAAAGAGACAGCCGGGCAAAGAGACAGACACCCAAAGAGACAGACCTGGAAAGAGACAGACCTGGAAAGAGACAGACCTGGAAAGAGACAGACCTGGAAAGAGACAGACCGGGAAAGAGTCAGCCCTGGAAAGAGACAGACCGGGAGGAAAGAGACAGACCTGGAGAGAAACAGCCCTGGAAAAAAACAGCCCTGGAAAGAGACAAATGGGCAAAAAAACAGACCTAGAAAGAGACAGACCTACAAGGAGACAGACCTGGAAAGAGACAGACCTGGAAAGAGACAGACCTGGAAAGAGACAGACCTGGAAAGAGACAGACCTGGAAAGAGACAGACGGGCAAAGAGACAGACGGGCAAAGAGACAGTCCAGGAAAGAGACAGTCCAGGAAAGAGACAGACGGGCAAAGAGACAGACGGGCAAAGAGACAGACGGGCAAAGAGACAGACCTGGAAAGAGACAGACCTGGAAAGAGACAGACCTGGAAAGAGACAGACCTGGGAAGAGACAGACAGGCAAAGAGACAGACGAGCAAAGAGACAGACCTGGAAAGAGACAGACCTGGAAAGAGACAGACCGGGTAAGAGACAGAGCGGGAAAGAGACAGAGCGGGAAAGAGACAGACCAGGAAAGAGACAGACCGGGAAAGAGACAAATGGGCAATGAGACAGATGGGCAAAGAGACACACGGGCAAAGAGACAGACCTGGAAAGAGACAAACCTGGAAAGAGACAGCCCTGGAAAGAGACAGATGCGCAAAGAGACAGATGGGCAAAGAGACAGACGGGCAAAGAGACAGACCTAGAAAGAGACAGTCCAGGAAAGAGACAGACTAGGAAAGAGACAGACCGGGAAAGAGACAGATGCCCAAAGAGACAGACCTGGAAAGAGACAGACCTGGAAAGAGACAGACCTTGAAAGAGACAGCCGGGCAAAGAAACAGACCTGGAAAGAGACAGACCGGGTAAGAGACAGCCCTGGAAAGAGACAGACGGGCAAAGAGACAGACGGGCAAAGAGACAGACCAGGAAAGAGACAGACCAGGAAAGAGACAGAGCGGGAAAGAGACAGAGCGGGAAAGAGACATAGCGGGAAAGATACAGAGCGGGAAAGATACAGAGCGGGAAAGATACAGACCAGGAAAGAGACAGACCGGGAAAGAGAAACCCTGAAAAGAGACAGCTGGGCAAAGAGACAGACGGGTAAAGAGACAGACACCCAAAGAGACAGACGCCCAAAGAGACAGACGGGCAAAGAGACAGACCTGGAAAGAGACAGACCGGGAAAGAGTCAGCCCTGGAAAGAGACAGACGGGCCAAAAAAACAGACCTAGAAAGAGACAGACCTGGAAAGAGACAGACCGGGAGGAAAGAGACAGACCTGGAGAGAAACAGCCCTGGAAAAAAACAGCCCTGGAAAGAGACAGATGGGCAAAAAAACAGACCTAGAAATAGACAGACCTAGAAGGAGACAGACCTGGAAAGAGACAGACCTGGAAAGAGACAGACGGGCAAAGAGACAGACGGGCAAAGAGACAGACGGGCAAAGAGACAGACGGGCAAAGAGACAGACGGGCAAAGAGACAGACGGGCAAAGAGACAGACGGGCAAAGGGACAGTCCAGGAAAGAGACAGACCAGGAAAGAGACAGACGGGCAAAGAGACAGACGGGCAAAGAGACAGACGGGCAAAGAGACAGACGGGCAAAGAGACAGACGGGCAAAGAGACAGACGGGCAAAGAGACAGACCTGGGAAGAGACAGACGGGCAAAGAGACAGACCTAGAAAGAGACAGTCCAGGAAAGAGACAGATGGGCAAAGAGACATACCGGGAAAGAGACATACCGGGAAAGAGACAGACCGGGAAAGAGACAGATGGGAAAAGAGACAGCCCTGGAAAGAGACAGCCCTGGATAGAGACAGCCCTGGAAAGAGACAGCCCTGGAAAGAGACAGATGGACAAAAGACAGATGGGCAAACAGACAGACAGGCAAAGAGACAGACGGACAAAGAGACAGATGGGGAAAGAGACAGATGGGGAAAGAGACAGATGGGGAAAGAGACAGATGGGGAAAGAGACAGACGGGGAAAGAGAGAGACAGAAAGACACACACATAGAGACAGACACAGAGATAGAGAGAGAGACAGACAGATACAGAGATTGAGACAGACTGATGCAAATACAGACAGAGAGATAGAAACAGACAGACAAGGAAAGAGACAGACAGCGAGACAGACAGACAGAGACTGGGAGAGAGACAGAGAGACTATTACTATCCTGGGCAACGGGTACTACAGCTAGTGTATATATATATATATATATATATATATATATATATATATATATATATATATATATATATATATATATATACATATATATATATATATACAGTTAGGTCCAGAAATATTTGGACAGTGACACAAGTTTTGTTATTTTAGCTGTTTACAAAAACATGTTCAGAAATACAATTATATATATATATATATAATATGGGCTGAAAGTGCACACTCCCAGCTGCAATATGAGAGGTTTCACATGCAAATCGGAGAAAGGGTTTAGGAATCATAGCTCTGTAATGCATAGCCTCCTCGTTTTCAAGGGACCAAAAGTAATTGGACAAGGGACTCTAAGGGCTGCAATTAACTCTGAAGGCATCTCCCTCGTTAACCTGTAATCAATGAAGTAGTTAAAAGGTCTGGGGTTGATTACAGGTGTGTGGTTTTGCATTTGGAAGCTGTTGCTGTGACCAGACAACATGCGGTCTAAGGAACTCTCAATTGAGGTGAAGCAGAAC